>NW_027526361.1:141914784-142514784 GCF_048455015.1 Haemaphysalis longicornis
GCGCCTGTATAATATAAATAACAATACCCTGGTCACGCAACAGTCACAGTTAGGGGCGACAGCCCTCACACGTGTCATGTTCGCCGGGGATGCCTGTGTGGCCCACAGTGAGCGCTCATCGAACACGTGTGCAGTGAGCATCAATCACTGAACATACACCCCAGTACGGAGAGTGGCATAACAGGGGATCTCACCAATGCACCAGGACAGAAGGCGATAGCACAGCCCGGCAGTAGTGGATGGCCGCAAGAGGAGCAAAGCAGCACTGTACAACTCTGACCCTCGGCAAGGAAGAGCTATCGAGCACCGGCGTTGATCATGTACACAGCGGACTAATCTACACAGTCGGTCGCTCTTGTGACTGTTGTGATGTCCACCGCTTTACTTTCTGCACATGCGTGAAAAGCTCTATAAACTATGGACTGATGGACTATGGTCGTGGCGTTCATCAACTGTTGCTTTGTGCTTGTAATTTTTTGTTGTCCCAGAATTAACCCCTCAGTTATATAGCTTTGTCGGTGGCGTTGTTTGTTGGGGCTGGGTCAGTCTCACGAACTATTACACTTGAAGAAGTTTTCTCCTGCTTGTAGGTATGGAAGCATTTATGTAGGTATGTATGTACAGTGACGGAAAAAATGAAATTTAAACACTAAAAGAGGAACCACGACATGCAACCAGCGTGATTTCTTTTCCTGCAAGTGAACTTATCACGTGGCGTTACTGCAATAGTGAAGATTGAAAATGTGTCTTTCTAGGGATACCACTAGCGAGCCCTTATTTTATCTCCACTAGCCATATTCCTACAGTTTTCCTGTTCTCGTTCATGTTTCTACGTCGACGACAGTAAGCAGGTATGTATGTGCGCGAATCTCTTTGAGTATGGGTATGTGTGTATGTATGTAGGCATGTATGCACAAATGTATGCAGGCATGGTTACTGTACGTGTTTGCATGTATGTATGCATGCATGTATGTATGTACGTCGTCGTTACCTCGTGACAAAAGCAAAATAAATTCTGAACAAGTTTTGTATTAGCAAACCAATTCCTAACTGGTAATTTTCAAAGGGCAATTCATAATTGTAAAAGCTATTCATCAAACACAACACATTACGCACCTTTGAGACTAATCAAATACATAGCCGCTGCTAGCAGTATTCCATAAGTAAAAAATCTGAATGTAATTATGGCAATAACAAGCAAATAAACGAGTCCATGACGATGCTTTATAGAAAAAACACGAAAATGGCTCCCCCTCAAGCTTCAAGATTATGGCTCGATATTCACCGTCAACCGGAATATAAAATCCAACAGTTGTCGTGCCAGCACTGCGTACGCGGGAAAATTGAACTCAATGCAGCACACTGACACTATATTCATCCTGGCAGGACAAAACAAGAGTGAAACAGCATGAGGGTTGAACGGGGGAGCAAGTAAAAGTCGCTACGCGTCCGAGATGGCAGATAAAAATCGTGTTTCGCGACACTTGTAGCCAAACAAGCCGATCCGCGACCATTTTTAAGCGTTTTTTTGCAACACTAAGAACATTTAGTTGCTTTACGACGAGTAAAGATATGTTCGTTTTTAATTACCGCTCATAAGTGCTTAAATTATACTGTCATTTGTTTTCAAAAGTTTTTGCGATACCACTGTATCGCTTCTAAACAGTCATTTGCGGCGTAGTGTATGTTTAACGACTTTGCTAACTTGCAAGTTGTAATGGCATTTGTTGTGTATATATGCGCTTCAGTATAAACTGGGTGTCGTTGATTATATCTTAGGTGGCTCATGGGGCCTTGGCCTAGCTACAGCAAACGCGCTTCTTAAACTATACAGGGTCGGGTACTTATGTGAGCATTGACGAAACTTCCGGGGACAGAATAGATACAGGGTTGTTTTATATATTGCCCTGACCCCAATACTGTCCTGGGCTCAGGGCTGTTTTATATACTGTCCTGAAACCCTGACCCCAAACCTTATCGCTCCAAAAAATCAGCACCGGTTGCATTTTCACATTAAAAGAACGCCATATATTGAGGTTCAAATGGTTGCTAGATTTCTCTTCATACAATTTCTCAGGAAAGAAACTACAATAAAAGTGGATAGAGCCTTTATAACAGACAACACCGCGTGTGTTGCTATCAATGCGGCCGCACCAAGGGACACCCACCAGGACATATGTTCATCGAAGTAATAATAAATGAAAGTCGAGTTACCACCTCGGAGAAACAGACGCATCTGAAATCAAAACGAGTACAACTACTATACTTTAGTCAAGTTCACATTGCTGAAACAAAACCACAGAAATATTTGGGAACAAAATACAGGATATAGGACGACCATTCCTTTCTCGAATCACTGTTACGTGAGACAGAAAATAAATCAGAACTGGCTAGATGATACTCTCATTTCACCGACGCAACCTTCTTGAAAGCGGCAGAGCTGACTTTTAGCGCTACATTACAGGACCCCAAATTTATAACCCCCGTCCCCCCGCTGTGTAAATTGATTGCAGTATGGACACGACAGCAACAGCTGAAGCTGAAAAATGTCAAACGCTCACAAATGGAACATGCCACCGACCGGTGCGACACCAACAAATTCGAATAAAATTACTGCAAATACCCTCATCATACTGAAGGTCATCAAAACAACGGTAGACACAGAGAGAAAGTTACGACCTTCAGGTTCGAATGTATGTCCAAGCACCGCGTATGCCAAACACCACAGATCAAGAGGAACGACAACTTATGGTGTTGTCACACCCATGGTGAAAATAAACAATCTAAGTAGTAAGGCAGTGCTTTTTTTAGAATCCATCGGCCAACAGTGCTCCTAAGTCATGAAGCACAAGGGCACAGGTACACCGACACAGGCTTCCACCGGCTTCAGCAGCACCCCATCATCACGCGTGCCGCATCCGCCTATGCATCTCTTTTTCGCGGTCACACTCTTTTCGATGCCGGTGTAGTAAAGGCTACGCCTTTACTTTTTTTTTTCAACAAGGCTTTCCAAAATAAGACATAGCGAGTCTTTAGTGCCTAGTCTAATAAAACTGACGGGTGTGAAATATTGAAAAACGAATTGGGTATCACTTGAGATAAGCAGTGCAATATTAGGCTCTCTATTTTCTTTCGTCATTGAGGCCTCTCCGGTGGCGGCCAGAAATTTACCCAATAATTTGATAACCATTTCGTGCAGTTGAGATAATCACAAAAAGAGAGAGAGAATGCATTTAATAGTAAAAGCGAGGTTAGCCGAGCCATATCGCTTAGCATGCTACGCCATATCAGGGA
This sequence comes from Haemaphysalis longicornis, assembly GCF_048455015.1. NCBI lineage: Eukaryota > Metazoa > Arthropoda > Arachnida > Ixodida > Ixodidae > Haemaphysalis > Haemaphysalis longicornis. The sequence goes on from NW_027526361.1 coordinate 141,918,079, forward strand.
ACGAAAACATGAGAGTCTGTGAACTGAAATAAATAAATAAATAAATAAATAAATAAATAAATAAATAAATAAATAAATAAATAACGAGGTAATGCTCACAAGTGTTCAAGCACATACACAGAGTTTGGAAGTTAAGTTCATCACAGCACTTGTTCCAGCCCAGTACTACGCAAGAACACCAGCAGAGCTTTGGCAGCCCGTACGGCCTGGCGTGGGTCCGACCAAGGGCCCATAACTGCCCTTAGTTCAAGGCGTGCGTGGTGTGGTATACACAGAGATATTTGGAGAGTCTGCCTTGGCACTATGAAGTTTGGACAGGTACATATGACATAATTGATGTCTTCTGTTACATGGCATGTTGGACAGAGTGGTGAACTGTCCTGTTGAATTTTGCAGAGGAAATGCCGTGTGTACGCCAGGTTGAGACGAAGGCGGTGCACTACCGCTTCCTCACGCTTGCTGAGCCCAGGAGGGTAACAGTACTTTGCTTTGAAAGAGTGGTGTGTCACTGAGGTTTTATTTCTTCCAGCCCCAGTCGTACAGACTATGGGAACTTTGGCAACGCGTTTTGACATTGTTCCGCTTATTCCTACACTCTTAGGCAAAAAGGACTAACAGTTCGTCCTTTGGGGGACTAACAGCCTCTGCCACAAGCATTAGTCCCTTTGTGGACTAACAGCGAGGGGACGAACGGTTAGTCCCCAACCCGGATGGTCCGCTCCGATGCTCCCCAAGGACGAACTGCTGAGTCGCAGAAAAATGAAAAAACGTTAGTGCCACCAGGGATCGAACCACCGACGCCCGGAAATAGACGCAATGAACTCGACGCGCTACCGACGGATCACGCCGCTTTTTTTCTTTGTTGCCTGCTTGGCGACAACACAACACGCATTTTTCAGTACACAACTTACTAGCTCCAGCCGCCAATCGGCTGAAGGGAGTGGTTTAAAACATCTTCAATTGCGCTAGAACATACAGAATGGGTAACCACTCAGGCTCTTCCGGCATGGCTCGATAAACTTCTCTTATATAAGCAACGCTTTCAATGAAGTACTCTCGCACTGTGCGAGCATCCCTCTTCGGCATTTTGAACCGCCATTCGAGTTTTCCACACAGAATGCAGACTAAGTGTCATGAACATATCATACGGCACGCCTCCATTATTGTTTACGGGCAAAAAGCGAATGCCATAAGGTGTTAATGGTAAGTCTTTTTTCAGGGTTCGTTGGAGGATGTCCCAGTGAAACACCGCATCCCAACAGTCCAGAAAGATGTGCTCAATTGTTTCCAGTTTTTGGCATAGTCTACAGTTAAGTGTCCATGGGTGTACATATACTTCTTTTTTCTGCAGCCAGGTTTTTACGGGAAGCGTGCCGCTATCAAGTTTAAAGAAGAAAGATTTAACGGATGAACGTATTGGCATTCGTTTCACTCTTTTTCGAACATCTTTTCCTAAACCCACTGCATATAACTGACGATAAACCGGAACAGGCAGACACACATTAATCATATCTTTGTACAAACGTTTCCGCGGTACACTACTCAAATACTCCGAGGCAAACCTAACCCTTAAAATCCTAAAAGCATCCACCACTTCTCGCAAGAACCCACGCACACGTACACATCGCATTTCAGAAGTTGATACAACATAGTCTGAAATGACATCACGTAGTCGGACTTGTACCACAGTACGTAGAAAGCAATCTCTCTGATCTCTCAGAAACATAAACCTAGAAACTATTTGCCTCCAGAGAAGCCGAGCTTAGTGTGACTAGGTGAGATATTAGAGTACCGCCACTGAGGCATGCACGTAAGCAACGCTGGGTGGTTTTGCGTTAATCAGTGTAGCGTGATTTTCGCAACTACAGCCTCGTAGTTAACTTGAACCGGGTCGTTTGTTAACAATAGCCAAGATGCAGCAAAGCGGGGTCTTTGGACACACTTCTGCTCCTGAGATGGTGTTGCACGCGTTAACGTTGATTCGCATTCGGAAGTGCGTCAATCGAGCGCAGCCACAGAGCAGTGAGAACAAGCTAATCCTACCAGAATTGACCGATTAAAACCCATAAACAACAAAACGGAGGCGCCCGTGAATTGTCGCACTGTAACCAAGTGGCCTATCCTCGACTGCACAAATTTGTGATGAATTCCCATTTTTTGTGAGTAGCCAAGCCCCCTATTCTCGACGGAACAAATTAGCAGTTGATTCGCCATGTTTTTTGCATAAGTACAACGTAAGCAATCACTGGCGTGATGCACGTACAGCTATGAAGACATGCAGTGTAATATGACGCTTCACTCATTAAGAGCACAACCAAGGTATCAGATATAGCACATGAAAGGTATACAAAGCCGCCGCATGTATTATAAAAATTAGGACGGCCGCTGAGGACGGCAAGGGAAACACATCTCATCTGGTTAAAATTGGTGTCCACTCGACAAGGCCTTAAAGTAACGTTCATACAAAATCTAGCCAAAGCAGAGCGTTGAGCTAAAGAACATCTTACAATGTTTTTTACCATATCTACTTCTTTCAGGCGCTGTTAGCAACATTGTCGAGCACTCTGCTTCAATGGAAGCTTTGCTGCGTTATCACTTATCCGGCTTCCACCACCTCCATGCTATTGTCTGCTACTGTGTTGCAAGTTTATGGCGTGATTGGCATGATGAACGAAAACGACGGGCGTGACCATCGTTTGTATGACGCAGTGAGGGAAGCGAAACGCAGCGGTTGATGACCCCGGACCGTGACGATGCCGCAGATTCACTCATTCGTCAACCTCTACTTCTACCAGCACTGGAATGAATAAAACGGCAGTTTTGTTTGCTATTTTTTTCTTAAATTTGATCATGGTACCCACCAGCCTACTAGGAGCATCGAGACTCTATGACTAGGACGATTGTCGAGAAATCCTATTCGTTGGGTTTTTTTTGCAATGGAGGGTCTTGTAGTGACCTCCTATCATTACCAAACCAAATCATTACTATTGTATTGCGAAACATACGAACAAAGTACGGGGTGTTATTTTTATGCGCCGTTATTGCAGACTTGGACACAGCCAAAAGTATTACTGCTTTTGCTAAAAAAACAGTTTTATTTGCGCGACGTCCGAAACTTTGCGTGCTGGAAATTCACGGAGACTTCACGGCACCGGAGGTCGGTGAATTTTTTTGCCCTACTTCACTGTGACAGCACCTGCCATTTGCAAGCTGGTACGTATCATTACTTGACTTTTATGCAGGCTGAAAATGCCAGTGTGCTACGGAAGCGTTCCCGCCAACAATTTAAATTACGTCACATCTTCTCAGCAAATCACAGAGGGTGCGTGCCATACAAGCCGTATTGTTCTTCAATAACAGAGACAGGCCTACGCGGTCATGTCCGCTGCGTTTCACCTAGTTTTCTATTACCAACCAAGAAGTATGCGTTTTCACTAGAGAGAAATATGGCATACTTTAGAACTGGTGCCAGTCAAATTCATGAAACGTCGAAATGACTAAAGCACGCACCTTTGTCAACAAGAAGTACCTGACCAAAAACTGAAAGCCAATCAAAAAAGGCTTCCGGCAAATTCACAGTTTACGGTAAAAGTACTCCGCCGGGAATAGGGCCCCAAACGTAAGCAATCAGTGATGTGATGCACGTATAGCTGTGATGACATGCAGTATAATCTGTCGCCTAGCTTATTACCACAACCAATCTATCATATATTGCGCATAAAATGTATAAAAATGCTTGGCATGTATCACAAATATAGGGAAGGCAGCTTAGGTTGGCGAGAGAAACACTTTTGTACAGGTTAAAATAGGTGTCAGCCCCATCACAAATATAGGGAAGGCAGCTTACGTTGGCGAGAGAAACACTTTTGTACAGGTTAAAATAGGTGTCAGCCCCATAAAGCGATCAAGTAACGTTGAAACAAAAGCGAGCGAAAAGCGGGTGCTGAGCTAAATGACATCACACAATATTTTCTACCGTATCTATTTATTTATTTCAATCGTTTCTAGGTACATAATTGAACTCTCTACATCAGTGCAAGCTTCGTTGCATAATCATCTCCCCAGCCGTGATCGCCGCCACGCTAACATATGCGGATAGTTACAAGTTAAGGCGTGATCACAGAAAAAAAAACCGCCGTCACCATCGGCTCTTTGATGCGGCAAGGACTACAAAACGCATCGTTCGATAATGGCAGAGCGTACTGTTGCTGCCGAATCACTCGCTAAGCTCCCACTGAATCAGCACAGTAATGAATAAAATAGCTTTCTTTGCAACGTTTCTCTTGAGTTCGATTATGGGACCCACCAACGTACAAGGAGGAGTGTAGACAAATACCATGCGTTGTGTTCTGCTTGGTCATGGGGAGGCTCGTACTGCCTACTTATGTTGCCGTTATGCCAAAGAAATACTTTTTATTTTATCGCCAGTCATAAAAACAAAACACGGCACGTTATAAGTATGCTCCGTGATCGCTGACTTGGAAACAGTGAAAACATCTCTTTTCGTAGAAAACAGCCTTTAACCGCGTGTCATGCGAGAATGCGCCAGATGAATATTCACAAGTATTTCACTGCGCCCAACGTGTGCAATATTTTGCCTTTCTTCCCCGTGATATGAGCTGTCATTTGTGAGCTGTTACGTAACATCACGTCACCTTTACTGAGGGTAAAGTTGCCAAAATGCAAACAATAGGGGTCAATTGTACAAAAGCATAAAATAATCCAGGCTGTTTAGAAGCTGAAGAAACTGAAAATAAGGCGTATTCTTTTCTCTGAGAGTCTCCCGGATGTTTCGTGCCTACCATTCGGGAGATGAAGCTGGTAGTTAGATATAATGTAAATTGTTTGGAGTAACTTATTGAAGACTCTTATTTTTCCAACATTTCTAATGAGGAACTGTTTTAAAAGCCCAGAAACAATTTATGTACGCACCTAACAAAGCATCGCGTCCGCGGTGAATTCTTTAGTTTTCTTGTAACAGACCCTGAACAACAGGTTTCGTATGAGCGTAATACCAGCTCAGTCAAAAATGTCCGGGCGATAATAAATTATGTACTGCTGCTGAAAAAAAGAACCCAGATGCGAACTATTTTTACCAAAACTTAACGTATCGACATTGCGGGTCCGTTCTTCTGTAAATGTGTACCGGTTGGGCTAATTGAGCGAATTTCGATTTCCCAACTGATACGAGAAAAGCGACGCGACATTCGGCCTTTTCTGCTAACTTGTAGGGAATGTAATGCATAGTGAAGAAGCGAAATTCACAAAAGTACTTAAGAATCTGACAGACATGCCAAGCCAGCAGCTGTGCTGCTCCTGTGACCAGCCCGCTGACATAGATTCCACCGGCGAAGTTTTCTTTCGTGTACGGTTACTAAGAATCTCTATGACTGAGGCCAGCTAGCCTTATCTATACTTAGGTAACATGTAGTGGTACATCAGGGCATAAAGCAGCAGTAGTGACAGCCCCTTCAAAACCCTGTTGAAAAGACAATAAATGCAGTGTTTAAATACTGTATACCACTCCTAGTTGATAAGAAAATGCACTATGATTCGCTAACCCCGATATTAGCAAAACTGCTTTTCACGCTGTCTATCGCCTGTCGAGCTGTGTGCTACAATTAGCTTCATAATCCCGAACAGGCGCGTTGTACAAGTAAGCAGAGTATTTTATGTTTCAATAAGAATATGACCTAGCATGGGGCCGCTGAACTTGCACTTTCAGAAGTAAAACATAAAAATTCATTTTACTGAAGAAAAAAACACAATGGAATGGGGAAATACACGTCTTAAAGGTTTGTGAATGAAGCCGGTCTACTAAAGATTTGCCAACAATATTTACAAGGTAATGAACCAGAAAGATTGTGACGGTGAAATAATGACAAGAAATGAGCCGATTAGCTTAATACAGTGGTATTCTGCCAAACAATCAGCAGTTTGATACTAGGGAGGTGGAGCCTGCACGCGCGTGTGCACTATGTTGGTACGTGCGCCAATGCGCTCGTGTGAGAAAACAAAGCAGCTGCAATATAATATTTTCAACTGCTGAAAACCATTTTCGAGGTTTGTATAAGGATGGGCGACATGTGCAAGGTTGAATCTCCACCGTTTTAAAATTAGTTGTAGAATAACGTCCCGTGTATAGTCAACGTGCATTCTATGGTCCTCGTGCGCTGGTATGGTGGTGCCACAGATGATGATGATTATAATGATTTGTAGCTCTCTCTTTGAATCAGTAAGTCTGCTGTGAGCAACTGACTTGCCTGTTTTGTTCCATTTAGTTGCCCTACTCTTAGGTAACCTAATAGATTTTCCTCCCCACAGGTCCCCCCCCCCGCCAGGATTTAAACTCCCACCGCTCCCTCCCCCATTTTTTTCTCCCATCGTGGTTCTAAATTCTAACCAATATGATTACTCCACCTGCGTACCAATCTGTTTTCTACTTTTCCTCCAACACCATTCCAGCAGCCTCTTCGTCCCGTATATGACCCTAAAGTTGAGGCTCCCCTTCACCCCTAATCCCAAAGCCTCCGCCAATGTCATTTGCATAGTACTAGTGCGTCGTTGCAAAGCGATGACCATTTTTTAGAGAATTGGGCCCCTGATGTCCATTGGGTTTGTGGGATCGCGGCAAAACCCTCGGATGTATATTGTGACACCTAGGATACACGTCTTCGAAGACTCAGGTTTGTTGAGGCAGGTATTTCAAAATACATCTGAGCAGTAAACCCGTATCAGAAACGGCTGAGACTACGTTTAGTCTTCGTTGCATGGGCACAAAAAAACGTGCCTTGAAGCTATTTTTTTAAATCCTTTTATATTTTGATAAACGCGTGCATAACCTGCGAATATTTTGGAGGTGGATGCGCATGAGGAAGTTTTCACGACACCCTGCCACTTTATTTACCATGTTTTTACCCTTGTATCACTCGACATAGCCACGTACACGGACAAGGTAAAGTGCACAATGGCACAGCTATAACTTCCCACGAGTGGTTCTTCTCGCATAAGTAGTGCCGATTGTTGGAACTTTCGAAGGCGACGAAGACGATGCAGGCACGTAGCTCTACAGACATCTAGGAAAAAGACGAAGACGACCAGGCGCGGCTACAAGATGGACGCTTTATAGACCGGTTCTCTGTATATACTGTAAATATATCTGCTTTCTATCGACGACGTCCTCCTCCCTTGCCTCCCTGGACGTTTTCCACATGATGCCGAAACCCGGGACGTCAAGCGACACGACGAGGTGAGCCATGCAGCGGAATTCAGTTCTTCGACCGCCATGCTCACCCCGAAGTGAGGAGGAGGCGTCGAGACAGCGGAACCGGCTCCGGATCGCCCAGAACAGCCTTCTCGAATTCAATCGGACGCTTATTGCCGTGATAACGCCTACTCTAGAGCACAACAAAGACGTGGAGGCCGCAGTTTCGATAGCAAGGCTCCAGCACAGTGCCGACCGACTTGCTGCAATCAGCGAGAAGCTGGATGCCCTTGCACGCGGAACCAGTGTTGATGGCCAACACGACGACGCTCTAGAGTCGGCCAAAGAATCATACAGAATTATTTGTTACCTCGAACAAAGACTTTACGGACGAGAAGCCCTCACCCCTCAGGAGCCACATCTCGCAAAACAGGGCAGAAGGCGACAGCTTCGACAGTATGAGTCGATTCATACAAGCGGGTGTAATGAGCCTGGGGGGGAGACCGAAACTCGCGTGAAGCCCACGACTTCAACGACATTGATGGAGGTTCCGGTAATACGTTATCAAACCCAAGAACCTTCAAGCTTGGCTACATCCCCAGGTCCAACGACGACATGCGCCTCTGTGAATGGCCAGCCGACTGAAACGGCGCTTGAAATACGACAGACAAATGCGCATTCCTTGATCAGAACTGAAGGCGCCGTTACACTGGGAACTTCACACCAGCAGCGACAGGTAACTGAGCAAGAACCACCGCAATATGTGCCAGCTCCATCAGCAACAGAAGAAAACACCCTGCAACAGGGGATAGCTTCAGAAGGTGACATCGTCAACGTATGTAAAACTGAAGTGCTCGAACCCTCCTATGCGTATGCAGTCATGACATGTCCGGATGACCGTACGCAAAACGACTTTTACAAGAGACGAAGTGTAAGTCTGGATGACGGTGAAACACGGAGGAAAGTACGGACAACTGTGCCGGTCAATACACAGCCATCCTTAAAAGACAAGTCTGTTTGTGTTTCCGACATGTGTGACCATGACGAGACCGCGCACGACATATCAAGTCAACACAGAATACTCACCGATGCAAGCAACAACTCGTCTATGCTATTGAAGGAAGCTGTTCTCACGCCCCAAGATGTGCTGTCAGCCATGACAGAGACAACGAAAGTGAAGCCGCTACCCCACTACGAGAACAGGGCCACACAAAGCAGAGTACTTAAATGTACTGCCCACAAAACATCGGACCACACAACCACGACACGGCCGCGTCACATCAAGCTTGTGACAAGTGAAAAAGGCTGCACATCGCCTCCTAGAAAGAGAGCAACGAGTGATACCCCCGTCAGCATAAGGACATCGAGTATCAACCAAACCTCCAGAGGTGTTCGGAAATCAAAGAAGAGGGGAGGAGTAAGTGCAGCCACCGAATGCCACAGAGCCCAGAACGTGAATAGTCAACATTTAAACCGAGAGGTCAAGCGCAAACACAGGACCTACATGAAGCGACTATCTCCGAAATCGGTCTGCACACAAAACTATGCGGGAATACATGCTGTTGACTCGTCCCCTAACATAGTAGTGGTGCAGAAAAACAGATCGAAAGTCCGGAGAAAAGCAAAATCTAGAAGAAAACGAAGGCCGAAGATCAGAAAAAAGATCACTGCAGACACCGGCTAGATACGAACGACAGACTGACCAGTATATTCGCCCAGGACTTGGTTAAGCAACATTAACGTTTATTGATGGTACCAGCACCGGTTTTCTTTTTCTCGCTCGCACGCACTGCTGTCGGGCGGGAGAATGTTGGAACTTTCGAAGGCGACGAAGACGATGCAGGCACGTAGCTCTACAGACATCTAGGAAAAAGACGAAGACGACCAGGCGCGGCTACAAGATGGACGCTTTATAGACCGGTTCTCTTTATATACTGTAAATATATCTGCTTTCTATCGACGACGGCCTCCTCCCTTGCCTCCGTGGACGTTTTCCACACCGATCAAAACCAAGACCATTTAGAATAACGTTGATTGCTTCAAAGCTGACACAGCTGTCGTTGATGTTCGCGTAACTACATGCCATCGTACGTAGTTGTGATTATGCAGTTATCTTTGCCAGCAAAAATTATATTCCCCAATAAGACCACTTCAACTTGTTTCGTTGCACCTACTGTGGCCGAAATTGAAATTACAGGTTATATTGCACTATATATTTCACGTATTTGAGGGACAGTTCAATAAACGGCAGATGCGAGTGTCCGAATTGTGCCTGGTCTGTGACCATCTGTTTATCGTTTTGTCGCTGTGTAGCGTAAACACTTACTTTACTCGTGTTTCCGTTTTACACCTTTTTATATTTACTGGTATGACTAGTTACATTTGATGCAGGCATATACCTTGGATGCTCCATGTATTTTATGATGCGTGTATAGAACTATACTGACAACGGAAGGCTTTTTGGGGCGCTACAAAAATAAATACGCGTTGCGTTCGGTTATATACACGGCTTATTGTGCAGTGGTTGCAAGAGAAGTGGGGTGCAAATACGCAGATTCACCTATGATTTCGTTCGTTTATTTCCTTTCGGGTACCATGTGTTTGTGCGTTCTGCCGTTGCAAGCAGCTAATCCGTGTGCTGTCGTCGGCTATTATTTGTGAATTCACAGTATAAAACCATTGTCAGGTATATTCCGGTGCGTTTTCGTAACGAGATGTTAATACCGGTTATCGTGTTTATAATAATAAAAGAAACACGTATTTGCTTCTTTACGGCCGAATTTTCAGGGAGATGCAGTTAGGTTACACCAAAAATGGGGGTTCATTTTTTTTATTTTCATATCACTGCATCGTGACACCACCTGTCACCTCAACACTGCAGTCCAAGGCGCAGTGTTTAAGGCAACGCATACACAATTTTGGCTCATGGTTGTTGCCAGAGAACCTGTTCACTTATAATAAAAAAACGCATCCCAAACATAGGTGGGAATCAAAGTGGCATGATGCTTTCATCCTTGCATGCCTGGGTTGAATTGAACGTGCGTGTGTAATTTCAGAGTGATGAGTAGTTGTGAGTGAGCACAAGCTTTCAGTGTCTCAATCTCCCTGACGAAGACGCAACCCGCCCTAGGTGAGTAGAATGTGGTACAAAGTATAACTAGACCTTCGCCGTGCGCTCTTCTACCAGACGCTTTTTCGGGCATATCGCCGGGACGCGTAATTGGAGGGTATCGCAATCTGGAGTGACTTCCCTTGGCGCTTTCCGTTCCTGACGCCCCATCTGTTTTTTTTCGGGATGGCGTCGGACGGGCACACTATATTACGGAAACAGTATTGCCCGCATTCCTTAGCTTCCACTTATGCTCACCCCACATAAAGGCTGAGGGGAATGCTAGACAGATATTCTCCTAATGCTGCCAAGGCATTCGAGTGCCTCAAACGCTCGGTCACCGGGTCTCCCAGCACTACCAATTTGAAGCCAATTAACTCAACAAATTCAGTTGTCAAAGTTTAAATGTATCTGGCAGTGCCCCGGTGGAAAGAAAGATGTTGCAAAAAACACGTGGGAAGTTTTATAAAAAATGGTCTCTGAAGTGTATGTCGGGTTACATTGAACTTTGCTGCTGTCCAAGTGGTCTCTAATAAGGCAAGTTCCGGAAATGTTTTTTCTCTGAGAAGACTGCGGGATGTTTCTCAATGCAGGTACAGCATGCTCGTACTACAGCATAACGGTTTCTTTTACTGAATCTCTCAACGTCTTCAAAGTACCCGGATGATCGGTGGCGACCGATTGTTGCACTATTAAAAAAAGGAGATATACATAACGATTACATGTTTGCGGTTCAAACCTCGGCCGTTTTTATCCGATGACGCAGCAAGCCCTGACGGACAGAGCAGCCAATTTCACTGAGAAGCTGCGGCGGCACTCGCCCCGCGTGACGGGGCGCAATAGGGACCGGGCGGCCGTTGTATGGCACCACCATCGCTTCAGCGAACAGCGCCGCCCGTGGCGAGCCGTTCGTCAGTGGAATGGCGGTGGCGGTCAGCGCAGCGTTATTGTGCATGGCTTTCTGTCGTTTTTCTGCGGTGCGGTTTGCAAAGAGTAGATACCTACAGGGGATTCTTTCAGATCGGTAAATCTTGAGCGTTGATGTGACCTTTACGAGGCATGCCATGTGTGTGATTTACGCCCATACTCAGTATTTACAAATAGCAGACGACGCTCAATGCGCCAAGCTGGAAGTCAAGCTGGAAGTGAAAGTCCTTTTCTTCATGCGATTTTTTCATTCCTGCATGCAGTTTAGCGTATCGAGGAGTATATTGCAGCTAAATGCTCCCACAAAGCTGGTGTGTGCAACCGATTCAGGAATGCTGCGGCGCTGGCCTTCGGCAGTTGATGACGGAACAGCGTCGTGCACAAGCGAAAGACAAAGTTGGGGGGTGCCTTCTAAGATTTACCTCAAAACAGAAATTGTGATGGACGACGCTTTCGTAACTTTATTACCTGCGGCTGAAACATGCTTAATTTCACAGAAATGCTCTTACTACAGTCATCGGGAATTGTTCACAGAATAAATACCGCATGATAGAACGTTATTGCTCTTCGTGGAGAAGCATTGCTTTACAAAAATTGCAATGGTTGCTGGGTAGTTGGTAAATGGTTTTTCAAAAATCAATTCCTGCGTGGCTGAAGGACGTAAGACAGAAGGGCACCCGAAACCTGTACTCAGTTTCACAACTGAATGCTGCGGTCGTTTTACAATCTGCCACGTACCGTTGAAAAATCATGCACTTCTCCGTCTAACGACGATGATGGTTTCTCGCAAAACTTTCTCGTGTGGCTTTCATCGGTTGCCTTCTGGATTTAAACTTTGACTACTTGAGCTTCGAATTTGAGCAATACGCAGTTTGGTCTTTTGATCGCAGCGTCTTTGACCAATTCCCATTCGATTTCGCGCGAAAAAAGCTTTTCGTTCAACCATGGTAATTATTAGACGGAGGGCTAGATGATTTTGCTATTTAATTTTGAACTTCCGTGCGCCCCTCTCCAAAGCTAAACTTCTTCAGCGTGTCGGAAATGTGTCTGTGCTGGAGGACTCGGGGTGACGCACCCATATTTGAGGCAACTAATCGCGCTTTTTTGGTGTCTTCACCAAGCATTACACGATTTTGAGGCACTCCGTAAAGAATACTTAAGCATTAAAAAACACCGGCTGACGTTAACGCTGCCACATTTTTTAACTATCGGTGCCAGCCTTTATTCTACGCAGGGGGTAAAACGGGAAGAGGAGGAGGGATGGTTTGTAGCTTAGGCTGGTGAGTTGGTGAATAACTTTGGCTCTTGATAAAATGACCACCACAAATGTGGGATTTCCACTTCGGCTTTCAGGCTTCCATGCTGTCACAGTGTCGCTCACCAAAACCGAAGGCACAAAGCTTACGGTTACAGAAAGTGTAAACTACCGCAACATTTCTACGGCTACACGGTAGCCCATCTCGTAAGCAGGTGCTTCTCTATTTAAAGCACACGTATCGAGGTATCCCAGCGCTAAGGCTGGAGTGGAAAGCGTAGTCATTGAAACCATTGAAGATTATTTAAAGTGGTAGAAATGAATAATAATATTGCTAATAGCTTTATTCGTACTCAGATCGCGCGAAGCCAGGCGCAGAGCGCTGCAAAAAGTGCTCGTGTCAATGTAGCCCATTCCCAACCTTACAAGCATCCAATAAGTTTGCGTAGCCGTTAGTGCATTTAAGAAGAAAATAATACTACTAATAGTAGCTTTATTCGTACTCAGAACGGGTGTAGCCAAGCGCAGATCGCTGCAAAAAGCGCTCATGCCATTGCAGCCGATACCCAACTTTAGAAGCGTCCGACAAGTTAACGTATAGTCATTACTGCATCTAAGAACCCAACACATCTGTCTAGACTTTGTTTCACCGCACATATACGCTCACAACACCACCAAAACGTTCAAAGCACCGAAGCAAACACGACAAAAACAACAGGAGGCTGTGTAGTCCAATGCACCGGCTCATTCCACTGACGAGGGGAGCGCCGAGTGGTGGCGCCACCCGTCCAGCTGCCCGGTCCCTATATGGTTAAGGTGTTTTGCTCTCTCATACTCTCTCTCTCCTTCTCTCTCTCTCTTAGCGGCGCAATAGCAAACACGCGCATAAGATGCCGTTGTATACATTACAATCCATACAATTAATACAAACCTGCGTAGTGAATATCTGAGCACTAAAAGCATGACACAGACGCTAGCAATTTAACTTACGCACACATAAAGCGCCACTGTGCAGATTTTCTATTCGCTAACAAAAACAACTTTTTTAAATTGGCAACGTACTCATCCATACAGGCATGTACATTTAAAATAAAAACAAGTAACAGAATTTTTTGAAACCGTACCTTAACTTGGCACACAAAAGTTGCGGAAAGTGAGTTTCACAATATAGTTCCTGAGAGCAGCCTACTAATATTTCAAATATTATTCTTCATGTTGTTAGCTAGAAGTGACATTCCAGAACTGTATTGGGTAGGAGGTAAAGGGGTAAAGAGGTAAGGGGACGAAACTTTAGCTGGCACATCATTTCCTTTCTATCATTATTCTCTTGTGACTGTTCTCCTTCTCGTTTACCTGTGTACTGCCTTTGCTACTGGTCGCATGAGGTTTCGGTGACTCGCGCGCAATGGTCAGAAGGGCATCACCGGTGGGCAAACAGATTGCATATTACGGGCTGTAACAGATCAGAATATTAACAATGGTCCGCCAAGAAAAATTACGGGTGGGTCGCTACCAACAAAAAGGTCACCACTGGTATAGGCCACCAGCTGTGGAATAATTTTCACATGACGTTAGGTGTTACACTATTGTTTACAGCTAAGTGTGGGCATTTTTGCTTTCTAGATGCTTCTTGGTTGAATCCCTTTGGCCGCAACATAGAAGTGTCCAGAAACATAAGCTCCTTAGGGTGCTGTCCTGTCCCATATGAAAAGTGATGGATGGTGCGGCATGTGCATGTGTGTTTGTGTGTGCGCCAATTTGTTGCTGAATGCTTTCATATGTCATTACATTCGGTGTTATTTTCAATTGCTTGTGAATATTAATGAACAGTTTTCACTGTCACGGTGGTGTATTTTACAAAGTTTCCATAATATTTTGCAATGTTTTGGTAGGGTCTCCGGATACGCAAATTTTAAGGGTGCTTTCCGACATTTGTCGTTAGTTCTACGAGCCTTCTACACATTGTCAAAATGATGAATGGTGCATTTCATGTCAGTGCAATTGCTCATGCCTGTATTGCTCGCACTGTAGGTTTATGTTGTACTAAAAAATTATCGATTTTTTGAGGCCTTGAGCCGTGCAACTGTAAACATCATAAAAATACAAATACTTTCTTGACGCACTGTGTAATGCTTTGAATCATTTTTAGTAATATTTTAATTTATTTTGATGAGCACTGGCGAGTGAGAATTCAGGTGTATCTTATGACTCTCACGTGGCCCAAAACTTTAAGACTTTCAATTTGTCCCGCCCAAATAACCTGCTCGATTGGGACAGCGAGCTAATTTGAGACTTACCCATGCACTGTCAAATATTCCTGTTCTTTGAAATAAGAAGATGCGGTAGCGGCGTTTTAGAATGGCTTTTATTTAAAACTGCACGAGACTATCATTTACGTAAACGTAGGCAATGTTTAAAGTGTTGTTTAAGCAGCAGTCGAACCTCGCTATAACAAAGTACAATCGAGACAGTAATTTAGTTCGGTATATCTGATATTCGTAGTAACTATAGAGCTAAAGCTCGATTCAAACCAACCGATAGTATGGCTCTCGCAAAAATCCTTGATACAAAAACGCATTATTTTCATCTTCTAACGTGCTATAAAAGAGGTAACCCTTATCTTTCTTCTTGCGACATTTAATGTTTATTGTACCGAAAAATGAAACAATAAATTACACCATAACAAATTTCATTTGACAAATCAGGCCTGCGTTTCTATTTGTTTGAGGAAAGATGTGATCGTTTTCTGTTGGCTATTCACATCGCCACCACGAAGTTTTCGATATCCATATGAAGTTTTCCATAGTGTCGACGATCAAGTTTTCCATAGTGTCCACGAGCAAAGGTGCCTTTTCTGCTTGTGCAGTTTCGGATTTTCTAAGTAGCTTGTCAGCGCACTGGTTAAACATTTCTTTGTTATATCCCATAGAGCGCGGGGCTGTCAGAGTTTCACTTTCGTTACAAAAGAAAAGGTGTCATTTAAAGGAACCGTTACCAACCAAATTCGTACTTAATTCGCCCCAGCCGATAATTCGTATTATCAGTGTTCGCTATAATGAGGTTCAACTGTACTGTGTTAACATTCTTCTTGTTTTCTTGTTCGCAGATATGCTAATAAGAAGCATCACCCCAACCCTATCTATGTCTAAAGCAGGAAGAGGGCTTCTTACACTGACTTAACGTTATGGATGTGTCTTGGCATTTAATGGTCTTATGTTGGCAGAACATTGAATACTGCTGAGCCCTTTGTGAGATTTTGCTAACGTAATCTACATAAAAATGTGCGCTTAGGATTGATTGCTAGGCACGAACGCTTCTTCTATGTTTAGGGCCAGAAATATTTCTTGCTGCATTGCCGCTATCGCCCAGAACTGGGAAAACAAAACGCATGTTTGCTCAGTATAGTAAAGTACTTTTCGGAAGTATCACTGATCGCCATTCGTATATTGTGCATACTTTTGAACCTGGGAAGACAAAACAATATCTCACCTGTAAATAAAATTAGAACACCTTTCTTTGGCTGCAACTTCCACCATGCCCATATTAAGTTCTGGAATAAACTCAGGCAGTAAATTTCCAGAGATCGCATAGGCTAATGTGTGATATTTTCAAAGTGAGAAGTTATAGGAGGGCTGTAGTAAAACGATACCCTAACTCACATCGCGTGAAAAACATTAGGGCATACCAAATTGGATCATGTGTATAAAAAGGGGTAGCTATTAACTCTTAGTTTCCGTGCTACGCGAAGAAATTAGGCCTTTGTACTACCTTGCTTCTTTCTTATTCGATAGAAGGTTTGCCAACACATTTTACCTTAAGAGTTAAGGTACCAAACAACGTTATCAACAACGAGGCAATTATTTGCTTTGTGTGTGTGTGTTTGAATTCGAGCCCTAAAGGATTTGTCGTCCGAATTTGAAGCTCATAACTCACCTATCACTACTAAAAATTTACCTTTTTTGACCTTAAACAACCATTTACTCAGACTCATTCGAGGTATGAAACCATTAATATTCACTTAGGACTGCTTCTATTTGGCCTATCCGACCTTTGGAGTGTACTGGTACGTCGGCCGTGATTGTGTTATTTTTCGTTCTCGAATTCCTTTTCCATAGAGAGATATTCCTCTCGTAATGCTTGTATCACTACGGTTTTAGAGTGTCTCAGGTGAGGAGTCTAACTACAGGGACTGCCTTAACTGCAGGGCGCGGCTTTACCATCTCGCTTGAACCTTGTGAGAAAAACGTTCCGGCGACCAACTTTCACACCTGTCGTCGGGGTAAAACGCTCCAAATTGGGTAACAGTGAAATGGACAACGATGGCAGAAATGTGTGCTATGGCATGAATTTATCCTCTCCACACTATTTCCGGGTTTATTTCCCCAGTGTGGCGGTGAGATCTGCATAAACGCTACCAGTTTAAACATAATTTGTCATGTCTACAAGTGGCATGCTCATATTACCCTTGTAGAACTTCAATAATGTTATTCTGTTCTCATATCGAAGTCATATTTATAATTTATATTTACGTTTTTTTACTGTAACCCGTTTCCTGTTGAGCTTATGTGTAGATGCACCCTGCAGTAATGTTTGGAGGCAAGTGCTGTGTGCTTTATTGAAAATCGTTCTCTGCAATGTAGACATCTGGCCTCATAACAGGGTGGCTAATTTGAATCGGTGGGTATAGGCCGACGAATGGGCCGTTTTGATGCTGCAGCTAGCGTTTCATCAGCGACCTGCTTAACCTAAGCTGAGGGAGACGGAATAGGCGCCCAATGCTTCATACACGCTTGAATACGAAGCAGGCCATACAGATTACCGCGGCCCCTATTTGTGCAGCTTCTGTTGGAGTCATCGTCTTTTAGAGGTTGCCAGATGCAACCATCTAATCCCTACTTCGGGTAGTCGGATAAAACATAAACTTCCAAATTTTGTCATTTTACGAGTACCCTTCAATTTCGCCGCAATAATTTGATAGTAAAAATCCATCGCATTTTATTACCCAGTAGTCCTCACTCATCGCTACATTTAACCTTCTCCCTTTTCACGAAGTACTACGCTTATAGACACTATAAAAATTTATTATGTCTCTCTTTGAACCCCACCATAGGTGTATATAGCAAAACAAATCTTCCGATATTGCACTATAAAACCTCCTGTGACTACTATCACAAATACTCCGCCTGGTGACGCTGTATGTTTCCTGCACTGTCAATATTGGAAATATTTTTTCTCATCATACTCGCATGCAATTCCCGAGGTAAATGAATTCCTCACGACTAGAGTGCACAAAATATGATGTGTCCGAGCTGACGATCGTGGCCACACCTGACACCAACCTTTCGTTCGAAGGGCTGGTGCGGCACTTGATTAAAAGACTAGCCCCTGAGATGGAATACAGGTATTGATATACACTGTAATATTGCAGACTACACAATAATCCTGTTTACAACATCTTCAATCTTCAACCTCCCAAGAGATCGATGTGGGAATCTGCGACCACGTGGTAATAGACAGGTTTCTTTGTGGACTCAGACTTATAAATGTGTTTCAGACATTTATTGAAGCCTATATCAGAACTTCAAGCATTAAAAGTACAGAGGTTTCGTTTAACAAACTGGCAATGTACATTAGGATAATATCTCTTGCTTGGTGACCTAAGCACAAGTACGCCGCGGCCTCATGTCAGCGTCACTAAGAGCAGCATGCCAGCATGCACTGAAACTTGCTATAGTAAGAAAATGTGATGTACGGTGGAAATTAAGAACGCTGGTATGTGACGCCAACATGTCAGGAGGCGTGACGTTAGTTTTTGCGTTGAACGTCACCAACCTTCCCTGCATCTCAATGCCCAATAAGTGCGACGTTTCTTGGAACATTCCTAAATCTAGAGTTGCTACTTCGCAGCGTTCAGCGTAAACATAAAATAAGCACAGGTGGCTGGCCAATGATCTATGTCATAGTACCTAAGTGGCCAAAATACTGAAAACGGAAGTGGTTGAATGTAATGTGAGAAACATTGTTTATTTGGATGGTAGTTCTTTCTAATTTTGATTATCATAGCGCGTGCTTAGCTGTCCTAGCGACCACTAATAAGGGCAATCTTGGTAATGTCCTTTCAATGCCGTTTAGTTTTGTACCTTAGACAAAGAACACAGAAAGATTGAAAGACAGATGGCAGTACACCTACAGAGAGAGATTTCGGTGAATACATGACCAAAACCGTAAAATAACTACGTCCAAGCTAAACATCGGGCAGCTCAATGCTGCTACATTTGAGCAATTGCACATGTAAGTGCGATGAAACGATGTGGCATTGAGAAAACTACCGTTGCGAAGCACTACCTGCTACCAAATAGTGTAGTGCCAAAAAATAGTGAAGATTTTTTAGTGTTGTGGTTACCGTTTACTGTAATTTGAAAGATTTTTCAGAATAATTTCCACGCATGCGCGGCCATAAATCATGCACCGTTAATTTTTTTTTAAATTCATGCCACGCTGTTTAAGCTCGCAAGAAGGTTTACAAACAAAAACTCGATGGCGAATTCAATGCCACCAAATAAATGTTGGCCTATGCTTGATACTCTTATTTTTAGAATTATTGCCGATTAGTTTGGGTGTTCACCCAGAGCTGGTTCTGGGACGACTTGTAGGGTTTAAAAACGTCTTGGATTTGCGGGACCGCCCCGACTTTACATACAGTGTCTAGAGTACCGGGTTGTTCCCCTTGGGGTCAGCTAGATGTCCCGTATTTATTTGGTACTGTCGAGTTAGAACGTTTTTTTGTGATCCAACTCATCCACCGTGGAGAGGTGTTCTCAGTTAGGAAGTGTTTCTGGAGCTACTAAAGAAATCGTATGCGCATTGAACTTGTCCAGGCAGAGCTGCAGGTAACGCTGAACTTCTGCATGTGGTGGGAAAGCTTTTACGAGAATATTCCGAGCAAGGCGAAGTATTGCGAGCAGCACGTAGGCGAGTAAAGTGCCAATTCAAGAGACCGCAACAATAAAAACCAATAAACGAGGATACTGCAGAAAAGAAAGCTGATTTTGCTTGCTCTCTATGTTAATCTGCGCCCCTTCCCTCCGCCCCACATCCCGACTTCCTACACCCAAGACTGAGTAACCCTATTTACAGAGCCATCGTAGCGTTTAAACATTAGCGGTGGTGATTATGTAAACGAGTACGAAAGCTCTAATGAAACTGCTGCGCAACTTGTACCTGCAAAACACGTCAGTGAAAAAACAAAAAACGTGCCCAAATTATTTCTAGGAACATCCTCAAACACATGTTAAACGTTGTGTCGCAATTCGGCAGATTATTATTTGCTTTAATGTCGCAAAAAAAGTAGCAGTGAAATCCCTTTCAATGGTTGCCAGGGGATGTTTAAGCCAATCCGAGAGTAGTGTTCCGCCGCATTAGTTCAAAAGAACGCAATCTGTGAAGACATTAGGCGGCCACCACAGAAGCTGGCTAGTTCCAATATATAAGGAGTGGAAACGAAACGCTGGCTGTGTGGACACCTTTAATTAGCGCTGACAAACACGTTCTCATCAAGCGTTCTTCGGTCTTTCTCCGTGTGCAAGTGCAACACGAAGGTGTCGATGCAGCTAATCGAGTTTTCTGGGCTCCCACTGTCCTTGTATTGCTTGCGGCGTCATCCAGAAGAGAATACTGCAAGAAGTGTTAGTTATCACGCACTATCCTAAGGCTATATAAGCGTGTACTGTGACTGAAGAAACTCCATTTTGCGGGTATAGCCTGCCTGGCGCCCAAGCCTTAACGCAGATGCCGAAGGGTCATTGGCCCCTGTGACCACAAGAGTACTACTGAAGCACGGCGACGGACTCTGATGACTTCTAGTGGCCTCCGCAAGAACGTTGGCGTGCGCATTTGTTATGTAAAGGCGTTAGAGCTAGTATTTGCGCTGCTTTCTGCGGATGTATGTGGTGGCAAAGACAATGTTTGTGCTCCTAGTTGACCCTGACGACATTGAATTGCATTCGGCTGATCCCGCCTATCTAGGTAAAGGTAAACGAACTGGGAAAGTAATAACGCCGTAGTGCACCAGACGAATTCACCAGCGCAATTGTGTTGGTAGATGCGTTCTTTTTTTTCTTTTTGAATATTACTTCGACATAAAATGTTTTCTAATTCGGAATCTGGAGTGGATATCTCAGAACTTATTAGCACTGCTTAGCCGAGAAACCGGGTAATGAATTATTCTTCAGATTTACGGCAGCGTCTTCACAAGCGTCAGGGTTAAAATACAGTTACTACAACCGTCATTCCCGCTACTGATCTGTGGTAACGTGTTGAGCAAGGAGCGACGCAAAACAGGCTCAAAGTATCGGTTTCTATACTTTGAGAAAAAGTGAAAGTTTTTTCTAGACTAAATTCGGTAATAAAATTATCGCGATGCGATAGACCAAAATATTCCCCTAAGCGCTCTATAGGGCCCGAAAGACACAAAGTGGGCCCATTTGCTCAGAATAAAGTGGCATTTTATTAGATTTACGGCTGGATAAAATAATGAAGTATTATCCTGTGAGACCAGCACAATGACTACAATTTGTATTTCGAATGTTTTAATTATTTTAGCCCAGGATTCTCCTGCATAACAGAAAAAGGACTGAGTAATCTCTCTGTAATGAGTCTTTCCACCGACTTGGAGCCTCACATGTTCCGAGAAAAATATTTCCTGCATTTCAACGTAAACCATAACCACCGAAGCTGCTGAACATTATGCCGCTGCCGGAACTGTGGTGGTATGGTGTCAAGTAGGGTTTATACGGAAACGCTGGCGCCAATGATGAGGCTTTTGCATCAAGTGTATAAGTTGGTATGTTTTTAGAGCAGAGTGTTTGGAGCCTCCGCTAGCACAATGGTATAGCCAATCTTCTGCTGCCTTGCTTTCGTAACTGCGAAACAATTAATCTGGTACTTTATCCTCGCCTGCTTGCAAGTTGCGTTTTTCTGAGTGGCGTCCAACCAATAAAACTTCACATTGGAATAACACTGTGAATTGGAGTTAGGGAACATATGAGTGCATGTTTTTATTTCATTCTGTCGAATTACTTGCTGATGCAGACTTTATTTGTTCAGTCTAAAAGTGTCGAGAAGTAACTGAGAGGGGGAGCGTCACGCTGAATTTCATCGAAGGAACGTGTGAATAATATGCAGTGTGATCAAAGTTAAGCCGACAGGTTTTTTTTTAAAATTAGCTGCTTAGATGTACGTAAAGACCACCACAACAGTGAGGTTATACACCCAGGGGGACACGGTATTACGGGGTAACTATTGATGTCGGAGGCTTAAATAAGTAGAAGTGAACTTTTTAGTGGCTGCAGCAAGCAGGCATGTTTGTATGCAAACGTTAGACCTCGTCGTGTTTCTACGCAATTTCATTTGGAATAGTTATTCTAGCGCATTCGTACTGCACGATGTAAATCTGCAAAGTTTAATTGCCCTTGAAATTATTACGCATGCAACAAAATGAGCAACGGCGCTAAGCTCCTCCCTTTACAAAGAAAAAGCTCTTCCCGTTAGAAAACCTCCTCCCTTGTACAAACCAGCCAGGGCGAGAGTTCCCCAAACGCATCTTCCTGTAGTTGCTACGTCCATTGGTTTGTTTAACATTGAGCGCAGAGGCTATAAGGGTACTACGCAATTTATTTCCGTATGTTGCTTTAGCCATTGCTTTACTTAATTGTGATGATTCTTCCCTACCACAGCTTTACTTCAATGGTCGAAACATCACACAAGCGAAAATTGCACAGAAATAGACCCTCGACTGCGGGGACTGCGGGGATTTGCGTATGCTGGCACAGTGCGCCACTTGCTTCTGCTGAAATATTTTCTCCTTCCCACCCATATTTTCCTCAGTAAACAAGCGGAGCGAAGCATTCACCAGCATGAACATTCTCCTTTTGCGTAATTATTCGTTGATATTCAATTTTGAAATGATATGATGGACAGCCAAGTACGCCCAAATACCGGCATGGTAAAGAGAATGACTTGGTAAAAAAATAGCATTCATTGCATAACACAAAAGTACGGGCTCCTTGTTCTAGTGCCCACTATTTGGATTGCCTGAGCGAGCTAATCTTGCTGCCATGCTGACGTATGGTGTAAACGAATAACTAGTGGCTACAATTTCTGCGCTCTCCCTCGGCTTGGAATTGTGTAAAGATGAGAATTTGCTACACCACTTACATTCTTGTCAAGAGTAAACCCAGAAATTGATGTATGGCCGTGACGCTATGGCCGCGCCGTCCTGACGGGAAATATTTATTGCTATTTCTCACAAGAAATATTATAAAATACCATAAAAATGTTATGTATTTCATTTGTGTTTTCTTTGCGTAATCATTTTTCCACATTTCTTCTGATTTCGAAAAATCAAAACTGCAGATTAAAACAGACACACTGTGCTACCACCGAAGCTTGGTTAACACCCGAGGCCCCAGTGCTGACTAAGTAACGTAACCAAACCGCCCCGGCAATAACAATTGTGCTCACTAATGTGGCGTGCACTTTCAAAACAAACGACACAGTTCGAACTTACATATAGAGTTCTGCACACTCTTCGCCTCTGTAAAGCGAATGTATGATTAATGGTCCTTTTTTCCACTTGCTTCTTGCATGTTCTTTGGCTTTTTTAGGTAACGTAGCTGTTTGTCCTCTACTAGTTTGAGTGTTTTGAGAACGTTCATGCTTCTCTACCCGCCTGGCTGGGACTGTTCATGAATAATGAAGCTATTCCGGGCGTGATCATTGAGAAATGGGGCTTACACTAATTTTTTGCAGCTTAAAAGCAATCGCTAGATAAGATAAGATTAAACTTTATTTCCGACAAACGGGGGCTTTGGAAAAAAAAGTGAAAATAATGCACTTGACAAAGTCCGAGCCCCGGTTACAGTCAGCAACGGGTATCACAAAAGTACATCTTTCCAGAGAAAATCGTTTTTGTGGCATCATTATACAAAGTTTTTCAGAAATTATTCTGCTGTAACGAAAAAACTTTTCAATACAACGCTGTTTGCATGCTGAGCGGTAATGTCATTGGCGACAAGGTGGTTTAACAAGGAATGCAAAGTGTGTCGAATCATTTGGTTTCCAAAGGTAGTACGCGAAAATGATACAATCCCTATCTCGTAAACAAGTTGGGTATTGGTATGCCTTTGCTGTTAGGTTCGCAATTGATGGTATGAAAGTGTCATAATGATGTTAGTGAGATTGGTATGATTTTGCTAGGTTGAAGTTATAAAGGTTGTGTGCTGAAATCAAGTTGAGTTTAATGTGCATTATGCTCTGCGCCAGCTATATGTCATATTGCTTCATTTGTAACACTTGCATTTGGTTTAGGTGTGTTTTGGTTATGTTTCCCCACACGAGAAAGCAGTAATTTAGTTGAGACATAAACAACGAGTTATAGATATCCAGTTTAACAGCAGGTACAAAAAAGTATTTAAACTTATCTAGCATTGCAACAATTTTGGATATGCGCAAAAAACATTCTTTACATGGTCGTTCAAAAAGATATTTGTGTTGAATAGTACACCAAGTGTTTATACTGAATCTACTACTTCTATAGTTTTATTGCCAAGAGTAATATTTGCATTTAGGTATGCTTTTTTTTAGTGTTAATTTCCAAGGAATTCACTACGCTCCAACCATGCAGCTTTAACAGTGTTTTGTTTATCTCTGATCGAAGCGTTTGGCAATTGGAGCTGCCAAATAAAAGTGTTGCATTATCTGCATATAGGACGTACTGCGGAGCTTGGCTAATTGTAGTAATATCATTGACGAAAAAATAAATAGAAGGGGCCCAAGAATACTACCCTCAGGAACGCCCGCATACAATGATCGAGAATCAGATGAATGTTCACCAATTGAAACTACTTGCGTACAATTTTGTAAATACGATTTTATTAAAGCCAATAGAATACCTCATACGGCATACAGTTCTAGTTGAGCTAGTAGATTCGCATGATGCAGGCGATGGAATGCTTTTGAAAGATCTATATATACTACAGCAACAACCTTTTTTTCTTCAAACGCTTTCAAAATAAATTATTTTTGGGTAATAAGGGCAAGCTCCGTAGATCTGTGCTTTCGAAATCCGAATTTTTTCGGAATAATCAAATTCAACTGGGAGGCGAAACAATTTCTCCAAACCTTTGGAAAATACTGGTTGAATAGAAATCGGGCGGTAGTCCATAAGAGAATTTCGGTAGCCACCTTTAAAATACTAGTCTCTCTCGATGATTGCATCTTCTTAGGAAATTTACCCATCGGGATAGAAAGAATATATACGTATGCATTTGGAGTGACAATTAAATCAAAAACATGTTTCACCGGTCTGATTTAAAAATTGTCTATGTCACGTGCTTTGCTATTTGCAAAAAGATTTATATGTTAAGCCTACCTCGGTTTCAGATGTGGGCCGGAGAAAGAGACTCGCATCCCTTCTGATGACAGCATTTGCAGCTTCAGGGGAATGGGAGCTGGTAACAAGGTTTGTAAAGTATTGGTTAAAGGATTTAGCTCAATCAGTGCCACTAATCGTTTCGTTGTTTACTGTCAATTGCGTTATGGGTTGCGGGCTGGGGGCGTGGTTAAGCAGCTTATTAATTTTTTTCATGACTTTGTCTGGCTTTTGAATACAGCCTAGTTCAAAGTAATTATAGAAATATTGTGGCCTCGCATGCCGAATTAAGGTATTGGATTTGTTTCTAAGTTTCTTAAATATTTCCCAGTCAGCTGGTTTACGCGTTTTTAGAAATTTCCTGTACAGTTTATCTTTCCGTTTTATCATTTTCAAGCATTCGTTTGAAATGTAGGATTTACGTCCCTTCCTAGGCTGTCGAACGTTAACCAGAGAAAAAGATTGCGAGTATGCCTCGGCGACGGGTCCCACAAACTCCTCATATATTTCATCTGAGTTGCCGGACTGATAAACTTTTTCCCAATTTATTTCAGCAATGCTTGAACGAAAGACTTCTAAACTGCCGCTGTGTATATTTTGAATTTTTACATTTCGATTATATACAGTTTTTGTTTGGTTTTTAGGTTTCCTTGAAAGCATAAAGATGGGTAGGTGATCACTGATGCTTAATTTGAGCACACCTGTAATTATTTCTTCAGTGGAGATGTTGGAGACGAAAACATCTATTAATATTTGCGTATTTCTTGTAATACGCGGAGCGGTTTTGATCTGTTCACCGAAACCAGTGGATAACAGCAGTGTTTAGAATTCATGTTGCGAGGGTGATGGTTGTAGCATGTTTATGTTGATATCCCCTCCCAAAATTAATCTTAGATGATTTTGATTTGCGTAGTTTAAAACACTTTCAAGACCATTAAGAAAGCTATCAATGCTGCCATCGGGTAGGCGATACATTACTACAAACATATATTTCCGACTTCTAACAGATAAACACTCAATATTATCGGTACAAAAAAAACACTTTTGGAGAAGATCACATTCAAATCCGTTTGTTATGTTGAGCAACATACCCCCACCTCGCTTGTTGCGTCGGTTCAAATAAAATGTGCTGTAACGTGCATCTCTGATTACGTATTAATCTGTAGCAAACCAAGTTTCTGTAAGAATAACTACGTCAAAAGTAAAATTAAGTTGCTTTAAAAAGATACTTCGGAGCTCCTCCTTATTTCCAGCGGAACGCATATTTAGGTGAAAGCATTTGATTCCTATCCCGAAATTTTATTACTAACGAGGTTGTTGACATCATTGCACCGTAGGGCCATGATGGTTGCGATGGTAAAAAATGGTGATTATGCTTCATTATGCGATCTTGTCGATGTCTCCTTCACTTTGTATGTGAATGACATTAGACTGTTCATCTCGTTTGGCGAGAATTCGCCCCTCCTTTGTCCATATAAATTTCCACTGACATTGCCTTTTCTTGGCACGAGCCACGCCTAGCAGCTTCTTTAGAGTAGGGCAGAAATGCTGATTCACAAACACCGCTGTGTTTGCTGAAAAGCCAAGGTCGTTCATTCATAACCTAGCTTTTTTTGCTTTGGAAAGCAAGGAGTCACTCTTTGATCTTCTCTTGTATTGTACGATGATGTTCAGACAGTTTGGTTTATTTTTGGTTTTTACCCTGTGGCACACCTCTATGTCTCTGGCACCTGTGGTTCGTGCAGATTGGTGCCAAATTTGCACACAATCTCTTCAAGATTTTTTTTTTCTCTTCCAACTGTCATCAAAGAGATGAAGCAGCCTTATGGCCTGAAATTCAGGCCTAGGCTAATGTTACCGGAACATTTTCGCTTGTTTGCTGTAATTCAATTTAGCAGAGTTTAGCCGAGAAGCTAGTTGATAAATATTGCAGACTCAGAGCCGACCAGCTCCAAACAAAATGTCCACTTTCGTTCTCCCGGTGCTTTGATTGTGGCTAGACTAAGTGAAACTTACATTTTATATGCCGAACTCACCCCAGTGGCTCAGTAGCAATGGAGTTGTGGTGCTGAGCACAAGGACGCGGGTTCGATTTTCTGCTGGAGGCGAAAAGCAAAAACGCCCCTTTGTTCCAATTCTCGGTACACGTTAAAGATCCCCAGATGCTCAAGATTAATTCGGAGCCCTCGAATACGGCGGCCCTCAGTGCTTCTGTAGCGTCGTGGCGTTAAACCACCGAATCAATCAATCAATCAATCAATCAATCAATCAATCAATCAATCAATCAATCAATCAATCAATCAATCAATCAATCAATCAATCAATCAATCAATCAATCAATCAATCAATTTCATACGCCAAGCAGAAATGCTAGTTTTATGCTGGCAATAAGCTGCTTTGAATCATTACTGTCTGGATTTCACTTTTCAGGTTGTATTGTTCACCCTCCTCCCTCCAAACCTTTAGAGTTGCCAAATAGGGCATATTGACATTTGGGATAAATGAAAATACGAAAAGTAAGGAAAACAAGGCACCCTATCTTGGTCGTGTAAATTTCGCTCCTACCATTTCGTAAAGCCACATGCACCACAAAGGTTCTACACCAGCTACCAAACCCTGAAATGAAAACACACAGACATACACATACAAAATTTTTATTGTAACCGGAGCATCAAATTCACGACTGCATGAGGGTCAAGGAAATCATTACATAAGCATACTTCTTCTACAAGAAGAAAACATTTTTCTAAATTATGAGCAAAGCGTACGAGCACAAATCAACCTAGATACAAGTTCAATTCCTTCTAGTGGTGATATGTCACCGTTTCTAGCATGGCGAAGCTCATTTCAATAGGGTTGTTAGACTTGGTCCTTTTAGACAAGTGGGCGACCCACAAACAGGGCAGTAAGAAATATTGACGAGGTTAGTAAAAAACAACGAAATGAGCTACTTTATAGCCACTTTAAAAATATCTAAACGCGCTTCCTTTTTCAGATACAATTGGAAATTAGGGGTGCAGACAGTTGTTGAAAACCTCCGGCGCCGTACGGTGCGTCAGTAAATATCACCACTCGGCTAGTAACCAGGAATATTCTGCGGGAACGCGTAATTATGCTACGTTTGCGGTGTTTAAAACTGCTGAAAAAAGTTTTCAGAATGAGGTTTTATTTATTGATTATGTTATATATTTGTTTGCTCTATGGTTTGTGATTTTCTCAGAGGCTCAGAGGCTTCTTGTTTGCTCTATGCTCTGTGGTTTTCTCAGAGGCTCGAAAAAAAAAGCTGATCATGCCTATGCTCCCTCCCCACCCCGAAACAGACGGAGCGTAAAGAGAAATATTCGTTGTGGTTCCAAAGAATAACTCGTTTTTAAATCGAGACGCACAGGGCCCTTTTTATAGCAGTTACAGTTGTATGATTTTTCTTGCATACATTCACGCCCATAAAGGGCCTGTTCTGCAGTTAAACTTGTCAGGAGAGTTTTTTGTTTGCGTGCATTGTACTAATATCAGTACGCAGTGCGGGTAATTATTTAATTGCAACAAGATCTGCTCACGTAGCTGACGCTAAAGTTTAGCAGCCTGATAAAATGTGATGCATAACTATGCAACATGGTAACGCACCATGTCAGTCGCTAGCGAGTGCGGAATAGAAAAGCCTTCCTTTTGCAGTGAACTTCTAGCGCAGAAGTTATAATCCATTCACAATTACACGAATATATGGTCACTAAACAGGAACGTCGCTGGCTTGGTCAGGAAAGCAACTGAAACACAACAAACACAACTGAATCGACTAAAGTGCGAAAACGAATCCACACTGCGTGGATTTGCACGCGATAACTAACCATGCTAGTTGCATTTTAGCTTAGCGGAAATTTTGGCCGAACGTACGAATATAAAGCGGTGACATTTCGCGGCAATGCAAATGTCCAACAGAAAAAGAAATGTAATAGTAACGGAAGAAACCTACTTCAGGAAAAACAAAGCAAACGAGAAAGGCTTCCACGGGCCCCTTCTTGCGCTGAGAGCTGCGATTTGAGCTTTCGGCATCGCCCTGAGCTTTTTTCGTTTTGAATCGCAGCTTAGGGGTGCCCGTTCTCTGAAGGCGACTGCAACTGGCTGAGGGAACATCCGTAATTCTCCGAGACTCATCTCGAGCACACGGAGAAAACTGCCTTAATTTCCACTGTTCCAGCAAGGCGTGTGTTCTAGTTATTCGTGGAGGACCCATGTTCCCCGGACGCAGGATGCAACGCAAGCTTACAGCGTTGCCGCTCGGTGTGCTCACACGGGAACGTTCTCCACCAGAATGCTCGATCGCTCTTCCTCCCTAATCGTCTTATCTCTTAGGGTGTTATTGTTATTGAAGGGTGTTATTGTTCTCTTTTCGGACTGTCAAGACTATAACTAGGTGCATGCTGCTCGGTGTCAAAGGACGGCCCCGCCTCATGCGATACCGGTACCGCTAGGAGCTCCATTGGCTGTTGCTCGACATAGAGTACCTGAGCTGGTGGCAGGACGCTAACGACTCTCTCAGTCGCGGCGTCGTCGTTAATCTTCGCTGCACCGTGAAAACTATTTGGAGTCTCAATTTCCATCTTTGCCAGAACGTTTTTCGATTGTAAACGTGCGTCCCGAAAAACACCTTTCGTTTCAACGTACTCGTCCAGCCTTGTCTCGCTAGTGTCGATAGCCAGATCCTGAACGCACTCATGCGAAACGTCGTTATTTTGCGAACTATGGGCGTTCGGGAGTGTAATCATTTCCTAGGCCTCCCGAGAATTTCAGCGCACCGAACCCGCCACCTACACATTTGCGCTCTCAGTAGGGGTCCGAATCTCCGTGCACTCACGCTGCCCTCTGTCGTGAGCCTCTATTATTGCGCTATAATCGCTACCACTCTCAGTCAACGTTCTTTACAGAGCTGACGACAGTACCCTTACTTGCGTTTTTCGCAGCGAGCTCAGTTGTTTGTTTCCTGGGAAGCGTTTCAAAAAGGAAACCTTTATCGCACAACAGCTGATCGGACCTGTTCGAGAATAGGTATCTGCATTCAAAAACAAGTTTCCCTGATCAACACCGCCTGGGTGACCGGTTCTCGAGACGCACCTTAGATGCTAATTTTAGAAATTGGCAGATGCACGTTCCGCGATGCAACGGCCTTGTTTCACCCAATGACTATGTTCCGTCAGCTGGTCAGGTTAGATGTAGGAAGGGTGGATTGTGTTTTCCGTAGCTGCGGAGTCTCGAAGAACTCTATACGGTTTACTGTTGACGACGTACGTACCCACGTAGGGCTCTAGAAACTGGCTGATGGTTTCAGTCTGGTTTATTACGTGAAAGACGAGCTTGCCTTTTTTGCTACTCGCAGGAAGATTCCCTGTCTCCTTATAACACCCAGGCGGTCCGCGCGCTTCAGAAGGTATTTTTGTGAGATGCTCACCAGCGCCTACGCCCTTCTCGTTTTCCCGGATCCGGTTCGCTGCGCCAGAATACGGTCTTGTAAGCTTCGTGTTGGTCTTGGGACTCAATAGTTTTCGGTCGTGACTTTTCAGGCCTCTGCCTGAACTCATTTTGGCCGTCTTTCGGCTCCTGCGAACCTCAACGTGTGACAAGGTCCTCAGCGCGCTAAGCGAACGCCCATCATATTCACGCGCATGCCTCGCTCACGATTTTTCCGAGCGTAGCGCTGTCGAGCGCTTTGTGTGGGCACAGCAAACTGCCCCCTCTCCACCCCCACCACCATTCGTAGAGCACTGGCTCGCGCCGCCAAAGCGAACCGCCCTTCCCTCCCAATTTTCCGACACTCCTTTGCTTTCTTTCATCGTTCGCTTTTTCTTTCCCTCTCCGGTCCTTCCATCGTTCCCTCGGTACGACGACAACGCGGCTCAGCCCAGAGACGGCCGCCAAAGGGCCACGCCCTGAAAGGAACAAGTCGGCAACTCTCAAGTGAACAGAAAAAAGTGGCTCGGTACATCAACGTTAGGTAAGAAGGCAAGATGCGATATAATTATTTCGACGCGGATGGAGCATTTTGGAAAAGGCATTGCTGCATTCACCATTTCTGCTTTTAAACCACTGAGAGTCGGCGAAGGAAGCCAGACTAGCCTCAAGTGTTTATAACCACGGTATCACAGCTAAGACAGACGCGGTTTACAAGTGTGCGGTTAAAGATGTGAGCGTGAAAGGTTTCGGATGTTTGGCGTCGGTCAGTTTTAGCACGGACGCCATGGTGTTGCTGTTTCCAAGTGCTTGATTTCCAAAGTTGTGGTCGGTCTGAACATTTTAGTTTTTGCTGAAAGAGAGAGAAAGAAAGATAAAAATAGAACATCCTTCTTGGGAACGAAATCGTGGGGCTTTGGGTGAAGGGGGACCCGAAGTACACAACCGCAGATGCAGCAGTCCGTCCTCTGTCCTCTCGACGAACTTACGCTGAGGCGACGAAATGGTCAAAGGCGACAAAATGGTCAAAGCGACGAGGCGACGAAATGATCAAGGCTACCTCGAATTTCTCGATAGAATTGAAATATGTAATGTTTGATTTAATTTCCCCAAAGGATTTTATTAGGCACGGCCTGGCTGCGTCAACCAAGGGGCATGTTTCCAATATACTCAACTTTTTTACACCCTTTTTACACCCGCATGTTTCCAATACACTCAACTTTTCACGGGACCAACGGCCGGCTCGGTTGGTCCCGCGCACTGACAGCGGACCCTAGGAGGAAACAAGCTAGGTCGACCCCCATCTCAGCTGTTTCTCCAGTATTGCAGTAATAGTGCAAGCTGCGCCAATTTTTACGCGCCTTTGTAGCCCAAGAATTGTTGTCACCCTTAAAATGGTATACTAAGCTGCGCATATGCATATGCCTCTTATACGTACACTCGCGCAAGCGCAAAAGCCGATTTTCCCGTTATGAGGCAGTATCTGCGGTGGTGCCTCCTTTACAGGAGGCGCATTTATCATTTAGCAGCACTTTGCCAGCGAATCCGTGGTTTCGCGGTGCCGATGGTGTTGTAACAAAGCGAGAGATGGAGGAAGAAAACGGCGGAGGAAAATTTGGCGGTGGTGTTGAAGGGACCCCGCAACACTTTCGATAAGGGCGTTCACTCTTTCTTTCGCCTGCGGAAGCACTGCGAAATGTATAGTTATCGCAAGCATGGAGCGGCTGTGCGTGGTTTGCTCGCCGCACAAGATACGCCTTCCATTCCTGCTTTGTTTTTGTGCCTTTGTAAAGTTTCTATTGAAAAGCGTTCATTGCTACACCTGAACGAAAACCAGCCAATAACCGCTACATGGCCTCAGGGACGTTATTCGATCCGTTGAAGAACTTCAAGACCGGGAAAGAAAGAAACCTTTTTCAGCAAGTTCACGAGTCATCTGGTGGCCATAGAGCAGTAATTGTTGGCTGAGGTACTTTGAGATATCCTAATCTAAGTACTGGGTGTGTTGGGTGACCACGTTCGGCAACCATTAAGGATTTCAAGAAAGTTGAATAAAGTGTTGCAGGGTCCCTTTAACGGAGGGCAGCACGCTTAGACCACACGAGTCGCTCGTCGGAGCATCTGGCACGCTGTGCTAAGGCGCCATCTCTCTCGTTGCATCCCCATCCAACTTTCCAGAGACGCCAATAATACACATGCACGCCTGGTTCGAACCACGTGACATTTGCGCGGGCGGTTCCAACATGATTTGGAACACAGTCCGCAACATAGCGACGGGCTGCTAGATAACGGCAGAAATAGAGCACGCCGCCGTGCTTTCGCTGATCACGCGATCACTTCAAGAGAAGCCGCCGATACGCTCCGTGACGGAGAAGGGTGCAGTTCGCGCTGCGCACAAATTTTGCATTAGGGATTTTAGTAATCGTCAGTGCATTTTTTTTTATTTTTTGCCAGAGCCGTAGCACCAAGCTGAAGCTTAAACATTTCCGCTATAATAAATTCTGCCAATTCATATTGTTTTGAACACCGTGAGGTCCAAACATCCCGCCCCTTGTAGAAAATGTTCAAGTACAGCACTGTACAAGGGTAGAAAAGACCTCCACATACGCACATGTGTTGCATCCTTTTTCTCAGGTTCCAACACTCTACTTTGCAGCTTTACACACATATGGCAAAAATAGTGTTGAAATAATCAAAACCCTTCTTGGAGGTCGTTGAAAGGACGTGGAATAGTGTTTGGCATTTGCTTAAATTCCGTCACTTTTGACTATAATAACTACAACTCGTTTGCTACTCCTCCTCACGAGCAAAACGTTTCTTTCAAATCTGCATGCTGAGTTGTACATGCTGACATTGAAATGCATGGTTCCTAAATTAGTGGTAAGCTATTGAATTTTTGTGACAAGCCCACCGACTATCTCACAGGAGTTTCTTCTGCTGGCTCCAAAAGAAAAAAGAGAAGGTGCAGTGGTAGGTAATACGTATACACTCGCTCTCCGCCAGGATCCTGATGGTATTCTTGATCCATTCATTTGTGGCTCAAGTGTGACTTGTGCGTTTTGAACGTGCCTGAATGTCGTGCGGCACGCTCAGCCCATCCACATTTTCACGCGGAGCTGTGCTGCCCACACCTTTATGTTACGGTGTTCACAAGCACACCCTTCTTTTCATTCTTAAGCACCTTTCATCCTTAAACACCTTTTAAAGGTGTGTTCCATGGGTCAAGATTTTACACCCTTCTGGAAAAGGGAAGAGAGAGAAGTAAACTTCATTATTGGCCAACAGAAGAATGTAAGAAAGTTTAGTGTGTAGCATATAGCACAATTTTAAGGCTCACGTCGATGGGGCGCTGCAGTACATATTCCCCCTTCTACATCTGGGTTCCTATTGGTTGTATGATGCGCATAGCTTGAATTCTTTGGCGTTGAGACGGCTGCGTGACACAGGAACGATTGTGTCCGTAGGTATGGCAAGGGGAGACGTTGTACATATTTTTCTGGGACAGGTGTCTCGTTGTGGTGTTCGCAAGGGGCGCGGCATGCTATCTCACGTGTTCCTTGGTGGGGTGCCTCGTTCCCTTTGAGAGCATAGTGTGCGGGTGTCCATGCCATTTCAACTCCCTTCATTGCGGATGGGATACTCCTTTCTAAGCGTTTAGGTATTCGGTTTGTGATGACGTTTGTAATGTTTTTATGGGAGTCTGTAGTGATTTTTGTGGTTTTAGCATAAAAGTGTTTTAGGCCGAGATCCACCAAGATCTGACTGACGTCATATCCGTCACGGAAATGACGTCCCTAGAAAAAGTTTTATTGACGATGCTGCGCCAGGATTCGAGCCGGGATCTTTGGCGCCACAATGGGAGGTGCCAGACGCTTTACTCACTGCGCTATGAGCTGAAGCAGAGATGGCTGTATTAACATGCTGTATATCCTTCCTATAACCACCTGTATATAGATGGTGCTGCCGTCTAAGCAAGGTGAAGCGAAGTAGTGCATCACGATGCTAATGAGCGCCGACAGTTGGCGCCATCTGAGCTTGCCGCAACGGAACTGTCTGCCGTACAATCCACGGAGCCGGAATGCGGCGGCCGCCCATTTGCCAAAGCGAGGCGCCAGCAGGTCGTCACTCACCAAGCACACCCACACGACAACCCCGCAAATCATGTTCTTTCCCTGCAGAGGACCGTGCGGTTACCAAATGGTTCACTGGCAACCCGTTTTATTTCGTTCGCATGGTTTGCGAGCGCGTGTGGTTTCATTCGGATTCAAGCAGTGATCCGGTGCGTGCACTGCAGTCTCTAATATTGATTAGTCTTACGGTCTCATACCGACGAAATATAAATAGCGATGTGCAAGTTCATATTGATGCAGAATAAACATTGAACAGATCCTGTGAAGGCACGTTTCACTTTAGTGTTTTACTGAATCCTATGAAAGCACGATGTTGCACATTTTTTTATAGTTTCGTCAGGTCAACCGCAAAGAGGTTGGCTCCTATTTCTGATCATTACGTTCCTGTATATGGGAGGGATGTGCCGTCACAAAGATTACAAGGGTATTTCACTGCTACCAGTCTCACCTTAGTACTTACATACACCCCTGAATCGGTTCATGTTATCTTCGCATGTGTTTGTTAACTTCCTAAAATGAATATGATCATGGCTTGTCGCCTGCCCTTGTGTCGGTTTTTACTGGATGTCGCTGGACCGCTGACACGTCCATCATAGAGTGCACGTGTTTTTTTTCGGAGGAGTGCCTATCTTGCATACAATGGAACGCCCCGATTCCTGGTACCAAAACTATTTTCGGTGATTTTGTTAACTTCTCGGCGTCGCGCCATCACTTGTTTGAACCACTGCGCCGATGACAGATCCACAACAAAATCGAAAAATAATGAGTGTTATGTAGTGGGTTCTTCTTCTTAGTAGGGCATTTTTTTGTCATTATATACGGCTTCTTGATTTTTTATGCAGCGCCCAAGGTCGCCGGTTCTATTCCTGGTCGTAGAGGCTGCTTTTATGAAAGCGAAAAGAAAAAAACGCGCGTATGTTCGAGATTTCAGCGCATTTTACAGATACCCAAGTGGTCAAAAATATTTCGGAGCCCTAGAGTACGAAGCATCTCATAACCTGCGCACTTTCGGCGCTTTACACCCATAATCAATCAATCTGTGTTTCCGACACACTGGCGATACCATCTTTCCCCATTTTTAATTACGTGATACAATGCTGCCACCGGCATTACTTATGAAGGGAGAAATGCTTTGGTGTAGTGAGGTGAGTCCCTGGATTGGCTAGCAAATGTCTGCCGAGCATTCGACAACCTGTCGAGCCCAGAACAAACTTCGAAGCGGAGGTTTGGTGCCATCTGCATTCCCGGGTCATTTTTTAACGCGATAGCGTTATTGGTTAATTTTTCCATTTTTTCGTGGCTGCTTACCGTACGCTACCAGCCGTGCTCACCAAGCGCCCGCAGCATTACATCATCGCTTCCATCCGGGAGGTACGACTGACGCAGCCAGATACGAGGCGGGGACGATTGAAAGGACACACATTTTTAGCAGGTGTAATGCCTTCGTAGGGAGGTTCTTTCGGCGCCGTGTCGGTGGTAGCATGCTCGACAGACACGATCGCCAGCCGTAGCCGCACCTGATGCTGTCACACCAAAGCGCCTTACCATTGAAAATGGCGAAAATTTAATTTATAATATTTAATTGATCAGACATTCAAAAAGATTTCGCAAATTTAATAATTTATGTAAACTGTAAAAGCGCGCATTATTCTTGATTTCCTAAGGATCTCAGCGTGCGTCGTAGTATTGACCCGGGAGTTTTTGTTTTCTGCTTGTATAACAGACGTCGCCGTGTTCGGGAATCCAACCTGCGTCCTTCAGCTCAGCAGAGCAGCCCTCTCCCACTCAGCCACTGCGGAGTGTTTCGCATAGGAAGTCATGCCGGCACCAGTATTGGCTTACCTAATTAAAACAGGGGCAAAAGAATAACGCCAGTCTCTCTAAAAAATCAAGGAAGGCATAAACTATTACCATAAAGAAACCAAAACAAAACCTGGGATATTGTTGTCCCGGATTTATAACTACTCTTCGATATTCACCCGTTCTGTCTCCGGCGCAATCTCAGCTTGGCTAGCGACGGAATGCGCTACGCCCGAAAGATAAAAAGCAGCCTCTTATAAGTTCGGATGTTGTCGCAGAGTTTATTCATTCAGGCAAGCGGCCGAATCGCTTTCACAATCTTCAAAAAAGAGAAATTGTTTACCTCGTTGCGCTATTATAAAATGCCTAAGGAATAGTACAGAAGGAATAAAGAAATCAAACAATAATACTGATGCCGCAACTGATGATGAGTGGGATATCGTACAGCCTACCCTACAACAAACTCACTGGCACACAGGTAAACCATGTAAACACCGTCTTCAACGCAGCATATAAGGCAGCCCTCCACCTCGCAATATTTACCGTGAGACGCAGCGACAACTTGCGGACCAAAATGTTAACAAAACAGATGCCCCGAGGTGGATCTGGAAGGCGGGAAGGGAGGTAACTCGATGAATGGACGCAATAAGAAGATTCGGCAGCAATGGATGGACTTGGGAATCACAGGACACGAGCGGGTGAAGCTCAATGGGAAACGCCTTCGTCCCGCAGGAGACATAAGTAGGCTGTGGTTGTTGATGATGATGAAAAGGCCCTCAGTTGTGTTCTTTATAACGCCTTTGAAGAAATCAGAGAGACAACTCTCCTAGCTGGCTGGGAAAGCAACATTAGGGCGGGCCGTCGTATGAAAAAGAGGCGCACATCCCGGGAAAGGAATGATTAAACGCCCTGATGGACGTGTCACCGGCCCCGCGACTCCCCATATCAACTCTCCTCTACCAAAAAACGTGGATGGAAACCTACAGAAGTACCGCTGATACTGCAGGATCAATTCAGTTGGGGATACTTGTAGCATCATTAGAACACGGTATGCAGCAACTCTGGAATCAAGGAATATACAATGCAGCAATTGTCGCCATTGAGTGCTCTGGCAATATATGTGAGTGCATGATTCTTCCACA
Organism: Haemaphysalis longicornis; assembly: GCF_048455015.1. NCBI lineage: Eukaryota > Metazoa > Arthropoda > Arachnida > Ixodida > Ixodidae > Haemaphysalis > Haemaphysalis longicornis. Next base: position 141,955,518 of record NW_027526361.1, read on the forward strand.
TACAGGAAAAACAAGTCGAAGCTTGAGGCATCCTTTTGGCAATCGACTAGTGGAAGTATCCCATAGATGCGTTAACATCATTCCACACTCTGAAAAGGCATTAGTTGAAAGATTGCAGCTAGTATGCCAAAACGTTTCGGTAAGGTACTCGGACCCATAATGAAGAACGTTAACGTTACGTAAACACCCGGACAGAAGGGTTGGGAAGAGAACGAGGCATAGATCCAGAGGCATGCAAACCGACATCGCGTGCTCCTAGCGGCCATAACTACTACAATATCTTCCCAGAAATACGTCTAGAACGGATCTTCATCCTACACCCGGGAACACGATCCTTCCCCGGGCGTCAGGGGGTCTCAATGAGGAAAACTTCCGACCAGTGTGTGGAGTGAACAAACACACGTATATACGAATCTATGTGGGCGAAGTAGTTCCATGGGAATAGCTTTGCTCACATGTGCTTATTCGGGGAAACATCCACGCTCGTCCTCGCAACCCAGCCATGCCCGAGATATGCTAACGGAAGAACAAGTCAAATATTACATTATCCACTTCCATCAACAAATGGAAGGCAGCATTGGCAAGCTCGTTACCTCAAGATCACCGTGATCTGATTGAGAGGAAAAGGGTAGGATCTACTTTATATGGGGTCCCGTACTTGAGGTCCCACTCATGAGCTCCCTAATATCTTTTTACTTTTTTTGACAAATCCCAATTATTTCGTCCGCAACAAAGACATCCATCTCTCTCTGTGTCTTAGCAAAGAAGCAAGAAAGTTCTGTCCGGCCAAGACAATATATAATAAACACTTTTAAACACTGACACTCCCGCCTTCTCGCTCAAACTGACTAAGTCCCCGAGATGCAACATTTTGCTCTGACATCTTACGCCAGAAAACCGCAGAGGGACTCTGTGTCATCTGGCCGACAGCGATTAAAAAGTCATGCTGATCGTTTTTCTCTGTTCACTGACCTTCAGGCCTCATCAAGCATTGATTGCAAATGGAGCAACTCGGGGTAGCAAATTCAGTAACGCTATCGCGTCGTACGTCTAAAGTCCGAGGCGTAGATGCCGTCTGCAACATTTTCTTCTGGCCCACACTATCATTTTCCTCCTTGCCACGTTTCAGTCGTTGCTGCACATATTCAAGAGTTAGGTGGTCCTCCGCATCATCTTGCCTCTGTCGCAGCCTCCGGTTGGCAGCGCTGACGTATTTCCTGGAATGCCTTATGAGCACTGATGATAGTGAACGGCTAAGAGCCACGGAAAATAAAAAAATACGCCTCATACCACCTATCAGGTTAATTTTAAGATGCACAGACCTCAACAAAACCATTCGGGCACGTGTGTCATAGACAAGCGCTGCTCGCAAATGTTAGCGAGAAAAAGCACGCATGCACTGGACGCATTAATTTTTCTGCTTTGCCCGCGTTCGATTAAACTCTTCTTTGGCTGGGCTAGGGGTGTGTGTGGGGGGGGGGGGCTGCATGGCATATGTAAGGTATTCTTCTGTTTATTTTGTTATAGGCGCTTATAGTCAAGCGCGTCACGGACGCAGTATTCCTCTGAGCCGATCGGGTTCTCATGTGGTCAGTGTCACTCACCGCATCCCACGGTTGGTTTTTGTTTCCGCATTGTGTGGTCAGATTGAAAATTGTGCTTGCGCTCGTAGGGGAAACAATATTCTGTCCTCGTTACTTCCCACTGTACAGAGCCTTTTTGGGCAATTCTCTTCTTCTTTAAATAGGCGGAGACGTAAAACATGCGTTAAAGTATTGTAATCCGGCCAGTCCCGCAGTCTTTGCGCTCCGAAACGCACGCAAATCACCGGGCGTTGATGTGTTTCCGGTCGTTCCGGTCCCTTAAATACAATCAGGCTGGGAATATATGATTTAATGTTACTTTTTTTTATGTAGGACCCTTAGAACCGCTAAGTAACGCACTGCAGGCAGAAATTGTATGATCGACCTAGGCATAGAAAATTTGAAGGACATCGAAGTGACGGTAGAAGTTTCACAGCAGCCAAGCCTAGTATTGTAAGGATGCTGAACGTGAACTTTTCAGAACAAAAATCAATAACTATAGGGCCAAGACTTTTTATGTTTACTAAACCAGCGTGTTGCATGCCGGAATGTTGAACAAACAATTTTAAGCAAAAACCTTAAGAAGGGCCCTTCAGCGCCCATGTTTTCCCGAAGCTACTACGTTTATAAACACTGCGATTTCCTGTATTGCACTTTCTGAAGCAATGCTTAGATTACAAAGCGGACATAAAAAAGGGGCGACTTTCAACAGTGAAAGTGTTTACATTGTGCTCTTCCACTTCAAATGGCTTGGTAGACGCAAATATTTAGGCTTACGGAAGTAAATCGCGCACAGGTAATAACAGAACTAGCAATTGGTCGAGCAACACACGAGCTTCCCTTTGAATGTTAGCTTTGCTAGGCCATGCAAGCACGAATGTGTCCCACATTATATAAGGACTGCGAATAAAAGACGCAGAAGGAAACAGAAAAAGGTGGACTAATGAACGCGTGTAGGCCACACGTACTGAAGTTACATAAACATTTGACCTTTATAATTATTAAAAGTCATTTTAATTGCGAAATAATTGTGCATTATGGGTAAGCTCCATCTCTGCTTGGTGATGCAAAGAAGGATATAGGCAGGATCACACTAACCGAAATAAAAGGAGAAATAATCAAGGGAAAGAGATAACGACATAATTACGAGCAAACGTTCGGCATTTGGGCACAATGATTTAGCTATCCCTACAATATAAGAGCTTTTTACGTGTCTTCATTTATGTTCAAAGTGCATCATACCATCGCTGGTCAGCTAGCTGAAAGAAAAAAATGTGCTTCAGTAGCAAGGTTAATTAGCGGCGTAGAGCACCACGTTGCGCGCAATGCAGGGAGCGCTGTCAGGCAGTCGGTACAAGCGCATTATAACGCGTACGTGCGACGACAAACGCAATTAGGGGAGTATTCTCTTGCGGTCCATTTATTGTCGGTACAGAATGTCATGTCGTCGGTTTCCGCCTTGAGCCGCCATCGCACCGTAGAGCCCGTATGCTCGTATGTTTATACAGAAGGCCGGTGCAGCGTGAATGCGTGACAAGTTTCCGTAAAAGGTTGCTGCTATAAAATATAAAATTTTATAAATTCACGCATAACTGTTAGTACATTTCATAATAATATATCGGCTAGTGTGGGGTCTACGCGTTTGCAGCCTACGGTACGTTTAACCTGGACAACATCGTCTGTACTTGCGTGCTGTCAGATGACTCGAGGTCACAAAGTTAGCGCCTGCTAAAATCGGCAGATGGTCGCTTTGAATAAAGCCGTACGCTGCTATCTAAGCTCTAAGCAGCTTATAATGTACATTAACAGAGGCATTTACATGACTCTTTGACCTCACAAGAGCTTCTACCCTCTCAATGTCACGTGTCAGAACAACTGGGAACAAACCTCTGCAAAACGCGTTCGAGTGCTTTCAAAATTTTTGCCAAGAGCGAATAAAAATACAGCACACTCCCTTTAAACGAAACTCGACAGGGACAGTGACATCTTCTTCACGTACTAGCCGTTTCATTTAAGTCACGCCTCCCAAATAAGCTGTCCCAGGGTGTTTGATGCAGCTTGGCAGGGGACTGCGTCGCCAAGTAGGCATTCATTTTGCTCAGGCTGCACATATGCTCCAAGCATCCCTCTTTCTGGAAGAACTTCTACTGCCTGGCTTGTTTACATAGTCGATGGTGGTCATCGTCCTTGTCTTTTCCCCTTCACTCTCCCCACTCGAGCGTTCTTCAAGTTCCTTTAGTATACCTCTTAAACTGTTCTCACAACAGCTGACAACGTTGTTATCAATACCTTCCTAGTCGTACATTGTCAACCTTCCTGTGAGGAACCTCTGAGCTAGCAAACCAAACACAGCGTGCACCTCAAGACTGTCGGCATTCGAGTCCTCTTCGATTGTGGCCACATCCTAAGAGAAACCGCATGACCGAAGCACCTTTGAATCGTTTCACATGCAACTACAACTCACAAGTGCACAGCTGTAGCGCTGGGTAGCCCGGCGCGACCACTGGATGTGATTGGATTATAGATAGTGACAATAACACAGTCAATGTGGGAGTTAGTGTCAGTTTTGTTCATTCGTGATGCGCGGTAAATGGTGTTTCGATTGTCGAGCACAAGTTAGCAGTGATTTCGTACAAAACCAATCAGTTTTTTTTAAATTGTTTCATTGAAGACACGTCTTCATTTATGCGAGTTTCTCCTAGCACGCGTCCACTGTAACTGTTAGATGAGAACATTCGATGAGTATCATCTTTGCAGAGTACCCGCACAGCCACACTCGTGTACGCGCAGCATTCCCGCAAATATGCAGATTTGGTGACGTAACGTAGATGCATGTAATTGCTCTAACACAATTTTCAAAAACCAAGAAAGGAGAAAAATACCGAAAATAGAATTTTCTCGATTGTGATATGACAAAATCATAAATAGGCATTTTTACTTCTCTCCCTAAAACCGAACAATAAATAAAAAATCGCAACAGAACGTAAAATACGAAAAAAACACAAAAAAAGAACCGTGTAACGCCCTGTCTTTGCCCAAAAATGCAGATTTAGCGGAAGTGATACGTTCACTCTCTTTAATGGCATGTACGGAGATAACTGGTTGAACAAATTTTGAAAAAAAGGAAGACTATAAGAACTAAACGTCCCACAAAACGGTTAAAAAAATAAAAATATGCATCATAAACGTCGCCAAAAAAACCGGGATAAACGAAAAATAAGGCTACACAAGAACGTTTAAAATACAAAAAGGAAAAATGTGCGAAGCGTGTAAAACTTTGGATGTCCCCTAAACTTGAGATTTCGAGCAAGTAACACCATTTATCGTTATAATAGCGTGGTTGGGAATAATTGGTGGAAAAGTTTTGCAAAACCAGAAAATAAGCAAGCATAAAATATGAAATTTTCACACGGGCAATCTGACAACATCAGAAATATGTACCTTAAACTTATCTCCCCAATCCCGACGACAAAACAAAAAACTCCGCAAAAGCACGTTCAAAATACGAATAAAGAATTAGCGAAATTGAGCGAATTATGTCACGCCCAGAATTTCCACAAAAATGCAGATTTTGTCGAACTACCACAAGTGATCAGTATAATAGCGTAAAAGAAAATCTTTTGTCCAACAGAATTTTGAAAACAAACCAAAGAAAAAGGAAAAAAAAAACCTTTCACAAACATGACCCGACATAGTTTAAAATATCCATCCTTAACATGCCTCCAAAAACCGAAGACTGAACTAAAAGTCGACTAGGAACATAGGGCCATAGGACAATAAAATACCGACATAGAAAAAATATCGTCGTGCCTGGAAGTATGGCACTTTTCATCTGTGGCACTTGTACACTCCCTCAAAGGCGAAGAAGAACATCTTAGTTTCTTTTTCTCCATAGAAGCATATGGTTGCATCTGTCAGCTTCGGTCGTTGTGTACCGCTGTGAACACGTGGCTTAGTGACTCAGTGACTGAATCTTTGATTTCACAGGATGGAGTATTTTCCTCGAATAATTAGGGCTTGCAACGTGTTTCCTCCGTTTGGCAACTGAGCTATTTTAAATGTTCCTCTTCCAGTTTTCCGCTTCCAACAAAAGACTCATGATCAGCAGATAGTAGTAACGTAATCCATCATAGTTGATGTAGTCAGTTCGTGGTAGGAATGTTTCTGAATTTTTTTATTTATTTCATTTTGTTTTACAATGAGAATGTGTACAATACAATATATCAGAAGGGGGTCCCAGAGTCAGAGAGTGAAGGAGCGGACCTCCTTTTATTCATTAAACAGACGGAAACACACGTATAAGCAAAGATATATCACTCAACGAAACGTAAAATAATATCAGCAAGATAAATTACCAAATATGTGCAAGAATATCATAAGCAAAAAACGTATTAGCAATGCATGGAAAAAAGAAAAAAAAACTAATACCTCCAAGAATAAGAACGGTATATATGAAAAATCACAATAAGCAAGAACCATAGTAGCAATTCAAGGAAAAAAAGAAACAAAACTAATACCCGCAAGATAGAAAACGGTGCATAGGCACTGGTCACTGTGGCACATTATTTCTGCCCTACAGCAGCTCCAAGAGGATTCGTTATTAATGACAATAGCTATATATTGCTCATACGGGCTGTACTTGATGGTGCATCAAATATTGAGACATTTTAAATTACTGTACTCGTATTGCGAATGGTAGCTGTGGACGCCTCCTCTATGCGATCAATAAGTAAATCCATAGATTTAAGATACGAGCTGGCGAGAACACTGGGCGGCTTTCCTATTTTTTGTGTGTGAGCTATTACCGAGCTTCGCCTAGATGGGTTTCGCTGTTTGAAGTTGGATGTCAGAGTTACCTTCCGAACACCTACACGTGTATTTGGGTAGTTACTTTCCATTGATTCTTTTTGCTAATTTTATGAAGTTATACCTAACTCTGCCCCAAGCCTCTGAGAACTTTCCTGTCCAAAAAAACGATTGCTTGGGGCGATCACCAGTTTTAGTTAAACCTCTCCCTAGCCCCTTACGACGTAAAATGTGGAGAGAAGCTATTTCGAGAACATAAATAGTTGAAACCTAAGAGCAAACTGAAAGAGGGACACCCTTCCGGCCTCCCCCCTATAGGATTCTCCTCCCAGCGAGCAAGATCCCCTACGATGCTGTAGGTGCTCTTTTCTGGTAGGAACGCTTTCGCTGTACTGAGATGGAGTCTTCATGATAAATTCCACGCTATTCTTAGCAATGCTTCTGGTTGTCCGTTTTTGATAATATTGATATCTAGATGTTGCCTGGTGTACAGGATCCAGTAGACAATAATTCCTAAGAAAACACGTTTCGTGCTGGTTTATTCTGTAATTACAGCTACTTTTTATGCATACAATCATACTTTCTACGTAATTGACGTCCCGCTAATGGGCAATCAGGTTTACGCACATCTGCTATGTGCTCGGATATAAAGCTCAACAATTATAATAGGCTCAGATATGACAATTTCTTTCGCCATATGTTAAGTTAATTATTGTCTTCTTTATGACCGCATTGATTTTACGCCAGAGAAAAAATGATTAGGGTTTTCAGCCTAACAGCCTAAACTCCTTGCCCGAGCACGTTGTCTGAACTTGCTATCTGCGCCTTCGGGAGCGTTTGACATTTCAGTTTTCTCATCCGCAGCTTATAGGAAGTAACACGGGGGGGGGGGATAGGGGGAGCGAATAAACCCATACACACCCAATCAATAAGTCCGTTACATGAAAGCATATTTTCAATGCTAAAGATGCAGGCTTCGATACAGTTTAATAAAAAATATCCCCGATATGCGCGTTTTAATAAAGATCTCTGCGGAAAAAAACGCCTTATGTGCGAATAAATCTGTACTCTCCCGCATTCAAAAACTCTGGAGAAATATCGAATCCGCAGTTCGCGGTACTTTGCAAGAAATTGCGAAACAGAGAAACCGGAGAACGATTACGAGAACACCCCAACGGCCGTCAGCTCTTATAATGCAGGGACTTAAGCTTCACGCGAGGAATAAAAGGCACATGTACACATAATATTCCACAATACCAAAAAAAAAAAATCCTGCAATTTGCTTACCTAATCCCAGCGCACCAGTGGGCAATCAGCTATCCAATTTTCTCTTTTTAATATTTTCTTTTTTTGCAAAAATTCTGTGCCGCTGTTTCTAAAATGCGAATAATGATACTGAAAAACTGGGTTTGTTACGGCCCCACAAATGACGCCTTTATTTTAACGGCGTCGCACGCCATTTTAAAGGATTACCTAAGCCCCCATTTGTGCCATTAAGACAAGCGAAATATATTGACTAGATTGGTGGAACGGTGTATCCACATGCGTAGCATTAGTTAGATGGTTCTGACGGTGGTAATCAACATTTGAGGCTTTTAATGAGCCAAATCCACCTAAAGGCAGTTTAAGAAAAACGCGAAAGTTTATTACCGGAGATAAATGCAACGCCGTCAAAGCTATTATCTAACACATCTTACGCGTCAGCTAGAGGAATTTCATTGCCACAAGAAATATAAAAGTGTGCGGTGAATTTGAGCAATGTTAGAATGATAAGTTTGCATTTGTCTCGTACGGAACTGAAACATTCAAGTCGATGCGGCATTCTTCTGAAAACTTTATTGCAATGACTTTCCATAAGGTACGATGAGGTTTTGATGAAAAAATCAATAAACATACCCAACAGGGCTTCAAGAAGAGTAGAACTATACATAAAGAACGGAGGAATACTTTTGGCAGCATTAGCGACTCTTTTCAAATTTTTACGTGGGATTAGGTTTGGAGAAACGCCCGAAGATACTCACAAAATCAGCAAGCCTGTCCAAAATGCTTGGCATGAAGGCTGCTCTTATCGTCCTATTCGCCTTAATAAAGTGGCTAGTGCTCACAGAATAGGATAACTTACCAGGGCGTGCAAGCGGCGGTAAATTATTAAAGTGATAAATGGTAAATACGGGAGTAAAAGCTAACAATAACCAGATTTAGTGCGTAGGGGCAGCAGACGTGAGAGGATATGATTGTTTTACATTTGGGTGTAATTTCTTTCATTTCTGCTTCAGCTCACTTCGTCACCGACGTCTCGGGACCGATCCTTGGCCGATATTTTATTTACCACCGGAATTCATGGTAAGCCAGCACCGATAAACAAGAAGCTGCTGAAACAATCCACGAAACAGTCCTAAGAGTCACGCCAAAAGCAAACTCTCAATGGGCAAATGAATTTGGTGTATTTGGATCCGTTCCACAACAGGGATGTGGCTTATTGTGGATAAGAACTAGGATCTGCGTACTCATTTGCAGTGCTTTATTTCACCTATTTTCTTGCGACCTGTTTTCTAGGAAAAAGTTGCCGTGTTTTTCTTGTCACTGAATTTTCATCAAACTTCATTTCGGTTTGTGTATTTGGCTCATGTTCAGAGCATAATACCTCATTTGTCAGGTGCTGCCATGCCTTTTTGTCTACAAACGGCACGCTAGAAAAAGCCCTTATTGTCAATTCACTTACAATGGTTTATTTCATCTTTTGTGATTTTTACTGCAAAAGAATGCAAAGTTTTTTCTGCCTATTTGGTATTTATATGTGATATAATTTTAAAATATGACAGATGTAATACAGGGGCAGTAAGGTCATTCAACATTGATATATATAAAAGCAGTTACGCTCTTGTTGAAGTACGAAAAAACGTCGCATATGCAGCAAATCAAACTTTTATCAGGTTTTCAGAGGTCGGGCAATTTTCGCACCATTGCCTCTGGTCAGACAAAGTGAGTAGATGACCAAATCAGACGCTTTTTGATGTCATCTGTTACTTTTGTGCTTGTACCTGCCGGCTTTCCCTTTGTTGTCGTGGGACTGGAAACGACGTGGGTCTACCTCTTGTCTTTTTCTTCGCATTGATGAGGCCATGAGAGAGAAAGGAAATAAAAAATACCAAGGTGCACTGGCGTCGGCGAAACCTGCTTCTACTGGCATCTGTAAAGGTTCCACCCGTTTATAAAAGCGTTCATTATTCTTAGTTGTAAAACATAAAAGTACAATCTCTAGATGTGATTCATATGTGATTACGCACTTGTAAAGTGAAACGGAGTTGTGGAGGTCAATTCCTCCCATTTAGCGGTTGTGAAGCCAATAATCTTGAGGTGTCTTATTTTAATGTGCTCCTTTTCGTCCGAGCGCCTTATGGTTCCAACGTATTCTATATCCGAATAGTTGGGAATCAGCGGCAGACCCCAGGTGTTATACCGTACCATCGTACGATTGAAATAATCTGTCGTTGTGTGCGCAGTAGTCGAAAGGTCCACTTCCCTCTTCCTGCAGTTTTCTTTTCATTTTACAGCTTTCAGTCTTGCAGGCCATTATGCCGCAGTCCGCAAACAAAGTGCATCCCATTTTTGCGGGAACTCAACGGCCACGCCGATGCTGCTGAAGTTGTCCGCTGTATGTTTGTATCCGCTATTTTATAGCATAAGGGACCCTATCTTCACTACTGCGTCACCACCGATGCCATGCTCATACTACTTAGTTTACTTACGCTACTCATCTAACTCGCGAAGCAGCCAAGTAGTTCCAGCCCGGCCTCGCACTTTCAATCCGCGTGAGGTCGGCTTGCTGGGGACACACTGCTTGAGTGCATTTCGTCCCGTAAAGCGACCCATAATTTCATCAACGTCTTTTTACTCTTCTTGCTCGACCGGGTTGCAATTGCGCTGTAAGCTGGAAATTGACTGGCGGAGCTTCCAAACATTGTCAGCATATCGTCTTTTGTAGTATTGCAATTATTGACGAAGTCGAGACACAGCATTAGTTTTTCAAATGAGTTTCTTGACTTGATACTGAGAATGAGCTCAAGCCGACATTCAATCTCTCAGTACCCCCGTACAGTTGGAAGCAAGACAAGCCATGTATGCAAATACACGCCCAGAAATAGTTTAGCTCTTAAACTATGGTTTAAATACAAGTTTCATTTCTTTGAGTGTTATGTATGTTTATTTCTTTGCGCTGCCGTGTCATCATAATCGTAGTCACAAAGTCCCGAAATAACTCAGGGCCAGCCAATGTCCCATGCTCTGAAAATGCAGTCTCGCTAGTATTTGATACCTTTAGTCCCATCTGTCGCCGCCCGTAGGCGTTTAGGCGTATGCATCACTAAAACAGCGTCTTCGTCTTTATCATCTCAGCTATTGTTTTCAGATACCGCGACATGTTTCGAGGGAAAGAAGTTGAAGAGTCTTCAATATCCCAGTGCTATTCGTCGCTGATCTTACTATAGTCGTCACCAGTGCAGATAAGCTCCGAAATATGACGAGTAGTTTGGCCAGCAAGGAAACCACCTAGCGTCAATTTTGCCTATAATCTACAATACCAGTGTTCCCGGCATCATATACAAAACAGTCATTTTAACCAATTAAAATCACTCCTACGCGCTGATCCTTCTATGTGGCATGCAGGGTCACATCCGTACGCCGAAAGCAGTCACTTACTTTGCGTTGTAGACCGGCGTCCGCAAAAAGCTCGTGTAGACATGCCGGGCACGCTTGCATTCATAGAAGCCATCTTGCCAACTGCCTAAGGGACACCGTACGGCGATTAATGGAATAACGCTATTCGAAAAATGCTGGATACGCATCCAAGGTGAAGAAATGGGCAATTGTAGGTGATTGAAAGCACCGGACGCGAGCAAAAATATTTCACATTTTGTACCATATATGATACTATACGATAACGTAGATAAAACTCAGGTTTACCTTCGTTACACATACATGTTCATGATTTGCGAACATAAACGCCCCACTTTCACAACATTTATATCTCGTCTCGATTCTTCGCCTCCGACTCATACATTCTCATGTCATCTTTCTGAGAAAGAAGTGAACTTGCTGGATACTACCGTCATTCTAGACAATTGTAAACTTAAAACTACAGTTTCTAGACAACTAACAGGCAGCACTATCTTGACTATAACAGCTATCACGCAAGACACGGCAAGCAAGGGATATATTTGCAGGATCAGCCATGACACTTCAAAGAGTAACAAGATGAGGATATATATATATATATATATATATATATATATATATATATATATATATATATATATATATATATATATACTTACATACATAGAATATTATACCCACTGGAATACATAAAATGTCTCCTGACAATGACTGTTGGGTGCTTTGAGGTGTGCTTGGTTTTATAAAATTGTTGACTGGACACGGCAGTTCTTCCTTAAAATCTTACTATTACACGAAGCACGTGAGAAATGATATTTTGAAAACTGCCTACCTGTGTCAATTCTCCCTGCGCTACCTCAGGTTCTGGAAAGTGTTTATTTCAGGTGATTTCGAACTATCTTGACGATAAAAGCTATCATCCGAGACACTCCTAACAAAGGATCTTCAAAGAAACAGCCATGAGACATCGAAGAGTACGCAGTGATGACAGTGACTGCGTAAAGCATCTAGACGAACTCACGTCTACCCTTATAAAAAGGAACCACCCCAAAAGCTCGCTCGATCAAGCTTACGATCGTGCATCTAGTCTCAAAAGGGACGTGCTGCTCAACAAAGAGTGACAATACGAAATCACCATGCAGGCAACCTTCCCTAATATATTAGTTCTCAAATGCCCTTTATTTCCTGCGAAACGCCTTCTTTGTTCACGGTTTTTCAATTCGGTCTGACAGAAAATTTGGGTCTTGGCAAGGCGGGGACACCTTTGCCCTTTTCGAATATTTTATTGAATATAGTGTTTAAGGAAAACCATGTACACAGGTAATGAGGCACGGCGGAATCATTTTCATTTTCGCCAGGTGGGGTCCCTCAAGTGCGCCGAAACCCGGAACACAAGGTCGTTCTAACTTTTCTTCGCCATACGAAAACCTGCTGCCGCGGCCGAGAATAGAATCTGCGTCATTGGGCTGAGCAGCACAACGCCTTAACGATTGAACTGCTGCGGCGGGTGTGCTTTTTGAAGGAGTTTCATATAAATTTTTTTTCAGCATGATCTATTTAGGGGTCCCTTCTCCCTCGCCGTATACAAAGCGTCCAGTACGGCTTTACAAGACATAACTTTCGCAAGGTATACCTTATCTGGTTCAGGGGACCCTGTCAGGCACCATTAAGAACGAACTTACCGACAGGTCACAAATGGTTATTTCATGTAATACCTTCTGCAGCAGCAGACAACTGATTGGTGCTGGTGTCCCTAGGGGGTCTATTCTAATTTCTTTCTCGTTAACTTGTTCGTGAATGATTACGTATCAGTTACCCCAAATTGGAAAGTCAAGAGAGGACATTGTCTTTTTATCAAAGCATGGTGAGTATAAATGGAAGTTGAACATCTGCAGCAACCTGTGCAGAAATCGAGTGTAGAACGCAAGTAAAGTCCATGGCAGTGACCTTGCCTGGCAAAGTATAGAGATTTTTTCAATGCATTTATTGCTTTTTTATGGCCAGTAAAAGAACCTATTTACTTTCGGCGAAACCAGAAACATTCAACCAATGTTTCCCCGCGAAGAAGGAGCCGTCGCTGGTGCGTAGACTGTCCTCATCACATTCCGTACGGGTAATTATAAGGACTTGCTCTGAATGTTGGCGGGAAGCAATCAAGGGACGATATATCGTTAGGGTCCGACCCGGTTCGCTCAATAGCGGCTGCAATTAGCCGCTGTGTCCAACCACTTAAAAAAAACCGCCACCGATGATTCCATTCTATAGGATCACTTCGAACTGTCTGCAGCTGCTAATGATGCACGGATAAAATTGTTCCTCGAGGCTCGCCTAATTATGTGCTCAATTGTTTGGTGCCTTGACGATTGTAGCATATCCAAATATGCATGAATATGGGTTTTAGTATGCTCTGTATAGGCCGTTGTTAACGAGGATTCGCCATTTGCAAATGTAAATATTACTGTATAGAGCAAAACTATTCGGATTAATCATCCACCAGTGCGTTACTAGCCTGAAATACAAAAGGTAGCTCAACTCAAGTTTTTCCGCATATTCAAAAATATTCGGTAAATGTTTATTAGAGTTATTATTATGTGTAGGCTAGATTGGTCGTTCAGGCGGTAAACATGCTCGGCCGGTATTTCAGTCGAATAACAGTCTTTTCAACTCTACTTATTCTCTATCGACAAGGGCAAGAATTTCGTCAATAAAATTTCAAATGAACGCCTAAACACACCATACCAGTCAATGTGGAGTATTCTATAAATATACTTGAAAGAGCTTACGTATGGGGTTCCTATTGTGTAAATTCCGAGCATAAACAATAAGACTGTCAATGAAGCACGTTTGATACATTGAACACCTCTACACTGGTGTTTAATGTAACACAGTTGTTGCATTTTGTCGAATCCTTATAAACAGGGTGTAAGCTAGATACTGACCCGCTGCAGCCGAGATTTTTTTGCTGGACAGTTTTACTCGTGTATTTCCGGCCCTATTCTTCTGGCGGCTGAATGACCCCGGGGGTTTTGCAATTAGCGGCGCACAGGGAATGCCTTAATGACGAATATAGCATGTACTGCGCCATCCACACATGGCATTAGAAAAACGTATCTTATTGGCTGACAATTTTTGCGGCAAAAGGGAAAGACAACGAGGACATCCATTCAGGAAGAAAGTGAGGTTCGAGTGAAGTCAGTCCCCTGCTCGCTGTGAAGTTTGTGGACCTGCATTTAAAGGTCGTGATAGAATGAAGACAAAACGGCGGAGAGAAATGCTAGAAAAAAAAATTTTTTACAGAAAAAGGGTATCCTTGGTCCTTAAACAAAACCCGTGATAGCTGCAAAACGCGTAACCATTCTGGTAAAAGAAAAACTTGCTCAGCCTATAGTGGGCCTTTTAACTCTAAAGAAATACAAGCATATTCACCCTCTTCTGCAAAAACTGATATGGAATGCTAAAAATAAATACATAAATTACACCTGATCCCAATCACTGTACCTGAAAGGTAGTTGAAATAAAACATGTGAAATATAATTTTTATCTCGAAGTGCATATGATATGCTATAGGAGGCGCAGCGATCGCCGCAGAGTACGAATGAGTTTATATCGGCTCTGTAATTAATTCCCAACTACGCAGTACCAATTCGACATAATCACAAAGAGTTTACTACCAATGTGTGCGTGATGCTTCGGGGCATCGACCGATACTGAATATTCGGCAAAATGCACGTTTTTCACCAATTCGTCGAACTGTTAATGTTCGTCGCTGGCGTAGTGCGATTAAGCCTAACGCGCTGAGAGTTTGCTAAACCTCAGCTCCGGCACTTCGTCGAGCACGATGGCCGAAGACTGGATGACTAATTCTGCGTGGTAGAGGTCAACGACCCAGTTGTGCGTGCAGATGGAAGGCGAAGAAATTACACCCGAAGAGTTTCAGAGGTCGACTGGGTGGCTTCACATCGGCGGGCGCGGAAAGGACCAGCCGTTGAATCGACGAGATGACTGAGATGAGCCGACCGCCATTACTGGCATTGAGAATTCAGCGCTTAGCAACAAGATGATGATGAAGTTGAGGTTTAATGGCACAGCAACCTTTCGGTTATAATGCGCCAAAAACAAGGTAAGAAGATATCAATGTAAGTTAAAAGTTTTGCTCAAGGTATCATAAATATAAAAATGATTATGTTTAAAAACAGTTCCGTGAGATGAAGCCGCTAAAACTGGTGTAAAAAGACAGTGTCTCTAAACAATTCAAAAACTTTAGTCAAAGGTACCATTGGTTCATCACTAAGTAAAAGCATTGGGTGTAAGGGTATACAAAAGGTGTATAAAGCACTAAAATGTCTAATGCGGGCCGCTTCTAGGTATGGACAACCTATTAGGATATGCAGTACACTGTGTAAATTGGCGTAAGAGGTTCTCCTCAGTGCTCGCAAATGTGTTCCTCTTCCTTTTTCAACAGGAAGTCATGTGTCAGCTCGGTGTGACTATACGCAGCCGGCACAAAATAACCTCGAAGAAACGATCTCGGTGTCTACAACTTTTCCATTCAGATAAGTAAGGCTTGACTAGATGTAATTTATCTCTGGTTTGTTTATCCTGTTCAGACAGCCAGTACAACTTCATTGACTTTCGTATGCTGTTTCGAACGTCCTGGTAGGAAAGCTTTAACTCTGTTATTTCAAGATGCTTGGTCTGATATGCTGCTTTATCAGCGGTTTCATTTTTTGGGATGCCGATATGGCTTGGTACCCAACAAAGGACAACACTGACCCCTGCTAATGTAAGGCAGCACAGTTGTTTTTTTAGCTCACCTACAGCTGCATTCTTTGAAGGGAAAAGGGAGGTTACAGCATGTATGGCACTCAAAGAATCTATAAAAATGGCCACTTTTCGTACTCCCTTTGCTACTACATCTTCAAAGCTGAAGTTATACCAAGAATTTCCGCAGTGAAAACACTACACGCATCAGCAATCCTCTTTGCTACTGTCACCGGTGGATTGAAAACAGCAAAACCTGCATGACAGGAGGTTTTTGTGCCATCAGTAAAGTAGTTACAATAGCTACTGTACTTGTCTTTCAGTTCGTGAAATTCTTGGCGCAAAATTAGGTGTGGAAACATCTTTTTGTCGTATTTTAACAGAGACAGATCACATTCGACGGCCCTGTGCGCCCAGGGAGCCACAGCGTCCGAAAACCTCAGAAGGTTTGACGGGCATATCTTAAACGAATACCGAGACATGTATTCCTCCAAACGAAGGGCAAGAGGGCGGACCACGCTGGGCTTGTTTCTATACACTTTCTTGTACCTATTATCCAAACCTACACCAGCACAAGGATGGTCGTATATACATGCTGTTTTGGCTACATATACTCCACTTAAGTCTGCTCGAGGGTACTCCAGGGGCCATTCATTGCACTCGACGTAGAGACTGTCGATAGGGCAGGTGCGATATGCACCTGTGGCAAGTCTGAGGCGAAGATTGTGTACTGGGTCAAGTGAGGTGAGGACATACTGGTGGGCTGACCCATACACGATACAGCCATAATCAAGACGAGACCGAACCACCGAGCCGTACATTCTTAGCATAAATGTGCGGTCTGCACCCAATGACTTGTGCGACAAAATTTTCATTATGTTCACGTTTTCATCCAGGTCATTTTGAGCGTCGTTATATGAGCTCCAAACGTCAATTTCGAGTCAAATGTGACACCTAGGAATTTGTGCTCGCGGTGTACTGGAACGGGTACATCCTTAATTTTATATCAGGGTTGGGATGCATGCCTCATTTTCGCGTAAAGCACACAGACGCACACTTGTCGGGAGAAAAACGAAAACCATTTTCATCCGTCCATCGTTGTAACCGATTTACCGCATTTTGGACCTGCCTTTCACAGATCGAGAGGTTACAGGAGCGAAAAGTGATCTGCAAGTCGTCTACATAAAGGGAGTACAAGACTGGCGGGGGAATAACCTTTGCCAAAGGATCTATCTTGATGGCAAAAAGGGTCACACTCAGTACACTGCCCCGAGGAACTCCATTTTCCTGTTGCCAAGCCTTAAATTGAAGGTTCGTTCCTGGAGAAAATCTTCAATACATGAAAACATTCGCCCTGTGATTCCTATTGCTGCTAAATCCTTGAGAATTCCATAACGCCAGGTTGTATCATAAGCCTTCGCCATATCACAAAATATGGCAAGGCAGAACTGGTTATTAACAAAGGCATCTCGTATCGTTGTTTCGAGCCTCACAAGGTGGTCAGTCGTAGACCGAAACTGCCGAAACCCGCATTAAAACCTGTCTAGATAACCAGAACTTTCAAGAATAAAAACCAAACTAAAATTCAACATCCTCTCAAAGGTCTTGAACAAACAGCTGGTCAAAGTAATGGATCGGTTGCTTGATGGACACTCTGGGGGCTTGCCGTCTTTCAGTAATGGTATTACCATAGCCTTTTTCCCTGCTTTAGGCAGCCTACCTGTTTTCCAGATTTTGTTAAAGGACTCAAAAATCACTTCTAAACACTCATCACTTAAGTGCTGCAGAGAGGCATAGTGAATAAGCTCGGGGCCGACGGAGGTAGCCTTGCACTGAGCTAATGCTCATTTCATTTCATACAAAGTTAATTCTTTATTATATTCCTCTGTGTTATAGCGATAGTTTTTAATCTTGAACTTTTCGGCATTATTTTTATGTGCCAGGAATTCTTTTGTATAGTTTTTATCACTAGAGACTTCTGCAATGTGGGCACCAAAAACATCTGCTTGTGTTTCCAGCAAGTTACACGCACCGACTGTGGAGAAAAGTGGTACGCTGAACCATCTATAGTTGCCATTAATTTTACGCAAATGGTCCGAGATCTTTTTTGTGGGAGTGGCAGTATTTATTGTACTTACAAAGCTTTGCCATGAATTCCTTTTTGCTACTTTTCTGATTTTCCGGGTGGCAGCACGGGCTGCTTTAAAGCTCAGACAGTTCTCTAAGGTTGGGTACCGTCTAAATACACCCCAAACCCTGTTCTGCTTTTTCCGGGATTCACGACACGCATCGTTCCACCACGGTCTTTGTTGCTTGGGAATCCATCCAGATGTCTGGAGGATCGCAACTTTTGCAGCTGCAAGAAGTTCCTCACAGATGTAGGCATTTGCCTCATCAATGGACATGGTGCTGCCAAATGATCAAAGGAAACTAACTCCTTAAATCTTTCCCAGTGCTCCCTCTCGAGCTTCCATCGGGGTGCACAGCTCTTGAGGGAAGGAAGGGTTTGCACTTCGCGCAGTAAGGCAGGAAAGTGATCACTTCCATACGAATCATTCACAGCACTCCGCTTATAAACCATCGGGAGGTCCGGCGACCCCACACAAAGGTCTAGAGCAGAAAAGCTTCCATTGCCTGGAGAAAAATGCGTCTTATCTCCGTTATTGAAAACAACCTAGCTGTTGGTAGTAATGCACTGTTCAATGAGTTTTCCGCGGCTGTCTATTCTTTCACCTCCCCACAGGAAGTGATGAGCATTGAAGTCTCCCATAATAATTATTGGAGCTGGAAGTTGTTCAATGAGGTCATTTAGTTTCTCTAAGGACACAGGATCTGATCGTCGCAAGTACAATGGAAGAACAATGACAAGCTTGTTAATATAGACTTGTGCTGCAGTAGCCTCCAGCGTAGTGTTAAGTTGTATCGACTTGAGAATTGTGCCCGGTAAAAATTGCGAAAGATGTTGTCTTGTCTTTTCGTTAAATTTGTCTCCTGCAGGATTAATATTGTGGTTTTATATTTGTGTATAATTGCATGAATATCATCTGTATTGTGCAATAACCCACGGCAGTTCCATTGGACTATTTGCACCATATGGGTGTCTTCTAGAGTTTTCGTTTTTGGAGTCAAGTTGGTGTGGACGAAGACATGCTCGCAGAGGCACTAGGGCACACCTCCATCTTTTCCCCTACCTCTCTTGCACTGCCTTCAGTTCCCTGAATACCATTAGGTAGACCAGGTGGTTTTCCCCGGCCCATTGGTTTCTGTCGAGGGTCGGGGAGGGTCCCCTGGTCTCTGCCGCCCAGGAGCAGCACCTGCAGCAGTGCCACTTCCTGAGGGCGCCTTCCTCTGGGGTGCGTCGACCATCACCCGAGGAGAGGAGGTCGGTGGTGTGGCAGGGCTGGAGCCCTGCACAGTCTTTTGGTGGCTTGGAAGCCACACCACTTTCTTTAGTGGCCAGGAGCTTGGCTTCCGGCTTGACTCGTTTAGGGGGCTGTGGTTCTGCGCAGTTCCCCTGAGTGGACTGCGCCAGTGCCGGAAATTCAGGCAGTCCCGCCCTCTGACGAGCTACCTCAGCAAAGGACCCTTTCTGAGCGAAGGCCAGGCGTCGTTTGGCCTTCTGGACGGATACATTATCTTTTACCTTGATGGCTAGCAGCTCTTTCTCCTCTCAGAATCATGGACACTTCCTGTAGTACGCATTGTGTTCACCACTGCTATTCACACATTTGACATCTTCTACATCACAGGCATCATTTCCATGTTCGGTGCTAGCACACAGTGCACAGGTCGTTTTCCATGGCATGACTGCTGTGTGTGCGCATACCTCTGGCAGCGGAAGCAGCGCCTGGGGCTTGGTACATACGGCCTCACACGTAGATTCAGGTAGCCTAGGTGTACGTTGTCGGGTAAGGTGGTGGAGTTGAAGGTTAGAACGAAATGTTTCGTGGAAATTTCCTCGTCTTTCCTGCAGACCTTTATTCTTCGCACTGCAATAACATTTCTCTGTTCTTCTTCAAACCCCTCCAAAATCTCATCTCCAGACACAACAATTAAGTCTTCCTCCGACACTACACCCAAACTAGTATTTAAGGTGCGGTGGGCAGTTACGTGAACCTTGAGAGTTGCTAGTTTCTTCATTGAAAGCAGGGCATCTGACTGAAATTTTGCTTGGACCTCCACAAGGAGATAGCGGGTTGGCAGCTTTTTAACACTGTGTCTTGGTCCAAGTAGATTTCTCAGCTGTCTGGCTACGGCAAACGGCGACACTTTCCTCAAGGGTTTCTGAGGGTCGTCAGATTGCATCAACAGAAATTTCGGGAAGGTCATCTCAGTGGGTCAACAATTGCTGTTAGAGGTTTGCGGGGTATTAACTTCAGTGCGCCCTCGTTTAAGAGGGCGATCAAGGTCAATATTTTTCTTCTCATCCATGAGAAGTGAAAAGTTTGGCAGCGGTGCTGGTCGCCCTGAGACGGAGCCCAACAAGGGAACGTGATTTCGTCACGCTAACCATACAGCGCTACTATAACCCCATGACGTGTATTCAAGGCTGATTATAACCACAGGGTTAACCCTTGCTGCCAGAGGGGGAAAGCAGGAAGCTCAGGAAAAGAGTAGGTGACACGACAGGGATGAAAAGGTGTCAGAACCAAAAAAAGAGAGAGAGGAAGGATAGGAAAAGGCGACTAGCTGATTTCCCCAGGGCGGGTCAGTCCTGGGGTACCGTCTGCAGGAACCGGGGGCCAAAGTGGCGTGTTGCTGCCACCAGGGGGCCGTAAAGGTCCACAACAACCCTGGCTTTGGCTCGGCCACCAGGATGCCCTTTTCCCTGGACACGGCTAAGGCACGCACAGCCGGGGCGTGGGTGGGTCCAACCCACATGGGCTAGGGGTCCGCGGTGTCGCCACGTCACCTTGAATAGACAAGGTGTCCCTGAGGGGCTTAGCAACAACACTACGCCAGGCAGGAACGTGAGGAAAGACGTCATTCGTGCTGCCCGCATGCCGAATATGCCAGCAGAAGAAATGAAGATCGTTTTGAGACCCCGCGAAGGGCTAGGCATAGCGAAGAGAGGCGCGCCGTGCGTCGCGACGGCCATCATGGCGGCCGCGGATATTGAGAAGGAAAAGCGGGCAGACGACAATGCGTGCCCCAATTTTCAACAGAAGATTATGGTGTTCAGCAAGCCTAGCGGAGATCGAGCGGAAAAATACCTTCGAGGGACAAAGATAAAGGTTCAAGGAACGAAGTAGGAAGTCAATGCGTACGGGCCTGCCACGCACAGCATAGTGAAGTAATTTATTGAAGGAATTCCGACGGAAGACATCAAGAAAGAGATGCTGGAGCAAATTTTGACCAAGTGCAACCCGACGGTGCAGGGAGAGGGGGGGGGGAGCGTACAGACAATTCGATGACGGTTACCACCGCCGTCGAAAGCGAGAAAGTCCCAAGATACGAGAGGTACGTGTCGACGCTCTACCAGTGTAGCCTGTACCGAATGAAAATCGGGGTGTACCGGAGCTGTGGCAAAGTCGGGCATCGGAGTGACGTGCGAGCGACGCCCAGCGTGAAGGTCTGCCTGGCGTGAGGTACGAGCAACCCAAGGGACAGCCATAGATGCATCCCAGAGTGGAAGTTATGCGGCGAGGGCCATCTGACTGGCGATAGTGCCTACAGGGCGAGATTAAAAATCTAGTTCGTAGACCGAAGAATACGGTGGGAACGTAGAAACGCGGAGGAGCAGTAGAGGCTGCGCGCGCTGTAACCGGGCTTCTTCCCGAAGCTTCGAAGCGCGGGTGGCGACGATATGACGTCACAGGGCGTTAGTGCGTCTCCCCACCTATCACGCCATACTTCCCATCATGCATCGTGAAGTGCGTGACGCCACGGATTACGACACCGGCGGATGACGTCACGGATCTGGTCACGCCACTTCTCCCGTCGTGTCTCGCGGAGCGATTCACGGGGTGCGGCAATGGCCGCCAGCAGACCCGAGAGGGAGTGAGCTGTGCTCACGCCACGGCAGCAAAGGGCCAGATGGCGGCGCACGGGAACCACAGTAGTAACAACCTATGCTGCGAGCATTTAAGAGCGGCCAACGAGACGGTGGCGAGGCAGCTGGCGGAGATGGAGAAGAGACTCCGGAGCCTACAATCGGAACTACAACAACTGAAGCAGCAGAAACGTAGGCGAACGAGGCCGACTGTCATAGAAGACGCCGTTTCGTCAAAAAAGCTAAAGTCGAGGTAGAAACCGAGTCAAGAGAGGCAGCAGAAGCAACTAGAGCAACAACCAGGGAAGAAAGCAAAGTCGCAATCGGCGATGGGGGTCGTCCGGGACGAAGAAGCAGACGAAACGTTAGAGGCACCCAAGACGCGGGAACAACTGGCAACGAAGCAGGATTACGAAGCCAAGCTCGAGAGCCTGACGGTCACGGTCGACGACAAGTTGGCGGCGTCGGAGCAGCGGTTTGCGAGACTGGAAGAAATGATCGGCGACATAGGGGTATCACAGGGGAGCATGAACGAGCGGTTCGATTACATGGAGCAGACGTTGAAACGTATGGTACGAAGTCCGGTGTTTGACGCGCAGTTCGCAAATCACCCGTATCTCCAATAGCGAGTGCAGCAACCATCAGCGCAACAACCATGCCAAGGCGGTCCTATTGCGCAGTGAGGTCGAGAGTGGCGACGGAGTCGCTCATGATTATGCAGGGGAACTGCCAAAGCTTCGGCAACAAGAGAGCTATGCTCCAGCACCATGTAAAGGGTGCGTTAATTAAGCCGGGCGTTGTCATGGTAAGAGAAAAGGTGGTGAAGGACCCAAAACTGCCGGGGTGCAGGACCTACGCCAACAAGCCCGTTAGGCGAGGTGTGTACCTTCGTGAGGAAGGCTCTGACCGCCATGGAGAACCAGCAGAACAAGAAAAAGAAAGGAAACTTCGAGCACGTGTTCGTTGAGATCGTGTCCGGCAGGGTATGCAAGGAAGGTGTGTTCGCGATGAACGTGTACAGCAATCCGAGTGACTAGGGCCATATATTCAAGACCCTTCTGAGAGCGGGGAGCAACCAAGCCAAGAGAGAAGCAGTGGGGGTACAGGTTACTACCGCTCCGCATCAGTCGTAGGGCTACAAGAAAGACGCGACAAAAGCGAAAGACCTTATGTACGACGCGACGGAGCCGGGGTTCAGGCTCATCACAAGTTCCAAGCAATTCACGCGAACTGGCCTCACCTCGCTTCAACGGGACACTACGCCGGATATAACCTTTGTCGGAAACGGGGGGAGAGCTGCCGTAAGTGGACGGACTTGGACGCCTTCCGCAAACAGGGAGGGAGGGCCCGGTGGCGCAAGACATCGTAGATATAGAAGATTTGGCGGCGGGGCTGTAGGAAGAAGTCAGAAGGGCGAACAAGAAGACCGAGAGTGGCCAGGACGCCGATGCGTCGATAGCAAGCTACCGCATCTGCTCGAAGCGAAGAAGTCGATCAAGCAGCGTTCGAAGAAGCAGCGGTGGAACCGAAAATTTAGAAATAACGTGACAGAACGTAACCAAGCTATCGCGAGGCACAGCGTGTAGACAGCAGTGGGACGAGGTGTGCAGCCGCACCGACTGCAGCCATCATCCGGGCAAGGCCTGGTCCCTAATCAGGCATTGCTCGACGAGACCGCGACCTAATGGTGCCAGCAGAACCTGATGGTTCGGATAATGCACGAGGCCCAGAAGGCCATCGCCAGGGAAGAGCTAATCAAGCGACTAAGTGACAAAAACCTGCCGGAGGCAAAGAATGAGCAGCGTGCGAAGTACGCGTATGCTCCCAACGAGAAGTTGGATCGAGACATCACGACGGCGAGGTCGCGACCATCCTGCGGGAACTGAACATCACGTTCGCACCCGGACCCGACGGGGTCTTAAACAAGGCGCTGAGGAAACTGGACGACCTGTCGATTGTAGCGCTGACGCCGTACTACAACCAGTGCTGTTGAAGCGGTAAGCTGTCGAACCAAGGGAAGAAAGCGAAGACGGTGATGATCCCCAAACCGGACAAGCCGCTGAACATCGAGAACCTAAGGCCCACCTCGCTGATGTCGTGCGTGGGGAATGTCCTCGAGCACGTGTTGGCGAATCTATGGCAAAACTATTTCGAAAAGTAGGAACTGTATCCAGACTGAATAATTGGGTTCCGGAGGGGCCTCATCACCCAAGACGCGATGTTCCAGATCAAGCAGAGCATCGATAACGAGACGAATGCCAGCAAGGTGATCCTGGGCCTCGACCTGCAGAGCGCCCTCGACTGGGTGAAGCACTCGGCCATCCTGGCGCAGGCGTCGCGACTTAACACGGGAAAGAGAAGTCTTGACTACATGCGGGACTTTCCACAGGACAGCAAGATCGCGTTGCATGCAGAGGAGATCAAGCTACCGGAGCGAGGCGTCAGCAGCGTGGGCACTCCTCAAGGCTCGGTGATCTCACCGCTGTTGTTCAACATCGTGATGATACGTGTCGCCGAGGCCGTGTCGAGCGTCGATTGCGTGATATACATGATCTGCGCAGACGACCTTACCCTGGGGACGACCGGCGGCACGGACGCCAGTATCGAGAGGAGGTTGCAGAGGGCGGACACGGCCGTCGAAGAACGGCGACGGAACGGGCCTGCGCTGTTCGCTATCCAAGTGTAAGCTCCTGCTGTATTCGCCTCCCAAGGCGTGGTGGAAGCCGCCGCCCCCGAGACTGTGTGATAGCCTGGAGCTAATCACAGAGATGGGACAGAATTCCCGAGGTTCCGGAGATCAGAGTGCTGGGCATGCTGTTGATAAACAACGGTAGTAACTAAACGTGATGAGGAAGCCGGCAACAAGGACGGCGGGTACCCTGCGGCTGGTCCAGCGCTTGTCGACAAAGAAGGGGGGAATGCGAGAAGAATGGCTCACAACGCTGAGGCAGTCCTTCGCGAACAGCCACGTTGTATACACGGCGACGTACCACGCGTGGACGCAGACCGACACGGATAAGATCGACGCTGTGATCCGTAGAATATACGGGGGGGTGCTGGTAATGCGCGAGTCTTGGAACACCGATAGTCTGTTGTAGTTGGGTTCGACAACACGGTAGACAAGATCATCGAGGCGCAACTGGAAGCGCAGCGAGAGCGGCTGGCGGCGACTAAGAGGGGCACAAACATCCTCGAAACGCTTGGCAACAGCTACCGGGTGACAGGAAGACACCTCCAGGAACTCGACTAGAGGGTTCGCGAGAACGTGCAAGTGAGCCCCATCCCGACCAATGCTCACCCGGAGCACAACCAGGAGAGAAGACGCGCGAGATACTCAAGCTTCTCGTCCAACGATACGGCGGGGACCCGCGGACGAGGTACGTTGACGTGGCGGAGGGCGGGAAACGAAGGTACGCGTTGGTGACCGTGAATGGAAGCACGGGACGGGTTTTGATGTCGGCGAGCGCGAAGTGCGAGAACGCCACCGAGGCAGACAATATCGCCATAGCCATGGCGGTGTCCGAGGGAGGTTGCGACACTATCCTGAGTTACCCGCAAGAGGCCGTCCACAACGTGGCGAGAGGTCGAGTGATAGGCAAGGCGGCAAGATTTATCGGAAGGTCGAAAGTTGGAGACGTAAGACGAATGGAGGTCAGATGGATTCCTGCACTCGCGGGTGACTGCTCGCGTACAAGTCGAACCGCAACTAGATGGCCCACAGGGGATCACGCGCAATGACACACCCCGTTCCCAGCGTCGGCACTCGTCTCGAGTGGGAGAGGTGGGCGGAAACTAAGGACAGAGCCAGGGGCTACGGCGAAACACTGAAGACCCTAGGACTGGTCAGACGAGCGTACCCACCGCCTTACCGGGCGCTGGGCCGCGAGGAGGCAATACATCTAAGAACTAAGAAGACTCCAATGGGCGTCGACAACGTTGCCGGCGGCGTTACATCGAATGTCCCCGGACGAGTACCCGACTGATCACAGCAATGGGTGTGATAAAGAACCCATCAACCGGTGGCACATCATGTGGGACTGTGCCTCCGACCCAGAAAGCGTGAATTTCGAGAAGAATCCGGCAGAATTCCAAAGAGTCATCGAATCTAAAAGCAAGATATACCAGTCATGGGCCATTTAGCAGGTCTTCACCATGCTCTAAAGGCACGCGCTTCGTGAAACGGGCTACTGACACGTAGGGTCGCCGAAGAAGGCGTCACGACAGGCCACGTCGAGGCAGAGCTGTAACCCGGCTCCCGCCTACTGCAGGATTTGTTTCAATAAAGTCTTTTCCAGTTCAGTCCAATCCATGGGATATGCTGGATAAAACAAACAATGACTACGCTCTCGCAAAAAAATATTTGAACCATTAAAACCCCAAAAATTCAGGACTGCACGCCCCAGAAGGCTTTCAACAGCCCACACACGCGTATGTTTGTCCTAGAATTACCAAGGTAAGCTGAGTTAGCGCTTTACTGAAAGGAAAACGGAGTGGCAGAGCTGAGGCATCCGATTAGCTCCTTGGGGTGCCACCTAAAACCATGGCTCGTGAATAATGCAAAATAAGAACAAAAGTACCCGTTTTGTGTTGTGTTGTGGTGAAATAACCTGCGACCCCGCGACACCAGAAAGTAGAGTAGACGCGCGATAAAGGAAACTTCAAAGGACCGGAAAAATTAGTTCCGTTTAACAGGAGTTCTCTTTACTGAGAGAGATGTTCTAAGGTGCAAATTTATGTGCATAAACACTTCTAAGGGCTTTTCATGGAACTCTAACAACTATAAAGTGACTGTAGCTGATAGTTTTCAGAAAGCAAGAAAACTACAAGAAGCGTAGGCACAGCATTCACAAAGTTGATTCTGCAACAATGAGTCACTGTGCACTGCAAAATGCGTCAATTATTTTTGTTTGAGTCCTTGCAACTGCATCTTTTACATAGTCTAGAGGCCTAAATTTCGCGAGTGCTTACGACCACCGAATTTAGAAAACGGCAAAGTGATAATGAAGGACGAATAGCACAACGATGGCACGAACGAGGCGACAGGAGGTGGGCCCTGTAGCCTCGGCGTCTAGAATCAAGACCGAACGACTGGAACAAGAACCGCGATGTTGCATTCGTTGCGCTAACATGGCTAACCACTTACGAGACGAGGCTTACGAGGCCAACAAGGCTATTAAATAAGCATGAAGGAAGTAAAAAAAGAAGAACAAAACAGCCGAAACCGTAAAAAAGCTTATTCTTATGCAAGTGGATTTGACAAGAAGTTCCATTTCTATTTCCGTATACATGGTGATGCGGAAATTTTAGTTCCGATTACCGAGAGTTTTTTTACGTTATCTGAACACAAAACCAACCAAATTCCAGGCAACTGTTCCGTTTAGGCGGCAATTCCGTTTAAGCGATTTTCGTTTATCGAGATTCTACTGTATTTTTTCGCGTGCAGGTAGGCGCTTGGGAAGGTTAATGGTGATTTTGTTGTTGCAGCCCCCGTGTTCATTTTTCTGCGGAATGTGAGTACTTACACCACGAAGGTGAGCTGATAGCATGCGAATGCTAATAAGATGGAAGACCGTTCTTTGGATATCTTTTATGTTTGTGTTAATCTAGCAGCATAAACAGCAAAATCTAAAACGTCCTTTTATTGCATTTAGGGTTTCGGCGTTAACCCCGTGTGATCGGTTCTTTACCCGCTTCATAAAAATTGTGTTCCAGAATGTTACCTAATTACGGAACATGGAGCAGAACAGCGCTGCCAGAGGCTGAAATAAAATAAAAATAATCAATAATTGCACAGGAACACAATCATTCTTTTGAACGGCATTCAACAATGTCTAACGATAACAATTGTACTACCTGCCACACGTGACTGGGGATAAAGTTAACTTTTGAGCTCCTAAGTGAAGGTAGTGAGGACAATTATATGCTATAAATGATGGTCGAAACAGCTTCTTTTTACTTTCCGCACGCAACCATTCAAAAATCAATTTAAAATAAACTTCCTACACCAGGAGGACATCCGCCTTGACAAAAACGTCTGGTGATGTCGTCGCCATAAGGAATCTTGTTGAGAGTACCATTTGATATAAACTGCTATTTATATGAAACGTTATAGAAGTTCTTTGCAACGATATGTGAGTGGCTTCAGTGATCTTATTTTGTTAATGGCACGATTTGACAGGCAGTGAAGGGCTACTGTTTGTTTATTGTACATATTTGTAGTGCACTTCGTGAGTCCTTTTTATCTGCACGAAATGTTTAGTTGGAGATTATAGCCACTTGAGGCATTTCTTAATTTCATTGCTTAAATTCCCCATAATAGGCATCGGTAATCATTTACGCTACGAGAAATATCCACAGCTATAATTTTCGATATCTCGCCTGAAACGCATTATCTTCGCTACCTGCGTACGAATTAAAACGCCTTCTACTGACATGTCATCTTCGTGCTTTACTTCAACTCAAAGTGGTAATCTGTGCTCTGCCTGATGTAATGGTAATATACGGAGTCATTTTTATCTACTTGCATAATGGCTTTTAGTTAAACAGAAAGTTTTATAGGCGCGGTATCAAAAAACATCGACATGAATATGCATGATGGCTTCAATGTGATATTTATAACACACGATCATGGTGGTTGACTTTAAGAAAGAATATTAAAAATTACCTTTTATGATAAGCCAAAGGTGAATCCGTGTTGTGTTTGAATATTTCAAATTAGCAAGAGTTGTTTTCATCTGCAGATAAACAGTACACTTGGTCATCTATTGGGCGCACCTCCATTTCTGAAAAAAAAAAAAACAGGATTAGATATAAGGCGCCCTGTGTCATATTCAAACCAAGAGAAATTCACGCGTGCTTGCGTACATTTATGCAGAACCAGGAGCTCTTACTGCAGGTATATAAAATGTACCGCCTTTGTTAGTAGCGAGGCTTGAACGCAGGTTTCTAGGTTTTGAAGCAGGATGCCAAACAAATTATATTATACAGTACTTTGTTGTGGGACGATCATATACGCGGTTTTAACAAGCTCAGTGATAACTATCAGGTCAAGGAGCATGAAGAAATTTATTATGGTTTTGAAAATATAAGCGATTTGTAATAGGAAACAAAGAGAGCTGAAATAGGCGTCAAAAAGTTTATCTCCCGCAGAGAAACCGCCACACTCTTCAGTCATAGAAAGATCTCAAGGGATTTAAACATTGATGCGCCAAGGTTAACTGTATTGTGAAGGAATATGAGGTATCACGCTTGTGCGATAGTGACAAAAAATAATTTCAATTCCCTCTCGAATTAGTCATACAATACCGAAAAATATTTTATCCAAAACTTTTGTACAAAATTTCACTTGAGAGCTCTCAAAGTTATAAAATAGTTTTACAGAATCTTAACTGAAAATGAAAAAAGTACGAAAAGAATTGCCTAACAATACAGTTCCCACACGTAAGGAATTCGCAAATAATAAATAGAAGGAGTCACTGATGCCTGAAAAAATCGTTTTGTTGTGGACGTGATTGCTAACTCGATAAAGAGGAAACTAGAAGAGACCCGGTCCCTCCCTTTTTATTATTTGTAATGAAACAGCGTACAAAGAATATTTGTGCCACGGAGGAAGCAAGTACAATAGTTGTCGTGCATAACGCCCCAAAACTATCGTGTTGCACGTCGATAACACGCACTCTTTCAAGGGAATATGGAATAGAAGAACCTCCGCATTACAATCAGGTTCGAATCTCATAAGCCTCAAAACAGAAACCGATACGAAGTGGTCCACTGAATGATGGCCGGCCACATTGCATTGATATCACCAAGTCGTCTCCAACAGTGTCGCTGTAGCGCACTCCAGTTGAGCATTCATTAGCGTTCTTCGTTCTTCATTTATTTTAATTTGTTGTAGCCACTCTGGTGTTGTGTTCAGAAAAAAGCTAGGCCAATTTATCCAGTGGTAAGATCAACACGAAAGGACGGTATTATTACAAGGCTTCGTTTAAACTCCAAGCAACCGTCCGGAAATAAATAGAAGAAAACGGGCAGCGCCCCGTGCAATAGGCGATCGTATGTAGCGTGTTCGCAATTGATGAAAACGAATCGACCATATTATAAAGTTTAAAGCTTATAGGAGGGCTTCAGCTGCACATCGCATGGGCCGAAGTATGATAAATAAAATGTTTTGAGCAACTTTGAGGCGTCTGTTTATGGCGCTATTTTGCGTACACGAAAGATGCGGCGCCAAGGTATTTTTGTGGTGTCCGGAAGTTCACTGCTTCTGCGCGTTAACATCGGGGGTGCCAGAATGTCGCAATTACTGTACATCGGTATTATGACACTGGCGTTTACGAGGCACAACGGAATAATTTACGCTATCTCGGGATTTCAAAGCATGACGAGGAATCATTTAAGTGGCATTTTTACACCTGCGCTATAGAATACCTGCTGCGTGGCAAGGATCCAACCAGCGCCCGTGTGTTCAATAGCACAACGCCTCAGCCACGCAGTCACCACGGCAAGTGCCACATGAGTAGAATCCCCAACAAGCCTTGCTTAACTTTTGTCGCTGTTTAGGGTAAGCAATTGAATATAAGTTAACCAAGATAGCTGGAGGGAACAGAGATAATATAAAAAAACAATGAAATATTGAGGCCCGAAATAAATACTTAATCTACCTAAAATCACGGCGTGAGTGAGTGGTAAAAATATAAGTACATTGTTCGAAAGAAAAAATGATTAAAAAAAACACGCAAAACAGACGAAATCATGAGAAGACAGAAAAAAATGGAGTAACAGGAGAAATGATTTGGACTGAATGCTTCAAAGAAGGAACGTGTAGTTATAGATGAGAAAACTGCAAAAAAGAAAAGATGAACGAAAGAAGCAGTGAAAGAAAAAAAGGAAACGGGTAATCTGAGAACTTAAAGCAAGAACATACAAGTAAAGCGAAGACAAATGATGAATCGCATGGGCGCACGTCACATCTCCCAAAAATGTTTTTTTTCTTGTTTTTTATCTACTGTGCCTGACCACACGACTGCAAAGACCAACGGAAAGCAGCGACGAAAAGCAGATGGCACGCAATGACCGGAGAAAGCGTGAGTGGGAAGCGTGCTCGTTATTTATCACGAGGATAAAACGTCTAGCAAAAAAGTGCCAGGAAATGCTCGCCCCTTGGGAAGAGGGCTTACTGCTAGAAGGCCCAATAATATACCATGTCAGGGACCGCAGACAGCGGGGAACTAGTAAAGCAGTCTGGAAAAATAAATGGCCTTGTATGAAAGAGCAAAAGCTCAGGAAGACTGCTAAACGACAAAAGCAAAAAGAAGACAAACGTCCTTCACACAGCAGCTCCCACCGGGCCCCCGCGTGTATTCGTCATTGTATGTAGACTTCGCGCTGAGTATTTTCGCTCTAATCTGCCTATGATCTTGCACTGCTTCTTTCCTTGTTTGTTATCCTGGCGTACTACAACTAAAAGCCACAAGGTCTACACTTAGCAAAACGTACGTTTATTGTATTACGTGTTTATGTTCGGTCTTCTCCCTTTAGGAGAGAGGAGCTCGCCAAGAAAGCATTGCCTGCACCTGAAACTGTCGTAAGAACGAAGAATACACTTGGTATGCTCGTGACCTTTATAAATCATCCAATATGGAATAGTTCTGTGTTATCTAATGATACCTTTTTGGTGCAAAGTAAGTTGTGGCGCTAGATAATTGGATGATGTACGGGGACATCGATACCCAGGAAATACCTCAGAACGGGGACGAAAATTACAACACACAGTGTTACATTCTCTGTTAGGGGCATTTCCGAATGCTACGGAACGTACAAGCGAAGTTTTCTTTTTCGGTTGTAATGGTTACTACTTTTTCAGCAAATAAACGTTCCTGTTACCTAATATATTGGGCCTTCAAACTTGTTAGGGTGATCCCTTTATTTCCAAAAATGTGTTTATTTGTTTCATAGGTGAACGCCCATTGGTACAGTTAGGAAAATACTCTCCCGACCTCAAAAGCGGAAAGCGGAAATTGTTGCATTATTTTTATGTTAAATATGTTTCGCAAAAAGTTGTTGTCAACCTTCTTAAGCGCATAAAATGGTGCATTGCAATTCTTCTTGTGCCCGCAAAACACCCGTATCTGCCTGGTTTTCCCAGTGTTATCATACTTTTCTATTACCTTCTGCCTATCTTTTTTCCGCACTTTGCTCGATTGTGTTGTACTTCTTTGCTCTTTGCGTCCTGTTCTTGGGGTTGCTAGAAAATTTAAATTTACAATATTTTTAAGTCATAATGCTGTATAATGACAACATGGGAACTGTATGCGTATTGCAATCCACACAAGTTTTAATCTGCTTAGTAATCAACCGAAAGTACTGTCTGGACAGCGTTGGCATGTGTCGTTGTCACGAAAGCGTAGCAGAGGTTGCCTAATCGTCCGGGGAAACTTTTATAGGGGCAAGGTACCCCCTTTCGAAACTTTGTGTTTTTCTAACGAAAGACTACCAGCCATTGCAAAGCTCTAGGCATTCAGTAATGCTTTTCGGTCATTGCCTAATGGCTTGGAGCACATCTCCTTGCGTGAGAGCTTTCCAAATGCTAAATGCTTTTGAGGGGCCCAATGCTTGCAAGTTTCGAGTTACATAACAGCCATGTCATGGAAATTTATTTTGCTCAATCCGAACTGCTCCGCGGTCCCTTTCAAAACGAATTGTATGGTTGGACAGCGAAAGTGTGTGACAGGCGAGCGCCTAAAATTTTATATTGGGTTGAAAGGTTGTTTCAAACGTGTTTTTCCTGATTGGGGATTGAAACATTGAGGACCCACCTGCTTGTTTAAAAGCACACTGCTGGAGCGAGCTTTACATTGATATTTCGCGTCAAATACACATCGCAATTTTTATTTTTGGCTGAACAGCTTAAAGTACACTACATGATTGAACAGGTAATAATTGTTTTTTGTGTATAAAAGTTTCGTTTGAAACTTTCATTACTTTCAGCCGGCCGGCAAGTCATATTCATAAACAGACATACTGACGCATTAGAAATTTCAGGTTTAGTTAGGTAAAAAAGGGTGATCCCTTATGTACCACAAAAGGGTGAAACGTCGCTCTACGAGCCCTTTAGAAGGGCGACGAAATCCAGTCTTCTAGCAGTCGGGTAGACGTAGCGCACAGTACTTCTACCAGTTTTTGAAGTGCGTGTCAACCATAGTTTGTCTGCCAAGATCACCGGACTTTCCACGAGCACAGCATACTAATGGTGTCCAAATAAATAAGGTTTCAAGTGGCTGCCTAAATAACAGACAAAACGCGACAGTGTAGTGATTGTGCATATAGTAAATAGATGTCAGAAAAACAGTAAACTGATAACACATAGTCAAAGCAGCAACTACAAATATAAATTCTAATAGCATATGTTATTTTTATGCGTTCTTCAAATAAACCATCCCCCGCCCCCATAAAATTTTAAATATGGTAACAAAAATTAAAAACCTACACATGCGATAGTAATTTTATTTGTTATTTAAAGTTTTTATTTAATACATCACAAGGACCACATTTCAAATCAAGCAGAAGGGCATAGTACAACGCAGAGAACAATACCGTAACCCATAATACCGTAAGACCAACAATGTAGTTACCGAGTATCCCAAAGACGTTATTCAGTTGTCTGGGTCCAGTATAAAAAATTCCCGGAAAAAAGGGAATATGAATGCGTCTGTTCTCGCATAGTAGGATGTTAGGGCGTTCGGTTGGGGTTGTCTTGTGGGTCTTGTTGAGGGGGAAGAAATGGGGCTGGATCAGTGCCACATTTTTTATATTTACAGGAGACCGCAAAGCGAGGCGAAACTTCATTCTCAGATCGTGAAGGGTAGAAATTAAATTATCTATCTTTAGGTCTGAAGGGGAGTCTTCTCGTTAAAACGTAGAATAGATAAACCGAATAGCTTTGCGTTGAGTCCTTTCAACTTTTCAGTGTTTTGTTTAGTTTTGGATTCACACGCGATAATTGCACATCGGCCTAATGAAGAAAATCAACTAAGAAGCTTAACGTTTGGGGGAAAATATCGTAGCTTGCATCTTAAGAAGCGTCATTTCCAGAACGCAGATGAGCAAATGTTATCGATATGCAAGTTACAAAATAAGTTGTTTTTGAGTGTAACGTTTAAACACTCATATCTGTGAACCTGTTTAATGGAAGACTATCCGAGTTGATACATGTGTTACTGGGGCTTTTCTTTCGTGTCACATAAAGATGTACACTTTTTTCAAATTTATTTCAATTGCCCCTTTACACCCTCTTAACCATGCTATTTAATGTTTATGTTGAGCTCATTCTGATCATTATACCTTTGACGTCACGAAACAATACATTGTCGTCTATAATAATAAAATTTTAACACTAGGGGCAACTAAAGCTACCATATCGTTATTATACAGCATAAAAGCAATGGGCTCAAAACACTACCGTGGGGAACCCCCCTAGCTAACAGGAAAACACCAACAACTTTCTCCGTGAATTTTTACAGGCTGTTGCCGGTTCTGGAGGTAGGGTGCAATCTAGGTAACAAAAATATCCCGAATTTGAAGGTTTTTAAGTTTTTCTATTAGTCTTTAATAATCGTTCGCATTAGGCTATCCAAAAAGTAATAAATACAGTTCTAATGAAATATTTCTCAAAAACTCTTGCGTACTGAAAGACATATCAACAAAGTTCTATGTACCACAAAAATTACACATCCCCCAAATACTTCAAGGTATCAACAACGAAGATATATTTGACCCGTGACACTGTGTGCAGTGCTTGAGGCTAATTTCTGCTGTTTTCCTGTTTGTAACAGTCACCTCAACGTATTAGAATTCATCATCACGCACCCACTACAGATATGCTGTACGGAACTGTATTGGTGTTATTGTCGGATGCTTTTACGAAACGTGTTATCCTCCAAACAGAAGCAGCCCTACTTGCACATACATTTCATGAGCCTTGCCAATATTCGTTAAAATTGCATTTTTGCTTCTTGTATCCTATTGGTTTAACAGTTTACCTAAAAGCTAATGGCAACAACAGAGAATTGAGCTTACCAGTTGCCTACTTAATTTACGAGTGGTTCAAACGCCCTCTTTGATGGTATAGCTCAACAGTGTTACGTTGAGGACGTTCCTGTTTGCTATCAAAACGAATACGTTTCCAAGCGATCTTCAATTTTGCTGATTCCGATAACTCAACAATGCGGTACACTATCCCGGTGTGGACTCAGATAGTTCAACTGTAGTCTAAAGTTATACTGAACGTCTAGGGCATATCCAACACACGGGTGACGAATATGGCAGCTGTAAACAATTTACACAGCTACGTACAGCAACACATTTTCAAAACACCTTCGGGGTGACAACAGGATAACTGGCAGAATAACACAAATGTTCTGTTACCTAGAACCACTGCGTAGCAAATTAAAAATTTCCGTCGTCCAAACGACGAAAATGTTTTTCACGAAGGCAAAACAACTACCAGCAGAGTGTCGTCAAATAACGCGGGCTTCGGTCTTACGCAAATATTTGCCTTCTTTATGAACACCCTCGTTTTATAAGCAACTATAAAGGATGGTTTTATGATATCAATAGACTAGAAGTTGTGTGATCAAAATAGGCCGAAGAACAAAGCCTGGAGTACATTTGCTTCTATTGTCAACGCAGAATACGGGCTTGCAGGCAAGACACAATGTTGAAATTGAATCAATTATTATTAACATTTTTGTCTGCCTTGCTGTGGAGTGTTAGAATTCACCGGTACCAGTGGACCTTAAAATTCGTTTATGGACACACGAGACGTAACGCCCACACCGAAATTCACCCAAATATTTATTATAACTCCCAGCTCTGATATTTTCTCATTTTCCTATTAGGTCACCTTTATCGGTATCACCTCATTCATTACTTTACCGCCTAAATAATCTAGGGAAAAAAAGCTACACCGCAAACTAACTCTTGTTTCCGCCTGTACAGGTGCCGTCAAAAGTAATTGGAACACAGTCTCGAACATTTACAGGCAGTTCTTCTTCCGGACACTCCCTGGCTGCATGGGTGTGCTTTTAAACGAATTCTCCTTCATAGAAAAAAAGCTCCCTGCAAACAGGTGACGGCTGGCATAAACCTAGTAAGACAGTTTTCCGTGGTATTCACAAAGCTTTGTCCCAATGACTTATGACGCCACCTGTACCTTCAGGTACGCACTCACAAAAAAAAAATAACAAACGCCGGAGTATACATCGATAAAAACTCAGCGTCCACAAATAGTTCTCATTGCCAGAGAAACAGCCAGATTTATAGCTTCAAAGGAACGACACCCACATGCCGATTCGCGTTACTTCAACAAAAGCAGCACGCAATATGCTGTGCCAAATGCAAGAAAAATGCAAAGATAGATGGTAGAAACTGGTGTTAGTAGACAGACGCCACAAGACAAAGGCGCAAGCACTACCGCAGGCGGAAGCCAATATGCTGAAGGAAATTGCCACTTTGCCTCTGTTTCCTTAGCCATATTATGGTCCATTTGCACCACATCCCTACTCCCAAATAGGATTTTCATTTCTGGCTACAACTGAAATTTCTGGTTTCCTGTGCTTTCGAACATCACGTTCTACTTAGCATTGCAAAGGGAGGCACTGTTATTATAAAGTAGTATCAACTTCTTTCTTGCGGGCCATGTACGTCTTTTAACAAACTTTGTGTGGGCTACCTACACTCTCGTTGATCCTTTCTAGCCCCCATTAGGTGTCTCTCTTGCCGACTGCTGCAGCCGGCGAAAAAAGAGGACGTTTTTGTCGTCAACTTTTTCTTAGAGCTCCCAGGATTTTACAAGACAAACCGCCGCATTATTTCGCGCTGAGCCGTTTAATAAAGTACTTGAGCCTTTCGCACTTCGTTCGCGGTTTTCATTTGTCAGCTGCTTTGTCCGTTTTTTTTTGGTTACTTACACCTGTTGTTGTTTTCATAAAACCTCTCCGGTTTACCACTTTTCCGTGTACTGTTTTGTTTTTTTCCTTTTTTCTACTTTCCGTTTCAACTTTTCTTACTTGCGAATTCTTTTCGTTTTCTCAATCTCGTTTTCTTTTTCTCGTTGTTTCGTACTTCTTGTCGAAGCTTGTTTAAATATCAACATAATACCTTACTTCTCTATGCGGTCCTGTTTGCAGGGCAGATGTTTTTTGTTGGCTTTTGTTAGTTTTTTCATTGTAATATTTTTGTCCTATCCGAGAAAGCCTCGGTAAGCCAGTCAAGGGTGATTTAAAAATACTGCCCACCGCCCACGAATAAAAAGGTAGCCCATAAACACACAAAAAAGTGCGTAAACACTAGTTTACCCTTCAAATTAGAAAATCAGAACAGTTTCTCCTCAAAATTCTGATTGTATGTCACTGATACACAAAAGAAGGTTACGCTTAACTTAGCATGGTGCGATGTTATAGCAGATTCAGGGCCGTAATTGGAGCGGCTCACAAGTGACGAGGCAAGTGACCATGTTGCAAAAACGGAATGTAAAAATAAAAGGTGGAAAAAGAAGGAGAAAAATATGGATGAAAAAGTCGCGAAGTCAGGTGTAGCACTTGACCACACTCTCGCAGCAAGAAGAGTCAGAGTCCAAGCCCGCGAAAAATTTCACAAGGGGCCTCACAGCTTAGGCGGCGGCGGGAGCGGCGGCGAGCAGAAGCTCCCGTCGAAGGCGACTAATACTGGCGGTTGTTGTCTTTCGAGCACAGTCACGGCGCCATGACGACGTGGCCCCTGATCCACCCCAAGAAGCAAGTAGGCGGGAACACGAGCAGTGCTTGGAGTAGCCCTCCAGTAGCCCGGGCGACTGCCGCTGGAGCGCAGGGTCTTCCCAGGATCGGCGTACACGCAGTCCGGTCAACCTCCGCTGGTCCGCCAGGCTACCTCAGGGTAGACGATCGGCCGGTTGCCCTCGATCGCTTATTGATCATTTCTCTTCTTCCTCGCCTCCGTTGTCTCGAAGCCCCTTCCGATCTTCGCTTCGTCTTTCTCTTCCCTCAGCTACACGCGATTGCTGCGTCTTTTCCCCGCGATTTCTTCCTGTTTTCCCGCGATAGGGTCACTTCACGACAACGGCCAAAATTTTGTGGGAGTGAGCTGAAATACTTGGGTAGAATAGCTTGGATCACCACGATAAAATTGTGCTTTTTGGCGAAAGGTTAAAAACAATCACGTCGGATGCTTAGAACTTGCGATTGCCGTGAAGACGAAGGCCGAGTTGAATCTTAGCGTTTAAAAACAGCGTGGAAGATGGGACTGAGGAAAAAACGGACAACACATGTGCTGACGAACCACTGCACACATTTTATTTCGCTGGAAAACTTGCATGAAAAGCGAAGGGAAAAGAAGAAGCAACGAGCAAAAAATGAAAAAAAGTGACGTAAAAAGTGCCACCGATAGATTTGTTAGTACGGCAACAACATATTTATCTGCCTCAAGGCAATTAACTTATGAGTAGTCATATTAGGTAAGCGATCTGTTTATCTGGCAGCGACGCGGACGGTTAAATTATGGAATCGCTCCCTTTCTTGTTGATTTGAAAGGCTTTTAACATCTCCCTCTATCTTCGACCACAGTAAGTAAGGAGAGTTGCCCATTCTCTGAAGCGGGGGTGCTGCCGATGAAGGCGCAGGGCGCTAACAGCGTGCCCCCTGTCCAAGACCTGACTTTGCTCGCGTGCTCTCTCAAACGTTCATTTAGACAGCGGTCTGTCTACTCTATGTAGTGTGCGTTTGCACGGTAACGGAATCTCGTAGACGACGTTGGTAACACAATCAACCTAGCCAGTTTTGTGTTTTTTGACGCACGTGGGTGATTTGCGACATTGTGCGTTTGCCCCTGACACAGGCAGCTCAATTTCGTCGGAGCAGAGAACACAAGCTCTACGTCCTGCATGCCAACAATCTTTTCGAGCGCGTGGCTCACATATTGTATGCACGGGATGACGGCTGTCCTTTGTCGTTCTAGTTCAGGCCACTTTTTCGGATCCTTCCAAGTAAGTTGGCTTAGAGCTTCGTTGCCAATTCACAGGAGGTCCGTCGGATACGCTGTAAACTTCAAATGGAAGATTGAGCATCAAAAGGTTGCTCCACACGGTGGGAGGGTGGCGGACCTCTTCAGGGTATTTCTCAGCATGCTCGTGGCAACTCCCTTCTTGACAAGCTTTGAATGTGTAGAGCTGTATGGTAATAGGCTCTTTTCGGACCTAGGCGCATGCTCCCAACAGGTGTCCTCCTCTTCAAAAAACAAAGTATGGTCGAAGAATCTCATGAGCCCGTCCGTCGGTAGCTCCATGGTAAAGGTAAAAGCAGTGATGTGCGATTAAAACACGTGAAAGATCCCTTCAGCTCATTTCCCCGATTGTCCGGTTTTCGATTTCAAACGTGACAAAATACGTAATCCATACGACTTACAGGCGCGACCCCCGCGGAAAAGCTCTGCATTTGATCGTGCCCCTCGCGAGGGGGATGTTTTTTTTATATAGTGTAGGGGGAGCGATGCGGACTACGGACGTCAACGCGGGTGACATCGTGAGTTACTGAAATGCTCTGCATTTAAAACGACGGCGTCGGTGTCCTGGCAGATGATGTCGGGCTGATCGACGGGATAACTGGACAAGCATGCAGTCTGCGTCTTGGTGTAATTTTCCGGATTTGTGCAGAACAGAGAACGTATATTCCTGGAGACGCAGAACCCAACGTCCGAGGCGGCCAGTAGGATCTCGTAACGACGAAAGCCAGCAAAGTGCATGGCGGTTAGTGACCACAGAATAACTAATGTATTGATTTTCTGCCTTATATTTACGTGATGTCATGTTCTTGTTCAACAATGTTGACAAGTTCGAACATTGACACCGGACATGGACGTTTAAATTTGCCTGCGTGTGTATAAGACTATTGCGCAGCTTCTGCTTCACTTTGGCCGGTTGGCTGAATCTAGTCACAGACGGAACGACAGACATACAGACAGAGCAAAATTTCTGCGTTTAAGCAGCCAAAGAAAGATTATCACCTTTAGAAACACGGCCATAGTCCAGTTTTATACCGGAGAGAAAGCGCAGCCCCGGAGAAGTCTCGATCGCGTGCAAGTAGGAACACAACATCCCCCTCGCGAGGGGCACAAACAAATGCAGAGCATTTCCGCGGGGGGCGCGCCTGCAAGTCGTATGGATTACGTATTGGTTGTTGTTGTTGTAATTGTTGTCTTCCAGCGTAGACATTGTCGATGAAGTCGATGGTGAAACGTGAAACGTGCCGTGAACCCCCTGCCGCGGCTATGACGCAGCGTGGAGCGGCTATGACGCAACGTGGCGCGGCTATGACGCAACACAATCCAACACAATCCACTTTAATCCAAGCAAAGCCAAGCCAAGCCAATCTAATCGAATCCAATCCAATGCCCCTCGTGAGAGAGTGTTATAGCGCCGAAATCGCGCCACCACACGAACGCGTGATGTTGACGTCACGATCACCCCACAGATATTAGCGACCGGAGAGCGCGCGAACGACATATGTGGTTTAAGCGCGAACCGACCGCGGTGAGAGAGCGCGATGCGAGCGCCCCCACCTGTTCTTGCGCGCGAACCGGCTGTTGCTCAGCGCGAACCCAACGCGGCGAGAGAGGGTGTTGCGCACGTCCCCACCTGTTGTGCGCCCGAACCGAACGCGGTGAGAGAGGGCGTTGCCAGCGGAGAGAAGGCGAGGAGGACGCGGGGGAGAGGGCGCACCTGTGGCTGATGGTTGAATGAGTCAAGGATATAAGGCGTGTTCGTAACCTCCCATTCTGTGTCGGCTTTGTGGCGCTGTGGTTAGAGCACCATGTACCTTGCGCTCCGCCCGCAGAGTCGTGGTATCGAAACCTGGCGCCTGTGAGTAGTAATTTTTTATATAGTGTAGGGGGAGCGATGCGTACTGCGGACGTCAACGCGGGTGACATCACGAGTTACTGAAATGCTCTGCATTTAAAATCACCTGCGAGTCTGAGTTAATTTATCTTCCTGTGCCGTGAAAGGGCTCCCTGAAACTGTCTGTACAAGCGATCGAGTAGTAACTCGCTTAAAACGGGAGCAAGGCACGGTCCAATGCAGATTCCATCATTTTCGGTTTACAAGACTATAGGCTTGTACGCTCGATTTTCCCTTAAGCGACGCTCGACTTTCGCTTAACACGAAGTATACTTCGTGTTAAGCGAAAGTTGAGCGTAGGTAATACTGGAGCCACTCAAAATACGCAGACGCGCTGGTGCATCGTGAATTCTGGTAGCGAACTGCTTCATCTTATTCTACGCATTCGGTCACATGTATATTTTCCTGCGAATAATTTTGCGCACAGTTGTTCGTCAGCACCTGTGTCGTCTGTTACTCCTTCAGTCCCATCTTCTGGCTGTTTTTAAACGCTAAAATGTGCCAACAAGCCCTTCAGTACACCCTTTTTCTATTTGGATCATCTGCTGATTACTTTTTAAACTTACCTTTGAAATTTGCAGCCATGCTCTTTAGCACTTAACCAGCCTTCCCTTGAATATCCGCCTCCTAGAGGCAGAGGGATAGAAAGAAAAAAAGAGAACTACATTCGCACCAGGAAGGGTGAGAAGCCAACAAAATGAATCCAGGGGCCCCACAAGCAATTTCTCGCCGTGGGGCCTGGTTTTTCTTCCTGTCAATGTCTTCCGCAAATCTCGACCGAGAATCCACGACCTCGATGCCCTCTCCGTACCTCTGGGTCTACTGAGGACAGTAAATTTCCTTACTGGGGCGTATAACCCGAGCCTCCCAATCCTGCTCGTTTTAAATAAAACTGTGAGTGTGTTGCGCTGGGCACGGCAATAAAATGTGCTTCATTGTGGCCCATCCACCGCATATGTTGCTATAGGTATGCGTAAGACTGGATATACGTTACTTAAACGGGGTGGATTGGGCAGACTATTTGTGTGGATTTGTCTTTGTATGTAGCGTAGTGCCTAATAAGGTAAAGATGGGGCTTCGGATAAAATCTCCTGGTCTCCTTGTAGTATAGGTGAGTCCGTCTCTGGGGCTAGTAATTGGAAAGCAAAAAGACGGCGTGGTTGTCCTGCCTAGGGAAGGATGGGGACACGGATATGGTTTCCGTCTTCTTGTAGTAGTTGAGTATATCCCTGGAGCTAGTTATGGCTCAGGGAAAAGGAGGCTTGCTTGTCAACATGTTTTGCGAGATCGCCAGCCAAT
Source organism: Haemaphysalis longicornis (assembly GCF_048455015.1). NCBI lineage: Eukaryota > Metazoa > Arthropoda > Arachnida > Ixodida > Ixodidae > Haemaphysalis > Haemaphysalis longicornis. The sequence goes on from NW_027526361.1 coordinate 141,997,576, forward strand.
TTCTGGGTTTGCTCGAGTCCTCCTACTCCGGCGCGTGCCATTGTCGAGATTAGTGGGATGATATTGGTGGTATCTATCCTAGATGGTGCACTCGTTATCCGAGTCCTTCGTGAGCCATCCTGCGTCCTATGTGGTTTTAATGGCTGCCTGGAAATGAGAGACTATTGCCTTTTTCTTTACGCTTGTGCGATGTGTGAGAATGCAAGAACGATAGCCACTGGTGCGTCTGGAACGTGTCCCGCGAACTATTACACCGCATCCCTTAGCAGAGCCCCATTTTCTATTCCCAACCCCTTCCTCACCTAGAGCCACTTTCCTACCTTCCGTGATGTCATCCTCCATCAGACTCACCAGCACCACACTTCCACCTCCTTATTCGTCGTTATCCCTCGAGAATCGGCAACTTAGAAACAAATCCAAACTCACTCGCTCACCACTCGAGACATCCTCACCCACCTATAATCATCCCTCTTTCCCACACCCGCTGGCCCACACTGGGGGGACTACGCAGATGCCCCTCACGCAATCTAGGGCCACGCCCTGCTCTCTGGTCCCCCTACTCACACCCGACGTCTGGCTCTCTGCCCTCGCGCGCTCGGATGCCCAGTCCAAGTGCATTCTGGTTGACATGGCTCGAGCGCGCCGAGCTGCCCGTCCGCGGCTCAACCATGCCTAGGGCTCACCTGAAATAAAACGTCTCTCTCTATCTCTCTCCACTGTATAAATTGTGCATATGTCTTTTGCGTTCTGGGGAATTTCGGAATTGCTGCACATGGCACTTGACGATCTGTCTATGTAGATGCGTTCACGTACGACATGCTTTGGTCACCTTTCCCATTGGACGTTAGGTGTTCGGTTCTGGATCTTCTCCGGCGTTTCTCCGTAGCATGTTCTTCTGAAAGCGACTGTTTGGGAGGGTCGCTCTTTAAGGTGCAGGAAGGTCCACTGCTGTGGCCTTTTCGAGGGGAATGTTTCGTCTTAAAAGCACTCGAGCCAGTGCCAGGGCAACGTAATCCTTGTTGGGGTCTGTGGGTTTGTATTATTTCTTGCACGGTGTTGTAAACGCCTACTTCGGGGAGAGGACTAGTGACCATAAGTGGTGTGCCCGAAGGTCGTTTATAGGATCTGTGTACGAACGTGTTATGCTTGTATTGGCGTCCTCATCATCTAATCAGCACCATCATCATCAATGCTATCACCCGGCTGCCTTCCGAACACGCTTGGCAGCTGGCCTGGAGCGGCTCCCGGTATCAACCTTAGCAAAACCTTAGCAAACCTTAACGAACCTTTAGCAAACCTCTGTGTATGCCGTGGTAGAATCACAAGGTCGTGAAGAGCATGAGAACTGGACAATCAGAGAAAAGACGCATGATGGTTCAGAGGCGGCAGAAGAATGCCGTCTTTCAAAGACATTTGTAGCGATGTGTGCAGATACATTGGCAAATATTTTTGGTTATGTAGCTGTCTATGACTACGATCCTGCAGATCCCCTCCGGCGAAGCATGGTGTGTTAGCCAACAATTGGCAGCATGAGAAAACAATTGAGCCAAAATAAAAAAAGTGCTAAGGTTGCTATATATTGATCCGACACGGCCTAACTGCACCTGAAAAAATGACTTTTTTTCCGAGGCTTTTGTTTTTGCAGGACAAGCCGAGTTTAATACAACCATTTTAAGCTTCCTCTTTGTAAGGTGAATTTCCTACAATGCGTGTTGCACAGTAAAGTAGGCCCATCTATGGAAGGAGCTATGCTACCTGTCTCACTCTTTACTGTTTGCTCCGGCGCTGCCTCCTTCCCCGGTCAAGTATACTCTTCGAATCGCGCGGTGTCTCTTCCCTTTACAGTGCGTAACGCCTTGGTGTCTTCAAAGGCCACCTGTACAACGCGCTAAAGCATGCGCCCTGAATGGCGTAGGAGGGCTAGAATTTATAAAAGTGCATTAGCTCTACCCACCAATCTCGTGTGTGTTTAAGTGGGCTATGAATTAAAATGCAAGTTCAGTTCATTCAGAAAATAATTCCTTAGAATAACACGCAAGCCCATTTTAGCGCAAACTAGACTCAAATGAGCTGAATAAGGAGGAGAACAGAGAATAGGTGCACGAAACCGTAGCTGCTATTCCGCAGTGATCGTATGACGAATCATGGACACCTCGTTGTAGTTGGCTGAGACCAAAAAATTCTAGAAAAATTGCAAAGTTAGAGTATACAAGAATAGCTATTTGCTCTTTAATTTAGTGCAGATTCTTTTTATTGCAGTACAAACAATGTAAGTCATGAACGAACACGTAAACATAGAAGCCACAGAGCGTACTGCGCACGTTATGCCGGCCATAGCTGCACAGCCTTCCAGCGCGTTGGGCTTTCCTGACAGAACAGTGGCCAACTGGCATCGCCGACATTATCTTGTGTGTTCGTGTTTACAGCGCATACTAGATGTTTCACTAAACGATTGCTATAAGTCGAAGCAGGAATGAGCCCGGAAATACGGACACTGGGTCTTGAGCGTTATCATTGTGCCATTTAGTTGGGCGGACAGTAAACCGGGCAAGAAAAGACGTTTCGCCATCGCCGCAGCCTTAGTCACTTTAGGTACCTGGCCTGGATGCGTCATTTCTGACGATACAAAATGCACTATGCAGCGGGAGAATTGAAAGTTTCTAACAAATTCCTTAATTTCTCAGTTAATAAAAATCGTGTTTGCTGGAGGAAGTGGTGGGGACACTATAAACACCGATTCCTTTGAATAAAACAAACATATTTTATCCATCCATTTTATCCTCGTAGTGACTTTAGTCTGTGAAGTAAAAATTTGTGAGGCAAAAAGACTGTGAAAATCTGTGAAGTAAAAATGACATATTATCCCTATAGTTCAGCTTAGCGTATCCCTAATATAGCTGCCCGAAATAGCCAATTCCGCTATCATCGCAGGCATGACTGGAATATCCTTTTAACAGCGCGAAGTGGCTCTGGTTTTTAGCCTTGGTATAAATGATTTATTTACTCTCTTTTTAATTTTATTTTTTTTGTTTTCATTTGTGGATTTATTTTATTTACTTTGTGTGCAAGGTTCCACTGAGAAGTATTCGGTATGAGTGGACAATGATGTAGGTGAAAAAAAAAAGAAACCCAGTAATTTGAAATAGGCCCGCAAGTTTATCCAGAGACAACAGCACATAAATTTGCTAAATAGCATTCACAAGAAAATGTTAGGAAAACATGGTTGCACGCACAAGAAAGCAGTCCACAGGAACCCTTTTTTACGTGGTAGGACATCACATCAGCGGGAAAAACACTGGTAATCTTGCGGCAACGTTTAAACGGTAGAGAGACTGCGACAGAAAGGAAATATATAGAGGTGGAACTAAACAGAAGACATAATGTAGTGGCGAGTGTCGCACCGCGCAGGGCCGTTTTTTGGGGAAAATAAATAAGTGGAAAGTTGTACACTTTACATCATCAGCAGATAGTCTATTCAATTCGCATAAAGATATCAGACCCTCAGTTTTTACAATTGGTTAATCTTCTTGGAATCTTACGAATACGTTGGTAGCCTAGTGGAATGCTCTAAGTAGTATTTTTTACCCTCTGTATATTAGTCTCAGTAAAATAGATAAAAGTGCTGATTTCGTTTGCGATGTCATACGAGGAGAAGCTGTCTAATGTGTCGCTCGCGTTAATACGTTACTAAGATATGTTTTCCATTTGTAACAGTTTTGCCTAAGCGCTGCGGCTTGAGCTAAACATTTTAAATTTTTGCAATATTAAGCTGAGTATACAGATCGCAGAAGTCAGAAGCATACTTCGGCGGTGCTATTCGAGAAGGCCCGAGATTGAGCGATACTCGGGAAACACGAGCTCTAGCGGCGCCCCCGTAACGCAATGATAATATTTCGAGGCGGTGTTCAAGCTCTTTAAAAATGCAATTCATGCTATTTGCTGATTATAGGGGTTACGTAACCGGGCCAGGGCAGCGCGTTCAAAGCAGGCGTGACTAGTGCATGGCGCGTTTTTAACCGTTTTCTCTCGTTCCCCTGCTGGACTGGTGGCTACTGGGGGCAAGCAAATCCAACTAAAATACTTTGTCGGGCTTGTATTTTATTAATTGGCGTTTCACGACAAAGTTGATTTTTTTATTATTTTAGGCATGTTTAAGAGCTTTTTGTTTGAAATTCGCAGTCCTAAGAAGCAGTTTCTGCCCATTTCTGCCGTCGGTAGCAGGCAATGCAATCATGTGACCAAGGCCGACAGGCAAAAAAGAAAGTGGGAAACGGAATCGTGCCACATTGGAAGTAATTGCTGCTCCCTGTTATCGAAACCCTCCGTCCGCTTCCAGACACAAAATTTATTTGCAGCACTTCAGTCTGCTTACGTGATTTGAAGGCGAAAGCTTGGCGATTCATAATCAGAACCGATACATTGTACTTGCGATACTTATTGGCAAGGGATAATTGTACTTGCAATTATTCTTAATTGTTATATCGCACTTGCGCATTTTTCCGGGCTTTTATTTTTTTGTCTTTCAGCATGGATTTTGCAATTCGGCAGGATTCGTTTCTGCTTTACCGCGTTTGCGTTAGTTTCTTCTGTTTCGTTTCACAGTGAACTCACCAGCAAGAAGATTGGCACACACCACAGCCTCCCTATAATCAGGGTTCTGCGCGGCTGGTGTGCACCTGTCATTCTCATGTGCCATCACGTTCACGCGTCACGTATTATTCTACAACTTTTATTTTCCAATTCACAGTTTTGTCAATATTCAAAACGGAACCAGTTAAACTTTCGAAGGTGTGGATCGGTTGGCGAAGTCGATGATCGACGATCGAAATGATGATCCGATGAACAACGACTGGCTGGCTCGTTCGCCGACGGCGCATAGACGACGATGATCCACTCCAAGTAAACTCAAAATGCACAATATATGCTCTTTATTTACACTACGTATTTACAACTCATGTCTCGTGATCGCAAAGATGACGTCGGGCAAGGCCCGCGTCGTGCGGGAGCTCGCCAATCTCCACCTCTCTCTCAATCTCTGTCCCCTCTCCGTTCTCCCTTCTCCTAAAACATCAAAAACTTCAGTTTTACCAGCAAAACCCCACCCACACAAGGGGCGTCACAACGTGAGAGTGAGGATGGCTCATTATTAGCCCACAGTAGACCACTGATTGGCCACCGTGACAAACAAAGTTAGGTGGGTTCAAAATATTCACTTGACCCGAAACCCATACAGAAACCTAAAGGTATACCGCAAAAAATATATAACCGAAATTCAAACCAACCAACTAAAAGCAGACCCAACTCTGGGAATAGGATCTCGGGCGGCACGTCTTAAAGTATTGCCATACTGTGCACACCTATATTTGTGCTCCGCGCCGCCAGAATTTCTTTCTTTTGTTAACACGTAGAGCGCCTAATAAAGCCTGGCCGTCTACCTAATGACGCATCACATCCGCCAAGTCGCCAGGCTCAGACGCGTGACGAACTGATCCTCGCCCAGTAACTTTGAGCAGGTGCAACTGTCTTATACTGAACGTTTTGTGAATTCTTCCTACGTCTGACCCAATGTTTGACCCGTTGACTGGACTTCAGCTCTCGTCCTGTTCGGGGATTCTCGTGGCGGCAATTCTTTTTCCAAAGCTACATCGCTTTCAGCTATAATGGAGTGACCGACGCGTTTGTATGCGTCGTCTCTGGGCCCGCTCTCCGGGTGGACACAAAAGCGTGGCAAATAAGTAAGAAGCCTCCGCTGTTCTCCTCCCGCTCCTCACGCTCAAGTCAGCTCTGTTGGCTCGGCCGGCATGAAAACAAACACCCTAGAGGTAAACCAGCAACCCCAGTGAAAGATATCTAATTGCCGGGTGGTTTTAATTAGTAAGTGAGGGGACCGAACTTAACGGATACCATTCGCTCCTCAAAGCTTTCAATTGTGGGTAAGTCACCCAATTGGAAATGTGCTACGAAGAAAGGAATAACAACAACCACAGCTTTTCAAAATTGTTTCCTTTGTTTCACTTTGCTCTTCACCCCTCTTGTTCGACGAAGCTCTCCACAGACGTTGGTTTTTTATGGACTATACCTTCACTCACCTTCTTGCGTCACGCTGTTTCTTTCGGTCTCAATATTCCCTTCACAAGGTTTTTATGATCCGCTTCCAATCAGACGACCAAGACGCTCCGCAAAACCAGTTGAAATGCATAAAGATCGCTTCCGATAATACACACACGTAGTTGATTGTACACTATCCTGCGAATAAAGTTTCCGCAAGAATGGTGTGAGGCGGAACGCCCCAAGAAAACCGTCTGTGCGCTGAGGATAAATGAAGCGGGCGGTCATGCAATGCCACATTGGAAAGCTTTGTTAGCAAAAGATAACTGAAACACGGCTACTCGATGGAAACCTTCTTTCCATCGAGCGGTCGCGACTGAAGCGTATGCTCTGGCTTCAGACGGATAAACCCATGGTAAAACCTGCGGAAGCCATGTCCGGCTAACCATCTAAAATAAAGCGAAAAACTTGTCTTCAGGAATCCTACAGCGCACATACCGGCTGACTGTCGACTGGGGGCGGTCGCTGGTGCGGTCGCTACGAACGCTTCCGTGGAAGGTGTCCGTCGTGTAAACCCGCAGCGTACGCAACATTTGCTCCTCGGCAGTCATGGAGCGAAAACCGCCTCAGAGTCATCGCAAAGGGGGTCCGCCGCCAAATGGCTGCACAGCCAATGCAGAGAACTTTCGAGAGACAAAAAAGGGCTTGAAATTCCTCCACCACTAAAGTACAAACACTGTCGGAATAGATATATGCCTGCTACGCCCACGGTACACCATGATCCACGCCGCCGCAGCCGCCAAAACGAGCGTCACGAGTTCAACTCGGCCGTGCAATATATCTCCCGAGTTTCTTCCGAGTTCTGGTGTCAATCACACACACCCAGCCAATTCGTGGGTGCGGCGGAGCACCCGAAGCCCCACCCAACAATGGCTGCCATGGCGTCCACATCGCCGATGGGGTAGCGTCGCAGCGCTTAGCTGCACTGGAGCCACCCTCATACCACCTAGCAAACACATTTCAGTGGAACAAGAGAACACCGAGAAAATCGGAGCCGCCCCGCGCCGATTTTAGAGGGCGGAGCTTTAAAAGAAGGCTCCGGCCAGTCCGGAGTTTTAAAAAGAATAGCTGGGTTATCTACTATGCATAACGGAGTGCATATTGCAACTCGGTTCTAAATGGCGCTGCACGCGGATGTCCGTGCAAGCTGTGCTTCTTCAACGTGAGCGGCCTCAACTGGGGGTGCTAATAATGCTAAGCGTGCTCCGCGCGATTGTGCCGGTGTCGCTTGAGATTTATCGGATGCTCTACTATCATTACTTTGTTAACGCGAGCAGCTGGAAACTCGGGACCGAGCTATCCAGGGCCTTCTGGAACAGCACCCAAGAATCGGCCTTATGCATGTACATAGGAAGTAATTTTGTTTATGTATTGACTTCCCGATTGATCAACTTCGGCATATTCTTTCAACATGGCCCTTTTTCCAACATGCGCGAAATATTCGCTCCAGCATCCATCAAAAGCGTTTATGAAGACAAATTATATTTAACTGGCTACTGAACGTAAATGGCGTTGAAGATTTGGCAGAGCTTGGCATCATCTTTAAGAAGGAAGGTACTTCTTAAGGATGGAGGATATGTAGGGGGGGAGGAATAATACTTATTCAACTGAGCCGGAAAAACAGTTGCCTGTCAATGGGGCTCTGATGGAGTATATAAGTGTTTTCTTTTAAAGCAAACTCTTCACTTGATGGTAAGCGCTAGTGTCTCCTTTCTTGCCCCTGTGTCAGCTTGCAGTTAGATTTTCAATGACGTAGATGTCAACTCCTAATGAAATATGAAAAACACTTAAGGTGGGAGGTGTTGCTTCCAAGTTAACGTTATCGCCAGTTTTTTTTTCAGTGATCTCTGTGAAGGATAAAGTCTGTAATCCTTAGAATCGTATGGACTAGCTTCTACCTTTACCCGACGACATTTTGAGGCGTTAACAGCACGGTACTCTCTCCTCATTCCCAAGGGGAGTACGGCGACATCCAAATCCCCTGTGACACCGCTAGCACTGTATAACCATATGGTGGGAGCCCCTACTGTCAACCCAGGTATCGCGAAAATTTCACTCTTTCTGAAAGGAGGGATTAAAAGTAGTGACTAGGAACTGGACAGCCACACATCCTGCTGGGATTTAGGTTTACGCGGTTGGTCAGCCCCTTTCCATTGTTGCACGCCTTTCCGATCTGCAACCACTTGCATTTGTGGAAATAATATAGTCGCACACCATCACAATTCACCCCAATACAATCATACTGCTTGCGCACACTTATCTTCACCGCGTTGACACTTTGTTTGCGTTTAGAAGAACGTTAGGACATCGGAAAACACGAAGTCACTGTTTCGTCGCAGTTCTTTCTTACTGCACTCGCGTTTGGGGAAGATGAATCCCCAATATTCCTTTCTTCATTTACCAAAAAATTTTTACGTCGCCGCAAAAAGAAATTCACTGGAAGAACTTCATATAGGCGGTTGAAACCCCTAAGCTAAATCGAACTCCCATAAGTGCCAGCCGTACGCCACATATGATACACGCATTAGTGGGCTCCTCATCGCCGTGTACTATACTTACCGCGAAATCAACTATAACATGGCCACATTAGGAAATTTTCTGGTTTACTTACAATCTAAATCCTATATTTAGAGAGTGCGCTCCCTGAAAAATTAAATGTTAACTTCGAAACGCTACAATTCCTACTAATGATAGTTCAACAAATTTAAAACGTACCTTATAGTTGGTAACAATATTTGCACGTGTTTTCTACTTTCGATGCATCCCGAATCTCAAGACAAAGAGATCTGGTTCAGTTGGTATGTCTTCTCCAAATAATAGGAAAAACACATGACTGAAATGTGGAAGGTGTGCTAGGTTTGTTCTTTTGTTTCGACCATTTTATGATGGTCTATTTCAACGGCCTTACGACCAGCTAGGGGAAATAATATTGACAGAAAACAATACTGTTTCCCACAAATCCTGTCAGTCTCACCCGCCTATTTCTTTAGTCATTTTTCAGCATATGCGGACATAAGTTATTCAGTAAAAAACACCTTCCATGCCAAATAGCATGACCCTTGCTGGCCACACTAGTAAGTCCTAAATGTTGAACAGGTTTAAAAATCAGCACAAAAGGATAATGGGGCTTTCTCGGTAGCTCAAATACAGGAAAACATACTCTAATAGCGATGAATTCGGGTATGCCCTACAATATATGTGTAACTGGCCGTGTCACGCGTGTGGCGAAAATTAGCCCTTCTGTTGTTTTCCTGGCATCGTTTCGCCACAATCGTGCATCATGGACTTCGATTTTTCTTTTTCCTTTCCATTCCCTGCAGCAGAAATACCAGCTTTGGTTATTGCTGTGTTGCCTTGGACATCCTGTCGACTCGCTGCAACTTTGGAATTGGATGTATAGCCTAGAACGCTTCGTTCGTGGGTAACGTTGTCTGGGAAAGGCTTAAGCGCGCGTGCGATAAGCGGGAAAACTTTTATGTCTCCCACTACAAAATACTGGGGCCCTCCTTGTTGTCAGTGCCGCGTCAGTAAGTGAAGAACTGGATAAGTGTTTATCGATTGTAGTTGTGCATTTGTACCTTTATGGTTGGAGCAGTCAGCGGTAATGGAGAACAAGATAAAATCAGCCGTACTTCTAGAGCTAAGGACGAAAGAGAGCCATTAGTCCGAGTGTCTGCGAGGGCACCGCTGCTCTCTAGGCGCAAGAAACTTAGAGAAATGGCCCCGGAAGCCTCTTACTGGCTCCAGTAATGAGTCCTTGCCCCGTTCTTTCAAGCGGTGGAGACGACATGCCCGGAAGGGGATTTCTCCTTAAATTCCGCCGCTCAGAAGGCCATAAAAACAGCGCATGTGCTTCTTTTATTTCAGGAACTCCATGGAATTTTCTCTCAGCATAATTCTGCAAGAAGAGGTGTTGTTACCAAAAGAAGAACCGGTAATTGTTCCTATCGGGAGTGCCATTAAGATTACTGACATTAAGATTAACCTTACTGACCTATCAGTAATAACAAAAATAATTCACTGTTTGATCCTGTATCACCTTCTCACCGCACATGTTCCCTCCTGTCCCTCTAGCCTCTTGACCCCAGTGCCCACCTGGTCAATTTGTCTAAGTTGTCATACACGTAACGACGCTGATTCCAAGACTGTGAGAAACACCAAAGCTAAGTTTCCGCTGTAAAATAAAAAAAAATTAAAAGAAAAAAACCGCCGCATTTGCTCAGTGACTAAGGCGTTCTGCTGCTAAGCACGAGGACGCGGGTTCGATACCTGGCGGCGGCGGCCGCTTTTCTGATGGAGGAAAAAAGCAAAAACGCCCGTGTGTTTGATATTACGGCGCACTTTAAAGATCCCAAGGTGGTCAAAATTAATCACGAGCCATCCACTACGGCGCGCCTCGTCGCCTGCGTTGCGTCGGCTCGTTATACCCTACATTCAATCAATCAAAAATTGGTAGCCGTGGCGTCACCATTTGACCACCCCCTGGACAACATCTCCGAAGCTCTCTCTCCTCAAACAACACCGCCATAGGCCTCCTGCTTGCCCCCGTCGGTACCATCATCGTTAAAGGGACCCAGCAACACTTTCACCCCTTCTTTCGTGTCTGGAAGCACTGCGAAAGTTACAATTATACCAAGCTCAGAGCGGGAATGCGTGATTTGCTCGTCGCAGGAGATGCATTTTGCATTTCTCTTCTGCTTTTCTGCTTTTTTGTTCAGTTGCTGTCGAATATTTTCATTCCTGCATCAGAAAGGCAGCCGGCCAATAGCATCTACTCGGCGGTGTTAATGCAATTCCAGCGGTCAAAAAAACGTCGACCGGGAAAGGGAGAAAAAGTTTGCAGCAAGTTTCTAAGTTATCTGATGGGCATAGGGCAGTAATTTTTGGCTAAGGCACTTTGCGTCCCCCTAATCTAAGTACTGGGTGTGTTGGCTGACTACGTTCTGCAAGCGTTTAAGATTTGGAAAAAAGTTGAAACAACCGTTCCACGGTCCCTTAAAGGGAGGGACTCAGCAACACTTTCCATAAGCACTTTCACTGTTTCCTTCGCGTCTGGAGCCATTCCGAAAGCTATAGTTATCGCCATTACGGAGTGGCAGTGCGTGATTTGCTCGTGGCACCAGATACATCTTCCATTTCTGCTCTGTTTACGTGGAATTCTTTAGTTGCTATAGAAAATCGTTGATTGTAGCAACTGAAGGAAAACCGGCCAACAGTCAGTGCATGGCCTTAGTGACGGAATTCGAGCCGTCGAAGAACGTCAAGAACGGGGAAGAAAGAAAATTTTTTTAAGCGAGTTTACAAGTTGTCTGATGGGCATAGAGCCGTAATGTTTGGCTGAGGCATTTTGCGACCCGGTAACCTAAGTACTGGGTGTGTTGGGTGATTACGTTCTGCAAGAATTCAAGAGTTCAAAAAAGTAGAAAAAATTGTTGCAGGGTCACTTTAAGGCGGCTCACATTGCAGGTGCAGCGCCCTACCCTCCCCTGGCGTAGATGTTTCCCTATGCGGCACGCGCTGCACAGCCTCTTTAGGGGGCACTCTTTCCATCCTCCTTCCACCCTGCTGCTGTCTTTTCCCGCCTCGTGATCCAGGGCTTGTACTAGCCCCGACCACCACTTCACCTTTTTGGAACCAGGCATTTCCTGTTCCTCTAATCCCGCGTGTTTGAGACATAAAGACCTGAGCCTGCAACATTAAAATGCAGAGCTGAAATTTTAGATGCTTAGGTCAAAGAAAGGTAAAGGGTTGTAATAAAATGGGCCCTTAGTAAAAATAGTTCTCTTGCATTGAGCACCTAGTCGCTACGAGCAAATTTATTGGTTCAAACCAATGATACAGAATTTACGCAAGTATGTAGCTGTACAAACGTTTCGCTGTGGTAAGGTGATTGCAAGATTCACCCGTGTTTGTTTATATTGCCTGTACTTTTGCTTATTCTTCTTTTTTTGGGAGATAAGGCATTTGTCCAGTTTGTCTACCCATGGCTGGCTTTGAAACGTTCTTGCCGCGGCACCAACCTGGCTTCGGGCGTTCATGAATAATGGAGGTTGTCCGGGCGCAGACACTCCAAATGCGGGTTGGTCTTGGTGTTTTGTTTCATACACTGGACCGTTCTAGCTATCATGAGAAAGCTAAAAAACAGTGCACCTGCAAGAAACGTGCTCGAACGAAAATAGGGGAAATTTTGAATGGTTGGTGGCGGCATTTGTATTCTCCAGAGTTTTCTGAAAAAGTGGTTGATCAATAATGCAGACTTCAGAACTGAGCATCTTGAAAAATACGCCCTCTTTTTCCCCGGGGGGCTTTGATTTCGGGGACGCTGAGTGAAACATGCAATTTTATATGCCAAGCACAGGGCCTTATTGAATGCTTGTAATATGCTGTTGCGTACTATTACTTTTACGTTTCGCACTATTCCGTGTACTATTGCACATTACGGTGTAGTATGGCTGTGAGCATTATTTTGTATGTGATCGGCGCTCAAAACAGGCATTGCTGGGTGCACCACACGTGCTCTTGAAGCGGTGATCATATGATAAAGCAAGCCCAGCAGCAACCACTTTTACGGCACCCAGCAATCAGCACAAGCAGCTCAAGTGTAGCAATTTCCGCGGCTGCAAGCGGTGGAAAATAGAGTTTCTTAGTAAGTATACTAGAGAGCAAACTGCATCTGGGGATCTATATTGTCGTGCGAGGTTATGGGAAGACCCCTGCTTCTGGCTCGGGCTTGGCATGACAATTGGATTTATAAGCCGGCTTTTGGATTTGCTTTCTTCACTATGCATTAACACGTCTACGAGCTACAAAGCACCCCATATACATCGAGTTTCTTAGTAAGTATACCAGAGAGGAAACTGCACGAGGGAATCTCTATCGTCGTGGGGGATTATGGGAAGACCGCTGCTTGTGGCTTGGGATTGGCATCAGAATTGGGTTCTTATGCGGTTTTTGGGATTTGCTTTCTTCACTATACATTAACACATCTACGAGCTACGAAGAAGCCGAAATCCTCCCGCTTCTGTGGTGACCGGGTACGGTGAGAAGACGGGCAGTGCAGGATCATACTTGACGTTGGACATGCCGTAATAAAAGGACGTTCTACTAAGAAGGTGGAACGCCGCCGCTAAAGTTGTTGCTGATGAAAAAAAAGAAATAAAACGTACTTCGACGAGGACAAGACACGACAGACACGGGCGCCTGTATCTGTCCCATCTTCTCTTTCTTTTTTCTTAGCTATGAACCAACTCGGCCAGCAACAAGTTTTATTAAACTGTAGCTGACGCTCGGTGCACCGGTTCACCAAAGAAGACGACGTTTTCACAGTCATGCTCAAAATGCTTCCCAAACTCTTTAAACAACGTCTTATATGAAATAATGGTAAAAATAAAATAAGACCTTTATTAAGTTTTCCCCTAATGTTAACATTGTTTTTGAGTACCAGCTTCGCCTGCAGAATCATAGAGTTTCTCTGTGTGCAGAACAGTAGACACCACCATTCCTGCAAAAATAGGCTTTACTTCGTTCATCCTTAGTTTAAAACAGTGTTTTATTTTCCACTTGTATATTAACACACTATTCTTTGCGTTGTTCGTGGCACTGTGTTCAAATATACGGCCACTAAGGCGGTTCAAAGCATTTCAATCCAAGCCAATGAAGAAACTAAGGCGGCTGCATGATAAAATGGCGGTTCATGACTACTCAGAGGGCCTTGATGTGATCCGCATAGACGCTAGCGCCAGATTCATCTCTTGTGTATAATGTAACGATCCGTGTATGAGTTTGTTTATTGATTTATTTTTTTTACTGCCCGGCCACTCCCGGCTCTGTTATCTGTGTCCCAAGCGAAGCGCGTATTCAATTCTTTATTTTTATGCCACACGGGCTATCTAATTCAGATAAGCAGACTGTTTCGCCCTCACGCCATTAGCCCAGAATAGTCTCGTTTGATCTACAATATTCTGGGGCCCTATTCTCGACAGCAAAAATTTCCGGCAATCCCACATGTTTGACTGCAATTTGCCGGAAGTCTTTTCTGATTGGCTTTCAACTTTGCTCACGTGCTTCTGGTTGACAAAGCGGTTCTGTGTGCTGTCGTCATTTTGACGTTTCATTACGTTTACGGGCACTAGTTCTAGAGATTGCCATATTTCTCTTTACTGAAAGCGTATAATTCTTGGCCAGCCATGAAAACTAGACTAAATGCACCGGACATGACAACGTAAGCCTGTCTTTGCTATTCAACAACGATACTGCTTGTAATACACACCCTCTGTGTGATTGGCTGAGAAGGCGTGACTTAATTTAAACAGTTGGCGCGAACGATTCCGTCACACATCGGCAACTTCAGCCTGCGTAAACGTGACGTAATGTTACGTAACAGCTTCAAAATGGCGACAGTTTTTGTCACAAAATACAAGTAAAATAGGGCAAAAAATTGACCCTGCTTTCGGCGCCGCGAGTTTGCTGCAGGCGCAGTTTTGAATGACGCGCGGTTTAGAGCATGTTTTCAACCGAAATAATAATAGTTTCTACTTTTTCCAAGTCAGGATCAGGGAGCATACAAATAACTTGCCGTAGTTTGCTTTTATGTTTGGGATTAAGATAAAAATTATTTGTTTGGCGTAACCGCAACATAAGAAGGCAGTACAAGTCTCCCCATGACAAAGAGAACATAATGCATGGTATTTGTCCACGCACCTCCTAGTAAGCTGCTGGGTCACATGATCGAACTCAAGAGAAAAATAGCAAGGAAAAATGCCTCGGTTCTTTATTACAGCGTAGATTGAAGTCGAGCTTGACGAATGAGTGATTTGGCGACATCGATGTGCTCTGCGGTTATCAGGCGTAGTGCTTTGCTGCTCTTAGAGTCACACAAGCGATGGTCACCGCCGTCTTTTTCTGTGATCACGCCATAAACTTCCAACATAGCAGCAGACAATAGCGTGGCGGCGTTTGAAGTGGTAACTGAAGAAAGCTTGCACTGAAGCAGAGAGCCAAACTATGTTACTAAAACCGGTATAAAGAAATAAATAGATACGGTGAAAAAGTTGTGTAATTTTCTTTAGCTCGACATCCGCCTTTCGCTCACTTTTCGATCAACGTTACTCGATCGCCTTGTGGTGTTGACGCCAATTTTGACCTGCACAAATGTGTTTTTCTTCGCAGCCTCAGCTACCATCTTAATTTTTGTAGTACATGCCAGGTGTTTTTATATCTTTCTTGGGCAATATTTCATACCTCGATTGCGATCTTTATGAGTGAATCGTCAAATTATACTGCATGTCGTCATAGCTATAGGTGCAGCACGTCACTGATTGCTTCGTCATGCTAGCGCAAAAAAACATGCCGAATTGCCGACAATTTGTGCAGTCCAGAATAGGGCCCCTGGATGTAAATCGACGGTTCCAGAAACACTCGCGCCGAAATATAAAAGCCCACAGAGCAGACACGGTGGCATTCGACTCTCGACGCTCGCCTACGCACGTCCCTTTTTTTACTGCTGTCTCGCGCATGTTTGTTCTTTGAGTTGTTAGGAGAGCACAAGTTCGCTCCGATAAACTCGTTTTCTTTGAAGACAACTGCGTCGTGTTTGACTTCATGGCTTATGGTGGAGGTGCGGGGTACACCACCTTCATGCTTCCTACAATCTCTGGAAGCCGCGAAGCCAGTCCAACAAGAGCCAGCGTCCGCCTGCAAGGTTTACCACCCGAGCTCTCTCTACTACTGGAGAAAGCGAAGGAGAAAGACGTCCCAACCAGCGGCATGGTCAACCAAGCCAATCCTCCCGTCGTTCTGCAGCAACCTCGAGAGCCCCGATCATTCCGATGATCGCCTAGTGAAGACCCGGAAGAGTGGCTGGAGAAGCTGGAGGGCGTCCGAAGTTTCAACCGATGGGTTGGTGAAGACATTCTGAGGCCAGTGTTTTTCTACCTTGGAGATTCGGCTCAAACCTGGTTTGAAAATCAGGAGAGCTCGCTAACATCATTGAGCATGTTCAAAGCAGAGTTTTCGAATACATTCACAACTGTCCTACGGAAAGAACGAGCTGGGGTGTCGTTGCAGATGCGAATCCAACACCCTAACGAAGGTGTTGTGGTGTTCGTTGAGAAGATGAAGATGCTGTTCTGGCGAGCAGACCCCGAAATGGCAGAAGAGAAGAAGGTGCGCTTTCTGAGGCGGGGAGTTAAACAAGAGCCCTTTGTGGGCTCATTCTCAACCTGCCCAGAACAGTCGCTGAGTTCGTGACCGAGGCTTCGATGTTCGAGGGCACCCAGTACATGCGTTCTAGGCAATACGATCGACCACTGAACGCGTTTTTGGCGAATCCCGTCAACGCCCCTGGATTCGCGACGGAAGACTTGCGGAAAACGACCCGCGCCGTCGTTCACGAAGAACTGAGGAGGCTTTCCCAACCACGCCACAACCCCAGATCGCCTCGATGACCGACGTTATCCGAGAAGAAGTCCAACTTCCACTGGGGACTTCTACGCCGTCGGAAGCACCCCGCGAACCACAAGCGATGACCTACTGCGCGGCTGTTCGTCGGCCCCGACCTGTTCCAACCTGTCGTCAAGAAGCCCCGCCGTACCGCCGTCCACTGTCATTTGCACGACTCACTGCAGCCCAAAACCAGACGCCGAGGAAGACCGACGTGTGGTGAACGCCCGATAATCGCCCTCTGTGCTACCACTGCGGAGAGAGGCCGACCACATCTACCGTCGCTGCCCTTACAAGAGGCTCGGTTTGCGAGGATTTCTCGTGTTTTTCGTCGAACTCAAAACTACGTCATACACCTGTAGCAAAGCACATAATAAGAAGTCAAGATGGAGCCCGACCTACCAGACAGTCACCGTGCCGCATCTCTTCACATGAGCGGGAAGCCATCCGGACTCAATTTGACGACATGCTCAGCGACTACATTATACAGCCTGTGCGAGGATATTATACAGCCTGTGCGAGGACTGTCCGCGTACTACCGGCGTTTCGTCGTAAACTTCGCACGCATTGCCGAAACACTCACACGCTTGACGAAAGATAGCACCCCTTTTAAATGGAAAGCGACACAGAAAAAGCATTCTGCGAGCTCCAAAAACGCCTGCAAAGCCCGCCCGTGCTCCCTCCTTTATACGAACACGCCGAAACGGAAGTGCATACGGACGCCAGTGATATAGGGCTGGGTGCCGTCGTCGTGCAAAAACATAGCGGTTGCGAAAAAGTAATCGCCTTCGCCTGCCGTGGTCTGTCGAAGGAGTAGAAAAACTACTCAGCGTCTGAAAAAGAGTGCCTCGTTTTTATATGGGCGATTTCAGAACTTCGTCCATACTTGTATGTAGACCATGTAAGGTTGTGACAGACCACCAAGCGCTGTGTTGGCTTGTCAATTTGCAGGACCTCCAGGCCGTCTTGGGCGGTGGAGCTTGCGCCTCAAGAGTTCGACGGTACAATCGTCTAAAAATCCGGCAGGAAACACTCCGACGCCGACTGGCTGTCCCGCGGTCCCGTCTACCCACCACCACAAGACTCTGATGAAGACACCGCGTTCTTCGAATCGTGAGAGAGAGCGACGTACCCGCCCAGCAGCGTGCCGACCTAGCGTTACGCGCCATAATCGACTACCTGGAAGGACGCAACGTCGCCGTACCTAGAACCTTGAAACGCAACCTACTAGGATTCAGCCTGAAAAACTCCGTTCTCGTGAAGAATTTCAGCTCGGGAACGAGAACCAATTATCTTCTTGTGATTCCCGCAGACTTTCGTCACGAAATTTTGCAAGCTTGCCACGATGACCTGTCTTCCGGACATCTCCGGAGAGCCCGCAATATTGGAAAAATAAAGGCGAAGTACTACTGGCCCCGCCTTACATCCAACGTCACCCTCTACGTCAGGAGCTTCCGTGACTGCCAGCGACGAAAAACGCCACCGACGAGACCCGCCGGACTTGTGCAGCCGATTGCCGTTCGTAAAATTGTCGTAGCGACAGAGTACATGACACGCTACGCAGAGATCGCCGCTCTTCCGAGGGGGACTGCACAAGAAGTCGCAATGTTTTTTATACGCCAAAATGTTCTGGGACATGGAGCCCCGGAAGCCCTAATCACGGACAGCGGAACGGCCTTTACTGAGGAGCTGATGCAAGGAATATTACGCTACAGCCATAAGGATCACCGAAGAACGATGGCGTACCACCGCCAAACGAACGGACCAACAGAACGTCTTAACACGACCATCGCGGACATGCTTTCAATGTGAGTCAACATTGAACACAATACTTGGGACGAACTGCTCCCGTATGTCACGTTTGCGTAACCAGCGTACAACACTGCTGTCGAGGAAACTACGCAAATGACGCCGTTCGACCTTGTCTACGCAAGACTGCCGGCTACTATGCTTGACGCCATGCTTCCGCATGTAGAAGAGGACGACCTCAACCCCGACGTCCAACGATACCTTCAGCGCGCGGAGGAGGCCATCCAGCTTGCTAGAGTTCTTACAACAGACCAGCAGCTGGTGGATGCTGGGCGCTATAACCTCCGACGCCGAGACGCCGAGTACCACCGTGGGGATCGTGTTTGGGTTTCGACTACCATCCGACTACGCGGTCTCAGTCAGAAGCTTCTGCGATGGTATTTCGAAACCTAGCAGATTCTACGACGTGTCGGCCAACTTACCTATCAGGTGATCCTCGATGGTGATTCCGGAACATCACAACGACGCACGCGGCCAGAAGTCGTCCACTTGGTTCGCTTTTAAGCCTTTCTATGCAAGATGACGGACTTTATTTTTGTTGTTTGTTCGGACTTTCTTTTTTATAGCACAGGGTAGATGCACAGTGGGTTAATGCCGCAAACCATGTATGGGTTTGTTTAGGTATTCTTTGTTTTTACTGCCCGGCCACGCCCGGCTCTTTTATCTGTGTCCAAAGCGAAGCGCGTCTTCCATTCTTTATTTTTATGCCGCACGGGCTATCACATTCAGGTAAGCAGACTGTTTCGCCCTAACGTCACTAGCCCAGAATAATCTTTTTAGATCTACAATGTTCTGAATGGAAATCGACGGTTCCAGAAACACTCGCGCCGAAAGATAAATGAGGGCAGAGCAGACGCTGCGGCATTAGACTCATGACGCTCGCCTACGCAAGTCACTTTTTTGACTGCTGTCTAGCCGCCTGTGTATTCTTTGAGTTGTTAGGGGAGCACAAGTTCGCTCCAATAAACTCGTTTTCTTTCAAGACAACTGCGTCGTCTTTGACTTCGTGACAATATTTTAACAGACTCTATGCCGATATCCTCCCGGTTCTGTTGCAGCCGTGAGCCGTGGCAACTGCGTATTCGGTGAAAGAGCAGGAGTGCGTGATCGTACCTAGCCTTGGTCATGTCGGAGTCAAAGGAACGTATAAATTAGCGGGAATATGCTACCGCGAAAGCTGTAGCTGACGAAAAAAAAATCAATCGTACTTCGACGAAGGTAAGATCATACGACAGATATGGGAGCCTGTATCCGTGCAATCTTGTCTTCCTCCACGACTGTATAACGCAACGTTTTCGTTGATCGTCAAGTATGAACCATCTCTTTAATCAACTAGTTTTGCTAAACTGTAGCTGAGGGTCGGTGTACCGGCTCACCCGGAAGGCGACGTTATCATGGGCACGCTTAAAAACATTTCCAAGCTCGTCAAACAACTTATTATATGCAATAATGATAAAATAAACTTAACAAGACGCTATAACGAGTTCCCCCCAAAATAGTAACATTGTTGTTATCTACTAGCTTGTCCTACAGAATAGTAGGTAGAAGCATTCCGGCAAAAATACGCTACTTTCTTTTTCCTTCGCATTAAAAGAGCTTTTTTTATTTTCCACTTGTGTACTAACACCCGATTCTCTGCTTTTTGGTGGCTGTGTGTTGGAATATACGGCCCCAATAAAACGTTTCAATCCAAGACAGTGACAAAACTAAGGCGAGCGCCTGGTAAATCTGCGGACCGTGATGACACCGACGGCCTTGAAATGTGCCATATAGACGATACCACCAGATTCCTCTCTAGTGTGTATAGTAAGAAACTCTATGAGGTGAAACGAAAGTTATATACAATCGTGTTTCTTTCTTCCTGGCCTATACCCACTTGGCTAAATGGGTGGAATCGGCAGCTTTGAAAAAACCAAGGCGCCCGCTTGACAACGTTAAACAACTAATAAATAAAGCCGTAAAAGTGTTAGAGTAGGGCATGCCGCATGACACCTAATGTAAAGAAAGGTCTATAGAACAGGTGCGTATCAGCTGAGGAGAACGGAGATTCCAGCGAAGCAGTGACTTGTGGCCCTCTAGATGCGGATGTAATTTGCGCCGTGAACGAAGAAGCGAAACTGAATAAAACAACGCCAATAAGACATCGTGAAATACGAAGCCAGTACGAAGTAATTAGTGCAACCACAAAGATATATAAAGCGAACAAACATGCTAAAATTTAAAACAGCAAAATAAAAGTTGTTCGTCTCGCAAGGCTTTTGTCGCCAACGTACGCAGGCAGTCCTAAAGCTCCGGGAATTGTTTGTTGCTTCGTGACTATCCGCATCACGCATTTCGAGAGCATACAAAGCTGTTAAACCAATGACGGCTTTTTTGCCTATGTTCAGACTACCGACGCCAGCGACACATTGTGATGTATCGACGTAAAAAAACTGCATGTCACGCAGTTCGGTTGGATGCGGCCGCCTTGCTGCAAGACGAGCTGAGCAGCTACCTGCATCTCTTCACGGACGGCTCCGTCAAGCACAGAACGTGCGAGGGGGCGGCTGCATGCGTGGTCCCTCAGCTGGGAGCCACCCGTAGCTGCAGCCTGCCCTTCCCCACTTCCTCCACACGGGCGGAGCTGGCAGCACTGCACCTGGCAGCCGACCTCCTCCTCGAGACGGGGCCATGGAACCACCCCGGGGAAGTCACCGCCACGGACTGGATCCAGGACTGCCCTGCTGTGGCTGCACGCGGCCCACAACAGCAGAGGATCCCCGGAGCGCTCTCTTGCAGCCACGCTGCACACTGTGGCCTCCCGAGGCTGCAATCTGCGGCTCCACTGCCTGCCGGGCCACAGTGACATCCGGAAAAACGAGGAAGCGGACGCTTGAGTCAGGCAGGCCCACCAGGAGGGCAGCCCAGTTTCCCAAGATGTCACCGCCTTCGACGAGGCCGGCACCGCACTGGCCCGCATGGTGCATACGATGCACCCCGACCATCGGGTTGAAAGAGGCCTGGCGCCGCAGCCGCTGCCTGCAGGCATCACCAGGGATGCCCGTTGCCTCCTTCTCCGCATGCGGCTCGACTGTTGCAATATGGCGGAGCGCCTGCACAGACGCGAGTGCAAGGACTTCCCTACATGTGTGAACTGTCCGGAACCAGAGACGCTGGAGCACCTGCTCTGCTTCTGCCCCCACCACGCGGGCCTGACAGCAGAGCTCCACCAGGCGCTCCAGCGTCGAGGCCTTCCCAGCGCCGGCATGGAAGCCCTTACCTTCCCGAAGGTGTCTGAGGCAACCAAACGGGAAGTCTTCGCCCATCTGCTCCATTACCTGGAGACAACCGGCCTCACGCAGTGGCTGTAGAGTGCAGGGACTGACTAATGTGACCGTACTGAGAGCTTTCTAGGAGTCACAGCTCTATCTATACCTTTCTTTCTCTCTCTCTCTCTCTCTCTCTCTCTCTCTCTCTCTCTCTCTCTCTCTCTCTCTCTCTCTCTCTCTCTCTATCTATCTATCTATCTATCTCTCAATGTCTTTCTCCACTTTATCCTGACACTCCCCCTCTACTTCCCTTCCGCTGCACTAAGTTGTATGCAGGTGAGCTCCCTGCCCAGCACAAAATATCCCCACGCCTTTCCATTTTTTTCCTCTCCCTCGAACCACAACCATAAGCGTGAAATTATGTCATTCTTTAAAGTTATTATGACAGTTGCGGCAACAGTCTGAACCCGCCTTCCACGGACCTTAAGTTTAAATTTCGTACGTATATATGTACATATTAGAACGTCTAGTACTAAAACAGGATTCCATAAAGCTACAGAGTTTCATGAGCATCCCATATTTTTCAATTCCTATTAAAACGTTCCAAGGCCCTCCTTTATTGTGCCAGCTTCGTTCTTACAGCTTTCGCGTTTTCTCCTAGAGCACCCACCTGTACCAATTTTCATGATAGGCTAAACAGCCTTTCTCAGGTTGACGTCCCCGTGGCAGTATCATGGAGCTCTTATTTTGATGGCATTGAGCCGGCCTGGATCAGGGCGTTGAACAGTGCGGAACAGAATGATGACAGGAGAGCCCACAATGCTTTCGTGGGCTCTCCGGTCGTCATGGTGTTTCGCATTATTCATACTCTAATATTTACCAACTGGCCTGCCTGCAATCCGTGTTGCCGGCGTGAATGCCATCTAACGCGTCGCGCCTTTTCCAGATTGCCAAAATTGCATATTTGCGTTGTAGCAGTACCGCCAGGAAATGTCACCAATTGTTTGTAGTAGATACACCTCTTCTTGTCTACAGCTGGGTGCCAGTTAAACATGGGAAGTGAACCACACACCTTTAATAACAATGGCCCACATTTTTGGAGCTCGCTTGTTTATTGTAAAGGTTTACCTTCCTGTTGTTTACGAAGTAGCCTGTCCGATGAAATATAGTCACTCACTTGGTCTGTGCACAGTGAACACTTGTACAGTTGTTTTAGACCGCTTGCCCGTACTTACACACGCCTGAAAAGATTTATAGATATCCTGATATTTAACAAGTCGTTTGCGTTTCTATATCACGCGGCAAGTGAAAGCCACGTTACGTTTCGAGAGCAAGTGCTTCTCCGCGGTTTGGATCTGTGAAAATCAGTTGATAGTTTCCGCTTGTCCAGTGATTGTGCTGTGCTTTGAAGGGGACCTAAATATGTCTCGATCTTAAGCGTGCTATCGCTAAATCAGCGTTCTATTCTTTGCTTGTTTATTTGAAGTTTTGCCACCATTCAACGGAGCTGTGACGTACCTTTTTTGTCGGTGACGTATCCTCTATGACGCAGCTGGCGCTGAAGACTACTGCACCGTTATTGGCTGGTTCCATCAAATGCTGCAGCCAATCAGCGTTTCCAGCTCCGGGCGAAGCCGCAGGTGGTTTCGGCGGCTCGGGCGGCGTCCACAAGAGCGACACTCCGGGACGGCGTAACTATGTAGGGACGAATATCAGTCCTCGATATCGGTAACATGAGCTTAGCTGAGTTGGCTAATTCAGCGCGTCGTTTGCAAAATATGAATAACGCTAACAAGCACGGAGCGCCTTCTACCGGCGGAAACGCTACGCACGCGACCCCGGAAACAACCAGCCTTCATGCTGGATATGGACCGCGCATGAATCGGCACATACTCCTTCCGCTAGAACTCGTCGGCGCCTGACAGATCTGGACTATTGCTGAGAATTAGTTTACAAATGTTTGAAAGGCGATGATAATGAGGTGAAATATTACCCTGGAGATCATCGTCGGCGTGGCTTCTTAAGGCGGGGATGGAATGACTGCAGCTATGCTAGTATTTTGCGCTACCCGGCTATGAGACCTGTTCGCCTCCGCATCGTCGCGTGCAAGAAACGTCAGCAGGCCTATAGTCGTACGTCGAAATCTTCAATTATAGCCGTGAGCGATCATATGGATTTTGGAGCACTGCTATCTGGCCTTAAATGATAGTTTCGCTTTTGCACCATCGCTAGCACGGCTGACGCAAAAAGCTGTGCCACGCAGCCAATAGTAGGCGGAGCATGCGCGTCGGGTGCTAAAAATAAAAATTCGGTTGAACCGCTGAGCAGAGCCGATGGCTGCGAGAACCTCGGAGCACAAGCACCCTGACAAGTGTATGTAGGCTGTTTTGCTCGAGCTTATAAGCTCGTATCATCGAGAGCTCTTTGAGGCGCAAGGGAAGGGTGAAATATGGGGCCTATAGCCTTCGCCACTCTATATAGGGCCCCTTTATAAAAAAACCTATTTTGCCTATGTTTCGGTTTTCAGGGGGCTTCAGCTGCTGCTGTTGCTGTTAAGGGTCCGCTGTGGGTTTTATCTTGTAACAGGGAACGCTGGCCTTTCTATATTATCCCTGCGAAACAGGGAGTGTGACTCGGGGGAAAGTATTGGTCGGAGGAAAGTTACCCTAGATGATGCCCCCCCTTCCGTTCCGTATGGGCAGGTTGGAAAACGACTAGTGCCACACCGCCCGGAGAAGCCCTTCTTAATATCTTCCAAGGGGTATCCCGTTATGTGCGCTCGAAGCTGGGGGTCTTAGCCGGGAGACTGAGACCTTGAGAGTTTATTGTTAAATCTCGTGAATTTTTGCGCACTCCTCTTTTTTTACAATTCTACAAATTCAGCAACTACCTCAAGCGGAATAGCATTATCAAAAAATGCCCCTTGCACGTTTATGTCAACCCCGGTATTGCACCATAATTTCTTCCACTTAACTAGACTCCCAACTAAGCGTAAGATTCCGCCAGATGTTTTTCGTGCATATAAACAGTATGCGCAACCCAACACGAACAAATGTCAACTAGTGCATCTCTTTCTTTGAAGACTTACGGGTAGTAGTTTCTTTCACCATCCACAAACGTTCAGGCTTCGCGCGCCCGTCCACCCGATTTCCTCTACGCGCCCAAAAGGGTGTGGTGTCAGGTAGCAGAACGTAGACACTATCGAAGTGCCTTGATTCTCAAACAAGAGGAAGAAACACGGTACGCTGTCACGTTACCACCCGGCCGAGGCTCCTCCGGTTTATGGTATGGGTGCATGCATTCTGTGTGTTGTCTAACCGGCAGACGGTGCAATACCAGAAGAGTTTTTTGCGAGCTGCTGTAAACCTCTCTCCTCAGTGTGTTTAGAAATCGGCTTTCCCCTCTACTCTCTAGAGTTGTGACTCCACTTCTTTCTTGCTTCAGAGGGGCGCTTAACATTGATGAAGCACTTTCGCATCGCCTATTGAGTACGTCTGATGACCACACCTGCTAGCCACGGCAGCTGCGTACGTCTAGCACCCATGGGTAATCACTGTATGAGTTCAGTATTGCTACACAGTTTTAATAGCTCACAGTTTAACAGCGATAGGGTTAGCCCTGATCGTTACCTCTGTTATTCTAGCCGCATTATCCTAGCCACATGATTCAAACTCAAGCGGATCGCGACGCACGGCAGGCACCCATAGTGACATCGGCGGCATTCATGACGAAGCAGCAAGCGGACCCCGCTGGAGACGAAGATTTCTTCCCTGGCTCTGCATAAACAGGCCTTCATGAAGCTCCGAAAGCAACCCTGGCGAGCAGGGTTGGCAGCAGCGTGGCTTCGCTCGATCCGGCGTTAAGACAAGCGTCAGAACATCGAGAGAGGCCAGCCGGATGTGCCCACGCACTCTCGGTATCTGCGGCGCATCTACGCATAAATCGCACTGGCATGCAGGTTTGCGCGCTCCGGCCACCGCTCACGTGCTCTTCATTATTTTTGGAGCACCTGTACGTGTATGTGGCCGCTTAATGTTTGCAAGAGCGAACAACACTCAGCAGCCTTCAAGCGCGTCAACCGTTATGAAAGACAGCTGAAGTTTAGGCGAGAACGAGCGCGAGCACTCGCGTACCGCGCACTGAAAAATAAAATGGTGACTCACGTTTTCAGCTGCCGGTCGCAGTAGGCATACGACGTTATTTCACTAGGCAGTTATACTTCAAACACAGCCACCGACACCAAGACACACTTCACAGACACACTACCAGATTACTATGGCGTTTTGAATGCACAAAGCAGACGGAACCATCACAGCGATGTGTCTGTCCGGTCCGAAGCTGCAGAGACAAACGGAGCGCGGAAAAAGCGCCCACCGATGTAGTCTACCGGAAACCGTTGCGTTAGCGCGCAAAGATGAGCCATTTCTACACAACGTGTAGCACAATCTTGCAAGCTATTTCGAATACGCTGAGCTCTAGTTAAAGTAGGCGGGGTTTTGTGACGCGGTGCTGTCGCTCTTGAGGTAACTACTTTTTGCTTTGTTGTTGCCGGTTCACCTTGCTAACCGCTCTGTTTGCACACGCCAGGCGCACGGAATGGGATTGGACAAGAACGGCTTTTAGTCGTTCGCTAAATCTCGGCCTTCGACGGGCTTTTCCTGTGACGCTCCTTCCGGTCGCCGTTTGCTTGGCGCTCAATCAATATTTGAGCCGAGTTTTGCCTGTCCTAACGGTGACTTTCAATTGAGAATTGAATGCTCGCCCACAACTTCGCCGTTTGTATTTACATTAGGGCACTCGATAGACAATTGGTTTGAAGACCTTCGGAAGTCCTTTGAAACTACTGTGTAGCAAAAGTTTTACCGATGACTGGCCGATAACTCGGAAGCCAATGGGGGTCCATGGCGTTTCCAGTCATTGGCAATCTTCCTTTGCCGCATGGGGCCTCAGCGCTATCTTGGGCAGCTTTAGAAAAAAGTTTATTACCATCTCGTTTTGTTGTATTTATGTACCAATCGAAATTAGGGCTTCTTATTGCGTAAAGGTCTAATACTGCATTGCAAATGCCAGACTATTTTAAGCTGAAAAACTGCGGTCGAGTCATGGTGAACGACTGGGGCGCCATAACCTACGATAGTCTGGGTACCCTCCATCAGATACCTGGACACCTAACGGCGGGCGTTTACAATGACATCATTTATACCATCTTGCTTCCTTTCGCTGTTAGCGGCTCATTCCCTGACGGCTGTTTTTTTTTATTTTTCAACCCCATGGTTGCCCTTTCCACACATCATTATCAATACAGCCTAACCTAAATACCAGTGCTGCTGCGCAGCTAAAGTGCCCCCCCCCCCTCAAAAAACCCGACATCAACATAATCGAGAATGTTTGGGGATTATTGAAGGCACATTTTTCTCAGTGCAACGTTGACAACGTTAATGCAGACGCACTTTGGGCGGCAGTGGAAGCAGAATAGAAACGTCTCTGACAGGACCCCCCCTGGTACCTTCACTATGCGATTCTCTGCCGCGCAGAGTTGAGCAGCGGAAGCAAAACATGGTTCTGCGACCAAGTTTTATGAGCGAATATTGTAATGTTCTATGTGGTGATCCATTAATTCAAGCCTAATCCCTCAACGTATTAGTTTAAAGCTGCTGATACCAATGTTTTTGTTTTTGTTTTGCTCATTTTTTTCGCTTGTAGTACTGCCCGGACATGCTCGGCCAATAAATGGAAACGCAAGTAAACAGTTGTGACTTTTTATCTCGCTTTTGTGGTAGCTCGCCATGCGGCAAGCCACATGCGTGCACGAGTCTGATTGTCCGTTGTAACATACGACAAGTGGGACGTCGTCGCTGCGTGTGCGATGAAAATATAGGAAGGGGTTGCTTGTTTTGGATACTTCAAGAAACCGCGACAAAGGGGTAGAGGATGCGTAAACAAGGAACGCGGCGCAGTAAAACAAGCCGCGTAGGGGCGTTATCGCGGTGATCGGTCGACGCTCGCACGATTACCTTCAAATACGGAGCAAGAATAAGATAGGCGGCGAAACTAGGCTTCCTAGTGCGCCCAGAAAATGCCACAAGCGCTCGTAATATATTAAGATGGCGGCATCTCCCGTGGGTTATAAAACGGCGTGGCCGCCGCAATCGGCATTTCACTGCTCAGGCGCGGAATAAGTGACGCCGCTATCACTTCGTCCATCAGGTGGCGCTACCATCTCCTTCGCCGTCACAGCTACGAAACTTTGCAGTCCGCCTTAGTTTTTGTTGTGACGTTATCTGGTCGCTCGCACGCGCTTGCCGCAATGGCCCGTTTTGCCTCCTATTTATTCTTCCTCCGTGCCTTCAAGTCACACGCGACTGTACCTCCCCAGAGTACCGATCTTGTGACGACCTAGGCGCTCTGCGCTTGTTGAGAAAGGTTCATGGCGCAGCCGTAACGAGGCTGCTAAGAGCAGCGACCGACCTCCGGGAAGCTCCCTCCCCGTCTGCGTTGGACTTTCTGGTGGCTATCAACGAGCTCAAAAAGAATGACACCAAACTCAACAAGCTAAACGAGATGACAGGTGAGCTGCTGGAAAGAGACGACTTGAACACGATTATTCGGATGTTTTGCAGTACCAGGACAGGGTATGCGGGGCCCTCAGTCGGCTGCGATCTATCTTGAACTGATTGATTGATTGATTGTGGGGTTTAACGCGCCGACGCAACGCAGGCGATGAGGCGCGCCGTAGTGGAGGGCTCCGGATTAATTTTCACCACCTGGGGATCTTTATCCTGCGCCGAAATCTCGTACACACGGGCGTTTTTGCTTCCGGGGCGGGTGATCTATCTTGAACTATCTGCGGGCACCCGGCATTAAAGTTACCTGCTAAGGCACTTCACCCCGCCTACAAAACGCCTCCCATATCGGCTTGTGCACATCTACTTCGCGAGTTGTCGTGTGGAAGGTGGTCGTGACGTACGACAAGCACCTGATGCATTCCCACCTAATCAGCGTGAGGAGCAAAACAAATCCTACCGTGCCCTTCCTGGTTTCAGCCCTACGGGAAGAAACGACAATAGATACCTATTTTACAGCAACGTGTCACAAGTCATAGTACAGGAACAAGCCTTCGTCCCAGATCAGGATTCAGCATTCCAAAATGCCAAAGACAAGGCTGAGCTCGAAGGCATGCAGGTGGGCGCCAGCTACGAGGAAGCGGCGAGCGTCCGAACGGAAGACGGGCGTGAAGAACACGAGGCTACGCCTGCCGCAGGCAAAGACGACGCAGTTGACGTCTTCCAGGCAGGCGACGAATGCCCAGGATAAGTCAAGGACGTGAAACAAAATACCACGACCATGTTTGTTCAAGTGTATCTTCGTTTCAGATTTAGGAAAGAGCGAATGCTCACAGGAAGTAATGAAACTCTACCAGCTCCATCCGGAGAAGGATTGTGGCAGGTGGGAATCTGAGTTGTTCAATCTCAGTGAAAATGGGAAAGCCGGGAAACCCTTGCGAATCACATCTGCCACACGCGAGGAGGCAGCAGGGACTGCTGAAGAACCATCCAAACCGTACATTGAACTGACAAGCAGCAGGAAAACGATCTTGCCAGAAGAGAAAAAACAAACACAAGGCAACACAAAGCAGGTATAAGAGCTCTATTAGACTGCCTGCGCAACAGTCACCGTTTCACCGACATATTGGGAGCCGTACGACAATGCCTTCTCCACAATACCTTCACAGCCAAAGGACTGCAATCTTTTCAGGCAGCTGGACGCGTAGTATGGTCGTCGTCCGCGTTACTTTCGCGGCACTGGGCTGTCGTAAAATCTGCACAACCGCGCAAGTACCGCTGGAAACGAAACAGTGGATAGCATTCCTCGACCGCTTCTCAAGGATTAACCTTATGTACACAACAGCAAAATGTTTGGATTGTTGACCGATTGTTCACCCATCGAATATCTCGGCGCGGGGGGATGTTAAATCTCCAACTTGGTACGCCCCGGTAATCATCATCATCATCATCATCATCATCATCATCATGAAGTGGATTTAGCGCGAGAATGAATCTTGCAGCCCCGTTTTGGGTAGCCATGACTCCGGTCTTGCTTTCGCCGTTCTTCCGTGACATGCAACATTAAGAATCGGTTTGCTCTTGCAATGCTTCCAATGACCCACAAATGTCCTCCCGCGCTATTTTTAACAGCCCTGTTGTTTTTCCATGCCCTGTCACTGTAGCAATAGCCAGTTTGCCCGATATAAAATTGTTTGCTGTTCAGTGGGATTTCGTACACCACATTCCTCGTATATGGCGTGTACTGCACGACATGTACTGCACTGCGTCTTTTAAAGAAAGGTTTTGCGGTGGAAGCGATGGCTCCCGGTCAACAAATTAATACATTTCAACATAAACCGGTTGGTCGATCGAAATAATCTGATAAGATAAATGGACACGAGGCGCGTGCATAATACAGGGCTTCCATTGTGCCAAACGGGGACTTGGACATCGCAAAAAAGAGCAATTATAGATAAGACACTACACGAACAGATCAGGAAGAAGGAGTGCAACAGAATATACATTTACATGATAAACCAGGCGTCGGTATACATTTAGATTATCATTAGATTAGTTTCCTTTTTGAGGGAAAAATGGTCTCATTGTTCCTTCTTCGTTTGCAGCTGCCTCTTTGAAGGTTTCTCCATTGACTGCACGCTGTTTTAGTGAAGGTTTCTGCGCACTTCTGACGCGATTTTGATGTCAGAAATCATTCCCGCTTTTGTCAACTTTCCTTAAGTTGAAATGGGAAAGTTTATTAGATCAAGGGTTTGGTTTAGCCTTAGCATCGGGCATACCTTGTCCAATTTGTGCGGTGCACTGAAACTAACGTTACTTTGTGCATTTGTGCAACCTTGTTAAGGTTGTCAGATACCCTGTGTCAGCACGGTGTCAAATGCACACTCTTCCTGTCAGCAGGTGTATCTCTGTTCAAGCCTTATTTTTCATTTCTTAGCATTCGTATTAAAAACGCTCGAAATCATGCGTGACGAGAATCCTCCTTTGTTCAGCCATGCTACTTGATTCTTAAAGCTGCTTTCCACTTTGTGATCGCAATATTTCCTAGTACTTCCTTCGGTCACGTTAAAGCTACTCCTGCTTTAATTAGTTCAGAAGGGGCGCTGCCATACGAAATCTGCTGCTCCTCAAGCGGGGCTGGTACTCCGAACACACATGCGTGTTTCGTAACGTGACATTCAAATCTAAGAATCGAGTACGCATGTCACTCGGCCGCTAGCAATTGAATTTGATAGGGTCAGACGCGGTTTCAGACGTGTCGATGAACTTATTTATGGTTAGCTCCAACCTAGACTGCGGTACATTGTAAACGACCACCAGGTAGTCATCTACATATTTTATAACCGTAACAGCATCTGTCTCATTTTAATGTCGCTCATTTAAACAAATGACAGTACACTGAAGGTAGAATACCAAACGTTTCAGAAAGCGTCACTGTGGATCCCAGCCACAGAGTTGAACCGTAGGTCACCTAAGTCGGTGATGTCATCCTTAATGACAATGAATAAGCATTGTTGAGGGATAACGTAGTACAGATATTCTGTGCGTAAAGAAAAGCCGTACAATGTTCCAGTTCCCCTCCGCCAAAGTCTGCACAACCTCCCCTGAACACTGTTCTTGGCACGGAGAAAGAAATATTTGAGGTAGAGAATCTGCAGGGCTGGGACAGCGCGGGCAGGAGGCGCGTTAATTTCACTGTCTGGCGAGGAGGAAATGCAGCTTGCAGAGCAGCACAACAGATGACGCATCGAGCCCCTTGCCATAGTTTACATGTTTTTCTGCGGACGCGACGCACAAAACTCATATTATCGTGAGATTTGTTGTAACAATTGCCAGGTTTCTTCCTCTAAAATAAATAAACAGAAGTGCTCTATATTTTTGCAGCAGTTATTAATAAATACTGCCCTAATTACATGCTGTAAAGACCTTGAAACAAAGTTCCCCGAACAGACGTCGTGTGCCCAGGGCGCCTTCTTGTCACGAGTGCTTCACTTTCGCCGCTCTCACTTCTCGCCGGCTTCTTAGATCAGCGCGCGCTTTTGATGTTGCACAAAAGCAAGTGTTTTCCGTCAGTACTTCGTGAGGATGTGGAGGAGATGTGTCGTGCCGAACTGCAACAGTGGCTACGCAGCCTGCAAAGAAAAGGTAATTACCTTTATTGTTCCCAGTGACCTGGCACGGTTGGAAGTGTGGGCTGGCGCTGTTCCAAGAAGAGATCTGGAGCTCACACCTCGTGACTATGTTTCCGTAAAACACTTCTCGAAGAGTGACATAGAGAGGCGGCGGTATTACTGCTAGCTTGGTGGCGAAGCCCTCCTAGACAAACCCAAACGACCTGTCCTGTTACCAGACGCCGTGTCATCAATATTTCCGAGCTGTCCCAAAATACTTGCCATCTGTTCGCAAATAGCGGGCAGCCAGCTTTGCATTGACTGACCTTCAACCGGCGAGCCTTTTCTAAAATAAAGCCGCACGCGTTTTCCCTTTGGCGCCTCGCGACGGGCGGCCCGTCGGAGCCGGGCCCGGCGCCGTGACTTTATCGCGCCGCCGGAGCAAGCGCTGTTTCGCCTCCTCAATAACTCTTGCTCCGTGGTTCCAGGTATGGCTCCTCCAGTGGCAGTTGACGTAAATGGCGGCGAGGATACTGCCCGAGTCGCTCCTGCCAAGTGTTCTTCTCTGGGACTGTTGCTCGAAAGGGACAATCAGGCTTGTGGGTCTTGCCAGTGGAAAAAATTCCAAATCTTTTATCCTGGCCTTATTGGCCGTTTTTCCATAAGGGTGGAGGCTTAAACTCGCAAGCGGCTATATAGCGTCTGTTTATGCTTCTGAAGCAGTACGTCTTTTCAATTCTTTTCAATCGCCCTGATAACCCATTTATGATAGGCACCTTTAGAAAGGCTAACAGAGCCATCCTTGTTGTCAGCCTGTACATCGATTAGGTCATTTTGTCGAGGGCAACTTGTTATGTTCATGACATGACGGTTGGGGGAGGTGTTAATCTGACGGTTAGGAGCATGGTCTCCGCAGCGTCACTGGTAGCTCGGTCTTGTTCAGGTTTACTAGCGCGTTCACTCAACCGCGGTTATACAGCAAGCATCTGGTCCTTCTTGGTAGGCGGCTCAGAGCCTAACTTTGGAGTTTTCAAACAGCCCCTTCATGTCGTATAAAAGCGTAACGTCGCCAACAATATTCCTTCCAGTGTATTGAGTCTCCGGCCGTTTCCGCTTTTGATGGCCCAGTCTTGTCCTCCGCCTTAGAAACTCGCACAGTTAATGGGCCAGTTTCATAGAAAAAGTGAGCTCCACTAGACTTGTGCCCTGGTTCTCTCTCTTCGTTGCAGAAAACCCACAGCCAGTCTTAGTATCTTCGTACTTGATGCCCTTTCTCAGACGTTATTACATTTTACCCCTTTTGACCGGACCGCAAAACGATCGAAGCCACCAAGAAAAACTTCAACTTCGAGAGCAACCACACCTTGTTTGAGTTTGTGCGATAGTACTAGAGGCTGACTCACGAATTCCTTCCTATGAGTTTGATGCACGTAGTGATGGGGCATGGTTGACCTAGTAAAGACCAGAAAGAGCCCAGTTAGAAGAAATATGAAGCAGTAGGAGCTTGATGTGGGTGAGCTGGTTGAACATACTAGAGAAAGAATAGGGCTAAAGACGGCCTGAAGGAACACAGTATAGTTGATTGTATGGTTTAACGCGCCGAAGCAAAGTAGGCGATGAGGTGCCGTAGTGGAGGGCTTCGGATTAATTTTGACCAGCTGGGGATCTTTAACGTGCGCAGAAATCTTGTACACACGGGTGTTCTTGCTTTTTGCCTCCATCAGAAAAGCGGCCGCCACGGCCACAAATCGAACCCGTGGCCTCGTGCTCAGGAACACAGTACAACGAACGGGCACCAACTACCAACTAATTGTTTGGACTATTGCCAATATTTTTTGTGGGAAATCCTATGAAATAGGTATGAAACGATACCTATAACATCAGAAATTCGTCAATCCCTCACTGGCTCATGAAAATTTTAATATCAGTTGGCCCTGGTGTCTATGGGGTGAAATATTTCAAGAAAAAGCTCATTGATTCAGTTATTCATCGAAAAGTGCGAAAAACACCCGTTGTATGAAACCACATCTCCATACCAAGCAATGTGTCATGCT
This sequence comes from Haemaphysalis longicornis, assembly GCF_048455015.1. Classification (NCBI taxonomy): domain Eukaryota; kingdom Metazoa; phylum Arthropoda; class Arachnida; order Ixodida; family Ixodidae; genus Haemaphysalis; species Haemaphysalis longicornis. The sequence goes on from NW_027526361.1 coordinate 142,031,409, forward strand.
TTTGGGGAAGTGACCCAGCCGAATTGTGACGTTTAATAGGAAATAAGTGCGAAATATGGATACAAAAAAGTACTGATCTTAGTCGCGTGGTTCGGGTTTAGGGCGATCAACTTATAGATATGTGTTCACCTTGGACTGCCAATATATACATTTATGGTGCAGAGCTGCATTTTATCCATTGCATGCACTCCTATTGACCTGTTAAATGCGAATGCATTTCTTAGTCGGGGGTTGTCGTGCTCCGTCGGCGTGCGCCCGCAGTTGTTATCTCTCCGCGCTCCTCCTCGCCCCTAGCAACATCTGTGGCGCGCCTAGCAACCGGAGCAGGTGCTAGCTCGGGCGGGAGTAACGGAGGGCAAGGGGAGAGGAGGAGCGCGCTCGGGCGTGTGAGGGCGCTCGCATCGCGGAGGTCGGGCGGAGTAGCGGAGAGTGGGCGTGTGAGGGCGCTCGCATCGCGGAGCTCGGCGGGCTCTCTCCCCTCTCCGCGTACCCTCTCTCCGCTATCTGCGCTCGGAATCTATATAATGCAGTGGAGCGCGCGCCTGGCGCCTTGATAGCGATTCTTCATTAAGTACGGCATTAATAATAATTACTCGCACCGCACTCATCGGTGCACCCGATGCATTCGCATTTCCGCACAATCCCCATCGGGGAGGTGGGGGGATTTTTTTGCTACAGAAATGTGAGTATTTATTAACCTTTACATAGTAGTCCCATAATTTTCAGAGACGGCCGCAATATCAAAGGTTGAGCTTGGGCTATCGCCGTAATTTTTCCATCGAGGTTTCCATGCTGCGAAACCTAGAAATCCGGTTGTGCAGAGCAAAATATTATTCCATTCCAAAGAAATCCTGACGGTCATCTATGATCACCATCATCGTCATCAACAACCTACCCAGGCTCACTGCAGGACGAAGGCCTCTCCCATTGACTTCCAACAGCTCCTGTCCTGCGACGGTCGAGTCCACTGTTGGCCACCACTTTTCCGTATTTAATCCTTCCATCTTGTTATTGGTGCGCCCCTTCTTGTAGACTCATGTGTTGGTATCCACTATGCTACCCTAATAGCCCATAGGTTGTTGGTTCGTCTCGCATGGCCAGCCTACGTCCATTTCCTCTTTTATTTAAACTATGATGTCGTCAACTCTAGTTTCTTCTATGATCCAGGTAGCTCGGTTCCCGTCCCGAAGTGTTACTCCTATTATTATTCGTTGCAAGGCTCGTTGGGCCCAGCTAAGTTTGTTTCGTGGTTTTTTAGTAAGTTCCCAAGAGTTGATTGATTGTAGGGTTTAACGCGCCGACGCAACGCAGGCGATGAGGCGCGCCGTAGTGGAGGGCTCCGGATTAATTTTGACCACCTGGGGATCTTTAACGTTCGCCGAAATCTCGTACACACGGGCGTTTTTGCTTTTCGCCTCCATCAGAAAAGCGGCCGCCGCGGCCGGGAATCGAACCCGCGACCTCGTGCTCAGCAGCGCAACGCCTTAGCCACTGAGCCACCGCGGCGGGTAAGTTCCCAAGAGTCAGCTCGGTATGTCATCCCCATCAGTACGCACTCGTAATATATTTCCAGAAGTTTCAAACCAATGTGTCGAAAGTGAAAGATATTTTATTTTTACTTACAACCACATGACAGGTTTGTATTTGAGTTAAACGCGTGGAGCTATGCCTGGAAAAAAATTATAGCCCTCTTAACTCACAAAATACTGCATCATTAAACACTGGTTATTAGCAAGTAAATTTGAAATCTCAACAAAAGCAGAGAAAATAAGGCGTAATATGACATACACGCTTTTGCTACGAGGAATAGAGAACAATAATACGACAATGTGCACGCATATGTAAACAAAACAAAACATGGCAATATCACACATATAAGCGACAAGGTTTAGGGGCATCCCCAAGGTGGAGTAAGTTTCTGCGAAGAAAAATTTGACATCCACCTAAATACAGCCGTACGGCTACAAAGGAAAGCTGTGCAGCTTTCTCAGAAACTTCGCAGTTAAGGAAAAATTCGTCCTGGTTCAGGACTCGAACCCGGGACCAGGACGAATGTAGTTAACTGAGAAGTTTTGAGAACAGTGTTCGGCTTGCCTTTGTAGCCGTAAGGCTGCATTGAAATGGACTGGAACGACTGCTTCGCAAAATACATCTAAATACATCTAAGCCGCGTAGTGTACCTTGGGACTGCACGGGATCACGAATTTTAACAATACATATGGAAGAACATTTTATGATATTCTCGCTCTCGTGATGGCTGCTAAACACCTTAGGTATCAAATGACTGTTTACCCGGCCTAAAAGAATCTGAATACAGCACCGATAATGAATAATTTGGCACTTGAAACAGCGTTGTGAGAATTTCCAGAAGGAGCTTCGAATTAGCGCATCGTTCAATTTTCGCTTACGCCTGGAGGTCAAGAAACTTGAAGTGACTTTTTTAGATTGGTAATGGCAAAACTTTGCGAAACCGCTCTCTCAAAGAGCCTTTATTGACACGGCTGAATGAAGTGGCGGAAAAAGTTCCGGCGAATGATCTTTACAGTACGGCAGGTTTGACACGATGAAGATTAAGACAGAAATAAAAAATGTCCCTGAACCTCTTTTCATTTCCTTGAACGCGATATGCGCGATGTTTATTTCCGTTCGTATTGCAAATATCTACGGACTCAATCTAGTTTAGAGTTTACCCTTCACGCTAATTGTTTTGTACAAAGTTTCTGCATTGAGGTTACCACTCCGTTACTTTCTTTTGCTTTTGTGCTTCGCTATACGTCGGAAACACCAATTTAACGCAAGAAAAGTGCGCTTTGGTTGGCACACGGAGTTAACTAGGCGCAATAATTTGATATATTTTACATGTCGATTGGCCTAAGTTTAAATACAAACTTTTTGATTTAGAAACTAAATGGGCGCCAGCCTGTAGATAATAAAAATAACCAAGTCAATAACCAATAGGATATTCCAAAAAAACGAAAACGCACCTTTGTCAGTTTTTTGTTGTTTGCTGTGATACGTTTCAGCGCCATTTTCTTGGAAGAAACAATGAACTTTTGTAGAATAACGTTGTCAAGAAACCGTAATCTTCCCAATTCCTGCAACAATTCTAATTTGGGGATAAACCAGCTTCTTTTTTAGGGGAGCTGACCTGCGGAATTATTACAGTGCTCGTTACAAGGGCAGATAATTGCTAATATCTGGAGCACAATAGGTTGTGTCTTTAGTGCGGCTGGTGAAAGGTTTTGTTTTTTTCTGCTGCAGCCTTATACAAGACAGAAGTTCCAGTGCTGGAAACATGCCGCGGTGGCTCAGCGGCTAAGACGTTGTGGTGCTGAGCACGAGGACGCGGGTTTGATTCCCTGCCGCAGCGGCGGCTTTTCTGAAGGAGACGAAAAGCAAAAACGCCCCTATAGAAAAGATTTAGGTGCACGTTAAACATCACCAGGTAGTCAAAATTAGTCCGGAGCCCTCCACTACAGCGCGCCTCATCACCTGCATTGCGTCGGCGCGTTAAGCACTACAATCAATGAATGCAGTGCTGGAATCATGTCTTAGCAATGCAATTTTGTTGCAGTGCTGAAAACATTACCAGCCCTGCGATCTTTCGCGGCTTTTAAACACCACTGGGGGGCTTGCACTGAAATTGTAAATTCATACACCAGGAATGTGAGATTACCTGTGCCACTTATACATCACAGCACCACTTTGTTCAAATGGACCTCCCTCGCAACAAATCCCCCCCCCCCCCCCCCCCCCGTTATGGTATGCCCGTTGAAGGAAGCACTTCCTTCAACGGGCATACCATTGAGTTTTACCACTGACGTAAGATTCGGGTAAGGTTTGTCCAGAAAGACATGGAAAACACTACTGTTATCGCTCGCCTAAGCATTTTGTCTACAAAATCGTTCAATCCTTACGTGGAGTCATTTTCAAAGCCAGTGCCCGACCTCCTTTTGGCTAGAAGGGGCCTTGGTGGTTTTTAGAATGGCTCGCGGTGCTTACCCCTTCTGAAGTCACTATACCCGAAACGGCTTTTCGCAAGGCCTGCTTATAGCCACTTGGCGTTCTTTGCATTTCCTTTCAAATAAAAAGTCTACAAGCAGACCTCTCCAACTCGGGGTCATAACAGTGTTTGGGAGGTTTTCGAAGCTTATCTTTTTATTAAACAGGATCTTACAATAGAGACTATTCCTCCATTACAAAGAAATAACGGGTAAAAAATTCTTTCAAGTTGTATGCTATGACACTTACCACATATTGTAAGCTTTGACTGCGAGGGTACTATGAACAAAAGGGATTTCGGTCACAACAAACACATACGTCCTTGAGAAATCTTCGGATGTACCTATATTTATAGCAATAACACAACATAGCTAATAAACCTTGAAACCATACAGTTCGCATACGGGCACACCAGAATGGCTCACCTAAAACAGTCCACTGCAAAAAAACAGAAAGGTGCTTTTTCGGCAATACAGAAGTGGAACCTCGGCGAAGTACCCGAACTTTTGAAAGTAGGGCAACAAAACCGTACAGATAGTGCTTCAACCGAAAATTCCTATTGCGATTTATGCATACATCATACCCAACTGATGTCCTCGGTTTTGAATACACCTAAGAAAGATATGTTTAGCAAGTGCGTGGTTATATTTAAGGAACAGCTGCAGAGATGTGCTTCGTCTATGAATTTAGAATATACCTTGAACGGTACCTTCGATGCTATATTTGTTGTTCGTTGCATCAAAAAAGGTTTATTAGTAAATTGATGAATTCCGTATTTCTATAAAAATATAATTACACCTACTGCCATTAGTGAGAAGAAAAGTGTTTATGTGCCCCTAGCACTGTGTCGTATGTGTGTTTCCCAGAAAGGAACGTTGGTTTACATTGCCGTTTCCAGGCGTCAAGAAAAGGAGACACATTTTGAAGCTTTAATTTCCCCCTAATATCTCCAATAAATGTGGGCCATGCGGTGCGGGCTGAGGTATTAACAAATGCCTTTGCAATCGCCAAAACGAACTTGTGCTTCCTTACTATATATATTCACAATTTTTAGTCAGCAATTCCAACGCAAGTACTACAAAAGAGCTTCTATTAGAGTGAAGCCTGCAGAAGTATAGAAACTGTTGTACAAGCAAGTGGCTTTAAAATCTTGTGTACCAGATTTTCCGGTCTCTTCCATTTTTCAAACTTTTTCAGGCCAACAAAACATGAAACTGCTGTTATAGATGCGCGAAGCTCTGGACTTCCACAATAAAAGAGCGACAAGAAGGAATATATTTTATTAATAAAGTTTCCTGACTGCTGAGTGAGACACAATATTATATTACGCAAATATATACAACAGTTTGCCGCCCAGTTTTCTGCTGATAAGTTACTAAGCTTCGTTAAAGGTCACCGCCGGGAAGATGAAAAGGGAAAAGCACAAATGCTACCATGGGCTACCGTCCACACAGTTTGACACTCAAAGCACGTTTCTGACATTGCTGCTGTGCGCTTCCGCCAATACGTGATGTCCAAGCACGAGCATGTTATATTCTTTCGACACCCCCCGGCCACCTGAAGAGCAATATCAAGTCACAGACGCATGCATCTGTGGTACTCGTACTCTTATACTGGCGTCGAAACCTGTATGCAATATGTGTGCACGTCTTTGATCTTCCGTATTTCCTCCGGATGCGAACTTGACTGCAGCTTCTGTTCAAAGCAGGGATTTTGCATACCTCAGAATCCACATGTTCTTCCAGTTGTCCGCAGTTTTGTTTATTTTTTCTACTTGTCATGTAGCGCTGTTCTATGAAACAGAAAAAAAAATTCGAGCAATATTTCCCGGACAGAAGAAAGTTATTCATTCGTAGCGTTTTCCCTTTTCGCTCCCTGTTAATGCAAACTTGGCAGTTGCTAGGCGTCACCGCTGACATCTCACGCACCGCTACAACCTGATTGCATATCGAGGAATTTCCAGGGTCGGCAGTTTCTCCGCATTTATTGCGGAACTTTCTTATCAGTCTGAAGCCTAAAGATACCATGATTTCCCATTATTTGGAAGGTGCATCTATGGAATTTCTCATTCCTGTGCAACACTCTTAAGGTATGATTCCAAGTGCTGGGGAAATTTGTTTTTAAAATACATAATCATTGCAGATTTTTTGTCAAAATGTATAATGCACACCTTTTTACCCCTATGGAGCCTTGTGAATTATGTCCTATTAATGTTAATACTTTTATTTGAAAATTTTAATAAATGTGGGTCCCACGCCAACACTCATAACTCTAATTTAACTCCATGAAAACAGACAATTTTCGGTAGTGCCATAGGGGAGGCTTTGGCCTCTGTAATGAACTAAAAGTAATAAGACGGGATGAATCCTCGAAGCATAGTGATGAAATAACCAAACACCTGAGCGTTTCAATGGGGTGTGCCTTGGTGTAAAAGGTGGCCATTTCAATAAATGTCGCTGGTATATAATTCTTAGGGTGAATTGGACACCCAATTATCTCAGGGAAAATTATGCCAAGTTTCACTAAAAAATCTTTATTAGCAAAAAAGTTATGAATGTTCGCGTGTGAAGAAATTACCACAAAAAATGTTTTCAGAAAATAGAAAAAAAGATTTCAAGCCAGAGCAGCGCCTACATAAGATAATATGGAGAGCTAAAATTCCCCACATTTGTAGCTAATTCCTTCTCGGGTCTTGCTCGTGTCTGATTTTGCTGATGTGGCACCTTACTTTTTTTCTAGCTTGCTTTGCAGTACCAGTGCTCTGACGGGATGCCTTTGCGATGCGCGGCTGATCATTCGTTTTTGGTACTTCGTTTTGTGAGTCTTCGCACTATAAACTTCCCCATACTTTGTTTGCCAGTAAGAAAGACTAAGCTACAGACAGTAAGCACATCGACCAAACAATCCGAAGCTCCTTTGACGCTCGCACTAAGGCTCCAGAACGCAAAAACACATGCGAAGCATCAAGCATCAGCCTGGTAAGAAGTTTGATTTTAATGGATAAATAAAGTGTTGCAAAGAGTATTAGGGCATTATTACGTTTCTGCACGGCATACACATGTTAAATAATAAGCTAAAAACTCAAAACGAGTGGATTTTTGTGTTGCAAACACAACTGGAGATTTAAGTTGTGATTTCGTGGGTGCCTACTGGGTGTACATTTTTTATGCATCTTACGAAGGAAACTGTGCAGGAACAAACTTTTTTCAGCAAATGATGCCCAATATATTCCGCATCTAACAAAATAAAAAGCAAAAAATGACATTTTGTAAACATATTGCGATTTTGACATGGCTTCACACATTAAGCAACAGAGCACGCGCAATGCCTATCAAGCCGCTTTGTCTTCAACTGCAGGTCTTCATCTTAATAACGACCCAGACCCAATCACTCGCATCGACCTTCACGCAGCTCAATGCTATACTTCACCCGACCTCACTAGGGTGACTGGAGGACTTGTTTAAGCGTGGACTGCAATGCGACTATTTGGGGAAGCGACCCCATCCTCTTAAGCTTAAGGAGCAAGACCTTGAGCCCAGTTAAAGAAGCGACCAGGGCTGACTGGAACAAATTTCGACACCGTATACTTACCTTCCTCCCACTTGCTTCGCTGAACGAGTTTTGCAACTTGATTGCTGCTTCATCTGCGCAAGCGCAAAAGATAATCCAATGCCGGGGCGACACTCGGAACATGGACAATCATCTGGCAGACCTCTGGCGGAGAGTGCACTAGCTTACTCGCACTTAGCGAGATAGAGGAAAAGACACAGAGACCGACAACGAATCCTCTGGCAATATCAGCTGATTTCAGACTATCAGCGACAACTAAATTGGGATTCCTGGGTGACAATGTGTACCGATCTCTGTCATGAGCTGGGGCTCTCGGGCCTATGGAAACTGCATCCCAGGTTGAGCGGCAAAAGCAAGGGCCGCAAGCCACTGTTTGAGACCCTCACGCCGACGGAACCGGCAAGTGATGTGGAGAAACGGCATATTACATTGTTCCCTACGGCTTGTACGCTACAACCACCGTTGCCCATCATCCCCATCGACAATCCTGATTAGGAATTAGATTCTCCGTTTACTATGGCGGAACGCCGCACGGATATAAGGATGGGTCGACAACAATCTGCCCCCGGACATGACAACGTGTCCTGGAAGCACCTATGTAATCTGCCGCCAGAGGTGCTGCACCACCTTACGCAGAGTATTTATTCATGAAACCAAGGCTTCGTTCCGGACCATTTAAAGCTTACGCTCATTTTGCCCATACCAAAGCAAAAGAAGCCGGCCGACAACCTCCAAAACCTGCGCCCCATCTTTTTAACCTCTATAGTGCCAACTAATCGAAAGGCTCATCCATATTCTCAATATTCGCATCATACACTATCTTGAATACGTGAGACCTGAATTTCATCCGGCCCAGACTGGTTTTCAACCCAACGTAGGGACGCACGACCGCTTGTGGGTATTACGGCGGGTAATGAACCGGCCTCATTTCAAGAGAAGACATCCAGACCTCGTCATGGCCATTGATCTTCGAAATGCATTTGACAATGTGAGCCAGGCGGTGAGACTTGAGCAACTAGCCCAAGACTATCCTAGCAGCTGAGCCCAAACCTGGAATTCATAATTTCTTGCAAAGCCTCCCAGTACAATTACAGGGGTCTCACCCAGGATGGCATCCTCTTACATACTACCTGGATAGAGGAGTCCCTCAAGGCTCAATCTTGGCACCGCTATTTTTAACTTGACAATGTCCCGTATAAAACGCCGGCTCCACAATGAAACCACTACCCGCTTCACCATTTATGCCATTTATGAGGACGATATAACTATATGTACACAGGCAGCTGTCTTTGCTTCTCTGGAAGATCAAATAATCGAACTTTAAGCGGCTGCCCACATTCTAAAGTCGTCATTGTCGCAGTTGATGCTCACTTTTGCTCCTGCGAAGACAGAGCTCTTGGCAGTGTACGGCTGCAAACCACCTACATCGATCCCCACCCTTCCTGTGACAATTTCGAATCAGACGATAATCGCCTCAACAGACCCCATTATGTTGCTAGGACTGCCCATTGGAGCAAAAAACAGCGCCAACACGTGGCTACAGCGCCTGAAGAGAAAGTGGAAAGGCATCCTTCAAAACATTCGGCATCTCTTTAACAAATACGGTGGAGCAAATAAAGCCGCCACGCAGGCGTTTGCCAGGGGGGGAGGGGGGCATCACAGTTGGTACTCTTACTTACGGGGAACAGGCTTATGACCACAAAAAAATTCACACGGAGACCTTGTAGGTACTACATAGGGCCACTCTTCGCGTGATCAGTGGACTGCCTCGGCACACCCTCATCCACAGTTTGGAGCAATCGGTCCTTATTCCACCTATCTCAGCAATCATCCAAGAGGCCAAAACACAGGCCTCCTTCAAGCTTCCGCTGACCCACCAAGTGCTATCACTGATTGGATGGGACGAGAGCAAAATACCCACAACATGGACATTTCAAGTGCCTATCGCACCTTGAACACGACCGGACTGCGTCAGAGCGCCGCGATCGCACCCCATCGGACGAAGAAACCCTCAGTTGCGTAGACGACGCATTCTGCAGATGCAATAGGCGCAGCAGGATGGCGCAGTCGATATATACAGTGATGCCTGGGTGATGCCTCAACGCGTTGGCCCTGCATGGGCGTGCCCCGAACTTCCTGCACTGTCGGGATGTTGCACCATGATGGACCCCACCTTGACACGTTTTGAAGCAGAACTGCATAATTTTAATGCCGCGGTATCATCCCTCCTGTATAAAACTACTACGGCTCTCAGACATTCGCTTCGACTCATCACGGAGTCTTACGAGGCCATACAGGCACTTCGCTCCCATACCACCACTAACCCCATCGTGCATGAAATTCTCTATCATATGCAAATCCTTCAACAGAACAACATCACTTTCGGCTTTGACGGGGCACCTGGTCACAAGCCGAACTCGACTGGTAACCAGGCGGCTAATGCGGCCTCACAAGATTGTATACAACTCAAAGTCCGCTGGTTTCTGCCGTGGAACCCACTCGTTCGTCTACGCCATCTCCGTCGTTGCGTATTCATCGCTACATACCGGATTGACGGCAACAACTAAAAAAACCTTACTCCTACAGGCTACCTAAGTAAACTTCCACCCTTACCAAGAAGTGGCCAGACTTTCATCAACAAGTGTATAACAAATGCTGCCTTCACACCGGAAACAGTTTGTAAATGGTACACGCCTAAACTTCCTCTCCGATGTCCGCATTGTCAGTCAATCAGCCTCCCAGCCGACCTCCGACACTTGGTCTGGATATGTCCAGCCTTCAATCGCCACCGTGTTCTCACCGCCCCGAACCCTCAACCGGACCAAACTCTACTGGAGACTTCCTTAGTCGCACAAACAGCGACGTATTTTTTAACGAGTGGCCTAGAACGACTGGTATGAGAACACGATCGGTTACTGCCATTCTGGGACTTTTTATCAATGGACCCAATTAAGACTTTGGCCTACAACGACCTCTACTAATCACCTTTACGGAGACATCAATGTGAACAAGTGCTGAAGTGATTGGCTTTCATTTCCCTCCTTTTTCCCTTACCACGATCGTACCTCTGGTCTTCCTGTCTTAATAAACGTTTTTCAATTATTTAATCACTCTGAAACCGTCTTTACAAAAATACTAGTTCAAATTCACCCTTTTTTTTGCACCATGTTAAAAGTCTGTTTCGCTTGCAATAATTCAGTAAGGGAGCTGCAGCACCGACCGAAGCAAGACTGGCCTTCCTAATAGAACTATTTCGATGACCGTCTCCGCGCTTTGCAGCGTATATTTATCAATATCTAGCACACCACCAGATTAATATTCACAAAACTGCTTTATTTGCACATTTAAAACCATACAAATATCCATTATTTATTCCTTTGTCGTAGTGACCACCATTCAAACCAATACAGTAGCACGGAATATAATATACATTAATTAGGAGGGTCGAGCTTTTATGGCATACGTTTTAATGTTCTTACGGGCATCACCGAGACGTTCAAGGCACAGCGCAACCAGTGCATGGCATGGAATATGTTTCCTTGGTAATGTTGCATCCTAGCACCCCACACATTTTCTCTTGGCTTCTGACGCCAGGTGCCAAGCTTATTGCAGGGATGGAATCTCACCTGCTGTCCGACGGCCGGCTGCAGACATGCTCGGGCCTATTTGGGCCAGCCGAAGCGGCACCAACATAAGTAACTCACCCACCTCGTAGGGCGATCGGGTGAAGCAACATATTGGAGTTCATTCGTATATATGATTCAATCTGCTGCCACCGGAGTGTCCTGATCGCAGAACTTTGAACTTTGAGACGGATCCCGGGGCTAAAAAAAGCCGGAGCCACATGAAGCGACATACGACAGCGGACGAACGACGGATACACCGAGCTAAGGCGTGCTCCGGCCTTTGCGCGAGCCAATATCTAACGTCCTTGTGCACTTTGTATAGAATTGGTCCTATAACTCACCGTCGGCTTGACCCCTTTCATCGCGCCGCTGTCCGCCGCAGTGTCTCGGTCTGAGCAAGGCAACTTCACATCACTGCTCAGATGTGCCGATGTACCTTGTTGAACTTTGTCACGTTCACGTGGCTCGACGAGTTTGGTTTCTACCTTGTAAAGTGCAGCGTAGTTGCTTGCAAGCTCGTGAACGGACACGTTTAAGTCGTGCGAAGACGGTTAGGGGGCAGGCAGGAGCTGGGGCGCAGCCCTGGGCAGCTTGTTAGAGGCGCTGCAAAAGATGTACCGCGGTCGGCGCAGCTCATCCATGGTAGATGTTATAGTCGGTCGTTCGTAGCGGTCAGGGCTACCCTCGGTGACCGCCTTCTGAGGGCAGGCCTATGCGATGAAAGTGGCAGGCTAAATAACTGCGTTCTAGACCCCCAAGGCGGAGGTAGCGTCGTTCGTCTCCTTCGTGTTTTGCAGCCATCTTACCGGGTCCAGCGGCATCAACAAATGTATTTGAGGAACGAATAGTGCCGTGGCTTCACAAAAAAGGGACACTAGCATTAATGGTGCTAGTGCGCGGTTTTCGAGGAGCCTCTATTGCCGTCAGATATAGCAGCATCTCACCATGTGCCTACAAATGGGAGTAAAAAAATTGCAAATTAAGAACACACAGCAGTGGGATCATGTTAGAGAAAAGGCACGGAAAAAAACGCACCACAAACGTTTCTTTGCTGCTGACCGGTAAGCGAGGTGAGAGCACTTACGCTGATGGCGGTGCAGGTGACGGTGTACTCATTGACATCAATGAGCAGTTGTGCAAGAGTATTAAGCGGCTCCTACGTATGGCCACACCATGGAAGCGGGGGCACAAATTTTTGTCTAGACTCAAAACGGCAAAATCTTTCAAGAAAGTGTGCGGACAGCGAGCTACAATGCATAGTCATGGTAGATGACCTATCCACGGTCGTGTAAAAAGCTCGATAGCCGCAGCGTTACATCCGTCCCTTCCACCAAATGTTGTACCAACCCTTCATTGATCCTGAATCTGCAACACGATGGGCTCCGGCAGCAAAGGGCCATTCAGGAGAGTACTGGTCTGGGCGATTTGGTAAATAGCGAAGTATCGAAGCGCAGCACAAGGCGAGGGACTGAAACACAGAAGACGACACACAGAGATCTCTGTGTGCCGTCCTCTCTGTTTCTGTCTCTCGTCTTGTGCTGCGCTTCGATCCTTCTTTATTATCAACATGAATGGGCGCTCTCTTACAAACAAATATGACCAATTCCATTCGTTCTTAGCCAACTCGAGATTGTTTAAACACTTTCATGCTTGCGGAAACATGGTTTCGGTCACTCAGTTACCCACCTTGTTTACTGGGCTACAGACAATTCTTAGCGAGCCGATCCAACAAGCATGCGGGCTGGTGCCTCCATCGTTCTTTCTTTATTGTTTCTTTCCGTAAAGAAAGGGAAGCAGAGGCTTAGGCCTGGAGCCTGACTAGGGGCCCTGCTTCGGTGGCAGGCAGTGTGCGGGCACAGTATATTATATTGCACACTTGCAGTCCAGTATACAAAACAAAAACAAGGTTTAAGAGAGTACATTTGCAGACGTGCTCCTCAAGCGCTCAATATGCGACTACTTTGCAAAAAAAAAACGGAACCTAATTCTCACACAGGATATGGCATCAAAACACTTCCGTGTTTTTCTGTGCAGTACAAGAAGTGAACAAACAACAAAATGCCCCCGAAACAGACTTACTCCAGCATAGATATCTACAATGCAACAAAACAACAAAAAAACGAACAGCAAAATACACCCGATACAAAGACCTATTTGAGCATAGATATCTACAATTTCGCTGCAACAATTTATTTTATGCTTGGGTACATTTTAGGTATATTGAAGTCACTGCTCTAACAGACCATTTTTAATCCGTGTTTTTGACAACCATTGGTGAAAATAATGTGTTTCCGAACTTTATTCAATAAGGGGGGGACTTGATAATCTGTGTGTTGCCGCCCATAGTTTGTTTTTGTAGACGGCACAGGTAGATGTAGTCTATGCAAGTTATTTTGTGTGGCGGTTACAGGGCTTAGGTGTTGTATAACCTATCCCTACTGTACAGAAGTAATTAGTAGCAGTACATTTGGTTTGCCTTAAGAAGTGAATGCTTTAGAAAGATTTCATATTTGGATAGGTATTGAAGCCTGCCGTAGTAATTTTCGAATATTCTTAATACATTCTTCTGCAACAAGAGCAATTTGTTATAGTTCTGTGTAGTAGTTGTGCCTATGAAGCTTGTTGTTCCCCATAGTAAATCACTGTTGGAAAGCTGAGAGAAACATAAGGAATATTAGAGCGTCTTTTTTCGCCATAACGGTATCATATCTCAAATTTTATATAAACAGCCCACACCTTTGCTCATTTCAGCGGTTAATTTACATACATGTGTATCCCATGGCAGATTATTTTCAAGTCAGACACCCAAATATTTCTGCGCTTTTGATTGCTTGAGTGCGTTGTTTCGATAGATCAAATCTATAGTATAATTCAATCGTTTATTAATCGGTGTTAACATCACATAAGTGGCTTTACGTATGTTTCGTTTGTAACTTATTGATATGCAGCCTATGCGATAGAAGGTGCAAGTATTGGTTAACCCTAGTTTCCAATTGTGGCAAGGCCATATCCGCAAAGAACATATCGGTGTTTTCAGCATACAATAATATTTTAGGTGAATCAGGTATCGCCGGTACATCATTTATATATAAATTAAGTAGCCATGGTGTGAGTATCGATGCCTACGGAACACCATTTTTTATTCGAAGTTTAGCGGAGGGTATACCATTTACTGGCACATACTGATAACGATTTGCTGCATAGTTGCGAAACAATTCAAGGGTAACACTACGAATATTGATACTATTAAGTTTTCTTACAACGATTTGGTGGTTTACCGAATCAAACGCTTTTCGTAGGTCAAGAAACAGACAAATAGTGTAAAGTGTGCATTCAATGTTTTCAATGATCTTATTGTTGATGTCCTGCAATGCCATTTCAGATGACCGATTTTTCCTAAAACCATACTGCGCATAGCAAATAATATTATATTTGGCCAAAAAACTTTGTAACCGTATATTTAAATTTTTTTCAAATTATTTCAAGCTCAACTTTTTCAAGCTCAACCATCTAAAAGCCTAGACGTTGGCTTTTCATATTATTGGCAAGTGAAACTATTAGCATATAACACTTTAATACGTCCAAAGCTAGAATACGCTTGTATTGTGTGGGATCCGCATACTAAGTCTAACATATATTCCCTCGAAAAGATTCAAAGGCGAGCAGTCCGTTTTATTTTTTCGAAGTATGGTCGCGGTACATCAGTTACTAAACTAATGCAAGATAATGAATTCCAAACACTACAATCGCGGCGCCAACTTCTGCGTCTAAAATTTTTGTACTCACTAATTAGCAACAAACTTGGTCTAGACCCATCACATTACGTTACCCCACTTTCGACCAGGCAAACACGACATTCGCATGTCCTATCTTTAACTCCGTATTTTGCGCGGACAGATTTATTTAAGCTTTCCTTTTTTCCGAGAACTGTCACAGAATGGAATAACTTGCCCTCTGATTACCTCCAAAGCTTAGATCTTCATGAACCAAATGTTTAATTCTGTGAATGATTATTGCTTATTATTGCCTCTCAGATTATTGCTTCCTTTTTTGTTGTTGTTGTGATGTTTTTCTTCTACTCGCTATCCTCTTACGCAGATGTATTTTAGTCAAGCTGTGTCACTCATGTACTGATCTTGTAGTTGTGTTTGTGCCCCTCCTGCTTGGGCCTTTTTGGCCTGCAGTATTCCACAAATAAACAAATAAATAATTCGCTTACGCTTATTACAGAATATAGATGTATTTTACTTAATGAAGGTCATCTGTTTGTCGCCCTCTCTCGTTTAAAAACACAAAATATTTAAACGGACTATTACGCAAGAGATTAAATATTTTGAAACACTGGCGCTGTCTCTTTCCGGTCAAACTAACAAACACTTTAACCTTTGATGCCCAAATCTTAATCCAAACAGGCGTACATGGCCTGTCTTTCCGTTGCCGCTGCGACTAACAACCGCTGTGACCAGTCATGCTGCCTTTCCCAGTTCTCAGTAAACAGAAGTGGCAAATGTAGCAACTCCTTTCTAAAACGCCAACTCGCCATTTATCCCGAGTTGTACGACGCTATGGCGTCGCACATGTTAAGATATAAACGTAGATGAAATCTGAAACCTTTTGGTAGCTACCTGTCACGGCATGGACTGCGGATCTGAAAAAGTAGGTGTCACATAGATGACACTTTTAACTGCTCAAAGGAAAAGATCCAAAAATATTACCCGTGGAATCCGGAAGCCTTAGGACAACCCTGATTTAGAGTACTATTTGTGGGCAATAACAATCACTACAAAAAATATATTACAAAAGGAACCGTGTGTCACTTGCGCTGAAAGAGACTGACTTACGTCTACTCCCTACTCTAGGAAACACTGAGCGATTCGGAACGCGGAATATTGATCTCGATACATCAAATGTGTCTGTCCAACAGGAAATACCAATCTCGCTGTGTGTTCTCGAATTAGTGTTTTTGTTTGTGATGTCGGCTGTCCTTCGAGGCCAAGAGGCAGTCGCCGCGGTTCGATAATTGCAATGTAAAGATGTTTGCTCCCAAAGAAAAGAGGTTTTCTCATTCAGCTTTATGTTTATTCTTACGGTGCGTAAGTACAATATCGATAATTCAGGTGCGTTCTTTCTAATTCTCCTGCAAACCTCCTAACATGGGTGTGTATCGTATAATATATCCAGATTACTTCTTAGTAATTTCCACAGAACATTTTTGTCACTTCCTAAAGGACAACAATGCAGTAATAAACATCGGACCTGCGTGCAATCAATCATTTATGTTCATTTCTTGCTTGTGATCGCACATGAGCTCCAACATGGCCACCCTGTGTCCCTTAGAACAACGTGTTTCGCACAGCATGAGCTTTGTGTCTCTATACTCCTCCACCATTTAAACGGCGCCTTTTGGTTTGAAGATTGGCCGATTGATCCGGCCCCTATTACACATAAGAAAATTCTTTTATTTTCTGTATTGGCAGTGCCCGCGAACTCAACTTGCTATTCTTTGCCTTTTAGTAGCGCAAATGGCAATATACACGAAGTTCGCTGTCTGTTAAAGACGATAGTCTTCCTTGGGCTACTTAAACCCAGAACTTTTGGTCTGTCTGTATGTCTGTCTGTCTGTGACTCGATTCAGCCACCCGGACAAAGCAAAACAATGCCTGCGCAATGGTCTTATCACAGCTAAATCTACCCGTGTATGTCCGGTGTAATGTTCATGCTTGTCAACCTTGTTGAAGAAGAACAAGACATTACGCAAATATGAGACAACAAATCAATACAGAAGTGATATTTGCAGTGTTCCTTTATAAAAAAATCAAACATGCTGGACTTTTGGGAAATTAAATACTTCATCAACTGCAGAAAAAGAATTCAGTCCACCGTCGCCTGCTGTCGCCCGCGCCACTATAGCTTCTGGCGCCATTTTAAGAAAACAACCGGCAACAGTTTCGCAAGGTTCCACTAGATAGGTTCCACGTTCTGCTTGCAACGCACGTGGAGTAGGGAAACGCGGTACAGTAAACGTTGAAGTAGGGCGCCTCAATTAACGCGCGTCTTCGCCATACGGCAGCGTTCGCATCGAGGCGTCCGGTTTGGTGCAGTGGAATGCGGGGAATATAAAGGGATTTAAGCAAACCTTTGGCGTCTTTACCTTGGGAGGAGCGCAAAGCAATAGGAACAACATGAGAGGTGAACAGGAAAGCGAAGGGAGGCATTTACTTCGCAAAAGCCGATAACGGCTATCGTCTTTTGACGACATTTGCAACGAAAGGAGCCGATACGCGGCCAATTTTTTCTCATGGCTCCTTGTTCTGTCCTTACAGTGCCCCTGAAGCTCTTCGAGCTAATTTGCAAAGATCTTGCACCCCAGCACGTGCGTAAGGAGCCTTATTAGAGTAAGGCGTAATGTAGGCGTAATCACCTAATACTACGTATACGCGCAGCGTAGCGGCGTAGCCGTGGCGCCCAATGTTCGACCAACTAAAATAAGCGACCAACAAAAGTTCCACTGACGAAATTCGCGGATACCATGCGTTCAATCGAAATGGCGTAAAGCGAAGTTTTAAACCACGCATTCAGCCTTCCAGGGCTTTCTTGCGTTGCACCAGTCGCCGTTTCTGGATGTAGCCTCATGACGTTCACTGTGT
Organism: Haemaphysalis longicornis; assembly: GCF_048455015.1. NCBI lineage: Eukaryota > Metazoa > Arthropoda > Arachnida > Ixodida > Ixodidae > Haemaphysalis > Haemaphysalis longicornis. The sequence goes on from NW_027526361.1 coordinate 142,049,254, forward strand.
TTGATGGCAGCCACGCGACATTTCGTTGCCCCACTGGAACGACGCAGCGAACATTCCCGGTGAGCACAATATTTGGCTGCGTATAGGGGAGACAATTATATTGCGTGTAACGCTTCTATGAGCTCTCTGTGTCCTCAAAGTTGAGTGAACTCTTTGCAGCCATTTTGATGGAACGGGTTTACGTGCGACTTTTGCATGCGTGACCATCGCGCTACTGAGACGTCTGCTCAAAGTGCACAGCCCGAGCCCGACGCACAAATCGAGAAGTGCTGCCTCGGCTGCTCCGTCCACGATGCGAGGTGAGCTGCAGTGCGTGTGGTTGTAAATAAACCTACCAATGTCTGCGAGAAAGACTACAGCAGCCGCACAACCGACTAGTAGGAACGAAGAACAGGAGGAAGGGTCTACTTTAATAGGTCTTTATGCGAAGTATGACGCCTCTCATTGATGATGTCCTTGCGCGAAAACGCAGTGATTGAAAGCGAACTTTGTCTGCCGAGGACGAATAAAACTTTTACGTGCGAAGCTTGGCGACCGCTCTGTTTATCAAACTGCGCTACAATTTGGTGTGCAACAGAGACAGGAGGTGACGCAAGCGTGTGACGGCGCGACGTTCACAAACCTGACCCCACCCTCGGAGGTGATCGTTTACAGCCGTTACCCACAGATCAACGTACGATGAAAATGACGGTGTTCTGCATACCATAAGGCTCTTAGCCACATGACGTGAGGCCTAATGTGACATTTTGAGGTTGATGACGTAATGATTAAGGCAAGGTTTTGCGGGTTATCAACTTGCGCTGTACGCCAAGCGTCAGGTACAATTTCAGGCGGCAGACAGGACACCCAATCATTAGGCCTACGGAGTGCATATCCCACAGTTGCTGTGGTTATTCTAGAAAAGAGGTGCATACGTCTAAACTTGCACACAATAGTAGGCTTGCGTTGGCCAACCAAGAAATTCATCACGAGAAAGATTCGCCTTCAACCTTGATTCTCGTTAGAAGGGGCCTGCATGATTTTGGATTTTCCGATCGTTCTATATTCCCAGTTAAAAAAACTTGCGAAGCGACTGCGGGGAAAGTTTACGACCAACCATTAGGGAAAAAAAGATAATTTGAAGAATAATTACCGCCTCAGCTGAAAGCATTGCATACCGAGCGAAAGCGGGCGAAATGTTACAAAGGCGATGGTGTGTCGGAATTACAGCCCGTCAAGCAAAGGGGTTCTTTATATTTTGGCTGTTGAGCCACGTACGTGTTGTTGCGTTCATATTCATTTAAATCGTGATAACCTCCATCGTTTCGAATACTTGTCAACGATTCGACGAAAATTTGTTTGGTCAGGTATTGTATAAACAAACAGTACTGGTGAGATATAGGGGAAAATGGAGTCATTGACAAAGTAAGAGTGTTCAAAACCGTTGTGGATGTCTCAAGGCATAGGTCGGACCTGCGACATGCGAGCCGCATGCCGTTCTAAGTGCAGTATTATACAGCCCCCAGCACGTCGTCACAACCCCCCTTCCTTCCCTTTGTCAATTCATATCTGACTATTGATACGCCAGGTTTCATTTCAAATCCTGTTGGATGGGCTACAAAAACAGACAATTGATCGCTTCCAGTTGGTATTACCCTCGTCTTCCCACTTAGCCACATTATCGTAAATGATTGTCGAATATTATTATCAGTGTGTTACACTTTTTCTCTTTGCCTCCAAAGCCCCCAATTTCCGTCCGATTTCTTTTCGAATACCGCCCGGCCCAGCCTTGTCGGCGAATGCGAATTGGCCCTCCACATTAAAAGGTGGCGATCCCTGCCGTAAGGAGTTAGACGTTCTTAATCAGCAGAAAAAGGACAAACAGTCGAAATCTAAGCGCAAAGCCTATGACGTAATTACTGCATGTATATCAATGGCAATGTGCCATTTTACATCGAAGCTATTTATATGTATTCCTCAGATCTGATTCTACTGAATGCCCTTTACTTGGAACTGCTGCTGCCTTCCTCGATGCTACCGCCCACTCCTTGTTCAATCTTTTTGTATCCCTCGCCACCACGGATGCCTCTGTCAAAAGTTTCGCAATCAGATAGCTGATAACGATACGTGCGCCGTTATTAGTGGTCGCACTTTTACTCGCTATAAGGGCGTACGGCTCAAGTTTCACCGCACATATGCACCGCCGTTTCCTACCCTGGCGGGCTTGGCTCACATTTCATGGGCGTACGCGGGGTACTCTGTTCCGGAGATTCGCTTGTCGTATGTATCTTGCTGCTTCGCCGTGATGAAACTTGCGCGTCTAAGGCAAAAAGGCTGTGCACTGGATATTGTTGTTTAGTTGGGTGCCACAGAAACGTCTTAAACACGAAGGGAAAGGGGCCCCTCTTGAAGCTTTACGCGTTTCCCGAGTTGTGGTTCCAGATAGGCCGCCGAGAAGCCAGTGTTAAGGCTGTGCGGTGGATATGCGAGTGATCGTTTCTCTGACTTTCTTCTATGATTCAGTAGCTCAACTAAACTAAATTGACTTGTTTTGAAATAGCTCTGATGGTTCCTCTTCTCTGCCAAAAAGCACACGAACATGCAGCAGGCCCTTCATAAACTACGCAAAGAGCAAGAGCCACGCCAACCCAGCCTACCTCCCGACTTCATTTCTCGATGTTTACAAAAAGCGGCGGGTAAGCGGTGGGAGACACCAGAGGTAACATGGAGCGGAGAATCGACCATATTTCGCACTGACTTATATGCCCCCTCCTTTTGCGGCAGGTGGGCCAAGCAGTGTCGATCCGCTGTTAAAAATTTGACCTCGCCACATCCACCCTAGGAATTTTTTCCCGTGGAGGTGCTGTCGAACACGTCGGAGAACGACAGCTCGCCATACACCAATGCTCCACTAAAACCCTTGGAGCAGGGCTTGCTGCTGTGGACTGTGATGGAAGTTGACGCTCGCGGCCGTGGGCATCGACTGCCGCGATCGTCGCTTCCACGGCAGGCGCCAGCATCCCGGCCGCGGCGGCCACTTTTCTGGTGCAGGCGAAAAGAAAAAACGCCCGTGTGTTCAAGATTTGGGAACACGTAAAGATTCTCAAGTGGGCAAAATTAATTCTGAACCCTGCACTACGGGCAGCCTCGTCGCCTGTGTAGCCCCGGCGCGTACTACCTCAAAACAAATCAATCACGAAACGACGGTGAAAAGGGGAGTCGAGCGAATGCATTCCTAAGCAAAATACCCGGGTACAGGTCCGCAATGCGCTTGTTCAGGTCCCGCTTGGGTTTGTTTCAATGGTTTTCCCCACTGCTGGGATCAGCTTGTGCAGGTCTCGTCAGTTGCCTCATTCACGTAGGCGCCCACAGCCGTGGCATGCTTACAGCGGCCGGTTATTCCCACCTAGCAAGACCACGTCTCCGTAGCTATGGACCATGTATAACCGCAGATCTGCATGCGAAGAGTCAATTTAGTATCCCCATCTTTGTGTACGTAGCCTCTGAGCGCCACGACATTAGAAAAGAACTGGCGAAACCAGCACCGGCCGCACGGCAACCCGGTACGCGTACGCCGCGCTAGGGCGATTTTCCGCTGCTCGCTGCGCTACTAGTATCGCTGCGGCGTGCCCCCTGTCCCATTCGTAAGCCCCTATATAAAGGACGCGTGTTATTCGCTTGGAGAAAGAATACCCGTAGTGTGCAGGTAAGCGCGAATGAGCGCCAAAACAAGGAAGGCCGCTGCCACAGAACATGCAGCCGCCGCCGCTGCCGCTGAAGTTGTACCTTGTAAAGCAGCTGCGAATCCCAACCGCATGCAGGGCAACTTGCCCACTCGGAACGCGGATGTCAGCAAAATATTGCTCATCTCAGCTCAGCTCCAAAGCGATATTAAGTGCGAATGCACTTCTTAAGCGACCCTGAACCTGCGTCCACCGGCGATGTCCGCGCACGTGGAAATGGGCGCGCGCAGCCTGGCCGCTGACATGGCACATACCCACGTGGGGGATTGGCCATGAATCTCCTCGTCTTCCTTGGCAACGTGGGAAGATAGGCGCGCGCTGCCTGGCCGCTGACATGGCACATACCCACGTGGGGGATTGGCCAAGAATCGGGCGTGGGAAGGGCTAATGCAACTGCTTAAAGGAGTACTGACACGAAATTTCAAAGCTGAGATCCGCTCTAGCAATCAAGTACAACGACAACACAAATAGGTGTCTGTGAATAAATGCATCTTTCTTTCTTTGTAGTTGTGTGTGTGTGTGTGATCTCTCTTTCGCGAACATTACCGAACCGTGCAAATTCAACTCGTGCATTCGCACTTTCACATTCTTCCCCTCGGGGAAATGCGGGGAATTTTTTTCACCGGTAACTTTTAGATCTAACCACGCGCACATCAGAAATGGCATTTTTGTACGAGCAACGGAGTTTTCGGGGCCCTCTTTGCAAGATAGTGCTGCCCTTGATTTCCGCAACCAGTTTAAATTTCTTTTGTGCATGGAGCCACCCGCATGATGTGGCTTTTTTATAGCTGAGTGGTTTAGAAGCTAACGACGTTAAGTTAGGGTGCCTGTAACGAAGGATATATAATGATGCCCGTCGCTCCATGCGAAGGTGCTCCGCTGGGCCGGCAGAGGGCGCCGCCGCCTTTACGGCTGTCCAGAGGGTTGTACCCCGCTGGCCCGACAGGTGACGCCACTGCCACGACGGCCGCCCAGGGGGCTATCTCCGCATGTAGAGCACGTCACCTTCCTTTATATCTAACCAACGATCTAACAATTCGACGACACCTTCTCCTTCTGCACAGCTCCGGCCGCACAAGCTGACGCGGACCATCTCATATGGGCCTGTTCTTCACTGGCCTCAGCCAGAAAGCGACACCTGACAGGCACAGGCCTCCATCCTGGAAGACCCCCCGACCTTCAGCGGTGGCTCTGGGGACCCCACCACCGCTTCCTTCTTGACTTCCTTCGAGAGACGGGGGCCCATGTATATTTGTAAATAAGTTATTTTTATGCCACCGGGCATTCTATGGCAAAACAAAATCTAACGATAACTTACCATACCTTTTTTGGGGAGGTTCTAGTACGTACATACCGGTGCGTGTGGTGCGAGCGACCACCGCTTCTACAGGGAGTGCTGCCGGCATGGCGAAATCACCAAATACCCCTGCCGTAGTCACATGAAGGATTTACTTGCACGATCTTGATGGGCCGTACTTCTCACGATCGTATACGCCAATATGTCCTTTGGGCTACGGCAGCGCGGGCATTAATTATGCCACAAAGTACCCCCCGAGACGATTCGGCGGTTGTCTAATGTGCGACCTCGGCTCGTGTGCGAAGGCAAGCGGCGCACTACTACGAAGCAGTATAAATATGTCTGTCCAGTCCTGGGACAATATACTGTGCTGGGAAAATCGCAGTGCTCCGATAGGACGCACTATCGTCATCGCTTCATCTTCATCATCTCGGCTTGGGGCATCAGCATCACCGCTTCCTGACGGGGTCGTCCTTGGTCCTCGGCTCTCGCAATGAACCGAGCGATCGGCGGGCGATTATGATACTCCCTAATGTGATTATCGGGCGCAACTGTTTAGCTGTTTTGACTGTGCAAAATATGTTGAGGCAAAGAATTTCAGGCCGACATATTTGCATGGTAACAGAAAAGTTGTATTTGCAGTGGCTGACGAAGCACATGCACCGGTTGTCTCGCTCATTGTTCAGCACTCCGTCGGGGTTCTGGCGTCGGCGCTGCTGGGCCTCCTTTCTCACAGCTCGTTTAGCTGCTGCGGCGGATGGAGCGCATGACAGGTTGCCTGACTCGCAGTTCAGCACTCACCCCTGATGGCTGCAGTGCGCTGACGCAGCACCCATTCTTAGGTTCTCTCGACCGCGAACTGCGTCTTAAGCGAACGCACATCATGGTCATGTGCAAGCCCCCCTCACGTTTTCACGAAGCATCGCGCCGTTGAGCGCGTTGTGCGGCCACAGCATACTGTCCCTTCCTCCCCCACACTGCTCACAGCAAAGAACGAACTGTGGCTCTCGCCAACGGTGAGCGAAGGGGATTTTCCCGGCAGGTCGCCGGCGGCGGCAGCGACTCGCTCCGCCGATCTCGACGCGACGTAAGCGCCGCTACGGCCGGGGTATGAGTTATAAGGCCGCCTCCGACGGCGGAGATTTCAAACTGGCCTAATCTAAAAACGTTTGTAGTAGCGACCGCGCTGGTTTGCAAGCTTAGGGAGGCAGCCACATACCAAGCGCCTTAAACATTTGTCCGTTCTATTTGCCCAAATTTGGCCGCCGCAGTTGTAAACAAGTAAGCAACATTGTCCATGGGCTCAAGAAAAATGACGTCACTTGCTCCACATTTTCCGCAATGCATTGGGATGCTAGGGGCCTCTCCTGAGTATTCTTTCCTCCATGGGAGAGCACTATTTTGCGCCGCCACAGTGAACATGGAGGAAAGAAAAGGTTAGGAGAGGCCCTGACGTCCCATTTGTGAAGACGAGTCCCGCCATGACTTGAGCCCACGGAGCCCAGCACTCTATCCCATCATCCTTTGCTGTCTCCGCTTTGATTTGACTAACATGGCGTCGCCCTGCCCTCCCGCTTCGAAGCGAAAACAGCTTCGTCGCTAATTCCTCGGTGCGATGTCATCTTCTAAGCTGTAGATTTCGCCTTCAATTTTCCCATTCTAACCTTCACCCAAAGTTTCAATCGAAAAACGGCCTTCGTTTTTGAGATAGAAGGACGATTTTTCAGCTATTAAGCCAGGCAAAGTAGCGTTTGTCGTCGTCATAGCAACAGGTTGGGGGAATGGCGAACGCAGACGCTTCCGACGGCAGAGTTTTCAAACCGGCCTAATTTAAAAACGTTTGTCGTAGCGACAGCGCTGGTTTGCAATCTTAGCGAGGCAGCTACATACCAAGCGCCTTAAAATTTGTCCGTTCTATTCGCACAAATTAGGCCGCCGCAGTTGTAAACAAGTAAGCAACATTGTCTATGGGCTCAAGAAAATTCACGTGACTTCCTCCACACTTTTCGCAATGCATTGGGGTGCTAGGGGCCTCTCCTGAGTATTATTTCCTCCATGACGGTGAACCACCATCCCCTCCGAATTTCGCAACACTCTCCTCCTTTACTTTCTTTCAATCATCGTTCTTACCATAGCTCGCTTTTTCTTTTACTCATTGGTCTTCCCATCGTTTGCTAGGTTGAGACGATCCTGACGCGGCTGAGCCCAGGCTGAGCCTAAGAGCTACGCCGTCCCCCAAAAGAAAGACCTCGGCGGCTGAGCTTCGAATACGTACATACCGTGGCGACTGGCGCAGTGAGTGATCCCCGCCTCTGGGGAAATGGCCGCCAGCTTGGCGGAGTCGGCTCCACTGTTTCAGGAGATTTCAGAGGCAAGGGACTGCCTATTTTTTTTCTTTGTCTTATATGTGCAACGACATTGTACTTAGAATGTTCATGTTTCTTTTAATCCTGTCGCAAAATCGCCAAGGAAACACTTCCAGGGGTGGGGGTGCTGGGCGTGCACGGCCCACTGGGCTTCATGCCCTTACCGATAACATGTCGTTCTCCTCGTGGCAGATTTAAATGTGAACGTCTCACGGCCTCATGCGAAGTCTGTGCAGTTCTTCTTTATCTAGCGGTTATGGTTGGTTTGTTCCGCGGGCAGTGGGATGCCTACAACGCGTGAGGAACGGACAACCGCGTGTTTATTCGCTAGAATAAAGCTCCAGTCACTGCAAATTTCATTTAGCCAATTGGCTCGGGAATTTGCTCAATCGAAAAATACGAGAATACGTGTTAGGTACCTTGCACTACCTAGGAAGTTCCTGCTTTGTTGGTCATGTTTATTTATTGAGTGGAGCGGCACTAAATTTTCTGCTTCTTTGTATCAGAGTGTGTTTACATTACGATGAATGAAGCTAAACTTGGGATGTTAAGTTGCATTCGATAGACAAAAATTCAGTTTTTTTACACTCAGTATGCTGCAGCTGCTCGTGCGCGTGCTCGACTATCAGATTGGATGGAAGTCACGTTTTAAGTGTGGAGCCCTTCATGGCCCCGGCTTGTCATCGTAGCCCTTGCAGGGTCCCAGCATTTCGCCGCCGCCATCACGCAGCGCAACGCACCCAAACAGAGGCATCGAAAAGCTCACCTCTTCCCCTGGTCGGGATCGCTCCTGCATTCCTGGCGTTTCCAAGCCGGTGCCAATCATATTGCGGTACAAAGGCACACGTTGCTCCTATACAAAATTTTGATGTTGATCTTCACGCTGCGTCGTTTTCATGAAGGCTGTTTTTGCTAGGCCGCAAATACCTACACAAAATTTAAGAAACACGAAATAATGCACTAATTACATTAAAATATTATTACTCTATTAGTCGTCCCTTTATATGTGTTGTCAGGGGCTGCAACGCCTTCTATTGGCTACATTCCAAACTAAATAATTAGTTCGGAACTACTTTACTAGTACTGAACTAGTTAACTAGTTAAGAGAGAGGGACCCCGCCCCTTTGGCAAATTACTGCTCTGCATTTGACAGCTTTCTCGTTTTCTGAAAATTGTTATATCTGTTTTTCTACGTCACGTAGGACGTAATTTATTCCTCTAACGAACTATGCTATTTCTGAAAAACGTTGTTAATACGGGCTTGTTCAGTCGCACTGAAAAATAAAAGAACAGCGCAAAGACAGAAGAAGGAAAAGACGAGACGAGACAGCGCCCATTCTCGTCTCGCCTTTACTATGTGCCGTCATAGCACTCTTTATGACCTTTTTCCTGTTTCGCCGATGTAAAGTTGGTTGCTATAGGCCTGGGTGTTGCGCTAGACAACACGGTGACAGATCGAGAATAGACATCTTTAATTTCGTTCTTAGTGGTGCAGAACGGTGAGAGCAACGGTGGGGGGCGTACACTAGTCCGGGAAGCCCTGGTCCTTGCTTCCTGCTCGTGCCCTCTCTATCAGCATGTGATGGGTTAAGAGGTCCTAGCTAGACAACCGGTCCACCCACTGCCTGTACGTTGGACGGGGATTGAGTGTGAGACATGGGGATTGTTGGAATTTCCAGCCCAGATAGTACAGGGCGCCTGGCTAGAAGCAAAAGTGCCAGGTACTATATTATTGGGTGGGGTAGATATGGTTAAGCAGGGTTCAGTGTGGGAAGGAGTTGGTCTGTAGCCGGCGGAATGGGGTCGCTTCAACTCTGGAAAGGTGGGCGTTGGGTGGAGGGAAACCGCTGGCGCTCCTGTCTGATGTGAGCGAGAATGTCCACGTAGCCATCCCGTGTGAGGGGGGCCTTTTCCGTGTTTTGTCTCTCTTCGGAAATGGGCCGGAGGGTGTCTACTCGGGAAGCGGAGTGTGGCGCCTCATTTCTGACGAGAGACTCGTGTCGAGGAGCCCGAACGATATGGATGTCACAAATCTGCGGCATGGTATTAAGAATCTAGAGGGCTAAGGGTGATTTGCAGCCGAGCTGGTAGTTGCGGCATGCTACGTGCGAGTCCGTAATCACTGTATTGTATTTGCTGTTCGTTTTGGCTGCTAGGGCAGTGATGATTTTTTCGTCGGCGTTTGTACAGGTGGTGCATATCGTTGCGGCTGTGACTTTGGTTCCCCGGTGGTCCATAACCGTGACTGCGTGGGCGGGTTTGCGAGTGTAGGTTGCGGCGTCCGTGTAGCGTGTCGTAGGTTTTCTGCGAGCTTCTTCGTAACTAACCGCACAAACCAGTCATTGCGGCGGGCTTTGTTGTAAAGAGGGTTCATATTCCGCTGCACGGGAGCTACACGAATCTGTTAGCGGATGTAGAGGTGGACACGTTGTGGCTCGATTTCTTTGGGCGGTACTGAGTATCCGCGGTGTGTAAGGGTGTTTCGTCCTCTAGGTAGGAGCTTCAAACGGGTTGTTTGGCAGCAACAATGAGCTTCGGGCAATATTTCTAATGGGTCGTGTACTCCATTTTGGAGCAACGTGCGGGTGGATGTTGAGGGACGTAGGCCTAGGGCGAGTTTGTAGGCTTGGCGGATAAAAGTATAGAGTGTTTCTTGTTCGACGGATTTGAGAGCCAGTTACAGTGTGCCGTAATTTAGACGACTGGTCAGTATTGATTTGTTATTCTGAAAGTGTTCTTCTCCTGAAGGCCGTAGCAATGGTGGGCGATGCATCGCAGGAGGTGCTGTTAGTCGTGTGAGGGTGCCTTGTTATGCAGGTAAGGCTTGAGAGCCGCTACCATTTTTGGGTATGCTGAGACCGAATATGTGGAGGTGGAGGACTGTGGTTGGTGTTAGGTTGTTGATCGTTAACGGCGGATAGGGGATTGGGCCTGTTCGTGTTTTTGTAAGTGCGGGCACAGAGCGTGAGGAGGGCGGGTTTTTCTGTGTCGCATTCTAGTACACGCGCTCGGAGGTATGTTTGAGTGGCGTGTATAGCTTTCTGAAGTGCGTCTTGTTGGGTGCTCGTGCCGCCGGTGCGACCCACTTGGTCTGGTCGTCAGCGTAAAGTGCATGGCGTAAACTGGAGATTGCTGCAATGAGCGGCCGCATATCTTTCATACCTAGGTTGAATAGTCATAGTTAAATGAAGGATCCTTGTGGGGTTCCTTTGGGCGCCTTTGGGAACGGGTCGGAACGGATGTGCATTGTGCTTATCGTTGCCTCGCGGTTGGTCAGAAAGGAAGCGATGTAGAATATTCTGCGTTCGCCCTAGTTCATAACGGCAAGAACTTGCAAGATAGCATGAAGGTTTGTGTTATCATATGCCGCTGTGATGTCTAGGACTAGTATTGTTTTTTGCTCATAGTTTTCAGGGTATCCAGAACATCGTCTTTATTCTGAAGTAGGATGTCCTGCGCCGATAAGTGGGGGCCAAAGCCCTACATTGTATGTCGGAAGTACCCGTTCTATTCGATGTGGGGTTATAGTCTGCTGTGCACCATGTACTCAAACAGGTTGCCGACACAGGAAGTGAGAGCGATGCGAAGGAGGTTCTTTGTAATGAGCGGTTTGTTGGGTTTGGGTATGAGGCTGATATCGACGTGCTTCCATTGTAAGGGAAGGGTTCGAGCCTGGCAATGGGAGTTGAAAAAATGCCGACGTTTTTGAAGGGCAACGTAATCAAGGTTGCGGAGGAGCTTGGTTGGTATCCGGTCTTCTCCTGGGGCTATGTTTCCGGTTAGATAGTGAACGGCTGCTTCGATTTTCGTCATGGTAAAAGGTGTGTCCATGTCTGGATTGGGTTTTCCCGTGTATGAGTAGTAGCGGAAATGGGTTCTTGAAGAAGTTGCTGAAGCTCTCGCAATAAATTTGATTCTGTACCCTGGTAATTATGTATGAGGCATTTCAGATGGCGTTGTGTGGTGGATTTTGATTTTTTGCTGCCTAGTAAGGATCGACGTTAGTGCCAGGTCTGGCGGGTGACGAGCATGCCTTGAAGTTGGTTACAGAACTCAGTCCAGTTTTGTTGACAAAGTTGTTTAGCGTACGCATCTGCCTCTGCTGTGATTTGAGCAATGTGTATGCGGAGTTTCTTATTGCTTTTGTTCCTTATCAACCTTAGAAGCAGGCCTTGTAGTGCATCCAAAAGATGGAGCAGGTGTGCGTTAGTGGCTGGGGTTTCTTGGGTTAGCGCAATTTTTGTTTGTGCTTGTTGGCATACCAGCTAATTGTTGGACCCAGTCATCTAGGTTTGTGATGCCGTCCGCAGGGGTGTCTTTTCGAAAGTCTTTTCAATTAGTAAGTGGGGCGGCACCGATGCGTTGATTAGCCTGTCTTGCGTGCGCAATCTCCAGTTGTATAATATGGTGATCGCTCTGAGTGTCTCGTCAAGTTGCGTCCACATGCACTCTTGATATTATATGTGATGGTGAGGTCAGGGTGGTGTCTCGGGAGATGCTGCTGCCAAATGTCGGGAGATCCGGGACGTCGCACAAATGCACAAGGTTCTGAAGTGTTGCATCATATAGTGTTGTGCGTTTTGCATTTTTTGGTGTCTTTTAGGTATCCCCACATAGTAAATGTTGGGCGTTGAATTCGCCAAGGATGATTACCTTTCGCCCGCGCCTGCACTGCCGGTCGGTTTTAGGAAGTTTGTCGATGCCGTAAAGGGCTTGTTGGTTGGGGGGCTGTATATGTTAGGTACAAATAGACTGTCTTGATATTTCATGCGTGGAACGATTTGTACAAGTGCATAGTGTATCTCAGTTGGCAAAGTGTGGGATTGGGCCGTTTGGGGTGATTGTACGAGGATAGCGGTACGGGAGCCAAGGCCGGTGACGTGTGTTGTAGCAGCGCTGAGTAACAGTGTCAGAGTCTGTTTCTTGCAATGCAATGACGTCGGGTTTGTCCTGCTGCGTGTAGTTGGTAAGTATAGGCTGCGTGTTGCGGTATGACCGACAGTGCCATGGCCACAGGGTGAGCGCGGATGGGGGATTGGCTTTTCTGTTACATGTCTTGGTCGGATTGAACGGTCGGTGTTTCGCCCAGTTAGGGGGGGTAAATGCCGCCTCATGGGCTTCTTGCATGCTTTTTTGGCTTTCTCAGTTTCGTCCAGCTTTAGCCTTTGATGCAAGTTAATAAAGCGTTCGTCAACGCGTTCGCCAATGCCGGGTATGAGGCGCTCTAAGTGCCTGAGATCGACTGACACGGGTGCAGCAGCGTGTGGGAAGCTGCAGAAGGGTTCCAAGTTTCTGCTGGTGACTGATGCGCCTGAGGTCAGAGATCCCCTTTCTGGGTGTCTCTCAGCCGGTGGGGTTGCGGAGCGGAGCGAATACTGCCGAGTTATGTTTTCCATTTCAGCGAGGAGCTGCTAGATGCGATTTTCAAGTGTTACGGTGCGTTGTGCTGTCTTTTCGAGGTGTTGTTTCAGCAGTGCATCTTCTGCTTGAAGCATCTCGGTAATGTTGTAGGGGGTGGTGTCATAGTGCATGTGGCAGGCGCAGTGGGTGTGGAGAGGGGGAAAAGATGTACGAGCAGTGACTGTTGGTGCAACAATGGCTGAGCAGCTTACTTGGTGAGTGGTGTTCGTTTGGTTGGCAGTGAGTCTATGCTGCTGGCTGTCGTTGTAATTAGGTGCAGGTAGATGGCTGTTGTGGTGGGCGAGTGTGTGCCGTAGTTGAGCGGTGAGTGGTGGCCATCATAGTTTCTTTTGCGCTCTCGGCTGGCCGTGAGGTGATCTAGTCCGCAGTGCTGACACATGGGTCTGCATTCATGGGTTAGGAGTTAGGCGCGTGGAATCGCTGTCAGATGGCGACGTCGAGAGTAGGGCAGACATCTAGTCGGTGTCCAAGCTCACCGCAGAGTGTACATCACTGTACGGTCTCGCGGTATGAGCGACAACGGGTTGATAGGCCATGCGCCTCGATGTAAAATGGGACGTGAACGCCCTCAAATGTCATTAGTGCTGATTTAGAGGTTCCGAGCATCCGGGGGTGCAGTATACGTGGGCCTTAGCTGATAGACTATAGGGGAGCTGGTCGTTGGTGGTGTTGGGATTGAGCTCCGTTATAACCCCCAAGAAGTGCCGGGTATTGATTTTCAGGTAGGGCAGTACTTCTTGTGTTGTCGCCCCAAGTCGTATAGAGCTAATCTCGATCAGTACAAGCGCACAGGCTTCGTGGGGGTGCTCGGAATGATTAGGTTTTGGGCAGCTGAGGTTCGGATAGTGGCACGAGCGTAGAATGCAGCTTCTGGTATGTTGCTTGCCTTCTGAATGCCCTGGAAACTGAACGATCGCTCCACGAAGCTACTTGGAAACCGCCATGTGGTCTGTAAATTACCTTGTAGTCAGAGTATGGGAGCTGTGGTTGTTTGGCGCTACTCGGGTGTGTCCGATGTGTGGCTTCCGGCGTTGTTAGCCGCTGCTTGCGGGGTGGCGGTCTCGTAGTATTTGAAGCCATGGTCCGGGAGCTGGGATGGCTCTGCCGTGGTTGGGATCAACGTTCATGATAGTGTTGGTGTCTCGCGGCAACACCTTGACGATGGAGTTGGAGCCGGGCCGAAGCAGTGAGTGATTAGTTTTTGTAGAACTAGCAATGCCAGGCTAACCGTGGGTTCCCACGTGGTGGGCGTTTTGTGACTGTAATCTACATACCGACGTCATGGTGACGTAGCGGGTGGGTTTACGTGAAGCACCTGACGTTGCGAATGCGTTGGTGGTGATTTAGGGAGCCAGAGCTTACGTGGTCCACTCTAAATAGAGGTTTTAGCAAGCCCAAGCGAAGCGTGTGCTGTCTCTGTAAGCTGCTATTGATGATACCACAACAGCGGGGAATGAATCATCGGGGAGAGGCATTTCAAATTTTACCACCATATTGTGAAGCTCGCTCGCGCGCTCGTCTCCAATGCGTAGGTTATAATCTGCGAAAATTTAAGACAAAGCTTCGATTATATCATGTTTATTTGGAATGCTGCCAGAGACGGTGAATATAAGGGCCAGAGAGGCCCAAAGGGGTACAATGTACAGTTTTTGCGACACGTCTTCTATCCTCTGAATATACTGTACTTCAGGTCAAATATTTATATTCAATATGCACTCTACCGTGACACAATTATCCTAGCCTCATTCACTCCATACTGTAATCGACTGTAATCTATATTGTTTTGCTCTGAATAAGCACCACGTGCCCGCCACAACTAGTCGACGTAAACAGGCCGAGAAGAACAATTCAAGAGAAAAGAAGTTCTCTTTCTCTGAACACCATTTTATTTCAATCACTTCAAACAATAATAATGAAACCATCAGCTCAGCTATCTCGGCTTTGCGTTGCCTATATTGAGATTTGAGTCCCTCGGGTAAATATTTCCGCATGCTCTATTTCTATTAAGCTGATTAGACCCGTTAGAATAATGTACGAGCCATCGTCTGGGTCCCTACGAATTATCTTGTATGCTTATCCGTGGACGTATTATCGAAGTTATCTTACGTTTTATCGGGGCAAAGAATGAGGCATGTGTCAGGAATCTTCGCTCATTTCATTTGCTCAAACTGCTGAGCAGCCTTCTAAACAGACAGTCCCTGATGCTTTTGCGTATTTTGAATTATTTGTATTATCATTTTTAAATCTAGACTGAGGAACACCTGTCAAAGAGGTTACACCTTTTAAATGGCCTCCAGCCATGTGTTCTGTGTACTGAAATGCGCGAGCACTACCAATGTATGTCAATTGCTCTTGCGGCTTGAGTCTGAAACATTTTTGATGAATTTTGTTTCACATATTTTTTAGCCTGGCAACAGAGAATTGCGGGTAGCACTGTCGGAAGCCTCCAGAATACGACCGCACTCCCAACTCGCAAAAAAACGTCACAGAAGGCCGTTCAATAAGCGGTCACCCGGACTCAGACAATGGTGAGTCCTGTTGCGTGCCATTTCGGCGCGCTTCAAGCCTCACGGCCTCAAAGCAAGCATGGTGTAGGTAGCACAGGAGAGTATTGCGCCATTTAAGTGGCTGGGGCGCCAACTTAGGCCCGCTCACGCCTATTTCCTGTTTTTCGAAACTGTCAGTTGGTGTCATATGTCATTGACGGTTAGTGAGAAAGGAAGTGTTGCATTTTCCTAGTGCTCAATTGTAACCTTTTGTCATGTGGAAGGTACGCATTCTCCTCCTTCAGCGTTCTTCCTTCTTCACAAGGGACTTGCTGCTTGAATTTCCACTCTCATTACAGAGAGTATCGTTCCCGCAGTATTTGAGAGAGGGGGCATTTTCGGCATTCCCAGCACCAGATGATTCAGTTCGCCTAGTCATTTCATTATTATACAATACAGAATGAAATGCGTTTTATTGTTCCATCATTACCGGTTTGGGAAAAAAATTTCCCATCTCAAAAATGATGTGCAATTAGGATGTCGCATAGCATTGTGTGCGCGCTAATTTCTGTCCGCCCTTTCTTCAAATAAATAAACTTTCCCATGGGATTATAGTTTTTCAATAGGGATATCTCTGCATTCAAGGCAGTATTTGTCATTCTTGTTCCTAAGTTGCTGAAGCATGCGTAAAGCCGATATTCATGTGGTGTTTCCAAAAATATTATTTTAGAGCGCCCTTTTTTTACACTTGTATGCTCTATTTTGCACCTGTGTGCAAGATGTCATTATACCAACTATCCAATCGGCCGTTACTATACAATATATGTTTTAAAACTTTAATGAGAAAACCTTTCTAGGTAATACCTTACATACCCTCCAAATATTTTTGTTTATTTGTCCAAATCTTCGTGGGCAGCATAAAGATAGCTCTCTGGCGAGGCCAGATGAAGTTCAGTGAAAGTAGTGTGAGGTTATTTCATTGCTTATGACACAAAAAGAAAAATCAGTTTTCCTTTTAGAAACTTCATAGATAATCATCCTCGCTGCACCTGTGCAATCCTCATCCCTGGTGCCCGTCATTGAGTCGTTCGCTCTCGCTCGAGTTGCTTCGTCTGCGTCACAATTGCAATCTTTGAAGTAGAGCCACCACGGTATTACCACGATGTGTTGGCCTTATTTCCTTTTATTTAGCAGTACTTATTATTGGCTGCTTCACCCGTTGAAGCCAGTATGCCCCAACGCCCTCCCTGTCGCCCTGCACATTTTGTTACTCTCAGAATGATTGATTGGGGGGTTTAACACACCGAAGTTTCACAGGCGATGCTTTGTGTTGTAGTAGAGGGCTCCGGATTACTTACCACAACCTGGGGATCTCTAACGTGCGCCGAGACCCGCCGCGGTGGCTCAGTGGCTAAGGCGTTGCGCTGCTGAGCACGAGGTGGCGGGTTCGATTTCCGGCCGCGGCGGCTGCTTTTCTGATGGAGGCTAAAAGCAAAAACGCCCGTGTGTACGAGATTTCGCCGCACGTTAAAGATCCCCAGGTGGTCAAAATTAATCCGGAGTCCTCCACTACGGCGCGCCTGATCGCCTGCGTTGCGTCGGCGCGTTAAACCCTACAATCAATCAATCAAATCAAATCTAACGTGCGCCGAAATATCAAACCAACGGACGTTTTTGCTTTTCGCTTCAATCCTAAAAGCGCCCGCTGCAGCCAGGAATCAAACCCACGTCCGTGGGATGCTCTCAGACTTGAGTTTGGCTTTGATATAAATGTACGCACAGAGCCTTACTTAGCGATATTGTTGAACGTAATTGTTTGATTGTAACCTCACTCAGCACATCGTAGGTGTTTATTATAGGTTTGAAGCTGCGGCTGCACAATGCTGTGCAGCGCCGCATCTGTGATCTCACACATGTTTCGACATCTCAATAAGAAATTTGTTTTCTATTGCAGTGCTAAACTTCTAGGTACGTACCCGCAGCACAAATCGGTCACTCGTGTCTTTGTTAGCATTGGTTTAAGCTTGACTGTATTTGTTGCTTTCGACGTTTGCTTCTGCTCTCTTTCCTCCGAGTAGTACTATAAAACATTATATCGTAGGCACCGAAATGCTCCGACTCCAAAGCCCTACAGAGGTTGCTCATGCGTTACTTAAAGGTTCCCTGCTCATTTTCGCTGTCCAATTTTACAGAGCTCGGCCCAATCCACTCTTTAGGAAAAAGCCAAAGCGCAAAAAAGCGCCAAGGTAGATACATGGTTAGCCTCATAGCTGTACAAAATTGTATACAGTCTCTCTACGCGAATGACTTTGCGTAGCTTCCCCCATTGGATACGGCTTATGAAGAGGGCTTACAGTGGTTCGATCCCGCTCCCGTTAAAACCCGTTAACCGACGCTAAAATGATTGGTAACATATGATTACCGATGGAACTAATACTCGACGCGAAGCCTCCGTAATTGTTTGTCATTGCTGCGACCACTTTGAATAAGAACTTCATTGTGTGCAAACATCCCAAGCACGCTCGGAATCGCAAGGCCAATTTTTGGCAGGACGCGCATGCCTTGATCACCATACATTCAAGTTTCCTACGTTGCTCACTTGTGCTGCGGCTTCTAGTGTAAAGGAGAGGAAGCTATTCTGGGCATGTTCAGTGGTGCTGTGTACTTCCGAATTTTTTTAGCCCACTGTCTACCTGAACAGCGTTGGTACTTGCACCTCGTCTTTGTGACGGTTTAGGGACAACTCGTAGGGCTAATGTTTTTTATTATTTCAGTGCAAATAGCCCCGAAATTATTACGAACGTTGCTTAGAGGTGGCGTCGTTAGGAGAAAGTTAATCAGATAGTTACCAAATACACAAACGAAACATTCAGATATCAACCATCGGGAAAGCTCTGAAAGCTCTCGTTTTATTTACCACACCCTTCAAAAGCTTCTCTCCACGGACTGCGAAACCGGAACGCATCAAGGCGTTTGCCGTAGGTAAGCTTACGTTGTTATTGAGGGTGTTGTAACAGCGAAGCTGTTTAGCAATTCATTAGTTCCCGCGCTTCACAAAACTCTGTAGATCAGTATAAAGAAAAGCAGTCCGGAAGGATTCCAGTCGGTGTCAGGTAGGTCAATGATGTACAGTGAGTCGCCTTGCAAACTTGGCTTCCACCGGCTTTGCTGTTCATTTATTGCCAGTCTTTGACAATATACAACCCATCACATTTCCGCCGAGTAGATATGCACGCACACCAGAGGTGATGTTGCCAGCCACCAAAGGGTTGGCTTTGTTGGTTAAAATGCCCTAAAATCGGTCAATTGATCTGTGTGGCTGCAAATGAGGTACTTACTGGTGGGATTTATTGACTTGAACAAATCGGCGAATGCTTTCTCCAAAAATACTCCGTTGCACAGCATGCACTGCCATCATTGTACATCCGTGCTGTACGTGAGGGTTGTATACTATGAAGACCCAGTGCCATGAATAATCGTAAGACACTTCATTGTCTATTGCAAGGAAATGGATACCATGTGGGTCAAGTGGAAAATCTGTGTAATGTCATCTGTAGCACATGCCAAAAATGTGCCCCTCCCAACAATGAAAAAATACATATATATCGTCTCTGGTAATTTAAAACTTAGTCTGTCCCCCACGGTACAACAACGGCCTTTTTTCCATTACCCTTCCCACTAATCTCCCTATTACGTTACTTAAATAAAAACAAATGGACGCCTGGTTGAATCTGCATTCTTTTGCGGCTTGCGGCTTGAGTTATAAGGATCGCGCGGACGTCTCTCGTTACAACCTCATTTTTCGAAAACGATCTCTGTTTTGCAATTCGTTATTTCCCCCACGGCGCGTCGGGACGGCCCCGTCTGGCGTTGTCCGTCGACTTTTCGTGCGCCTACCAGCCGCGCAACCTATGTCTCTCGTCAGCCATACTCAGTTCACGTGTAGGGTGTACTCCCGTATCGCGCAGGCCGTACTCGTGCCCCGCGTACTCGTGCAGTTGACCGAGAGCCTTCTGCCCCCTGGCGACCACGAAATCAGCCGTTGCGCAGCTGCCTTACTCGCTCGCCGACAGCGTATTGCCTCTGCTCGGCCAGTCCCGGCTCTGTTGGAATTTGCTCGCTTTCTCTCGGCAGCCGAAACCTACTTTACTTTCTCGCATTTCCGAAAGGTGTGGAAGCAATTATTCATGCAAGGGGCACGAATGACGCTTTTCACTTGTGCTAGGCCGCACTAAAAGGGCCACTGACGACAGACGACGAGAGCAGCGCGGGTCGTGGCTGAACTTCACGTTCGCCGCAGTCTCGACCAGTTGTGGCGACGCTACGCTAAGTACTGCGTCGGCTGGAGTGGCGCGTTTTGAAAAGGTTTCAATAAAATTGTGCGCATGTCTGCAGTTCACAATTACGTCCCAAGATATTGTAGTGGTGTATACCCCACGTTGAAACAGGTTTGGGGCGGGTAAATTGTTTTTATTGTTGGCTTTTATCGCCACCCGTTACACGACAGCGGCGTTCACCCTCATCCTGGCGTCGGTCACTACAGCTGCCTAACTCACTGTTGGGAATGGAGGTCACACCGCTGCACAACGTTTGTGTTAAATACGTCTTACCGGATAGCCTAATTGCGCACTATCTTTCCTTTTATTCATGTTGAAAACCCAGTGGAAGTATTAGTCGACGGCACCCGCAAAATTTGTTTAATAGATACAAGTGGAGCAGTGTCGGTAATGAGTTTTTGTTTTAAATTCCGTCTCGGCCGTAAAGTAATGTTTAACTGGCACAAAACGGTAACTTTTTGGAGTGTGGCTGGCAGCATTTTGGAGTTACCACTTGGTAATCGGAATAACTCCGTATTAATTACAGTTTATCGTCACCCCGCAATTGAATGAAAGTGTAATGCCGACAACACTTGAGGGCATAAAATTGCGGTGGAATTAGTCATATTTTACCTGGATTTCAACGGGTAGGAACAGGCCGAGGTTCTAGAAAATCTGTCGCGATCTTAAGCTGCGACATATAGGCAAGCTCGCTCTTGAACCAACATCACTGTATCCAAAGCGGCCAATCCCAGTCTAGCTTTTCGGCGGATGTTATAAACCCGGTGATGAAAGTGGTTACTCGCAGGGAGTGACGAGAAGCCAAGAGAAGCTCTAGACCGAATAAAGTGTTTCTGCGTCTGAGCTGCGCCTAAGCTACATCTCCGCTCGTCTACTTTCGTATTCTGCAGCCACTCTTTCCCGCAATGGAGACTCCATCCTCTGCTGCCGTAGATCCTGTCTTGATGGGTATCATAAATGAGCCATTTTTTTTAAATTTCAGTCGTCAGCCTCAGATGAAACAAAACGAAACATGCCAAAATAAAATAAAACCTTGAAACAGGTTGGCAGCGATTATGAAACGGTCATGCACTCAAATTCCAGTGGGGTAAAATTATTTCGCAAGGTGTGTACCACTGTTCCGTAATGGTATTTGTCCCACCCTTCACACTGCAATATTGTATGTAAATAGTTCCCTCTTCGGTAACTTAATGCATACAATTTTTACTCCTTGCGCAGAACATGCCGTATAAGGAGTGTGACGCGGACCGCTGTCAGGCAGCGTAGTGGGAAGAGTGGCGACTAGAAAGACTTTCAGGGGTTACTGTCGCTCAAGCTTAAGATGGGTCAGGTGACGACAAACGCACGGTCCGCGTGTCTCCGTGATGTTGGAAACGTGGCCCAAAAGTCCATTAGCTGCGACCGCGATATAGATTGGCTGCGAAAGCGGGTATGTTTTCTTGTAGGTATGTATTCGCCTGAAGTTCCTATGGTATGCGAACGCGAGTACGCTACGGCGTGACATCCCCACCGACAGTTACGCGAGATATAGCTGAAAAAAGGTTACTTCAAATTTTGGCAGACATAGGGTGGCCGGTGCCTTAATTTAAAAACCTGGGAATACTTTTAAATGTAACCAGCCGAACGGCTGGTGAGGGACGAGTAGACGATGGTACGCCACGACCAGCCATCAACCATAACGTCATGCTTTGAGGTCTAATGTTTTCACCAGTACCCGCAGATTGACGTACAATGAGTGTGACGTTACCTCAGACGCCGTTAAGCTGGGTGGGGGCCCCCTTAGTCAGTGCCTTGTGCTGCCCTCTGTTGACGTCACAGCGTTGTGCGAATAATTTGTGTGCATATTTTATTATGCCTTGATTCTGCTTTGTTCTTTTATGTCATTGTTTCTTTACGATAATGTCCCGCCCCAGTGTCTAACTTC
The DNA here is from genome assembly GCF_048455015.1 of Haemaphysalis longicornis. Lineage (NCBI taxonomy): Eukaryota > Metazoa > Arthropoda > Arachnida > Ixodida > Ixodidae > Haemaphysalis > Haemaphysalis longicornis. Next base: position 142,070,807 of record NW_027526361.1, read on the forward strand.
ACCCATTTTTTTCAATAAAGCTCATTTGGAAGTTAGCGCTTGTGCCCGTCGGCTCCCTGTCTCCTCTGTAGTTTTTTTGTGCTCCACGAAGTCATGAATTACCGCTAACAAATAGCCCGAACACAAACTCGTATAAGCTGAAAAAGAAAGTTTCCTGGGATTAGCCATGAACATAGGCCGGACAAAAGTGATCGGTGAAGCCTCTTTGTCATAGCAATATCAACGGACTGTACACAAAAAAAAAACGAAGGGAAGAATTGGTAAAGTTGAAAATTTCGCAGTATGGTTCCTTAGTGGGGTTGCATGATTCACCAACGCTTACAATTTCAAAAGGGATCAATTATATTCGACAACTGAACCAAGACAAGTTCTGCGAACGACAAAAAGCTGTTTTAGGATAAGCTTACCCCGTTTTTCTAGAACATAGTGTCGTGTAAGAGTGGGTAATACTTCCACTTCTACAAGAACGCCCCAAAGTTGCGACTAGGAACTGGCCTTTAGTGCGGCCTCTGGCCTCCCTTGGTAAGCGGGAGGGCCGAAATATTGTCAGCAGGTCGGGGCACTGAGGCCACATAGAGAAATTTAAAGCGCAACAAATTTAGACACAAGACGAATGACACAGGGACAAGCGTTTGTCCCTGTGTCATTGGTCTTGTGTCTAAATTTGTTGCGCTTTAAATTTTCACTATAGAGTACCAACTAGCTCGAACCCTCACGTTGTTAAGACACATAGGGAAATATACAGAAATATGTCTGTGCGATGCAGCCTTAAGCTCCCTATATTTTTTCCTAAAATTTAGATTTTTTAAAATAGTCCGGGCAGTAAAGTACGCACTGGGTACGGAAGTTCTGCACGTACTAAAAGATTTTGAGGTGTTTGCGAGCACTCTTATAATTGATAATGAAGTGTTTGCAGTAGTAGTCTGTGATAAGTATTTCCAAATTCGGCTCTTTTTATTTTGAATTTTTTTTTGTTGGGTTCTTCAGTGAGCATAGGGACTAATGTAATCTCTCTGTTTGTTCCGGTTGAACCGTGCTGCTCTTGTTAAATTGACATTGACTACCTTGTCTTCGTTTTTTGTCTGATCTATCGTTTGTCATGCAGTGTTTTCGGGCGCACGTGAGACTAAAGTCCTTATGTAGTGACCTTGTTTGTGTTCTGTCCTTTGTTGTCTGTAGCTCTTATCAACACTCAAAATAACTAATTATTAATAATTTCCACTCTCTGCAGTACTGCCAGAAGTATCGGTACTCCATCGCTCACATTTACCTTTAGTTACAAAAAATGTGAGCTTGAAATGACATGCGTAGCCTACAAAAGCATTACTTAGAACTAGACGGCACAGCGATGCAAAATACCTCCATGGTTGATTTATTGTAGGGTTTAACGCGCTGACGCAATGCAGGCGATGAGGCGCGCGGAGTGGATGGCTCTGGATTAATTTTGACCACCTGGGGATCTTTAACGTGCCCCGATATCTTATACACACTATAATTCAATGCACCTAATCTCTTCTGGCAGCATGTGGGAATTTTTAGCTGATCGTAGGCGACGATCTTTCGGCTTGTCTCATACGTATGCGATTTTCATACTTTGCTTTAGAACACCTTTGGTTTCTGCTTTCTAATGGTGTGCATCACTCGTGCACTGAATCCACAATGTTAGCCAAATGCCCGTCGTACTTACGAGGCGCAACACAAAGTAATTGGGTTAATAAACACAACAAGAACCATTGGTTTTTTAGATGAACGCCTCGGGTTTATTGCGGGCGTTCACGCGTGGTTGCCTCCTGCGGAGCTGATGAAAGATGCTAATAACACAAATAGTGTGCGCTAACGCTGCCTTCTTGTTCATTTTTTTCGGCCACTTGTGGCTTCAGAAATACTGCGATGAAAAACCAGTGTGCCACCAGCAAGGATAATTTATCGACTGCTTCAGTGACAAGGTCTGTGCACAGCCATTTTCCCACCAGAGCGTTCATTCCTTCCACTGCACTCTTGCCAGTGGTGGCATACCGACGAATGTATTTGCGATTCAAGGACAAAATACAGCTGTTTGTGGGGTGTTCACTTTTGAACCGTTATCTTGTCATTAATAACCACTAGAGATTGAGCAATGGTACTCCTGTTTCCTCCAAACGTTATGCATTTTCTAACTTCAATTAAACATCGTTGGGCGTTATTCGCAAATATTTTCACGCTTATTCAAAGTTTTGCAATCTGTGAAAACTTTTTATATTCCCTGTGAGTACACGAAATTCGAAAAGTTCCCAGAAGAAAACCCATAGCACGTATGAAATGAACACATTAATGGAGGCAAATGCGACAATACAACTTTAAGGGTAAACATACATAACACAAATGCACATACATTGCAGAAAAACAGCACATTAGGAAACCCTCTTTTCCTGTCAAGAATCCCAATAAGGCCTTGCAACGTAAAATGCTGCGCCATTACATGTTACACATTGCGACACTCTAAGGCCTTTCGACAAATAGAATTGGAACATTGATATCAGTTAACATACAATGCTATTTGTGACTGTTTAAGGCTACATATCGTTGCTTGCTGAGCCCCCCCCTTCCTCCCCCACAACAAAAAACCCAGTGCCTGGTATGCAGCAAATATTTCCTTCAGTGCTTGTGTACCGTGTAATTTTAAAGTCCTTCAGGTCTTCTCAATCCCGAAAGCACAGCTCCGACTCTAGGCTACAAAATAAGTAACAGAAAACAATGTGCCCAAACTACGAAGACTGGTAGACCTATGATTACCCAAGAATCGACGAAACCTATTATTCTAGTAGAATTTAGAAGTGATACTCCATCGCGTGAAGCGCATTCTGACAACCATGAGTGTGCAACCCCGTACAAGCAAAAATCTAATTACGCAAGAAAAAAATTGCCACCCATTTGTGCATCCAAGTTGGTTTGATCGTATAATCGTAATTTGTGCTTTACAACAACCGATATACTATACGTACCGTGTTCAGAAAATTTATAAGGTTAATAGTCGCAGAAAAAACATTGATTGTAAGAGTTGCAGACACCTCAGCGGCATTGTGGTCTGTGGCAAATTTCGTCCTGTGTGTATTTACTTCTGAGTGAGTGAGTATTGAGAATCAGATGGCAAAGAAGTCGGACACAAAAGTCCAAAACAGCTTTTGAAAGATTTACCACTGATTCGTAAGGTTAACGAACTCGTCAAGAAACTTCGAAGTGATTGCTCTTCCAGCGGCAGGTAGAGGATGATGTCTAGACCAAAAAGCGTGAAGATATTGCTAATGGCAAGGCTCTGTCGGTGCCACTAGCACGAAATGAGGAATCCTTACGGCAACTAAAAAAAATCTGCGTTTTTGGAGCCGCCCTTTTCCTTTGGGGCGATTTCCAGTGCAAGCCGGGTGAACTTCCCAAGCGTTGTAGTCCCACGCAAGGGCCGAGTGCCAGGCCGGGGAGTCGCTTGCACCTATTTTACCGGTACGTGCCCGGCGCCACCAAGGCACACGAATGAACATGGTGCCTTCCACAGCCACGATGGACGCTCAACTCACAACCGCCTGTGGCAGGATATTTCCGCCAGAATCTTTCACCCCCGGCAATGGCGCAACGCGGCATGATGGCCGGGGGCCCCGCCAGACGGACAAGGGTCAGGGGACCCTCTCAAGGGTAAAGGCAGCTTTCCAGGCGTGGATTCCCCTTTCAATGGTCCGCACTCGACCAGGGACGCCTGTACCCATTAAAGAAACCGGTGGGTGTCCGGCGGTACCAGGATTCGAACCCAGTACCTCCCGCATACGAGGTGCGTGCTGCACCTCTGAGCCATCGCTGCGGTGCCAATTTGTTTCGCTCTGCATTGTGTAGTGTTACTTGAATTAGTTTTGTTTTGTGCACGCGCAATTTCTTACGCGTGAAATGTATTTAAATTACTGTATTAATCCCGAAATGTATGTACGTGTACAAATTTGTATGTCTGTAGAAATGTGTTAAGTATTTTGTTCTACATTGCTCGAGCCAGCTTGGTAATTTTTTTAAATACCTGCTTGTTTTCATGCTTTTTTACCCTTAAACACACACCCCTCTGTAATGTATTATCCTGAGGGTACCAATAAATAAATAAATAAATAACTGTTGAATACACCGCTGTGGCGATGTGCTGACCAGCGTCTAATGATAGCTTTTGGAGTCATTCGCATTAAAAGAAAGTTTCCATTGCTTGAAATTTACAATAGCACATAATCTATCTGGGGATAAATGACTCTTCACGTAAAAGCGTACCGTCTAGTTTCTGCCCTACCAATGAAAGTTGTTAGCATGCAACGCGGCATATTTTCTGGCATGCGAGAAAGAGTAAAACTTCGCATAACATATGCGAAAAGACCTCTGGGCTTACTTTGTGCTCGGAGCCTTCTAGCAGGCTTTGTTACACTCGGATGAACCGAACTAACAACGCCGTGGAGAGAGCTCCGAACAGCACTAACGAGATAAAACATTATGTCTATCGAAATTTTTATTCCACTGGAGACTTGCAACATTTACAGCGGCATGTGTCAGAAACTTGCAATCTTATTTCAAGAATTGGCGTGCTTAAGAAGCCACAAAGCCTTCGCAAAGAGCAACAAAGAAGCCCCGAGGGAGCCCCGAACACCACTAACAGGATAAAATGATATGTCAATAGAACTTTTTATTCCACTGAAGAGTTGCAACACTTGCAGCGACATGCGTCACAAATTTGCAATCTTATATCAAGAATTGGCGTGCTTAAGAAGCGGCAACATCTTCGCACAGAGCAACAAAGAAGGACTTCGGATGCATATATCGCAGAGCTGGAACGTTTGTGAGCCTGTAGGATTCTTGGAATTGCCTGATCGTTATTCCAAGAATATGGTGACGCTGTGAACAAACTTTTACGACCCCAGTCTATATAATGAAGGCCCAACTACCCGACATGCGGTTTTGCATATTTTCACAAGGTTGCGATTTTCACAAATCTTGCGAATCCAGACGCGTGATACGTCGTTGTCAACGCGTGTTTAATCATCACGGGTGACGAAGGTGTTACGTTATGTCGATGATTTCCTTGTGTTTCTGGATTGTAGTGAAGAATCATTTGACACGTGTGTCGCTGATACCCTTGGTCTGTTTAAGGAATGTTTAGCCCCTTTAGACATTACGCATGATGTTCTGGAGAATGGAGCGATTAGATTTTTGGACTTGTCTATTGCTTTGTGTGTGAGTCATGTGTGTTGGCAGTATGAGCAACCTGCTAACAAGCCGCTTCTTCCATATCACTCCGCACACTCAAAGCTGTTGAAGAGGGGAATTGTTAAATTGTGCATTTCGGACGCCTTGAGCAAGTCGTGCCCTCATGCGGTGCAAACCGCTTTCAAAAAACAAGTTAGTCGGTTCGACGCGGCTGGATACCCCCCACACCTGATCGTATCAGTGACTGAGGGCCTCCTCAGGAAACTGAAATCGTGCCATCGGAAAGATGGGCATGACGAGCCTCCCCGTGAGAGCGAAAAGAAAAAGGTAGCGGTTGTACCGTACATTCACGGCGTGTCGCACGGATTAAAGAAGATTGCTAACCGTGTGAAGGTGAGGGTAGCTCTTAATGCTGCCCACAAGTTTGTGAACATCGCTAAGGCGACTACTAAGACAGGTGTGAATAACTTGGGGTGCCACACAAACCACCGTGTGCCGTACGTTCCGTGCACTGAGCGTGTCGTATATCATATACCGCTAACTTGTGGATCATCCTACGTCGGTCAAACCGGCAGGTGTTTGAAAGACCGGTTGAGGGAGCACAATAACAATGTTCGAAATGGCAACGAGGGTTTTCTGGTCCTTCATTGCAAGGATTGCACACGTGAGTGCAAACCATAGCTTGATAAGTGTACAATAATAGGAAGAAGTGGCAATGAAACTACGCGGGAGATAATTGAAGCACTTGAAATTGGGCGGTTGGGCAGTAAATGTGTCAGCAAAACTTCAATTACGTTGTCACAAAAAGAAACTAGGTTCCTTTCCAACACACGTGGTACTTCGGGTGTGACATGAAGAAGTATCTGTATAGATTGGGGCACGTGCGTGATGTGTGTGAGGTGGCAGGTTGTTGTAACCTATTTATACATATTTGTATGTGTCCGATGTGAATGTTTCGGTTTTGTGGTGCTACATACAAAAGGTGCAAGTTTTCCGGATTAAAATTTCAGTTGGAAGTTAGCGCTCGTCCCGTCGTCTTTCTTGTCTTCGTTCCCGTTCGTGCGCTATAGCATTCTAATGCTGTCCAAGACGTTGAAGGTATTTAACAAGATGCAGGACAAGCACACGACGGTTGCATGAGATACGATGGGGAAAAGCACAACACAGTCTGCCGCTTCACCATATGCTCTGGCCGCTCGGAAGGTCCCAAGGCAATGCCCGTTAGCGATTGCGCTCACATTCCATCGGGGTGCGTTTCTGGCGGCTCTAAAGCAGGAAGGGCAGCGCCCAGCAGCCGGAACGGAGCGTCAGCAATTGGTGCACCAGTGCCGCGATGACGGTGCGTGGCCAGACGCGCTCTCGAGTCTTGGCGGAGGGTAGCAATGGTCTTATTTCGGGTGGCCCGTGGACCAGATGTCCCACGGGGTCTGGCCCACGTAACCGGGCCCTGTTCCGCCGCTTGCCTTACCGCCGTCGTCGTTCGAGCCCTCGCGATCACGGCTGCTGAGCACGAGGTCGCGGGTTCGATTCCCGGCCGCGGCGGCCGCTTTTCTGATGAAGGCGAAAAGCAAAAACGCCCGTGTGTTCGAGATTTTGGAACACGTTAAAGATTCCCTAGGTGGTCAAAATTAATCCGGAGCCCTCCACTACCGCGCGCCTCATCGCCTGCGTTGCGTCGGCGCGTTAAACTCTACAATCACTCAACCTCGCGATCACGACACGACGCGTCTCCTCTTCCTTGTAGTGTTGCTGCAGTTCCTGCTGGTTCAGTTGCGCGGTCAACCGCTAGTGTGGCCATTCATCACAGCTGACAAATATCTCAGGCCGCTATCGTTTTCGTATTATTATTCATACATACATACATGCATACATGCTTAGATGCAGACATACATACATGCAGACATGCATACACTCCCAAATACACACCTACATACATACATACATACGTACATACATACATACACATACGTACACAAATACAAACATGCATGCATATACATACATACTTACCTGCACACAAACATACCTACATACATACATACATATATACATACACACATAAATACACATACGTACACACATCCATACATGCATGCATATACATACATACATACATACATACATACATACATACATACATACATACATACATTAAAAACTAATGTGCTAGGACAGCTGCAGAAAAGCATCCAAACACAAATATCAAAAGAAAAAAAGAAAAAATGGGCGTTTCGCTGCTGTGAACAGTGGAGGTCATCACATTTACTTTGGTAACATATACGCTGCCCAAATGCCAAATAAATTAATCGTGAGCTGAGAATATGCGAAACTGCATGAAGGGGAGTTTAGCTTCCTTTATATATACTGTGGTCGTAAACTTGTGTTCAAACAGCGTCATCATATAGGTAGAAATAACGATCAGACGATTCCACGAATTCTAAACGCTCGCAAACTTTCCAGTCCGGCGAAATATGCTTCGGAAATACTTCTTTGTCGCTGCGTTCGAAGAAGTTGCGGCTTCTTAAGCACGCCAACTCTGAAATAAGATTGCAAGTTTGGGACACGAGTCGCAATGAGTGTTGCAAGTCTTTAGTGGGAGAAAAATTTATATTGACTTGTTACTTTATCCTGTAGGTGGTATTCGAGCTTTCTCCACGGCGTTGTTAGGTCGATTCATCCGAGGGTAACAAAGCCCGCTAGAAGGCACCGAGCCCAACGTAAGTCCAGTGGTCCACTCGCATCTGTTATCCGAAGTTTTATTCCTTCTCTCATGTCAGAAAACATGCAGGGTGACATGATTACAACACGGTGTCGTGAATTATTTTATTGGTAGGCCCCTCTGGTCGCTGTTACGTGAAGAGGTGTTTATGCCGGGATTTATTTTCTGCTATTGTAAATTTCAGGAATAGGAAACTTTGAATTGATGCGAATGACTCCAAAAGCTATCATTAGACGCAGGTCAGCCCATAGCCACAGCTGTTTATTGAACAGTTCCCGTCAGTACTTCTGATTTCAAGCTTGTGGCACAGACAGAGCGCTGCGATTAGCAATAACTTCATGCTTTTTCGCCTACACGTCATTCTCTACCAGTAGCTGGAAGACCAATCAGATGAAAGTTTCTTGAAGAGTTTGTTAGCGTTAACGATCGGTGGTCAATCTTTCAAAAGCTGTATTGGTCAGCAATTGCCGTCGTAGTATGGCTTTCTTGTCATCTGACTGGCAATACTCCCTCAGTGGTAAATACACCCAGGGCGAAATTTTCCTCACATCGCCACACCACTAAGATGTGTCCAACTCTTACAACAGGTTGTTTCTGCAGCGACTTTGAAACTCAATGAGCGTTCAGAACATGGTACGTAAAGTACATTGCTTGTTGTAAAGCACAAATTAGGAATAGGCGATCTAACTACCTTGGAGGCCCCATTTAGTGGCAATTTTCTTTTTCTTGCGTTTCCGAGAAGATCAGGTCAACACCAAATTTGACTTTTAATGAGGGCTCTGCAAGTAAGTGCAGTTGCATACCATTTGCCGACTGCGAACAAGGGCACAAATTTGGTTTACTTATCGTCGCCATGTGTTACATCGTTACTGTACGAGTTAAAGGGAACTTCACTTCTATCTCCAGTTAACCATATCGCTGTCTATGAGTAACGGGTGAGATTTTGCTAATAGATATTTAATGATCTATATTGTTGAGTGCCAAAATCGAAGATGGTGTGAAACCGGACACGATTTAATATGTCCGGTCTTTTCATCGACCACTGAAGTTTATTAGGAGCGGAGCTATTTAAGCTTGAGATCCAGCCTTGCCAGTCGTCGCAAAAAAATTGGCGAAGCAAAGTGAAAAGAGGTAAAATGCTTGACCAAGAGATTTGAGGGGAAGTGGCGAATAGGCAACGACCCGACGAGCAGGTGGGATGAGTGTGCGTCCAGTTTCAGATATTCGGGCAGGCCTTCCTGCGTATAGGATTATCTGCGAGTAGTGAAGTTGAGACTATATAAAAACCAACCTAAAGCCATAGAAAATGTAAAGACAAACCAACAGAAAACACCAAGGTTAAGCTAGTGAAGACGTCCAACTGTACTGTCACCAAGTCTTCGCCTCTCAGTTGCGAATGTGGCCGAATTTTTTTTTAACAGGACGCTCATGTTTATTTTTTACGCACACTGGCTTTCTGAGAGTTCAGAAATGTATTTTGTTGATTGCAGATTTCAGGTTTGTGAGAGCAATCTATGCAGGCACTACAAGTTGCGTAGCATAAAGCCGCTGCTGCCGTATATTTTGGGACCCTCTTAGGTGGTAATAAGAGCCATGGCACAGGGTAGGGTATTACTCTTACTAAATTATGTGTATATCCTATGAAAGGAACCTTTCACATGCAAAAGCAGCGGCTCGGGTTGGTTGGTTACGCAGCTGAGGCGGTAATTTCAGTCTTAAAATGTATTCATATGAAAAAAACACACACACTGCTGGTTAACGGCAGCAGAACGAGGGCACCAGGCAACGAAGCACATTTGCTGTTGTTCACCAATTTATTAAAATACCACAAAACCAAAACATTCAGAACATGGAAATGAGGGCCAGAGTTGACGGTATCTTTTCGGGTACCCACAAGCTAATAAAATGTGCCAGTCAGCAGTCTATTCCTACTACAGACGACGCAGTTCACCACCAAGCACCAAAAGAAATATCTTATACTTGTTGATGGCGTTGTTTATCACACTATTCTGCCATGTGAGTTCCCGTGCATGGACGACACTCAAGGAGCCGTTTAGGTTGTTTTGCGCGAACATGCAAATTATGTATGCTGCAGCATTGTGGGCCACCCAGGTGGCCGGGCAAGAGTTGAGGTTTGCAGATGTAACTTGTCAAGTGTAATCTGCTGTGGAAATCTGCAGACTGGCTTAGCAGGGAGACACTAGGAGCTAATTGTATTCAGCGTGCAAAAAAAACTTTTCTGACAGTGCCACTACAATACGAATCATTACGCACTAAGGAATCATATCACAAGCGCGAGAAGCTCTTCTATTGGGGTGGAAGGTATAAAGCTACTGCGGAAACTTACGTAATTCAAACAAAGTGGAAGGTCCCGCCTTAGTCGGGTTACCCATTTGTTAAATATATATGGACCACAGTAAGGGCTTTAAGATAACTGTTTCGAAGCTGAAAACAGGGCAAGAAGGTGGACGCAGACGAAAGTATATTCCGAAGTAACGAAAAAAAAAACAGAAGTGAATTCGCAGCTCTGAGGAAAGCTATAAAAATTATGGAAGCTCACACTAGCGCGCAAGACTTGAAGGTAGCGAAGCTGCACGCAACCTTCACGACAATCACGAATGTTTAATTTCATGATAGCAGCCGATTTGCTACTTATTCGCCGCCGCAACTTTTTCTACTGCGAACCAAAGTATAATATCTACATGAATGCAGCCGTACGCAAAACATAATTTACCTTGGAGATTTCCCCTAAATCTGGCCGAGTTACGACTCTTACTCAATAAGTGTGCAATAAGTGTGAGCTTCCTTCGTTTTTTAAATGCGGAGCATTTCTTAGGCTCGCCTTGTCCTGCGTCATTGATGGCGACGCCGTCCATACGCTCACTACGCATGCGCTACTCTCCTCCCTACACCCACAGCTCCGCGATAATACACTATAAAAAAAAGAAATAGTTAGCGGCGCCCGGTTTCGATCCCACGACTCTCAGGCCGCAACGGGAGGCACGCGGTGCTCTTCCCACTACGCTACGAATCCGAGATAGGAGCAAGTGCTACGAACGCGCCTTATGTCCTTGATTCATTCAAACTACGTGAAGAAGCTACTGATACAACAAAGGCAAGCAAAGCTGAACGTCAACGGAAACGACGAACTGAAAACTTTAGAGGGGGATGCTGAATTTCCCGTGGGAAAGCTGTGGCGGGAAGCGCCACGCGCCTTGCAGCTCCACCAGCCCCGTCCGCAGCGCCTCTGATGCTGATTGTGGTAGAATGCCGCTGGAGATTGGTCAACCAAAGAATCCATCACGAGATAGGTTCGCGTTCAACCACCTTCGTCATCTTCCCGTAGGGGAACCACCGAAGAAGAAGAAGAACGAGAAGACAAAGCTGCGAAGAGGAGGGCGTGTACATTGCTCTCAGCCGGTGCACCAATGTCAACAAGCTTTACCTCACCAAAGCTGACGGAGACTACCGATTCTACCACAGAGACAACATCGACAAGAACATGATGGACGAGTTTCGGCGCCTCGAGAACCACCGCCTACTCACCGTAACACAACAGCACTTTCGTGTCTTTGCCACCTGTGTGGAACCGGACGCCGAATTCCCTCTGGCGCTAGTAAAAACCAGATCACTCAACATAACGGCAACACAATGAAACCACACGGACCCGCCACGATGCTTCGCATCCTCATCAGGGTTCCCCACGGGAAGATGGTGTAATTTTTTTTGTAACTGATAACAATTGGAAATCACCTTGGAGGGGCGTATTACGGTGAACACTGGAGTTTTTTTTTGCAAATCTTGGTCGTTCATCTAAAGTGATTTTGCGTGGCTTGACAAACATGCGCCGGAGACGCTGGGCGGTTGTCGTGAGGTACACTCACAAGAGCGCTAGGCGTTTTTTTGGTTTTGTTAGCTCCGCGGCGGGAGCCGCGATTCTCGCGCTCACTAGCGCGCGTTGGGCAATTGCTTGAAACGTTTAACTGCGCACACAAAAACTATCGACTTGCTAAACAGCTTCGCTGTTAAAACTAGGAAATCAAATGTGATTCCGACAGAATATTTGAGATCACGTGGTTTTTTTTGCGGTACCATGAAGTGATGCACCACGTTCGCTAAGTATGAAGTGGGTGACATTGCAAAGGCGGAAAATAGGCAGAAAATGAACCTAACAACGTAGGCAAAAGAAACGAGATGCTAGCGAAGTCGATTTCAATTACATGTTTTTGAGCATTGCCAACTCTTAAAACTAACCTTGCAAAAGGATCTATTTTGTCTAACATGAGTTTTGGCTACAAGTCAAGTAGGGCGGAGAAAGAAATATTACTCAGTGACTAGTAATTATAGCGTACACTCTCGTTAACAATTCTGCGTGGCGCCACTTTCAGTCTTGTGTATTCACTATAGCTGGAGGAATACCTGAGGTCGCCTCGAATGAATGATTGCAGTGAGGGTTGTGATATGACCGTCGTATCTCAAATGTTTTTTGAAGCTTTATATCTGCAATAAAACCTGTCGTCCTGTAGTAAAATACACGTGACCAACGTACGGCTGTTGTAGAGAAAACAGCTCCATAGAAGTGCTGCAATACTTGTTGCTGCTTACTGTTCGAAGGGCCAGTATAAAGCCTGCAGTGTTTGCCTCCTTTCTCAGTTCCAGAAAAAGAATACAGCGATTCGTCGAGCACTATTATTCTGTCTGTTTTTCTGGTAATATGAACAGAAGATGGTTCCTGCGTGCTTTTTTGTACCGTTCTTTTCAAACGGGAAATCCCCTTCCAAGGAGTTCCGAAGCCGCCCTCCTACCAGGCCGTGAATCTTTTTTCAATAGACAAGCCAATTTCATGTGTTCCTCTCTTATCTTGTGACCTCGAAGGGAACGTGGGAATGACGGGAAGCCGCTTTACATTTGGAGTTGCGTTCTGGGAAAAGGAAGGGTCACGTAACTCAATACGCTTGTGCTCACGGCGCTTGGCTAGAAATATTCGTCATTGCCAAATATCAGATCTCGTATGTAGCAGCCTACTCGATTTTAAGCTCCTCATTTAATTGGCTTTTTTATTTACCTGCCCAAGCTACCATTGGGTGCTTGCAGTGTTCTAAGACTACCGCGCACTTGGAGAAGTAGCACCAACGTCGGGAAACAAGCAATAGATAGGTGGGTGCTGCCTCTGCTACTGGTTTCCTACCTAATAGATTATCCTTGAGTGGGGTTTTCTAGGGCATTGTAGAACTTGCTTATTCCTGAGAATTGATGGTAAGTACAGCTCTGATTCTCCGTGCTCTTCCTCCAAACTTTAGGCCGAACATAAAAAGTGCCACAATGCGTGTTTTTTTATTACTCCATCGCAGAGAATGCCTCAGTAGTTGTCTGCTTAAGTGCTGGCGTCTTCTACGTATTTATGTTGTTTGTATATGTGGGGATTACAATTCATCTCACTTTTATTGCAATACAAGGAGGGTGTCACATTTCAAGGAAAAAGTATTTTTCTTTCTGCTCCTACGCGTCATTTTAGACCGTTTTTATTGCGTGACTTTGCGTGCATTTAGAATAATGATTGTTAGGAACAGAAGTTGAAGTTATTCATTGAGTATAGTCGACAGCTTATTAGCCACTTGCGCAGTTGAACAAGATTGTCCAAAACAACAAAGATGAACACCAGGAAGAGGTTTGCACGAGGAGTTCCTTTCGCTCGCGTAATGATGTTTTTCTCCGAACAAAATTTGCACCCTTCTACTGAAACTGTGATGCGTCCGTTTATAGCCATGCATTGATAGCGGAGGCTAATTTTTGAATGATTGCAAGTTTTCTGTATACTGGCTATTCACGAGAAGGTAAAGAAACTTGGAGTAATAGCACAGTCCTAGGGGCGTATTTTATTATAATGTTTCGAGATGCTTACCATACATGGAAGGCTTCACAGCGTTCACCAGAAAGTTGTCTTTCCCGCAAGGCTCAAAAATGTATTTCCGCAACCTTCTTCGCAAGCAAAAGAATTTTCACAAACTAGCCAAACGCAGCTTCGCAGTAAAACCTTCATTTCGCATGTGACTCTACGAAAAAAATTTGCCTGAGCAAAAACGTGTGGCTCAATTTCATGTAGGAGCGTGCCGCATAATTTCCTGCGCGTATGTGCGCATGCGCCTTGCAAGGTAATAGGCCGCATTGGCGCGTGAGGAGTAATTATGGTTAACCAGAGCTTGAAATGGGGCTAGTTAGTTTTTTACTCGGAACATTGCTGGCGCTAGGTGGGACAAGGACGACGAATTACACACAAATAAAGCGCACATTTGTGCGCGCTTCATTTGTGTGTAATTCGTCGTCCTTGTCCCGCCTAGGGCCAGCAATGTTCCGAGTAATTATGGTTTCCAGCGCACTCACAAAACACGGCAGAGAACCCGTGCCGCGAGTGCGTAAGATAAATATAGAACAGAGCGCCGTTAGACTATCCGGGGACCGCGATGGAATAATTTTCTCGTCGTAGAAACCGGGGTGCTTAGTCGGTGAAGGAGACGGGAATGTAGTGAGCGGAGAGGCGGGATTAGGAAGCAGAGTGAATTCGAATCTGACACCTCCGGAAGCCTCGCCAATGAACTGGCAAAAATGTGGCTGCAGAAAAAGTAGGAGGTTATAACAATCATTTTATTCCTTTACCGGAAGTTGAAGAGGAAACGAGAGGAGTGCGAAGGCGCCAAAGAAACATAAACCTGGCTATGCAGACCCGTGTTCCTGTTTTGTAATAGAAAAGTAAGGACTCTTCGAGTAGCCCTACGAATGAGAAATCAATGGTGCTCCAATAGAAACAAATAGTAAATTCCATTTTCTGCCCGATTTGGTTAAAATGGTATTTTAAACTCTTAAACCCAAGAGACGTAGTTCTGTAGTGGTGTTCCCTCTCGTGCAACGCTTCGCCCTTTAATGTGAATGCACACTACTTGCACCCACAGACTTATCCTCTTGCTCCGACCCTACCGGTGCGGTGAGCAAAAAAGGAAACGTGGGTGTTTTTCCTCCCGTTCACGACTATTTGATCAATATTTCCAATAAAAAGATGAGACTAATGCTGTTGACACCATTTACGTTGCTTAAATCATTTTCTTTCAGGGACAACACATAGTATGGGTAATTGTTGCAGGATAATGTTTTTTTTTTCGTCTGCGATTCCGTTAATTTATACAGGGCTCCACTACAAAGTGGAGAAATTGAT
Source organism: Haemaphysalis longicornis (assembly GCF_048455015.1). Lineage (NCBI taxonomy): Eukaryota > Metazoa > Arthropoda > Arachnida > Ixodida > Ixodidae > Haemaphysalis > Haemaphysalis longicornis. Next base: position 142,085,932 of record NW_027526361.1, read on the forward strand.
CTCGTATATGAGGAGCTGCCGCCATCAGACGGTGAGGATCTCCCATCATTGACCTGTGACATTAGGAAGCGATGTTAGATGCGCGTTTTCTATTTTCTATTTCAGGGCACGCATTATCTTTACATTAACTTCTACACAAGACGACGCTTTTCCTGAACTCAGGCAGATAAGAAGTTTGGCGTTTTAACCAACTAACGTTATCGCAGAGACGGAAAATGAGAGCTGTTCGGGACTGCAGTGTCATAGCTAAGATTGTCATAGTTACGATTGTTACGGCTGTTGTCATAGCTACCATTCGTTCTGGATAAACTGAAACTCTTAGTATGTAACGGGAACCATTTAAAGCCTAATTATGATTCAGTCTCTACAAAGGTTTGAACGACAAAAATAATAAAGTTGCGCTAGGCATCTCTGCTGATTCTCAGGCTTCTAAGCTTTATAGATTGGTGCCTTGGGTAAATTGCAACAAACATGCTGCTTCCGAGCCGTATTCATTACAAATGTGCCTAAGCTGAGCTTGACCTCATGCACGTGCACTTGGTCGTGTATGAGTGATAATTGTGGAGGCTCCACCATTACAAAATGCTCTATTAAAATCGTGGTAATATTTTGAAATATATTTGACTGCCTGATCTGAGGTCTAGCGTGTTTTTGTAGAATGCAGGAAAACAGCATGAGAATGTTTCGCAACTTTTAACTTAGTAAGCTGATTCATACTCTTGAAGAGATACTAAAAACGCGGCGAATTCCACGCGATCGATACAAGCTTCCATTACTTTTTTTTGAGCCTTCATGCGTTTGAGCAGGCACGTTTTCACAACTGCATAGTTGCAACGAAACACGGCTTTTATTACGGTGGTAATAATGACGCCCAATTCGGGCGCCTATGTGGCGGCGTCTATTTTCTGACGTAGAACAATTTAATAAGAAAGAATGGCAGGGCACGTGTTGAGAGAATTGACGGCAAGCAGAATCTGTATTCTCGCTGCTTCCAGCACTAGCAGCGATTCCTGACAACATCCTGCGCATCACCCGGCGTCCCAGCGGGAGATGGAGTGTAGAACGAGTACAGCTCCGAGTGAACGTAAATAAGAAGGCTTGTAACAAAATACCAGTATCGGTAAACAACAAAGAACAAAATGCAGCCAATTCATGCCACAGTATAGCGAGTAAATGTTACCACTGAAAACGTTTTAATACAGAGCAGAATTCAGACGGTTTCCGAAGGGGAAACCAGAAACGCTGTGTTTCAGGCTTATAAAACGGGATCCTGGCGTGCGCATCGAGTCGAATCTGAAATTCACGAGGACGACGGAATGAGGTACAAACGCATCGTTCAAGATGTTCTAATAAATCTACCACTACTCTTTAAACACTGTCTACGTTATCATACTGGCAGTAGCTAGATAAATACATTTCTGCCAAGGAACTGCCTCCTATGTGAACGCTTGGAGGCCGCCTGAAAGCGCAAACTTTCTAAGGAGCAAACGAGCGCTGCTTGTCACGAAAATCAGCACGCATCGCGCTGTAGTACGCTGTGTTCAGAATGTGAAAGAAGTCATGACTTGCACTGTGAATTGACCGCGCTTGGTTTTGAGAAATAATGAACGAGGTTACTTACGCCAGAGTGGGAATAATTCGAAGTGATATTTTGTACTTTCGTATCGTTAGAACAATATTCGAAGTTTCCGCTGGCCACTTATTGTTTCGCAGCTCCTAAAAGCCGCCTATTATTAACTCCGTAATTAGCGTAATTTGTACTTTATTTGTTTAAGCGAAAAATAGTTGACTCTTTATCGACTATGCGCCACAGATCCCGTTTATATACGACTTAAACATACGCAACTTTAAAATTGAGCCAATCAAGTTTTCACCAAAGAAATTCTCTATGACAAGGAACCAGAGCACACAAACAAGGACAAAAAGAGAAAGGTATCAGTCCTCTCCACAACATGACCAACTTACCATTTTGGTGTACGAAGAATACGCTTTGATAGTAAACGAAGGTTTCAAATGAAGCAACAGCCTATTGGTGACATTACGTATTGTGCTTCTAAAAATTCTTAGGCGTACTCAGTATTAAAAGGATATTCGTATTTACACATTTATTATTCATGAACTCCTTTTTTGGCGTAACTATATTGTTTAAAATGAAAAACATCGGACATTTTGATACCCCTCTCTTTTTGTGAAAGAAAATTTGACATCCACAACAATGCAGCTGTACGAGTACGAAGGAAATCAGAAACGTCATATTTGAAGAACAAATCATGCTGGACAGGATTCGAACCCGGGGCCACCGCCTGTCTAGGGCAGTCGCTCTACCAACTGAGCTAACCAGGAGGCTAGTCACTGGTAGCTCGAGAGGGAGTTAATCGACAACTCCACCTTGCGGATTTCCCCGAGATCTGGTCTAATAACACCTGTCTATCACTTCTAGATGTCGATCAATTCACTCAAGCGCTACAAAAGACTAGCATCCTGATTAAATCAGTTAGTAGAGTGACTTCCGTGGATAGGTGAAGATTGCGTGTTTGAATCCTCGGCTAGGACAAATTGTTCTGGGAGTACAGACTTTCCGATGAAGCTATACAGATTTCCTTTGTAGCCATACGGCTGCATGGATGTGTTCCGTGATGCATTGGGGTGTTACACGTCTGTAACACCATAATAATAACATGGCACAGCAGCCAAAACACTTATGGGCTTCCTGCAAATTTTTAAAGTATCAGGCAGAAACGCCAACACTTGTTTGCCGTACACATGTATAATTTTCTAGCGCGGTCTTAGTGTACCCGTTTTTTGTCACTATATCGCCACCGTTGGTGCAAATCTGTTTCACTGGAGCAGTCACAAAAGCAGGCGCTAAAAATTTGGTGACAGAAAACTTTCTTGTGTTAATACAGGATTTTGTTAGTTTAAAAACATTACCACACAAATATTGACGCTTGTATGCAAATTTCTATAGCAGGTTTCCAAGATTTTTAAAGGACTAAGGATAGGAGACAATCAATTTCTTCGCCTCAAGAGAAAAGACGAAGGATAAACAGTTCCCGCTAGAATGAGAGCCACATGACCAATATATATGGTACAATCAGTAAACTAATTCCTGTAGTGCATGCCAAAAGAGTTTCCTTTGTTAATGTACTTATGCTCTATGAATCTCCTGCAGCTTATACTGTGATTTTTTACGCTACCGATTAAGACTTATTTATGGTTACAAATTACGACTGGAGCAGAGCAATTCAGATCTCAACCGCGTTTAGTCCAAATTGAAGCTGGAAAAACTTATATTTTTTCATGACCGAAATCCCAAATTTGGACATTCCTCACAAACGCATTCTAATAAAAATATACAGTAAAGTCGTGTAGACATTGCACGCATTGAATGAATTGAGTGGCGGATGGATCACTGACCGTATTTTTAAATGTTGGCCATGCATTCAGGTAGCCGTTGTTTATAGGAGAGTTGGAGCCGAACAAATGCGGAAATATCAGGAAGAAAACAATTTCGGGTTAAAATATTACGTGTGAGAAGAGTACGCAGTGACAAACGAAACATTAGTTTTGATCAGCCGGTCTTTTGCAATGCTGGAAATTGAGTGTTGGCAAAAATGCCCGTTCTCTGGGTGGTGGCCTTCTAGTAAAAATTCTTCACGGTACTATAAATAACTTCCCGGTATTGCATACTATGTGGAAGAGGCCAGGCCATATTTTTTTCGGGGTGTGGAACAAAATCAGCATAGATATATAGAGTTCTGGAAACGCCGTGCTTTTGGAGTCGGAGGCCGGCCGCATTTCGTTTAGGATTAACTGTACAAGTACCCTGAAAAGATAAGTCGCGTCTAGAAGTTTTTAGTTGTAAACACTGCGATTCTGTTCAGCAAACAGTACCCACTTTTTTTCTTCCAGAGGCTATATTGTCGTGATGACCACGACTATAGCGCCGCTGCACACTTCCAGTTACTGCAGATACTGAATCCAGAATAGCGAGGGATGAGGGCAAATAAGGAAGCCACTCTTAACGGGAGGCATGAGGCCAGCGTCGACGATGTGATGACGTGGATGCCATCGACGTACTCTTGGAGCATTCCTTAGGAAATATCGACGATAATCAACGGGGCCTGGTTGTCGAGGATTAGCTGATTATCATGCGTACTGCTGCTAAAACAATTTCCAATCCAATCTAATCCAATCAAATTTAATCGAATGCTACCCAATTCAATGCAATCCAATTCAATCCAGTCCAGTCCAGACCAGCCCAGTTCAGTCCAGTCCAATCCTGTCCAGTCCCAGCGGCGGCGGTTCCGGCGCGCCTGCTGTGGGCCGTGAGACGACACTGGTCCTCGCGCATGCCCAGCACGGCTCTCTAGGAGCCACGTGAGACTACTCAACCTCGGCCAGTGTATCGCATGCTACAAAACCCTTGCAGCCGAACGAAATTTAGGTCTTAGAGCTGCCTGAACTAGGCCTCAGTACTTATAGCCAAAATATCGTATGTGCCCCATACCTCCCTGTATGTACAAATCGAGCATATCATTTGCTTTCGTTAAAGACATTTTGTGGAATATGATTCTATGAATGCATGCGAAATAAACACTCTGTCTACATTTCTAAATGTTTCTCTAGTATACTGGTAGCAGAACTGCATTTGGAAAATGCATCTGTAGATAATAAAGTTTGGACAATACCAAAGGTTTGTCACGTGTCGGGATGCAAACGAACTTTATTTTTATTCCAAGATTTGGCATACGCTATATTGAACTCTGTAAAAAGTATATCATATTTCGTTAAGGAATGACTAAGCCATCAAACGGAAATATATCTCGCGTGTAATGTTCGCGTTCTAATTGTTACCGTGGTGTTGTTGGGGGGTTGTTTTATCTGTACCTAGAGCCGGTGTCCTTAGTTCTTCGCTCCATTTTTGTGTTTCCGGAAACTGATGCGTACTTCCGTCTGCGACCACGTGCCTCAAGCTTCCCCACAGCTGGACGCTTGTGTAGTGTGCAGTGATGCAACTGTCTCCTCCATTACCCTCGTCGTGATGTTTTCCCCTTAGAGTTGTTTGGTTCCGTCTGGTGCCTTCACTGAAAAGCTTGGCTCTGTTGTCCTTGAGAGAGGTTTTGCAATAAGGAGTTCTGTTCAGGTGGAAATAAAAGAAGTTACTGGCACCACCAGGAGTCGAGCGTTGGAACTAATATAGTAACGAAGCGTGAGCCGATTCAGCTACGAGTTCACGTGGAAACGGGGTACACAGGCGGTGCACTCACCCAGCACAACTGCGGGTTTACCCCCTGCGTTCTCGCTGAATGCCACGTGATAGCATCAAGCGACCTCTCGTGCCGCTGTGCGCGCCGCCCACGTCACGTGTAGCGGCCGTGTGCGCACCTTGAGCATGCGCTAGGACTTACAAAAATAAAAGGAAGCTCTCAACAACGCATGTAATCTCAGTTCTAGTACGCCAATATGCTAAAGCCTGTGGCCTCCAGTGTTCACCTCAAAATCAAAATTCCTTGTCGTCCGCCCTCACGCCAAACGACACCGAGGAATACACACAAATACTCCTTGATGACCAGGCCATCACTCCAAGCCCCCTCATCAAGTTGCTGCGCCTGCAGATCCAGTACAGTACCAACAATGACGATCCTTGCCGCATCTCAAACACGGCATCAATCAAATCATACAGATTACGAGGCGAGTAGCCAAAGAAGTGAGGCTTCAAGGAAATTAATACCCTGCGATTGTTTCAATGTTTTGTCCTCTCGAGGGTCCCTTACGTCAACCCGCTTTCTTCACAGCGAGGAAATGAAGATGCTTGATATAATGATTATGAATGCGGTTAAGCGGGCCATTGGTCTTCTATTGGTCTTTGGGCTAGTTGAGTATACATGACACCTTAAAAAACAGCGCCAGAAAGCTCGGACATAGAGAAGGTCAACAGACACGAGTTTTCTTCTAGAGAAAAAACTACCCTACGGCTCATACAATCCGGCTCGTTCGCACACCCGACGCGTCCTCAGTTAATGCACCCGAATCGCTACGACGCTGCATGTAAATGTTGCTCAGAAGTAAAACACTTCGCCACATAATTGGGCTATGCGACGTAAGCCCTGAGCACACTGCTCTCTACCCGTCAACTACCAAACAGCAGCGATGGGGGATGTTGCTGTCCAGCCCCTCTCTGCCTACCCAGCTTCAGTTGGTGGACAGAGCACCGACGTGCACTGCATATGGGCTGCAGTGAAAAAGTGACCACTCCCATGGGCCGCCCTCTGGGTAGTTCAGAAATCTGAATAAAAGTATTTCCTCCTCAAGCTCCTCCTCCTCCATCGGTTGCCGATTTTGTCGCCTCTGTTGGCGGCGGCAGAAATGGAGAAGTGACATCGTCTAACACTGGTTTTGAGCCTCCTTTAATTTTATAAAAAAAGGGTTCCCGTTCCTGTGTTTCCCCAATGCAACTTAACCAAATACCGTTCATGAATTATGCAAAGAATATCGCGTTGAAGTAATAAAGGTTGTGGTTAAGTGCATGTTTCACTGTATGTAGAGCCACGTGAGTGAATTTAAGTGATGTCGCATGGGTAATCATTCTGGGTGCAGCTTACAGCTTTCCTTTCCAAGCACATTCACAGGGTGGACTGGCGCGCATTTTTTTTTTTTTTTTGTAGCGCGAAGGCTTTACTCATTCGGACTATGCTGCTTGAAAATATGAAGGGGGTGCCGAAGGCCCGTACGGGTATACACCCAAGGGTTAAGAGTTTGCAGCTTTGGACTTTACGATTTAATTTCTTTGCTGTCTGGGGCTTCAGCGCTTAAAGCGTAGAATCGCGCTTCCGTTTGACATCAAAATACGCGTAGCAGGAGCTGTCTTGGAAACTGTGCACCCCCGGGGTGCCTTTGATAAAGGATGCCACGTGGTTAAAAGCATACATCGAAAGATGATCGTGACGCTGAGAAGGCGACACAATCTTGGAGAGCTCCTGGCACCTCGACTGTAGTTTAGGCTGTTCCACTCTACAACCCCTTTACTACCGTACTCTTGCAGACCACCATCACCTGTAAACAACACACCTTGCAATTGCTGCAGCGTGCGTGTTCCAGTTATCATCGTAGCCTGTAGTTGCGAAGCAGAAGGCGCTGTCCGCGGTTCTTGTAATGAACCTCTGGAAAAGGCGTTTTTTTGCCATTCCCCATTGTCTGCTTCCGTATATTTCTCCAGCGACAACCAGCGATTTTCAGTGGTAGTGGCGACCACGACGTCGAGGATTGGTTGTCGTATGAAAGGGTCAGTGCTGACAACACGTGCAATGGCGCGATGAACCTTACCAATGTAATATTCTACCATACGGACGATACCAACCGCTCGTATCGCAACCACGAAGCCAGTCTACAGTCCCTGTCCACCCTCAACAAGTGTTTTACGGAAATAGGCGGACACCCAGCCACTGAAAATCTCGCCGACCAACAATTGCGAGAGTGGGGAGACCACGTTGGCGAACTCTTATTATTCATATACAAGACGTCATGGACGTATGAAAACGTGTCCCCCCTACTATGAGCGGCGACTCTCCCACGGTCAACAGCTTCGTGAAGGATATCGAAGATGAGGCCTTTCAGATGTTGCTGAGTAGGAATGTCAGAGTGTGCGAGATGGCATAACCCTGTTCTAGAGCTTCGAACCCTACACAAACAGCACCTCTTCAGGCGGCGCTCAACTTCACAGCAGGGAGAGCCACTGACTTGATTTGTCGTCAGCAGAGAACAGCGATGACTAATCGGTCAACTATTTCTTGTATCGTGCGCACTTGCAGCAGTGTCTTAGTAGCCTTTATCTCCTGGACTTCAACGAGTCATCCGGGAACAATCTCCGAAGCTCTTCCTTTAGTCCGACCCTCGGTCCCTGTGGCTGCTTTATTAAGCCGCCTCTGACCAACATGGAAGCATTGCTACGACCTAGATAGATAGCCCCGCCGTCCGCCCCCCAATTTGTCCTCCCCATTCACCGTACCCCACTCCGGCAGCAGCTCATGTGCCAAATATATCATGCGTTTTTCCCGAAATGAGCCAGATCAATAAACCGAAACTGAGTCGGATTAAGTTGCACTGAGAAGAAAAACTTGGCAACTTTCCACTAAAAAAAGGGGTCGCTAGAAAATAGTCGAGATGACGCCCTCAATACATGTGCGGGGACCGTAGTTCATTTAGAAAATTAGCCAGATCCTGCTGTTTCATGGATCAAAATGAGCGAAGTGCATTTGGCAATGGGATTTTGCTTTTGGCATTAGTATTGAGAGTGTTTCGTGGGTGTTTACGGATATTTTTGCTGGCTTATTATGAATTCCATTAGGAGAGCGGCGCAATATCTGTCCTCAGGTGTCAACGCCGAAGTGAACGAAAAAAGCGAATGAAATGAAACATAGATAGGAAACAATAAATTCATTTCGTCTGTCCCGTTCCTACGAAATACCTCTGTTTTTTTTTCTTTAAAACTTATATAGGCGCCGCTTTCAAGCTTTGGAAAATCCCTCCTCTCGCCCTCCTCCCCCCCGCTCCTCCGCTCCGAGAGTACGAACCACGTCATCAAGGTGAAGAATAAGATATGAGCAGCCTCCTTGTATAGGGCTTTTGGAATTTTATGGCAAAGCAATAAAGAGCTTGCTTACTTCTGTAGTGCGTTGAGGCGTGCCCAAAAAAATTATTCTGGGAAAAAACTCGAAAAGAGCAGCTAATGGTGCCAAGAGGACTCACCTGCTCTCCTGGTATATTTTCTAGGGTTCTTGAAGGCCTGTTGCATACTTTTGGTGCCTTTGCCATCAAAACTCAATCGCACAATGTTTGAAAGTCAATTTATGTAACCTTTCCATAAGAATGCAGCATCGAATTGAGGGATTTAATTCAATATCAGCCAAATTCAAACTTATCACCCCAATAGTGCTCAAATTGGCGGCATAGTTGTTCATTACTTGAGGCCATAAACATTTCCTGGCTGTCGTGTAAAATATATCATAAAATAATTTTGACAGCGCTGCATTTATGTTTGGTAACAAATTTTAGCTTGCTTCTGAAATTCTCATTAAGTGGATCGGGCTCATTTCGAAACAAACGCCTCATATGACGAAGGTCTGATAACCGCCTCGCATGGCCACACGGCACGTTGCTGTCCCCGCCGCATTGCTTCATACCGTCAGTCCTTTCGGCCACGGGCACACGGGAGGAATGAGTAGCCAATTCATCAGTAGTCTACCTTTCCGCCCTCGAGCTCGCTACCTGATGACATGCAGACTTTAGGTAGCCGCAGGTCGCTCCTCGCGTCGCCCATCTGCCTCGCCCGTGCGTTCTCGCTTTAACCTAACGCAGGATGAAATATATTTTTGCCGTTGGGAAGGTGAGAACTGCGTCCTCCTCATATCCATAAGACCTAGATTTTTCGCTCGTAGCAACAATACACGCAATGTTAAGGCATCACCCCACCCACACTTGTCGATAACGGAACTTAAGATTCTGTAATCAACAAAAACGTTTCCGCGGAACAAGCAAAGTGTCTACGCCCGCCACTTTGCTCTTGCTTATGGCGCAGACAGCGCGTAACACTTTGATGGGACAGACAACCGGTTTTCGTCGCGTATATGTTCTCTAGCTCATGTGAAAGCCAGCGTTTTATATAGCCCTGGAACCACAAGCAAATTCTAAACAAATCGGCGGAAATAATTTTAATTTGCCACCAAACTTCCTGAAATCAGAAGGTTGGCAGTTCGTAGTGTCGAAACTTGATACTACAATATGTGTCCCTGTAAAGTGACCTGCAAGCCTAGCAGCTACTGTAACTGATGAAACGTTTATTTACGTATTGAAAACATCTTGTAACTCAAGTATTTTTACTAGGTTAAATTGTATATGTATTTCTAAACATTATTTTGAAAATTTTAAAGACACGCCACCCGCCGTCGCTGGGTTGCACTCAGTGTTGCTAACTGAGCCTCCATGCCCACAATCAATGGCAGCGTTCAGTAAACAGACCCAGTGAAAGAGCTTTGACGATTCTGCCTGAGTCAGTGGCGTTTGTTCTGCCAAAATGTATGATTTCAGTTTCCAAATACGCCAACGGCAGCTTAAAAAATGTCGCGCCCAGGAAGAATCGAACTTCCCACCTCTACAACGTGAAGCGACATTCTACCTATCGTCTTTCCCAACCAATGGCGCAGTCGTGCAAAATAAACCGTTGCAATCAAAAAAGACATAAAGGTACAGGAAAGCCGGCAATTCAGACATTTTTAGCTGCGGAGAAGTTTTTAAATATTGTTTTTCATTTCGCAACGCATACAAAAGTATGTTGTCGAGCAACTCTATGTCATGGTTGCTAGCATTATTTTTGGGAGGGACACATACGTCTCGTAGATCTAAAAATTTCGACTTAAAAAGTTCTAGGCCGTTATCAGCAAAACCTTTTCTCGTCAAAGTGCTTTAATTGATGCCCTTTCATTTGGGATAGAGAATTTATACTGGACAAAAATCGGTTGTCTGTCCCTTTAGGCACCTTGCTGCGTACATGGCTCAGGATACCATTCAACTCACCACGTACCTCATTGAAGTTTCGTGCGTCCTTCATGCTCCGCGACGTGATTTTAAGTTTTGGGCTTTTTTGTCAACCCATCATGCCGTCATCGATTCCGCACGAGCTCACTTCCATTTATTTCCTCTGCAGTAAGCCCGTTGCACGTGTAAATCTGCTGTGCTTGTATCAGTTTTCTGCGACTCAGTTACCGACGCCATAGTGATGTGTAGCCCCTCCGATATATTTTACCGTACAAAATGCTTCCAGGTGTCATTCGAATTTCTTGAATTAGAGCATATTTCCAGTTTAATGCGTATTTGTAACGCCGATTTCACTTCGTCTACACTGTTTCATGGTCAGTACCTGTGTCTCACTGATGTGATCAACGCCATGCTCATTACCGCCGTTTCCAGTGACTCAATTGACGTCCACTGGCAGCCTCAGGCCTTTCCATCCGCCCTCTGATGCATCTGTGTTCCTTGTGAGTGACAATCTTAGTACCTATCAACGGAGCCAACTTCTCGTCCTGTTCCCACGTATTCTTGTCGTCTTTTGACTGCCAGGAATCCTCTAGGCCACTCTCCTACTCTTACCGGCCACAGTATTACACGTACTCCTGATGCATTAGACAACGATCCTATCGTGTGTAGGCCAAAAGAACGTCGCCTTATTGATACCCACGTGAACAAAAAACTTCAACGTGGTTTCATACAGCTTTCCAGGAACCCATTGGCGTCGGCGCTGTTCTTTTAACAAAATTGGATCGATTAGCTTCTACGTTGCTAAATCCATGACTCAACATATACAGTAAGGACCTTTACCCTCGCCAAAGGATGGCGATGCACTACGAGTTTTGCAAGCAGCCCAGTTTCCTTCTTTGTATGTGAGATCTGGCTATTAGCAGGTATCTAAATGGAGACGCTGAAGGTAAAAAACGTACTTTTTAATAAGAGAGGGCGCTTCCACGAGTTCAACGTAATGTCGTTTGATATCTGCAATGACCCTGCGCCGCTCGAACGAATGATGGACTGTAGTCGGCGTGACTTGACATGAGAATGCTGCTTTCATTAACTTAACAATAATGTCAAATATACGCAAGAAGAACTAAGAAATGCTTTGAAAGAAATGCAAGGGGCAAACCACCCGCTGAAGATGAGATAACACCAGATCTCTTGAAGCATGGCCGGGAACTTGTACTAGTAAAACTTGCAAACCTCTACACGCAAAGCCTAACGCCCGCAAGTGTACCGGAATATTGTAAGAACGCGAACATCATCCCAATCCATAAGAAAGGCGACATGGAGGACTTCAAAAATTACAGGCCGATCAGCTTCTTGTCAGATATGCACATGGTACTTACTAAGGTAATCGATAACAATCTCTACCACCTGATTTAAGTCAACCTAGTCAACATGCAGGGCTTCGGAAACGCTATTCAACAATGAACCATATTCACATGTTAAATCAAGTGATAGAGAAGTGCGCGCGCTATACTCAACCCCTAAACAAGGCCTTCATAGATTATGAGAAAGCAGTTCACTCGATCGAAACGTTCGCAGTCATTCAGGCATTTCCAAACCTGGGTGTAGACGAACATTAGGCAAGAATACCACAGGGTATCTACGATGGGCCCACAGCTACCAGCGTCCAGAATAAGGCAAGAAGTAAAATACCTATAAAAAGGAGTTCAGACAAGGAGACACAACCTCTACAATGTTATTCACAGCATGTTTACATGAGGTATTCATAACAATTGACGGGGAAAAGGTGCGAGTAAGGGTTTATGTAGAATAGTTCACTAACCTCAGATTTGCTGATGATGTTGCCTTTCTAAGTAAGTCGGGAAAGAATCGCAACGCATGCTTACCACATTGGACAAACATAATAGAATCCTGGGGCTGAAAAGTATAATGCACAAAACTAAAGCAATGATAAATAAACTCGAGAAAGCACAACGGTTTGAGATAGGTGGCGAGGCAGTTGAAGTGGTAAGCAAATATATCAAGTTAGGCTAATTTGTGACCCCAGAAACCAACCACGAGGCAGAGACAATTAGAAGGATAAGAATGGGGTGCAGTGAATTCGGCCGCATTCTCAGATAATAAATAGCAGCCTATCATTATCCCTTAACAAGAAAGTGTATGACAGCTGCATCTTACCGGTACTAACCTACGGGGCAGAAACTTGGAGGCTCACTAGGAAGGTTAAACTTAAATTGAGAACGACTCAGAGGGCAATGGAGCGAAAAATGATAGGTGTAACATTAAGGGGCAAGAAGTTAGCGTTGTAGGTCGGGGAACAAACGCGTGTTAAGGACATATTACTAGAAATTAAGAAGCAAAAATGTACGTGGGCAGGGCATGTCATGTGAAAGCAACATATCCGTTTGTCAATAAGGGTAACACAGTAGATTCCTAGAGAAGGCAAGCATGGCAGGGGGAAGCAGAGCGTTAAATAAGCAAATGAGATCAAGAAGTTTGCGAGGATAAATTGGTCGCACTTAGCCCAGGGCCGGCATATTTGGAAATCCATGGAAATGGCCTGTGCCCTTCAGCGGGCATAAATAGGCTAAAGTTGAATGTCACATGTTCTTTGAATATATTGAGGTCACCAGTTTATTATTAGTTTTGAAATGCCTCTTTTTGACCGCACTTCTTTTTAGGCAATTCAAGTGCCGCTTCGCTTCCCGCAAACTAACCATTTTAGGCCACGTTATATCAAAGCGGGGAGTCAGCCTTCATGCCGACGATCATGCCGTACTCAGCAACGTTCAGAAGATCACAAAAAGAAGTCAACTGAGAAGTTTCATTGGGCTCTGTTCGTACTTTCGAAAGCTCGTCAGATACAGTATTTCAATAACAACATGTTACATACATCTTCGGAACGAACTTAGTAAAACCTCTGATTGTTTTTTATAGTTTCACGCGGTGCCTTCACAAAGAATCGTTCTGTGCGCACCTGTCTGGGAATCCGCCGCCATTCTTACCTGTCGGGATATACAGAACTTCACATTGACGCCAGCGGTGTTGGCATCGGCACCATACTTTCCGAATAGAACCCTGCCTTCAGCGAATACGTCGTTGCTTGACAAACACGACTCTCGAAGAAGTGGAATCAAACTACTAAGTTTTGAAAAATAGTGATTGGCTATTATGTTGGCGTTAACCAAGTTTGACCCCACGTGCACGTCAAATCCTCCGACGTATAGCCGACTGCCACTAAATGTGTTGGCTGTCTTCCACTGAAGGATCCATTTGGCCGTCTAGAAAGGTGCACCTTCGCCTACAAGAGTACAAAATGCGAGTGCTCTAGCGATCTGGCCATAAGCGCAGTGATGCAGGCGCTCTCTCAGGCTCCCCTGTAACCACCGACAGCGCCCTTTTGTAATCCGTTAATATAACTCTCCCATTCCTAACCCTTGAAGGGATACCTGGCAAGAACTGAAAGTATTTCTGATTCAATTGTATTTAAACGTTCTCGCCCACCATGCTCCACCACACGCCCTTCAAGCACTGTGATGACAAGCTGCTCCCATCGCTGCTCGCGACAGGCACCTGTACCGCCGAAAGTACAACGCTGGAGGTCGAAACTGGCACATCGTTTAGTCCCGCCATCTCGTCTGAGCACTGTGGACATGTATATATACGCCGAAGCGAAAAGCGGACATGCTCGTGTTCTCAAGACCTACACACGCCTGTGCATGCAATATTAATGGCGTGGCATGTACACTTCTCTCAATAAGTTTGTCCATTCTCACGGAGAATGTCAACGCCGCTAGTCTCCGTCGCACAAATAGGCGAATAAATTGTAGCCGCTGCTGTGTGCGACATAACCTTTCGACCATGTCGTTACACACCTGCACGGGCTCTCTTTATACGACTCGTGGAAAGCGGTGGGCTATGGTCGCGGTTAAACATCTAACCAGGCACGCCAAAACCGGCACGCTTCCTGTCGGCAATACCCGTCAGCTCACCTCGTTTCTACGAGGCCGTTTCGCCTGTGAAAATATTTCATTACCCCGAATTTGTCACGCACATTTTCCAGAATATTGTCCCGGAATATACGCTGGCGTCAAGTGACCAAATGCACTACAGCAATACCGCACCACAACAAAACTGGCGATAGCGACACCTTCGCTGCCTTCCATCTTCACAAAGTGGAAGAGCTTTCGTTTTGTTTTTTTCTCCTTATGATTTCTTCTTGTTCGACATGTATTGTTTGCGTACACGTCTTTAATGTGTACCAACCACAGGTAACGTGCACTGTATACATTGACAAAGTGTGCGGGAAGATTGTTTACAATACATGGGCGGCCTGACATATAGGATTTTTTCTATGATATTGAAGAGTTTTGCTGGGATACTTTTATTGTCGATTCGCCTACCGTTTTTGTGTTTTTTTGTCAAAGAAATGCTCATCTTGACTACAGGAAATGCTTGAATTGCACAGTGTAGAGTTTAATGTGGCAAAAACAAAAAAATGTCTAACATCATTTAAAATGATTTTGCATATTTCCTTTAAAGTTTAACAATACTGTGTTACTGATACATTTCGCCGGCAGCCGAGTGATGCCATTAAGTTATGATGTGTTTGGTAACGCACTTCCAATATTTTTTTGGCAGGACGTTTACTGCTTGATGTGAAGGGCGAGAGATTGTGTACAACTTATGCCATCTCGAGAATGTTTCCATCGCATTGTTCAAATAACTTATATTGGAAGGGCCGGTTGGTAGAAAGTAGGAAAAATCAGTAACATTCACGAATAGAGTGTTGGCAGCTTCGCAAAAATATCGAGACGTGAAGATGGCATCACAAATTCTTTAAATGAGGTGTTTCTATAAAATATGAACCTTCAAAATTCTGATACAAAACAAACTTTTTTGAAAAGCACAGTTTATATTTGGAAGTAAAAAAACATGACCGCCTCTAATATAATAAGCATGCACGTACTTGTTCATGCAGACGAAGTTAAAGAATTCCATGGATGTTATAATTCTTACTGGAAACGTGGCTTTTACGAAATCCACATTTAAAATGAGAAACCGAGATAAAAGCTGAGGAGGGATTATCGGGGCATAGCAAAATATTACCAGCCCTCGATTTGGCCATCTCATAGCGCTCTGACCCAGCGTGACCTAGATTGTAGACCATGCGAACAGGCAAAAATATCTGCGGCATCTCGGACTCAGAATGGGTCTTAAGCTTGTCCACGCACACTAAAATGAACCGGAGGTAGTTAGGGGCCTCGTAAAGCCAATGGGCAGGGGAGCACTTCCAGCACGGTGGTGAAGGAGCAGGGTTGGGACTAATTAGAAGAGACGACCACCATTTGAGCACCAGCTAATGTTCTGAGCACTAATCTCACTATTTGCTACACTTTTCTTTCAGCAACAGTTCTTTTCGTTGTGAGCCAGGAGCACTACTTTCTTACTTTGTGAAACAAAATTAGCCACCGTAACACTAGCTGGTACACGAACCTACTTGTGGGAGACAATGCATCAGCACAGATGCATGGCCAAGTTATTGTCGGCGTGTAGAAGGCTATACAAGAATCATAAAACTTGTTCGTCTAAGGCTTTGAGAAGAGGCTTTGTTTAAAAGGTTAATTTTGAAAGAAACCCCTAGTAGAAAAATAGGGGTATATCTAAGGGAATGAATACTGCTGCGGCCGTGAGAACACTAAAATACGCGACAAATCGTCCAATCCGTAAAAAAAATGTTATTTTTTAGAGCAAAAAAAAAAACAGGGAGGAAAAACCGTGAACGATATTTCAAAACTACGACGTGCGTGCAAGTCGGATGAACCCAAGCACTCTGCTCAGGCGAAAAATATTAGCCCCTACAGGCAACAATGCATGGTCTTGAATATTCTGATTACGACGGCAACCACACAGCGATGAATGATTTATTTGGTATCTCTTATACTCTATAGCGGAGCCTTTTGTGCCTCGTTGATGGCTGCCGCCGTCGCTCCGAAATACTCTGCAGAAAAGCCAACTTTTTAAAACGAACATGATGATAAGCGAAGGCACACCAAGCACCACAACCGAGAACACGCTTCCTGTGGTTTGAGTCGAACGTGTGAACTTCGCGTTATAAAGCTTCCGTCTATCTCATTACGCCATTTCGACAAGGTTGAAGCAGTTTGGAGCTTAAGCGAAGCTTTTTTGGTCTGACTGAGGGCGACTGCCCAGTCACAAAGCTCTGTGTACCCATACTACCGGAACGACGGTTAGCGAATACCTCAAGAAAACGCTGAGCGATAAAACCATCCTTGTCGTCGGACGAAGGGGAGTTTGCTTTTGTTCACCTTAAACTCCATTTTCTTCTAGTATACATGCCGTTCCAACCAAGATAATTTTTATATCAACTTCTGTCGAGCAAGTATTATTTACTGAGCATATTTTCGCAGATTTTTCAAGCTACAATTCTGCAGTCGTTTGTCCTATTGCCACTGCTGCCAGTTGGAAAAGTGTGATTGTTTATATAAGTTCACGACAAAAGTTTCGAGGATGCGTGAACTTAGCGCGACGATTTTACATACATGATTTACACTTCCCCGGGAAGGTAAAAAATACCGTCCATAAATGTGGGCTCTCACATAACCAAAAAATGCACATCTATTGAGGGGTCCTGTCAGCTATATGGGAAAAGAATTAAACTATTTACCGAATGTTTTTGGTTCGTATGCCACCTGAAGCCAAAGTATTCTTTTGTTTTTTTTGTTTGTTTTTTGTTCAAAAATCCACGCGATTATCCTTACTACTAAGCCACGGCGTAGTTTCGTACTCACTTTTTCGTGGCTTTGACTGTTCGCTTTATGTATGTGTAAATTAACTAAGTCTGATGTTCTTAGTTTTGAACTGATCTGAATACAAAAATTGCTTCATAAGGTTTTAGTGATAATATCAACAATATTGCAAATATCGCTGCTGAAATATTGTTACTTATACGACCCCACACAGCACTATAATGGTGAACGAAGCTGTTTTTTGGCAGGAATTTATTTTGATCACGCTTTCGCTTTTGGATTCTAAACGCCGCTTTTTTAGGGCTATTTTTGGTCACGGATTCTCAACAACGAAAGAAATGCCTTTTCAAAAAGATTTCTATGCAGGCATATTTAGGAATATGTCAAGCAAAGAAATATGTTAAATTGTATCAAGGGCGACTCCGTTGGCTCATGTCCCTGATCGCATTCAGCGCGAGGTGCGAGCACATAACCGCGACCAACAGGGGTTTTTGAAATAAACACAAAGTACGTACTTGCAGATGTCGCTGTTGAAGGGTGGGTGAATTCTCGAGACCCGTGTGTAATCTTTGACAGAGCAATTCTTTTGAATGCATAATGGTAGCTGAAGCAAATTTTATGCCCATAGGGTTTCCACTATGGAGGTACGTTTTGGAGCACCCAGGCAAATTGACGGTATTTGAACCCTCGAAATAATCAACCACTCAATGAATTATTTAATCAATCAATCTATCAATCAATGAGACCGCTCTACGTATTTTGGGAAAAAACAGTATGGGACTGAAAGCTCGAGCAGCTAGACGAGGTCGCTACAACGTTACAAGTTGTCAAACAGCAGTATTACGGTCAATCACGAACAATGAGTACAAAGTAAACTGTCAAGTGTTACATATCATCGAGCAATACAAAATTTTGTAACGTAACGCTGAGCAGTGGGGAGACGTCCACAGGCATACTTATAAAGGCACATGAACATAAAAATCAGCAATCTACAAAAAACAGGAATAAAGAAAGAGGAATAAAGCGAATAAAGCTAGAAGCTTGTAGAACCCTCTGGATCGACCTGGAAGTGGCGGCCTTGCAGGCAGTTTTAATGTATTTTCTTACCGGCTGTTTTTATGCACTGAGAACTTCCGGCCGATTGGATGCGCACGGGTTTGCCTAAGGACTTTCATTCAAGCCAGGGCATTTCTTTTCATGGATTCTCTGCAGCACCCAGATGAATTACATCATTGTTGAAATAAAGGATCAGCTCCGCTAAGAAAATCCAATATTACCAGAAGCAGTTAAAATGCATTTTCAAGGAGACGTGAGAACCCTCGCAAAACAATATCGGGATGGATCGCACAGCGTGGATCACCTCAAATACGTATTTGAGGATAGAGACCTTTTTTTTCACGCCTCATTTTTGGTAGCTGCCATTTTGTCAATTTGCCGTGCTGGGGACCCTACGATTAGCCCAGTCGGAACAGAGATGCAGCTGCGTATGCACAACTAAGCCTGGAAAATTTCGGGATATTATTTTAAAATGCGGATAAGAAGGTTTACAAGTAGAGAGTCTGCTGCTGTCAAGTTTCAAAACGAGGCGCTGAAAGAAGAAAGCAACCGCCTTCACGAATGCCGTGGAGGGTTGCAAAAATGAATTGACATGCGTCTACTGGCCTCGAGGCAATACTCGAGACACGGTAACATCGCAATAAAGGTGGTAACGGGGATAAATGAAAAGGATGTGACCCAAATTGTGCACAAATTCTTGTTTGTCGCGCACGAGCAAGTGACTTAGAAGCTTATCATCTACTCCTCGCTAAAGCAATTCAAGCTGTACAGCCGTACAGCTCGCTTAACAACAACAGTCAGAAGCTCTCCTTCAAAAGGCAAGAAAACGTGCCATAACGGCAGCGACGTTGGATGCGCCTTAAAAAGCCGAATTTGTTTTACGACTGCCCTCTTTCAAACGCCATCGTAGAACGACTGTCTCGAAAAGGCGTCCCTGTAGCGGGTTCTGGAACCGTAACAGGAATATATAGAAATACATTTACGCCCATATTCCCGCGAGGGGAACCCTGATGTGATGCGACGCATCAGGGTGTCCAATTGGCGTTTCCATTGGTTGATTATCTATGGTCGTAACGTTGCCTTGAACGTTTGGGGTGACACTAGTATTGGATTGCGTCAATCCACTCTCTCAAAGGACCGTCGCGTTCATCACGTCTTCATCGGAAGAATCAAGCCAAGCACGAAGTCATCAATCGAAGTCACGCGGAGTCGAAAGAGAGCGAGTACTGACTGAACCGCCGCAGCGCGCTACCCGCTTTATAGTCACAGCGCCTGATGGAGAGGAGACAGCGGAGGGGAGTCGCGAATGCGCACAGATGCGCGACGGGAGCGGAGCGAAGCGAGCCAAGCGCGCGCACGCAGCTGTTGTTTATGATAATGAGACGGAGTGAGAGGGTTGCGCACAGCTGTCGGAGAGAAGAGCGGAGGAGTGTCGCGCATGCGCAGGTGGCGTGCGGACGCCGCCGACGCCGACGCAGGAGGGACATGCCTCAAAGCAAGAGATGCGTCGCATCTAATAATCAGACGAACGTGCTGCTGCTGTTTTTTTGTTAGAATATCCCTGTAAAATATGTGGTATGAGCGGTAGCTGTCCGCCGATAGAGCGAATAGAGTCTCATGGTCAGTGGCCAGTCAGCCCGGCCTCGCGCATACAAGGATACATCCCCACCGCTTAGGGGCACAGCACTGCCGACACTACGCTGTGGCCGTCGTCATTTCGCTGCGGCGCGTTCGGCCGACGGCTTGTCTGGGTAAAAGAATGCGGCGGGAATAATGCCATTTACGAAGGTAGACGCCCACGCCAAGTTCCGAAGATTGTGCGCGTAGCTGAAAACGAAGGGGTAATTGTCGCGGTCTGACCGAACTGCAGCGGCGGCTTTCCCGCGAGATCCGTTTTTCGCGTGCAACCGAAGGGACGGCTGCCTTTTGGTAGCCGGCACTTTTCGGGTAATGTCTACTCCGCGCCGCGTGCTTGCTCGCCTGAGCACAGGCTTTTGACCCGAATGTGGCGGTGCCTAATGAAATATTCGGCAAATGGCTGAGTGACAGCTGTCTACGTGACTTTGGGCACTCTCTTACGCATGTAAGAAAGCTAGAGGGGCGTTCTCAAGAGAGAGTAATACCGAGGTGTTATAAAGCTGAACTTGGTCGTTAAAAACCGTTCGTATCTGAGCTCTCAGCTGGGCAGTTCCCGGTAAGACAAAGAGTCTCGACTGCTGAAGCTAAGTTTGGATTTGTGAGCACCCTAAGCAAGAGGAAGACTGGAGGATGGGGTCAGATGTTTAGGGTTCAGCTGTGCAATGGGCAATTAGGCGGGTCCTGCGGCGGGAAAAGGGTCCTGGCCGCCGTTTCTCGAGTGGTTTGTGTACCCTCCGAGCTTAGCATAGTTAGACGGAGTTGAGGCTCTCGACTTATTTGTGCACACTTGGAGCTATAGCGTCTAACTGCAGTTTGAAGTTTTTCCTTTTTGTCACTCATGCATCAAGTTACCCTGATATAAATAGCTGTTTTTAAACCCTTCGTTTCCCTTAATCAAATAGAAACGCCACGAGTTTCTCAATTCAGCCACTCTCCCCAAGAACTTCAACACGAATCACCCTGCAAGCCTCCGGCCAAATCAACTGGAGCTCGAGCGATTGGGTTCCTTATCGGCACCTGACTTCGGGGAAACGAACATCATCAAACTTTACTGGCGCAGCCTACAGTATTTGGCATAATAAATCACCAGGCCACCTTCAGAGACAGAAAGCGGACGCAAGTCCACTGTCATCGGCACCAACAGAGTTTTGCGCGGAGTGGTGCCTTCAAGCCAAGCAAGCGAAAGCAAATCAGCGGCACGAAGTCAACGACGCAGCAGCCAACTACTGATTTTGCGGGTTGATGATATTTTTTGCGCTTCGTTCTGGCGGTGTAGGCTGAGTAGTAGGGTGTATGGTAGTCCCGAGGAGCATGTTGGCAGACATGGGGCAAGGTGAAGGAGATGGTCAGACACAGAAAGCGCCAACTCAAGGAGTTACGGCTGCAGGAGTGGTACTCCAAGTAGAATCTCAAGCCATAATGCTTAAACGAATAAAACTAGAGTTTTAGTTCTAAAAACGGAAGCTTGATAATGAGGAGCGAATCGCAATGTACAAACTTCAGCTCGGAGAGCGCCAGCGTTTGCACAGACTGGAGTTGAAGCGGGAGTGTAGCGTACGAAACCCATCTTGGTGGGGCACAGGTGAGCGGAGGAGATCTAGCTTGGACCCAGCTACCTCGATGACGACAGCCAAGTTGAATGGTTCCACCAAGTGTTTTGAAGTGAAACTACAGGACGAAAAAATAGGCGTGTGTGAGCCAACACACGAGGCAAGCGATTCGGCCGGGGTCATTTGCGTAGCAACGGAAGGGGGCATGAGGAGCATTGAGTTAAGCGCGTACTGTGAAACCGGAGAGTCAAAGGGTACCCCTTGTTACATTTCGTTCATCGGATAAATAGGAATTTTCCAGAATAGAGAAGGAAGACGCGGACACGATGTACATTCATAGCGGTCTCATGTAAATACAGATATTCTTTCCTCTACGGCAGCTTCGGACTTCTTTCATCTACGTCTCATGGCACGGAAACCAGGGAACGAATGAGTCGGGGCCACCAAGCTGTCGGAACGGGTACCAATCCAAGTGAATGCGGTGTAGTCGGTGTCCATAGGGTGGAAGAGATCTCGGCAAAGATGGCAAGTCTTAGGACCATCGGTCTCTTATAAGGACCCCACGATGCGGACGGCGGACGGATGCACTCGGTAGAGCAAGGGTGGTGCAGCCCAAAGGCGACAGACGGGATGGACATACGAGGGCGCAACTATGCATCTTACCTCTTACGCTTGCCCTCGGTGGGTCCAGACAGTGACTTCGCGAATGGTGAGGTGAGAGTCGCAATTTATCGCACAACGAAAAACAGTACCTCGACATCACGAGTGAAGATCCACACGGCCTAATTTGCTGCTTGAAGAGCTAAAGGCGAAATGGGACCAAGAAACGATAATGGCTCGAAAAACTGTGCAGCAACGCAAATGGACATTAGGCTTGAATGTATATTCCAGTGTTCGGTGTGTTAGGGTGAGGAGTTGCATGCGCCAGTTACGAAAAACTGAAGTTTCCTTGAGATGGTTCAATACGAAAATTCAACCGTTTATAGACGTGGACTATTTCAAGCAGGAAGTCAATATAAACATTGAATATGAAGCCATATTAACTGACATACTGAGCCCATTGTACCATAGGCTGAATGACAAGGCAGACACCGATGAACACTGCAACATCATAATTACGTTCGAGGTATCGGCAAATTTTGAATAGTTTTTTACACTGACTAAGATGTGCTGCGAACCACCCGATACGCTGCTGAAGGAATGTACTCGCCCGCCACTTCGCTTCCATTTCATTTTTATCACAAGGGAAAGGGGACACTGTCATGTTCGCCTGCTAAACTGGATCTCCAAACTGTAGATGCCTTCCTCTCAAGTTCACCTGAAGAATCCCCACAAAAGACTGCAAGTAACATAGTCTGCTCATCAAGCCCGGAATCATCCTCGCAAGCCCCATGTAGCAGAGGTGCCGAGCATGTAAATACAACTGATGGTCCTGCGGAAGTACAACGTACAGATGGCGTACTTGTAGTGGACGACCACAGACTCTTCGAAGGTCCTCAGACGGCCGCTGCACATAATGTACGTCGCAAGTTGATTAAAACCGGTCCCAACAGGCGTTGTTGGAAGGTTGGAAAGAATGAGTCACACATGTACAGTCCAATTACCAAAACCTCGAGAAAGACTCGCAAGGCGCTAAACAACTCTCCTGAGGCACCTGTGAATATATTTGAAAAATTCACAACAGAGTTCAAGACAGCAGAAGAGGGAATGCGAATTGCAGCAAGGATACGGCGTCTGCACCAAAACTCCCGTCGTGGGCACAGAAGACGGGCTTTTGCGGCAATCTAGCCGTGTGATGGCTTCAGCGGATTTGAAAGGACTGGTTTCAATGTATATGGTGCTCTGAGCCTGTGCAGAATATTATCTGACAGATACACACTCGTGGGACCTTGGGGTTCGGATATTGAAGGGTTATTAGTTGATTTAATTTATCTGTGGGGAAGGGCAGAATGTTACATTTCATTCAATCGGAGGAACGGGATTTTCCAATAACTGAGAAGAAAGACGAGGACGATCGCAAACAATATACATTCATAGCAGTATCATTTAAATACAGATATTATTTCCTTTACGGCGGCTTCAGACTCTTGTCTTCCACACCCCTGTTGCTGCCAGTGTACGGCCGCAAGTTACATTTGCACCAGCGACTGAGCTAATATACGCAGAACTTGCTGGCACGAGCAGAACCCCAATTGGAATCGGGGGACCGGAGGAGATGGGTGGCGCGCAGGAAGGTCTTGGGGCCAGCCGCGGTCCTAATTTTGCCCATAAGCTGCTCGACAAAGTGAACTCCGTGTCGGTCGTTGAGGATCTCGCCCAGAATAGAAAGGAGAGAGAAGAAGACGAGAAAGCATGCGACGAGACGGAGTGAAAAAGAGACAAAGTTCGCGATGGGGCTGAGGACCGGCAGGAGCTAGGAGTGGATAAAGAAGCTCAGAGGGTATAGTGGGGAGAACATGCAAAAAAAGGGAGCAGAAAGTAATGGAGAACACGACAAGGCCAATAAAAGGGAGCTCAGAGCACTGGAAGAGAGTAGGGAAGATAGGGAGAGCGTGTGTGGGTCAGGTAATCTTGAAGGTAAGAGCTTACCCGAGGAGGCTAATGGACAAGAACAAAACGCATACGTTGAGGCTGCGAAACAAAGAGTAAGAGCTTCTGAAAAGGGTGTGAAGGAGAGAGAAAAACCGTATGAGGAGGCAGATAAAGAGAAAACAGGAAAACGATACGCAATCAGTGATATCGCAAAACCGGTGTCTGAGATCGAGCTTCGTAGCTTTAGTGTCCGTTGCAGTCATTGCCGAGATTTGGACGGGAGGCGCGCGGGGAGGTTTGACGCACTAAGTCTTGCCACCAGGAATGGTGTCACAGACCTGAGTCCTGGGTTACGCCGGTATGAGTGCGTGCTGGGAAGCCTTTAAATGTCTCTTGGTCAGGCCGCTGTACAGAATGAACATAGAGTGTACGAGTGGTTTTTGCTAATAACAGCTGCTTGTGAGGTTGCTGCGGCCGAGCACCCGGTACGTGAGGGGAAGAATGATGCCGAGAAGGTCGTCGCTTTCGCGGGCCGCTATTCCATTCCAACACCAATCCTTCGCTCACGCTGCCAGCAGGAAGCATTTGCCTTATGTTGGGGAATTGGGGAGGCATGGTCACTTTGCCTATGGGACACAAATCGAAGTCGCATTTCACGATACCTCTCCGTCTTTCCTGAAGTCGCGTGCAACTCTTGATGCGAAATTGTCGAGATGTGCGTTGGCATTGCAGCGATGCTAGATCGGGGTCATATGCAGAGGGGGTCGGCAATGTGCGAATGCACTGCTCGGTTTCCGGAATATCACTAGGGGAGGCTAGAATTGAACTGCCTTCCACCCTTAACACCGCCACAGCGGACATGAAGGTTCCCGTTCACCCGTTCTTTTTACAGTGGTGGGCGCGTGCGTGTGTGTGGTGTTTCTGCGCGATGCGCTGCCGTGGTTGTTTAATAGGAGCAGCAAACTTACCTTTCAGGGCACAGCAAAGGAGCAGACGAATGCTCAACTTCTAGAACGAACGCTATCAGGCTACGCCGTCCGGGAGAGCAGTTGCGCGCGTGCGCATAGTGACGATGCAAACTTTTGTAACGTTTCTTTTGCTGGCCACAAAATTGGTTGGATTGTTCGCCAGTGTGTATTTTTTGGTGGTTTAGTGCCAGAATGGTTATGTTTGTTTGTTTACCGTTGTAGCGTTATGGGTTGAGTTGTCGTTTTGTTGTTGGCGGAATTTAAGTGCTACGGAGACACGACCCGACTTCTTTCTCCCTCGCCTTTAGTGTTTTTATCATTTTTGTGTTTTCGAGTTGCTAAAGACTCCTGTCCTTTTTGATGGGGCTAGCGAATTTGTCGTGTTTTGTAGCTTAGGTGAGATAGATTTCGCATTACCCGAATTGCGGAACCGATAGGGGGCTCCTCTGTGGTCACACCTAGCTCCTCTTTTGAGTTTTTGTAATTGTTGTTGAAGGGTAGACGAACCTAGTGGCACTTCTAAATTGTTTTCGGATTGACTGACCCAAGAGATCAGGTAACTCTCCTAAAGGGGGATTTGAAAGGTCCACGCATAAGATCAGTGGCCAGGCACCCCGGTCTCGCACGTAAAAGGATACATCCCCGCCGCTTAGCGGCCCAGCACTGCCGACACTATGATGCTGTGACCGTCGTCAATTCACTGCGGCGCGTTCGGAAGATGGCTTGTCCGGGTAGAGGAATGCCGCGGGAATAATCCCCTTTATGAAGGCAGGGGGCCCCTCGAAGTTTCGAGGATTGCGCGTGTAGCTGACAACGAAGGCGTAATTGTCGTCGTCTGACTGAACGGGAGCGGTGGCTTTCCCGCGGGATCCCTTTGTCGCGCGCCACCGAAGGAACGGCTGCCTTTCGGTAGCCGGCACTTTTCGATGCCACAACTTCCGGGTAATGTCTACTCCCCGCCGCGTGCTTGCTCGCCTGCGCACAAGCTTTTGACCCGAAGGTGGTGGCGCCTAATGAAATATTCGGCAAATGGCTGAGTGACAGCTGTCTACGTGAATTTGGGCCCTTTCTTACTCGTGTACGAACGCTAGAGGGCCGTTCCCGAGAGAGAGTAATACCAAGCTGCTGAAAGGCCAAAATTTGCGTTAAAGAGCGTTTTTGTCTTAGCTCTTAGCTAGGCAGTTACAGGTAAGACAAGGAGTCTCGACCGCTGAAGCTAGGTTAGGATTTGTCAGCCCCCTAAGCGAGAGGTGGACTTGAGGATCGCATCGACAGTTTAGGGTACAGCTGTGCAATGGGCAACTAGACGGGTCCTGCGGCAGGAACAGAGTCCCAGCCGTCGTTTCTCGAGCGGTTTGTGTATGCTCCGAGCAATGGTTAGTTAGAAAGACTTGGGGCTCTCGAGTGACGTGTGCGCACTTCGAGTTATAGCGTCTAATCGAAGTTTGAAGTTTTTTCTTTTTGTTTATTGTAAATAGTTGTATATAAATACTTCGTTTCTGTTCATGAAATACAAACGACTCTAGTTCGTCAATTCCGCCACCCTTTTCGAGAACTTCAACATCATCTCCCTGCGAGCCTTCTGCCAATAAACCGGATCCCGGGCGTTTGGGTTCGTGATCGGCACCGGACTTTGGGAGAATGAACATCAACAATCTTTACTGAGCCCCTTATGGAGCAGAATAAAAAAGATGACACTGTATCGTTACGGGGGATTTTAGTTGTTGAATTTCTTTCGAACAGAAAAATGCACCACGAAACGCTCAATCTTCCGCTGTAATATTTCCCCAGCACATGCGTAGAAGTAGCTATGATAAAGGCAGTCCGAAATATTTTAACGATGCAACATCAATCGTGATGTGTGCTGTCATAACTATGCATTAGCGTCTTTTTATTCATTTTTGTCGATATTGCATCAGGCTTATGAAAACATGACGCCTTCGGCGAATCTCTACAGCCTGCAGAAATTGTACTCGTAATGCTGAAATAAAAATAGCCAAAATGTAGCACTGCATAACTCAACCATTAGGCGCATGCTGTAATCGCCGATCTGTTTTGAAAGCGTTATTGTATCTATCTCTAATCCTAGTTGTCCATTATAAAAATTGTTTTAATTTGTCTGCTATGCGCAGGGGAAGCTGCCGTCAGCGTGGTTCCCGCCACCTAACACAGCCCGCTAAGCATCGGCAATTAGCTAGAGAGGAAAAAGGTGTTTCAAATATAAATCATGTTTTTATAAGATGGCACGGAAATGCAGATATTTGACACATTTGACAAACGACGAAAGCATGTTAACGCCAGTAATAGAGCTCCTAATACAAAACATGATGGCTGCAACTAAAAGCCAATGTTTTTTAACTTTTACTGCCTGTGTTGCAAGCTACATCGAAGCAAAACTGTACATTTTAGCGGTATTGTTAGGAATTGACGAAGACCAAAACCAATTTATTAACGCAATCAAGCGCAGATGCAAAGATCGAAATAATGGAGGCATGGTTGAAGCCTGACTGGGATGAACAAAATCTTCAGGTGAGCTGCGACCCCTCATTACAATTGCGGTTATTCAATGCCTTGACACCATCCATGAAACAATTTCGGCAAAAGTATAATTTTCAAAACACCTTCGTAGCTGTAGGGCACTGTTGAGGAAAACTGCCTTCTCATCTTCCTCTGGCAAACCCCTATTTGATATTCTCGTGCTCAAGCTACGAAGTCAGAAGAAACGCTGAGCGTCTCACATGAAGTCCAAACAAAAAGTACTCTTCCCTATTTCGGGTATAGGTTATGGTAAAACCAATCGAACTTGGTCTGTCCTGTAACTTTTGAAAGCTTTGGATTAGGAGCAATGGCTACGCAAAGAAAGAAAAAAAAATGCACTGATACCAATTCTAGCACGCACAGTGCAACAAGACGTCTTTGTCGAATCTCCCGGAAACCGGTCCACTCAAACAATTAAATACGTTGGTTTGAAATGCACTGCGCACCATCGTGTGGGCCTTGTTTCGGTTGACTCAACTGCGGCAAGCAAAAATGTAAAGCCAAAATATACGATTTACAATACTTCAGCAGCCAATAATGACGATGCCTCAGGAATCTGTTGTAGAGTTCACACAGAGTTTACAAGAAAAGTCGGATTTAGGTTCATGGACAATAAATAAAGTGCTAACGGCGTGCGTAGATAACTGTGAGATATTTATCCCAGTCAAAATCCGACAGCAACGCATGCTTGCGGTTGCACAGCTCTTGCTTGATCACAAATGATTGTTCGCCCGTAAGAAAAAAGCCGTTTTCGGTCGGCTTCCAAATTTTATATAGAAATAAAAAAAGACCCGTACTCTGCAACGCAGGTGCCTAACATTTTTCCCCTTCCCTAAGAGAAATTGACTGCGAGTGGTCTGCTGTTCTAAGGGGGTGAACTTTACGGCCCTTGTTTGTTCTGGAATCCCCTGCTACTTCAAGACGGCCGGTCTTCCGCTGCTCTGCGGTTCAAGGCCTGACATTTTTCTTGCGCAGGGCACCAAAAGAACAGGAAAATCAGCCAGCTTTGAGAAAATTGAGTAGGGCACAATTTATTCTTTCAAATCCCAGGAAGCCAACCACAAAGCTTGGTGGGGCCGGTATTTAAAGGGCAAGACAACCCCAAAACGCAACATCGCTCCACGTAAAATAGGACGGTTTATAGTCGATGGAAGTTAATTATACCTTTTTACTGTTTAGCCCTGTCCAGGAAAACTTGAGTGTTTATGTCTTGCCACGGCTTGTACTTCTAACAGGTAGCAAAGACCGAGCAACAGTAAGTTTCTCAAAGAAAATAAACCGACACTTATTGTAGATATAATTTACAAGCTAGTGGATATAAATTACAGCTGATTTCTTGCTTCGTTCCCTTGCAGTTTCTTAATCCGTGTGTTCTTTAAGAGTAACGACAAGACAAAAAAAAGCCATTCCTTGTGAAAAACCAATTCCGCGCAAAAAACGCTTTTCAAAACAACCTACTCACTCCTGGAATGGACAGAAGCTTCTTTTGATGAATTTATCATGACGTTCATTAGAGTTTTCACATCATTACAAAATGTGTCTCACTCTTATGTTGCAGGGTTGTCCATGGAATTTAGACGGGCCACCTTATTATAGTAATGATATTTAACAGTTTCTCATTTAAGTGCGTCATTATATTCATTGGGGTGTGCTTAGGAAACACAATCGAAATAAGCTTTCACTGTTACCAAGATAGGGATCATAAGAGATGCCCTACAGAAGGAGAATATTTATTTGTATATTGAAACAAGCCACAAATTCAAGGATAAAAATTGCAGGAAATCTTTGATGCATTTGTGACACAGCTAGCCATCTCAACCGATTGAGCGGGGGCGCTGCAATCACAGAAGCGTTCGGCCGCAGTTCATGTGAGCACCGCGCCTTTGTCACTCTCATGGCCGAACAGAATGCCTGAATTACCGCGCTCAAGTTCTGTAGCGGACATTTTGAAGTTGCAGGAATCGCTGGTATAATATTTATCCCGCTGAATGCCCAGCGGTTTGCGAAATTGGACTGAACTTTTCGTAGTAGAGCTAGGCCTATAAAAGCTTAGCACGACTACAGCGACGGCATCTCACAGCGATGACAGTTCGGAGGGTCAGTTGGGCGTAGTGCCAGGACTAGCCCCGCCAGAGAGTTAGGGTTGCCCTAGAACAGGATGGAGCCTTCTGAAATATTCGTAACAAGGGGATAGGAGCCGGCGGCGATGGAATATAGCTACTTGGACGCCACACTGCAGCGCCCGCCGACACAACGCCATGGCACCACCGAGGAAGACACGGGATAGAGCACTCAGCTACACCGATGTCAAGGAGCACTCAAGTCTTGCCAGTTGAAGAAACAAACGAAACCCGTTATGCACAGGCGGGAGAAAAACCGAGATTTCCTAAAATGGCCTGTCGGCGCAACTTTACGTACAAGATTGTCATCAAGCACAAGAGAATGATAAGCATCAAAAGCTCTGAACGGGAAATAGTGAGAAGCATTATGGAGGCCGTAAGCGCGGCACTGCGAGAAGTACCACTAATAGGAATAAATGAACAACGGAACACAAGTATCGCACCTACCTGCAACGAACAGGCCGCAGTCGAACTATCGGAAATATAACTCATCCGCCTATCTTGACAGGTGGTGGAAGTCGCCGCATACCCCACGCTTGCGACCGACGTGTGCAAGTGAATTATCCTTGGCGTCAGTCCCAAAGCTTGAAACTACGAGATTGAGAGAAAACATTCAAGCTCCGGGATTCAACTTCTTAGTCCCCAGGAGCCTGGAAAAAACTAATTTCGCCATGATCCTCTTCTTCGAGAAGAAGGTCCCCTACAGAGTGGCATACGAATGGCTTGAAAAGGATGCTATACCTACAGGAAAACCAGACTAGTGTGCTTCAATTGCGGGAAACCTGGGCACAGGGCAGATGTATGCCCAAAACCCAGATGTTGTGCCTGCGCTATATCCCACGACGGAACACCCATGTACTGCCGTATGCGCGCTATGCAAGGAACCCCATCAAATCTACACAAAGGAATGACAACTTAAATTCTTCCACCCGGACAAGCCATCGAAGATTGCGGACGGTGAACACAAGAACGAAAAGAATGGCGAAGGAAGAAGCCAATCGAGGGGAAGGCAACAGAAGCGGTTGAGGACTTCCTCGTCGACGTAAACGACGCGTGGACGCTCGCGATCACGTGGCCGCTCTACGTCACGCCACCGGCAATCCGCCCGGAAAGCAAGGAACACAAGCTCCGAACGGGAAGGTCACGCCTGGAGCGACCAATTATGGAGTCACTCTTGGGCTAGGCAAACCAGCGCAACGAAGCAGACGTCCTCGGGTCACCTTCTGCCAGGGGCGGAACAGACATCGAGTAAGGTGAGCTGTATAGATTTGCCTCCTTGTCCACACACGCACAACACACTCAACAAAATGTCGTTTCAGGCACTCCAAAAAGTGAAAAATACTCCGAGCTTAGTATTCATTCAAGCACGCATTGAGGAAATCACAAAAAACACTCAGCAGCACGGTATGATTGAGACCATCACGAACTCTTCCCCCTGCAAGCCCAGCGCAGCAACATGGGCAAGTGCAACTACCCCCGTCATCTTCCCTGGGTGACATCTACCAGCAAATGAACACAGATCGCGTTCAGTTGAAGATAATTGGGCCATTTCTAAAAATGCACTTACTGAGTTGATCAACAGGTTCATCCCAACGATCACCATAAAAACAGAAAACACTGCTCATTGGTATAACCAGTGACTTTGACGCCTCAATAACAAAAAGAAACGTCTTTATCGCCGCGCCATTAAAAAGACCACTTTTCCGATAGCTGGCTGCGTTACAAACGATGCGATAAAGAATATCAGTCACTGCTTGCATCAACTCGTCATCATTTTTTTAAACATGACTTATCATCTATGTTAAAAAATAACCCTCGGAACTTTTGGCGTGTTATCAATCCTCTTAGCCATCCCGACATCATCCTCACTGGCAGTAATAACGATGCCATTCCCATGTCTCAGTGCGCACAGGTTTTAAACAATGCGTTCATATCAGTATTCACGTCTGTAGACACCACCTCATGCCCTAAAGTTAACTCAATTCAAGACTTCAGCATGCCAGAAATAATAATCAGTAAAGCTGGAATATTTTCATTGCTCAACCGACTCAACATTTGTACTGCTTCGGGTCATGCAGGCTTCAATAACAAAATACGCAAACATTTACCAGCTAGGATTTGTCCCATACTGTGTGCTCTTTTTTACCAATCCTTATCATCAAGTAGCATCCCCCATGACTGGCGAATTGCAAAAGTAATTTCAATCTTCAAATCTGGTGAACACTCGTCACCCCTAAACTATCGTCCTATTTCTTTAACCACTAACATTTGTAAACTCTTCGAACATATAATACACACACAAATTATCAACTACCTGGAGGATCATAACATCATACATAAATACCAACACGGATTTCGCAGAGGAGATTCTTGGGACACACAGCTCGCAGGTTTCATTCATGACATTCATTAATCTCTCGACGGTGGATCCAAAGTTGACGCCATCTTTCTTGACTTTTTAAAAGATTTCGACCGTGTTCCTCATCACAGGCTCCTCACAAAATTTTGTCGGCTTAACATTCACTCTAAAATTTTATTATGGGCAAAAGATTTCCTTTCACCACGCCTACAGCTCACGCCTGCTAACACTTGCACCTCTTCTTTCAAACCTGTCACTTCCTGAGTCCCCCAGGGCAACGTATTAGGACCGCTAGTGTTTTTAATCTATAATAATGACTTACCATCCTGTGTCTCTTCCCCAATAAGAATTTTTGCTGATGACTGTGCGATTTACCGAATAATTTCTTGCGATAATGACCGTGAAGGATTGCAAACTGATATTAACGCTATCACGCAAGGTGCTCATCTTGGCTAATGACCCTAAACCATTCTAAAACTAAGTATATGTCCTTCACTAATCACGCCTCCCGCTTTCCTACCTCCTACGTGCTCAATAACCGTGTATTGACCTCGTATCCACTTATAACAATCTGTTTATTCACCTACAACCCGATCTGCAAAGGCATTATCACATAATACACACCCTGGCTTACGCTAATTGCTCTTTCGGTTTTCTAAAGCGTAACCTTAGACCTGCTCCATCTGACATTCGAAAACTTGCCTTTACTACACTAATACGTCCTAAAATTGAGTATGCATCAGTCATTTGGGATCCCCATCAGGCATATATCGTAACTAATATTGAATCTCTGCAAAGCCGGGCTGCTCGCTTCATATATTCAGACTACTCACCTCATTCTAGCGTCACACAACACTAAAACGTCGTGCCGAACTACCTGATGTAGCACATCGCCATCAACTTTCCCGCCTATCACTGTTCCATAAGCTATATCACCACGCGTCACTTCACGATGATTTCTTCGAGGCACCTCAAGTCATTTTCCCTCGCCGAGACCACTCCTACAAAGTTAAACGCACATATTGCCACTCATCTGCATTTGCCCGGCCTTTCATTCTACGTACCATAGTCGAATGGAATAATCTACCATCTCATATCGCTTCTCAAAAAGACAACACGAAATTCCAGGAACTAATTCAATAGCTAACCTAGCACTTTCCTCTTCTTTTTGGGTTTTTCTTTTCCGTAAATCAAAATAGGCACTGAACACTTTTATTTTTGCAATGTATTTTATTTTTGTTGTTGTTCTGATAGGTTATACATCGTGTCGTGCTTGAATTGGAACCATATGCATTATAATAATGTCCTTTTTGTTGCTATAATGATTTGATTACGGCGTGATTAATTTTTCAAGTTTACAATGTGTATTTATTTGCATTTACATTGTGAACATTCCTGCTTCTTTCTGTTTATTTTTTCCGCTTTACTGCGATAATACAACACGTGTGCTATGTAACCCCCCTATGTAATACTCCCTCACGGGGGCCTTTAGGGGTACTGCGAATAAATAAATAAATAAATAAATAAATAAATAAATAAATAAATAAGTGTTAGAGCCCTCCGAGAAGAAAAACAAGCTCAGCTCCAAAAGGCAAAGCAAAAATTCACAAATATCTGAGAGCAAATGGCAGGAAAAAATATGCCTCCAAACGGCCATCACTGCGACGCGCAGAGAAATAAAGGAAAGGAGAAAAAGCCGCAAGAAGACAAGATCTATGCCAAGAGCCTGGTACTCTAATACAGAATCGATATGCCACACGCCTTTAAGTTAAGCGTACGGCAGTGGACCTGCTGGGGATACGGGTGCAAACAATCTGCCCTAAGCATCTATATCTCTCGACAAGACCGACCCCCAGCAGCCATTTTCCCTAAAGAACGTACCAAGATCCGTACACGGCCACACTGGTGCACAAGCAATACACGGCCATTTTACAAGACCCATTGGACATGGACACCTCACACTGGAATGCGACAATCGTTCCCATCAAAAGAGGCGGAGCAGGAATACACATCCTTCATGTGTACAGCCGTCCTAATGGCCGTCATACGAAATTTGCTCAACTCACCACAGGTTTTTGGGGCGAGCTAAGAGGGAACCGGCCTTTGTTTGGGTGCGACATCAACGCCCCTGAGGCGTCATGAGGATAACCAAGGTGAGAAAATTGAAGAGGTGATCATCCACGAACGCCTGAGTCTCCTGACAGGCATTGAGTTTCCCACCAGGGTGGGCAAAAGTGTAAGTGCAGATACATGTCCAGACCTTATGATGGTAAGAAAGGTCAGAAACCCAAACTGGAAAAACGTCCACAAATACCTAGGCAGCGATCAATATATAATGATGACCGAATTCGACAGTATTAGAAGCAAACGAAAAACTGGAAAGCCACAGTCACTGACTGGGACAAATGGAGAAAAAGTAGAGTCACACGAAGCATCGAAGAATGGAAGAGACACGTACTTGAACACTAAAGTGTTAAACTAAAGTTAAGCAAGTTGAAGTATGTGAACCATTTGAAAAGTTTAACAAGTTGAATAAAGTAAATCATACTCTAAAATTGTAAATACTACGGAGGATACCCCGGCTGTATATTCCCGTCTCCTGCACATATGAGAAGCTAGAAGATCCCTCACAGCGTCGTGAAAAAGACCGAAACACAATAAGAAGATCAAGAGGAGAAAAGAAGTGCTCAATGGACAAGCGGAGAGCTAGGCTATCAGCCTAATAAAACAAAACGGATTAGAACTGGGCGATAAAGTTCCAGGAAAATTAGGCGTGTCAAAAAATATGAAAGTGTTAACGGCCTTCATAGACCCGGTCGGGACGAGAGCAGCCAGGCCGGACCGCCTCATCAAACTCATACATCTAACAGAAAAGTCAGACGAAAAGGTTCTAAAGCACTTAGCAGACAAATACCTCTGTGCTGATCCCCCACACGATCAACCCAAATACGAAGACGAGCCGAACAAGGAACTAGACACACCCATAGCCACTGAAGAATTAAGAGCGGAACTAACACTCATGAATAAAACGGCAGCTCGTGGACAGGACTGTATTACAGCTCGACAGTTATTCAACCTTGACGACGACACGATCTCTAAACTCGTGGAAAACTTTATGAGGCCATTTTGGGATCTGGTAATCACACTACCGAGCTGGAAGAAAGCCGAAATCAGATTTATCCCTAAACTTAACAAGCCACTAAAGCTAGAAAACCTGAGACCAAAATCGCTTACCTCGTGTCTAGGGAAGATATTCCAAATGGTAATAAACACGTGGCTCACAACTTTATTATGCACTCGCTATTGGCAAGCAGACAATTCCGATTCCGGCCACACAAGTGCATCCAGGACATACTGCGGTGGGTGTACAAATATCACCTGGAGAAGCCAACCAGGGCATAGAGTAGGTGCACCCTAGCTCTCGATTTAATGGGAGCGTTCGATAATGCGCTGCACACGTATATTCAACGGGCTAATGAATATTTGATGCTGGCAGAAGTCTTGCTGGATGCGGACAGAAGACGCAGAAGCTTTCTCACAATGCGACAAGCTACTGCATTCCTGGGAAACATCAAATCGGAGCCGATAATTCTAGGTTGCAGGGGTACTCCGCAAGGAGCGGTGCTCTCACCCCTTCAACATTGCGGTGGGAGATAACCCCGCTGTACTGGACAGAATCCCGATATTCGTCACGCCATATATGCTGACGATATCACAGTATTGTGAAGAACAGAGAGCGACGCAGAAGTGGAGAAGAACGTGCCAAGCACAGCCGATGTAATTGATGCCTAAGTTAAACGCAGGAGATATGAATGCGCCTCGGGTAAGTCTGTTGTAGTAATCCTAAAGAACCCCAGAACAGGAACAAGCCATACCATCAAAGTTCACATCAATGGCGAGGTGGTCCCTCGAACCAACTTTATTAAAATTCTGGGACAACACATTCCACAAGGCATACGAAATGGGGCTACACGAAAAAAAATTAGTGCCCTCCCACTCTGTGAAGAAGGATGGCCTTCGAAGAAGGAAGCGGTCCACACAGTTTACGAAAGGAAACACGTTTGTTCGTCGTTTGCGATTAAGCAGAATTCCTATCCAATTAGCTGAAGGAAACTTAGAATGAAACGAGCTTCACTATCGTTGACAAATATGGAACAGACTCCTCTCCTCCCGCGGGGTAGGCATCTTACTGTTTATGCAACACACCAATCCAATCCCCTCGACCACTGAGAGGACACCGAACAAGTCGCAATGGGCCATTCGATGTCCACGTTTTAACCTCCTGCCAGCACAACGGACATGTCATCCGTAAGAGCATAAAACCTATAGCTTCGCGTGCACCCACCCCACGCCCTCCGAACCTGTGCATGCCGGCAACCCGTTATGTGCGCGAGCTTAGAAGTGTAATAAACCGTCAAAATGCCGCTCTAAAGTCCCTTAAAGCTGAAAAAATATGTATGTATAACTGTTTATTAAGAAAATAGGTGGCTAGTGGCCTAAGAAGGGGGGGGGGTGTTTGACCATCTGTAGGTCGCGATATGGCGTTTCCATTCAGGCGTGCTAAAAAGTAAAATTGCCCCACGTCGGCGTTCCAAGCAGGCAAGTTGCTGTTCATCTGTGAGGGATTACAGCTACTCGATGAGCTGGAACTGGTGGACGATATGGCAGCGGCAGTGGCTTTGAATGTCTTTCGCGCCTATTCGCTCTTCTGTTCGGGCCGACGATTCTTCATTTCCCGCTCTTCCTACAAGCGGACGACATGCGTCCGTCCTATAGCGAGTAAAGCTGGAAGGTCTCAAGCTTCATTCTAGCGGACAAACATATGACTGTCCGTTTTCCTCCCCGGTCGTAGGAATCTTACTGTCTCTGAAACAAACCAACCCAAACCGAAACCGAAACGCGGTGAGTCACGAAACATGCCTTTTTAAATCTCGAATCAGCACAGCAGGCATGTCATCGGTAGCGGGATGGAGCCCAGGTGTGCGTGCACGCTGGGCTCACGCCGGCTTTGCATCCGGGCAAGACGCTCTTTAATTCACACTACTCGTCCAGGTGGAATTACAGGTTTTCATGGCGGCGGCGGCTTTCAGTCATTTTAAATGCAGAGCATTTCAGTAACTCACGATGTCACCCGCGTTGGCGTCCGTAGTCCGCGTCCGCATCGCTCCCCCTACACTATATAAAAAAATAACACTTGTGGGCGCCAGGTTTCGATCCTACGACTCTGCGGGCGGAACGCAAGGTGCACGGTACTCTACCAACTGAGCCACAAAGCCGACACAGAACGGAAGGTTACGAACGTGCCTTATATCCTTGACTCATTCAACCGTCGGCCAGAGGTGCGCCCTCTCCCCCGCGTCCTCCTCGCCTTGTCTCCGCTCGCAACGCCCTCTCTCGCCGCGTTCGGTTCGGGCGCACAACCGGTGGGGACGTGCGCAACACCCTCTCTCGCCGCGTTGGGTTCGCGCGCAAGAACAGGTGGGGCGCTCGCATCGCGCTCTCTCGCCGCGGTCGGTTCGCGCGCGCTGCGGTCGCTAACATCTGTGGCGTGATCGTGGCGTCAGCATCACGCGTTCGCGTGGTGGCGATTTCGGCGCTATAACACTCTCTCGCGAGGGGCATTGGATTGGATTCGATTGGATTGGCTTGGATTGGCTTGGATTTGGATTGGATTGGATTAAAGTGGATTGTGTTGGATTGTGTTGCGTCATAGCCGCGGCAGGGGGTTCACAGTACGTTTCATCATCGACTTCATCGACAATGTCTACGCTGGAAGACAACAATTACAACAACAACAACCAATACGTAATCCATACGACTTGCAGGCGCGCCCCCCCCCCCCGCAGAAATGCTCTGCATTTGATCGTGCCCCTCGCGAGGGGGATGTTTCTTCATGTAGTTAGTTTGAAACACAGAAGCTGTATCGCTAACCACATGGAGCGATTTCGCAGGCGATTTGGGGAGCGACGGCAATAGGAGAGCCGTAAAGACAGCGACTTTTTAAGCCTATTCGAGCTTGTATGTGTTCTTCGTGATCATCTTATAACGCCGCTACCGCCGTTTTCAGCCGATAGCGCGAGTTGAGGATGGGACATACGTGGTGGCGAGGGCAATACCAGCCGTAATAGAGCAGTAGGTGGCGGCGAGGAGGGGCTCTAGAGGTGTGCCGAGCAAATGGGCTTCCCCGAAACGAAAACTGGGGGGTTAGACCTACACTGTTTCACAGTTAAACTCGGGGCAGCAACGAACAAGTCCTCATGATAAGAAGAATCAGGAATAAACACCACGCACTTGGAGAACGGGAAGCTACACGGCTAGTAAAAGCGTTTTGTTGTATCGTGTATCTAATATACGATGGCGTAGCTCGGACTCACCAAGAGCGAGGCAAACAAAATTAAACAGTCAAATTAGAAAATCGTACAAAACGGCCATGGGGATTCCAAACTCGAAATCTACCATCAGACTTCTGGAGCTCAGGGTTGATACCCCAGTGAAGGAGGTGCGGGAATCTCAGAAGATAGCCGAAATTTAGCGTCTAAACCAAACATTCAATGAAAGTGGCTGTTAGAGCAGCTAGGTATCACAACGCCTAGAAGTCAGCCAGAGCCGCTAGAAGGTCTTGCTCTAGACATGAGAGCAAAAATTACAATCAGTCGGATACCTAGAAATGTGCACCCCTTACTCAACGCCGAGACAAGCAGA
This sequence comes from Haemaphysalis longicornis, assembly GCF_048455015.1. NCBI lineage: Eukaryota > Metazoa > Arthropoda > Arachnida > Ixodida > Ixodidae > Haemaphysalis > Haemaphysalis longicornis. Next base: position 142,124,698 of record NW_027526361.1, read on the forward strand.
GCCAGTGGCGAGTCCCTGGACCGACTATGGGATAGCAATCAGAACACCCTATATGTGGACGCCACGGCACCTCAAAAGGGGAAGCTGGTAGCGGCTGGTACGACACCGCACGGAAGAGTTGTAAATTCGGCCACCCTAAAGACAAAAGTAGCCACCCAGGGGAAAGAACCCGCCATCGCCCTAGCCATCGCTTCCAATCCCAGAGCAATAATTTTAGCTGATTCGCAAGAGGCCTGCAAAAACAAACTTCCTACAGGGAAATGTCTTCAAAATCTATCCCCAAATTTTACTTTAGCAGCCACTGGAAAATGTGCTCATTATTTGGACGACAAGACATAAAGGGCAAAGAGGGAACGAGGGCGCCCATGCCACAGACCGAGCGTAACCTTCACCAAATATTTAAGCAAATTGAGACTTAACAGAGGAGAATGAATTTTCACCACCGAAGAAAAGCCTCAATAAGGAAGAAGAGCGCACTCTCGGGCGATTACAGACAGACACACTACGACACTGACTAAGATTACAGTGCTGGTACCCCGTTATATTCTCTTTTATTCCCGCACTGCCGGGAGAGGGCGGACGCGCACCACACGGTATAGGCATGAGTACACACTCACAAACATGTCAAGGAAAGGGGTGAGAGGCCACCTTGCGGAGCAATGACCTTGCTTGCCAGCGATTGCTGGTTGAGATAGAAATACCCGTGTCTTAGGGCAGAGGAATTCTGTTATTGGGGCAGCCACCTTCTTTCTTCTCTTATTTTTTCTTTTGAATAAAGATATTTTCAATCAATCAACCAATCAATCAATCAATCAATCAATCAATCAATCGATCAAAACTGCAAAAATAAAAATTGAAATTTCCAAATGTCTGTCACTAAGTGCCGCTCTATTCTGTAGTATTCATTACTGCAGGGTGTACACGACGCTGCCCAATTACCACAGCTACTGGGGAAAAGCACTAAAGCCAATTGACATTAAAAAATCAAATACTATTGAAAATTCGATAGCACTCGCGCATGCTTTGCGTTGCTAGACACCCATGTTGAAAATCGGCCTTGCGAACCTGAGTATAAAGTATTTAGTACCAAGCGTTCACACGCGATATCATAAGCGTGGCGGCTGCATTAAAAACGTCGTATTCGCTTTTATTGTAATTTATTTTATGTGGATTTAAAGTTAAAGATTGCTAGAAAATGTTATCATCAGCGTGTCGGTTGCCATTGTGAGTACATAGGTATAAGCATTTGATTACCGTAATGGTAAGCGCTAAAGCCGACAGGAAGAGATAGCAAGAGTTTGTAGATACAGATATAAACTGAAAATTTATGTTGGCTTGTTTTTCATGTTATGGCTGCACGGTAACAAAGCGAGTACTCTAGAATGGTCTGCATCGTGTCTGCGGAGATTGGACAGATTATGGTGAACGCTCCGTGGCCGATGAACGGGCAGTATGAGTTCGATAAGCCATGTTTCCGGAAGGGGAAAATAGCAGTTTACAGTTTCAATAGGCTAACTAAAAAATCACGTACATCTCCGTCTGGTTGAACGATGGCTGAGCGATGATTGAACTTGAAGGTTTCTTGTGGCGCATTGTTTAGTAATCATCTGAGTTTGTACGGAGTTTCAGCCATGTCGAAATTGAGCAACTCGATAGACGCCCACTTCAAACCGCGAGCGAACCAGGTAAGATTCCGGCCGCTAAATTGCTTGATTTTATTTATTTCACCAGCAATTATTTATCATCCTCGCCAGAAATCGTTGGCTTCCTGCAAGACGTATTGGCATAACAGACGCTGCCAGTGAGAACACTAAACAATACTAAAGAGAAGACACAAAGCATTATCGGTGCAACAATGTTCCAAAAATGTTGACGCCTGAAGGGTATTCATATATAGCCTAATATACATTCAGGAGGATCGGCAAAAGCAGCCTTATATGAACGTCTATCATCTTCTGTTGCCTTTCAGCAGCCGTACTGAACCTTTTACTCGCCTTCTTACGGCCATCTTTTGAAACGCTACCGGGGGTTCCCCCTTTTCTTCAAAATCCGGACATACTAAGCAGAGATAAAATTCAGATCCTGTTATAATAAGTGGCGTTCCGGCTGGAAGGGGTGTGACACTTTTTGTCGATTTGTGCTGCGACTTTGTGATCGAAATAAATCATGTTCGCACTACCCACTTTTCGTCGTTCCTCCGGTCGTTGGCCGCAATTATTTGTTCGTTCCATGCCTTCGTTTGCCCTCCGAAGGCGAGCCGCCAAGCACATCAGAAAAAAGAAACAGTTTTGCGGGGCTGAAATTGCGTTCATACGGCACGCCATTTTTCGGAGCGAGTTATTTTCGTCACTTTTGCCTTTTTTGTATTGCTCCCTCTTTTCCGGAAATACCGATTCCTCCTACTCTTTTTTTTGTGTTCCTATCTTACCTATTTCAGCTAAATTTTATTCTTTCCGGCTATCATTAGTTCTTTTCTTTTGATTTTCCTTTCCTCTCCCTTTCGTCGTTTTCCCTCTCCAACTTTGTTATTTCTCCTTTTTTCTTCTATTGCAAATAGTGTAACCATTTCTTCACTGATTGTTCCCATTGTGCCAACTTTACACTTCTTTATGCCTAGAGAGTTGTTCTTCTGTCGTGCTTTACTACTTTTTGTCTTCATAGTTTTCGTTATTTCTTTTGCCTTCACATTTAGAGCAACAAATATAGGAATAGCAATAGCAATAGCAACATATATAGCAACAGTTCACATTTATAGCAACAATTATCTAGTAACGGTAATTGCGGCAGCGAAAAAGAAGCAAATCCGGGGCAATTGTAGGCTTTAACCTTCACGATCGTCGTGAAGGTTGCGTACAGATTCTCAGCATTCACGCTTTACGCGTTAATGTGAGCTTCCTTGATTTTTTGACACCAAGTTTTCTTAGTTGTCTTTTGGTAGAATCCCTCCAAATCCTCATTTTTGTTACCCTTCATTGGTTCCTATTATGGTAAACAAATGTTGTGCCTACTGTCATTTATTCGTATTACATCACATGCTCAACTATACTGAAAGGGACAAAAATGCTCAAGCAAATTTTCTCTACATGAAAATGACGAGAACGATTTTCGTAAAGCCCCTGGAAAGGCCACGGCGGCCACAGATGTTTACTGAGCTCCTGGAGACTCCGTCTCCCACTCAGGATCGGGACAGCCTATCCAGTGCGTGTTTGATATTATGACATAGCGAGAAATCGTGCTTTTCGACATCGCGTGGCTGCAAGCGCATTCCGGGTTCGGTGCACCTTCAAATTCACCATGGCCTGCTTTGCTTGTAGGTTTCGCCGTGACTGGAAATTAAAACTAAAATGTTTTCCATTTAATGCAGCACCCCATGCCTAAGCAGCGACACTCCGTTCTTGACAAGTTAACAGGTGCGACGTTACCAGTCCAAAACTCCAAATGACTGAATTTTAACACTCTTTTTTATTGAACACCACCATGCAGGCCCCCGCTGTAAGGTATCAAGTAGGCACATGAGTGGGATTCCTGCTCTCACCAACGACACCAACTGGGAAGTAGCATCTACGGACGTTTCTCGGAACGGCGGCAGGATTCTCACGTATCGGGAAGTTCTCAAATACTATAGGGACGGAAGACGACCATATCCCGGCCTCCACCAGTAACTCGATAGAAAACAGGCTGTACAAATACGACCATTGCAGACGAAGTCGTTTCCGAACCCACTGCTGTATCATTAATTGTATCCCGACCTAAATGAACTGAAATGGCAATTTTGTTCACTGTGGGCGACACCCTCACACATGATGTGGAAGTTCCTTTCATCGCTACAAACCCAAAGGAACACAGCACATATTTCTAGACACAACCAACAATGTGCACTGGTAGGCCGCACTGCCCACATCTACCGCTGAAGGTCAACAGGCCCCGGTCAGACTAGCAAGAAATGCCGCTGACTTTCATGGCGTCGGCCGAACTCTCGGAAGAAAGAGGACATAAGACGAGTCTTCTCATTTGGACCCAATAAGGTGTTTTCTCTCTCTCTGTCGAATATCGTTCCATAAGGTAGAGCCGCTGATCCCTACTCTGAAGGCCCGGGATTAAATCTGACGAGTTCGAAATTATTTTTGCCAATTATTTTCGTATTTGTTAGAAATTGTTGTTTCACACCAATTCTAGCCATCTATTATGCTTACTTATTTATTATTTTAGGTATTTTATCTTCGAAATAAGAGTATTACTAAGACATCATAAACCAGCCAAATTATTTTTCCAGCCGCCAGTGATAAAACTCCACTGTCAGACATGACTATGAGAAATTAATGAAACCTCATTTAGCACTAATGAGCTTTAGCATGTGGATATCTTTTCCAAGTGCAGTCAAATATAACGGCGGCATTTCCCAGTTGGGCTCTAACAAATGTAATATTAGCCGAAATCCTAACTTAAAAAGATTTTAGTTAACGACTGAAAAACAGTAAATTGCAGATGTAGTTAAAGAAATATTCGATAAATGAAACCACTAAGGTGCAGTAAATGTTAATGTGAGGTGCGGTATGTATACTTTGCAACTACTAAAATCCAAATTTTCTGCAGCAAATACCTAGAAAAAATGTTTGTACGTCTTATTCTCAGTAACACTAATTTTTTATCACCTAAGGTAATTTGCAAGCGCTCACATACCTTTGCATTCCAATCGGGGACACTTGCAGCACCATGTAGTTATCAAGCCAGCGAATTCTTCCAAATCAAATACAATATGGCAATGACATACACGAAATCACTTAATCAGTGGTAGCACTACACTACCGTTGGGAACAACATAGGTTACAGCAAGAATTCAGATGAAAACTAGTATTGTTATCAACATAGCTTTTTCGGTTTTTAAGGTAAGCTTTAACAAATTCAAAAAGATAAACATAACGGCTCATAAACTCAAGCTTATAGAAACGTTTATCCTGTGGCACTTTGTCAAAGGTCTTACTGTACTTTACCAACACAAATCAATTTCTCCAGACTCATCAACACTGCAGAAAAAGGAGGAACTCTTGTGAATAACTCCAAAACACTAGATTTTTTCGGTGCTGATATATAAAATAAATGTTCCCTAATTTATTTAATAATTTATTTATTTCAGATACTGTTAGCCCTTACGGGCTGTTACAGGAGTGGGCAAGTACATCATAAACAACACTCACACGCACAAAAACTGCTCAAGTCACAGTGCAAATGAAGGACAAGAAAAGAACTCATATTGTTTTAGAAATATTTCCAAGTGTTTCACAAAGCTATCAGTGCTATTTGGTTCCACAAACACTCGCGGGTCAAGGTTATTCCAGTCTACAATAGTTTTGACAAGAAAGGAATGCTTAAAAATATCAACCCTTGGAGAATAAGGCAAAACAGCATACGGATGATTGATGCGAGGAGAGACTCGTGTGGGAATTTGCAGATGTAACTCAGGACGTAAGTTTAGTTTGCCGTTGAACAGTTCATGAAAGAATTTAAGTCTTGCAATTTTTCTACGCGAGGCCAGTAACGGAAGTTCTGCCTTGGCAAGTAAGGCCGTCACCGACTGATTTCTGCGATATTCTGCATAAATAAACCTGGCAGCTATTCGTTGAACTCGCTCAAGCTTATTTATTTGATACTGCTGATACGGGTCCCAAATTATACTTCCATATTCGAGAGTTGGCCGCACGAACGTTTTCTATGACATCAGCTTAACCTCCGCAGTTGCATCTCTGAGCCTTCGTCTCAGAAAACCTAGCTTTTTTTGGGCAGTACCACATATATTGTCAATATGTTCATTCCAATTCAAATTTGCAGCAATTGTGAGACCAAGGTATTTTAGCTTACTCGTTCGCTTAATATCTGTATCATTCATGGAATAGTTAAAATTCAAAGGGGACTTCTTCTTTGTAACTGTTATACAAGCACTTTTTCCATAATTTATCTGCATATTCCACCGCACACACCAATCATGCACAACTTTCAAAGAATCATTCAACAGTTCCTGATCCCGAACGCTCCTTACACGATAAAACAGCAAACAGTCGTCAGCGAATAATCTCACTTCAATAGATGGATGCACAGAGTCCGCGATGTCGTTGACATACAAAAGAAATAAAATAGGCCCCAAGACAGACCCTTGAGGTACTCCGGATGTTACGGGTAAACTGGATGACCGTTCGCCAGCAATTTCAACAAACTGTTGCCTGTTATGTAAGTAGGCCTGAATCCAACGAAAAATCCCCGGATTAATACCGAAATCATACAACTTTTTAATAAGTTTCACATGGCAAACTCTGTCAAAGGCTTTCGAAAGATCAATCGAAACTGCGTCAATCTGCTCTTTCGAGTTGATGGCTTCGGCGAAGTAATGCGAAATTTCAAATAATTGTGTTACAGTTGAGAGCCGCCTGCGAAACCCGTGCTGTTTCGAATAAAAAAGGTTGTTGTTTTCAATGTATTCGACTAAATATTTACTGATTATGTGCTCTAACACTTAGCATACTGCACACGTAATCGAAATGGGGCGGTAATTTTCCACATGCAGTCGTTCTCCTGTTTTAAATATCGGCACGATTCTCGCCAGAAGCCAGTCACTCGGCACAACGGCTTTCTGCAACGACACGTTCAAAATTCTAACAAGAAAATAGGACACCCATTCACAATATCGCTTCAGAAATGCATTTGGTATCATATCAGGCCCGCATGATTTCTTTACATCCAAGTTTAACAGCAACGCAAGCACACCTTCTTGCGACACAACAACACTATTACTTAAATCCCCGGTTGGCTCTTCCACGAAATTCATAGTCGTCTGCGCAGTGAAAACGGACCCGAAAAAATTGTTGAAAGCCTGCGCAATGTCCGTCAGCTGACTACAAATGTTCCCATTCACAAAAACTGCGTTTAATGAGGGTGTATTACCAGATAGATACCGCCAAAATTTCTGAGGCGAATCTTTCATATATTTGGTCAATGTATTACGGAAGAATTGAGTTTTAGCCTCCTTCAACTCTTTTCGCACAACGGCACTGAGCTCTGCTATCAACGTGCAATTTTTCGTAGGTTTTTTTCGCGCGCGCTTTAGCCTTCTTTTTATATGGATGAGATTTCGCGTTATCCAGGGGTTGGCTTTTTTAACACGCTTACGTTTTAAGGGCACAAATCGGGAAAGGCAGTGACCAACGACAGATTTGAAGTACTCCCAGAGCGAATTTACATCATCTTCTTGGGGCATTCTGTCAAGAGCCAATTCAAGGTAATCCAGTATTGATATGTCATCGGCATTTTCGAAATCATAAACGTTCACAGTTGGAGTTTTGACTTTGTTTATTTTATTTTTAATTCTGAGTCTAGCTACTACAACTTTATGATCAGAAATTCCGTCTTTGATGTCGACTTCATACCCGAACGTTTCATCTGATAAGAATAATAAGTCAAGGGTAGTCTGGCATTGTCCCTGAATTCGAGTCTGCCCGTTTACAACTTGAATTAGGCTATGTTTGGCCATTATCTCTAGCATAGTGTCAGCGTGCATCTGATCTGCGGGCCCCGCAATCCTAGCCTCCCAGTTTACATCAGATATATTAATGTCCCCGGTAAGAATAATTCTGCTTCTGTCATTAGTTAGCTCTGATAAGTGGTCATCTAGCTGAGTAAGAAAATCTATGGTACTTCCCGGGGGCCGATACACTACTCCAATTACTAAGATGACATCGCCCACAAAAAGCTTGCACCACATACTTTCAGGCGTGTCGATTAACGGCAAGGGCTCGTATCTAAGTGTATCTTTTATTAGCAATGCCACACCCCCACCCCGCGCCGCTCGGTCTTTACGAAGAACGTTAAACGATTTAGGAAAAACTTCATCACTGCTTATATCTTTATTTAGCCAGGTTTCTGTCACCGCAATCAAGCGTGGGTCATGTAGCAAAGATAAGCATTCCAGCGGTTCAGTTTTATTAACAACGCTTCGGGCATTTACGTTGATTATCCTTAGTTCGGATGGTTTTGAGTGTCAGTCGTGACGGTCAGATTTACTAGGGGCAGTGTCTTGGCGAGGTGGAAGTTGTACACGAACATTAGACTGAATGTCTCACGTGTAGGCATGGTCGTTGATGAACAGCTTATCGTAACGAGTCTAACTTTCGCGCCGTTTTGCTTGTCAGTTTGGGCGGAGAGCCAAAGAAGCTTTCTTTTCTTCAGTGTTTCTTGCGAGTAATCATCCGATATACTTATATTCGTTCCCTTCAGCTTCTTACAATTCTTAAAGACTTCCACCTTTTCGTTGAAATTAAAAATTCGTAAGATGACAGGTCGTTCTCGATCTGCGAGCATTTTGCCCAGCCTATGTATACGTTCCACTGACGAAACCTGGACGCCAAGGCGATGAGAAAATACAGCTTTAAGTACCTTCTGTTCAATGACCTCTCTAGTTTCATCGGCGCTTTCTGTAATGCCAAAAACTATTAGATTGTTTCTTCTAGCTCTATCCTCCATTGCAGTCAATCTGTCTTGCTGACGCTGAATTACATTCTCAAGGTTTCGCACAGTGCCCTCTAAGGAAACCAACTTGGCGGAGTGATCAGAGATCAAAGCCAATTTTTCTTCAATATCGCCAAGTCTCTTTTCTATGGTGGTCTGTTTTGCTAGAATTGATTCAAGTAATTCTTCTACCGTGGGACCAGGATTGGTCTCGATGTCCCCAGAAAGCAAAATTGCGAAACCAGACCAAAGCATACTCAAAAGTTCTGAACAGCCTTTTGGGAGCGGCAGCACGATAAGACAGAGGCAGTTCGAATGAAACTGCGAGGTAGGCGAGTAAAAACCGACCTGCAAAGCGATCCCGGCATGGTTAGGCGACATGGTTGCGTCCGTGCCGCCACTCCCACTGAAGGCGCTCCCGTCCAGGAAGGGCTTTATATGTCGTGAGTCTGCTGATGACGTGCATCCCCTTGAAGGAGTCCATAGGTCGGTTCCGATAGCGTCACCCATTTCAACCCACGATGGCGACGGCAGAAATCCAGGGCATCTCGTTGATAGCGCGTAGCTTGCAAAAAGTGGCAAAACCTGCAAAGCGATCCAGGCATGGTTAGGCGACATGGTTGCGTCCGTGCCGCCACTCCCACTGAAGGCGCTCCCGTCCAGGAAGGGCTTTTTATGTCGTGAGTCTGCTGATGACGTGCATCCCCTTGAAGGAGTCCATTGGTCGGTTCCGATAGCGTCACCCATTTCAACCTACGATGACGACGGCAGGAATCCAGGGCATCTCGTTGATAGCGCGTAGCTTGCAAAAAGTGGCAAAACCTGCAAAGCGATCCAGGCATGGTTAGGCGACATTGTTGAGTCCGTGCCGCCACTCCCACTGCCGCCATTCAGACAGAAATCTCCAAATGTATCCTGAAAAAGTCTGTTTTATCAGCTTACAAAAGGTACTCGCTATACAAACCGGTCTGTAACTTAAAATAAAAAGTTTATCTTCCATCTCAAAATCGTGTTCCGACCTTGAGAGTAAGGAGATAATGCAGGGATCCATCGGTCGTCATAGAGATTTGAAAAATATCTAAGGAATGTTGATAGCCGATTAGCATAGCTTTTCAAGAGTGCTTTAGACAGACCATTAGGGTAAGAGCTTTGTATTGAATGAAGCTTTTGTATCCTTCAGTGAACTTCATAATCCAAAATAACAGGTATAGTTGAATCAGTTGTTACGTGTTCTCGAGTTAGGCTGCCTCGTTTAAAAACTGGTTTGATGTAATGAATAATAAAATCGCTTTGCGTTAATATAATCATCTCTAAGAATAACGGGGCTATCACAGTGAGGCTATGCGTATAACAAAAATCCGCAAACAAAAATGTCAGTTGCATCGGGGACTGAATAGACAGCCCAAAGTAAGAATTTTAGGCCATTACCACACACATTAAATATTTTAGTTAAAACGTAGACCTCCGTGTCTTTCCTATTAGCACCGCCGCCACCCCATCCTACGCCAGAGCCACATTCACGCTTATATAACAGATAACCAAGTTAAACAATATCGCCGTCGCTAATCTAGTCACTAATGGGAGCTTCAGTTATTACAACTACCGTAAAGCTCAAAATAAACTATTACACAGACTACAAAGTCATCAAGGGAAAAATACAGGATGGGTGAAATTTCAGGTTAGGTGCGAAGAACAGCAAAAAACGTTGCCGCACGGGCAACCAAATCTGCCGAGATATCAGGTAAATAAGAAAACAGAGACGTGAGCAAGCGCACGCGCGCATTACTGGCACATACCCGAAATGGAAACGAAAGGGACTAGATCAGGTTCTAGGTTGTAAAGTGGGTGATTACACGCTTTCTTTTGTGAAAGACACTTCTTTGTCACTTTACAATAGTGACGGCGTGCTAACGGACTTATCGCCTGCTCTTTTCAGTACTCCTTTATGTAAAGGCGTACTTTATGAAAGAGGACATATGAAAAACATCCCCCTCGCGAGGGGCGCGATCAAATGCAGAGCATTTCTGCGGGGGGGCGCGCCTGCAAGTCGTATGGATTACGTATTGGTTGTTGTTGTTGTAATTGTTGTCTTCCAGCGTAGACATTGTCGATGAAGTCGATGGTGAAACGTGCCGTGAACCCCCTGCCGCGGCTATGACGCAACGTGGAGCGGCTATGACGCAACGTGGCGCGGCTATGACGCAACACAATCCAACACAATCCACTTTAATCCAATCCAATCCAAATCCAAGCCAATCCAATCGAATCCAATCCAATGCCCCTCGCGAGAGAGTGTTATAGCGCCGAAATCGCCACCACGCGAACGCGTGATGCTGACGTCACGATCACGCCACAGATGTTAGCGACCGCAGCGCGCGCGAACGACATATGTGGTTTAAGCGCGAACCGACCGCGCCGAGAGAGCGCGATGCGAGCGCCCCACCTGTTCTTGCGCGCGAACCTAACGTGGCGAGAGAGGGTGTTGCGCACGTCCCCACCTGTTGTGCGCCCGAACCGAACGCGGCGAGAGAGGGCGTTGCGAGCGGAGAGAAGTCGAGGAGGACGCGGGGGAGAGGGCGTACCTCTGGCCGACGGTTGAATGAGTCAAGGATATAAGGCACGTTCGTAACCTTCCGTTCTGTGTCGGCTTTGTGGCTCAGTTGGTAGAGTACCGTGCACCTTGCGTTCCGCCCGCAGAGTCGTAGGATCGCAACCTGGCGCCGGCAAGTATAATTTTTTTATATAGTGTAGGGGGAGCGATGCGGACGCGGACTACGGACGCCAACGCGGGTGACATTGTGAGTTACTGAAATGCTCTGCATTTAAAACGAGCGAAGTATATTGATACAGTAACGCAAGAAGCTACATCTGCCGACCCCTCGGCATTCTTCGTTATCAACGTTCAATGGACAATATACTAAAACATGTGGTTGTTCTAATCGAGACACACACTTCAATCGCCAAGGTTGAAAACAATTGAGCAATTCATTACAGAACCAAGGGGAACTTTATCCCAGCATCATTAGCAGCTTTGCAGAGTTCCAACCGATCGTATGGGCTGGAATCATTGCGGGCGACTTTCTTCTTTATGTGGTTCAGCAGAGCGGCTAATTGCCACTGCGTAAGCGAAGCGGCTGGAGACCCTAACGATCTACCCTATCTTGATTACTTTCTCCAGACATTCAGAGGTAGCCCTTCCAAGCACTCGTAATAAAAGTAAGAACCGCAATGCTCTCTGTGGGATACTGCCCACTTTTTCTTCGCGAAAAAATTGTTTTAGTTTATTTTTATTTTCCTAACGGCAGTGGCTTGGAGAATGTAGCTTGTGTTTTGTGCGAAACACATGAAAATATCATGCGCATAGTTGCAAGCGTCACTGAAACAACATTTTGTACGTGCGGACATGAGGGTTAAGAAGCAATTCCCAAATCATTTCAAGAGCATAAACGAGTGATAAACGCTGACAAAAAGGGGATAAACCGGATAAACAAATTGCACTAATGTAAAGTTTCTCTGCGTGGTTGCTTTTTACAGAATCAAGCATTCTGACAGGAGATGTAGTACGAGCAGAAATGCGTATGTACAGGTGCCGTCATAGGTAATTGGAGCACGGGAGCTGTGGGCCGAACCGTATCGGAGCGCCGTGTAGCTGCACCGGCGGTAAATGAAAGGACGAGAACACGCATGCGCGCCTGCCGACGGCGATAGCCCATCTATACCTCTCAAACCAATTTTAAACTTGGCTTCGAGCATTGCTCGCAGCATAGTGCTCTCGGTGACGGCGCTGATAGCAGAGACGATTCTGGCAGCGTCTCTGGCGCACTTCCAGCTGCCGGAGAAGCGGCCCGCTGTCACAGGAATTTGTAGCGAGTTTACCGTCCAAATATGTTTACGTGTGTACGCTATCAGCGCCGCCGCTTAGACCAGTATGCTGCGAATAATGCTTGAAGCCAGGTTAAAACAAAGTGGTTTGAGGAGTATAGATGGGCTACCGCCGTCGGCTGGCGCGCATGCGTGTTCTTGTCCTTTCATTTACCGCCGGTGCAGCTACACGGCACTCCGGTAAGGTTCGGCAACAGCTCCCGTGCTCTAATTACTTATGACGGCACCTGTACATTTGCGGGCGGCTGTGTCTGTATTGCACTTATTAAACCATAGACAGACATTTGAAGCCGCTATCCAAACAACTTAATGCTATGGTGTCATGTAAAACCTGCGCGCTATGAACGACATTTGCGGCCTTTCTTACGTTGGTGGCTTACTATACCTTTCATCGTCAGCACTCTACAATAAATAGCGCTAAAGCCAGCGTTTACGACGTCAGACGTGAGCTGAAGTGAACGGACCATGGGAGCGGTGGCGAAAACTACTCGCGGTGAAGTCTGGTTGCGTGGTTCCTACTGTCGAGACCGCGCTCGGCGCAGGCGCGGCCTAGCAGTACAGCGCACATGCCGCTATCGCTCGTTTCTTCGCGATTGTATCACGCTGCGATAAATTGACGCCAGGGGAATCGCGCTGCCCTTTTTTTTTTGTCTCTTTGGAAACGGTGCGCTGGCGCAATTGGCGGCAACGCAGCTCCGCTGGCAAAGTTGGCGCGCTTGTGATTATTTCGGGCTTCTAGCTTTTTTTTGCCCCCACCGCCACCTCCGCTGTATATATTGAATCAGAAAATGGCGCTGAAAAAAATCACTCAGGTCGAAGAAATAGGACAAAACACCATCGTTGTCGGTTCTGAGGATGTAAGCTATAGCCTCCCGAGAATATAAGTAAACTCGAAAAACTGTGGATGCTAACCTTACATGCTAAGGTTTTGACAAATACTGCTGTGATTAGGCATGTACTGCACTGCTTTATGAAACTTCGTTTCGCGTATGCGGAATATCTGCTATTTCGCAATTGTTTGGGAAAATACAGTTTCGCCATTTTTTCAAGCTTTGCAATTTTTTTTATAAACTATCTTGCGATATGAGATATGATTCAATCATGCCTTGTATTCCCAGCGACTTTAGAAACGTATGAAAACTACATTTTTCGATTTCATTTGCACTTGAAAACATTATTGACATTTCTTGCGCACTTCTGTGACACGAGTTGAAATTGAAGGATTTGATCCAAAGGCGGGGTCGTTCAGTCGAAGACTGAAGATATTATTATTACTAGCATGCGGCAAGGAAACCATGGTATACTTCAAAAAATCCAAGTTTACTTACACGTATTATTTTACAAAGCATTGCACAGGGCGTTCGTTTTCAGGTGGGTGTCTGTAGACTAAAAGAAGAAGGTGAAGGCACCTCGGACTCCGTGGGTCCCTCTGCGATACTCCCAAATTCCTTTTTTCCATACCCTGCCTCGAATTAAAAAAAGCGGATTTGCCGCATGACATGTTAAAGTAAGGTCTCCGCACAGGACAAAGTTTAAAGCTGGCTTTTTTCACAACCTTACAATTATGAAGAAAAGCCACACTCAAAAGGCGGGCATAGAAATATGTGTGGGCCACTTCGGCTGCAAGGGCTAATTGTGCGACAATAGGACACGTATCACCATATTTCATCGTGGTGTCCCCCAGAACTTTTGCAAGCACAGAAGGAGTCCTCGTCACGCTACCGGCCGAGTACCACTGGCATAAAAAAAGCTGCGGTCGGGCCAATCCCAAGTCCTGTAAGCAGCCTTGTTTCCTTCCCAACGCCATACACTTAAGTTTAATTACAATAGTCACGCCTCCCAAAGAGACGTTACAACAGACAGTAAGGAGGACCTATTAATTAGCCAATACTAGGCCACTGAGCAGCCACAAAAATAGTCGAATATTATATACACAAATATCCATGGGACCGAACTGTGTCACTGTCATGAGGAAACCCTAAGGTGTTTATCAAAAACACGCTACCGAACAAACAACAAGAGAACGGATCTCAACTGAGAAACTTCATCACTTGACAAAAAAACCTCGGGTGCTCTGTATGAATCGCCAGCCATGCAATGCACGCCAAAAATTAAGCTGCGCACAGAGCTCTCTCTTCTTTGGTAGCCGGCACCGGTATTCTAAGAATACGGGCTGCGGACGCATTACACAAGAGCCATCACTCACTGCTTCGTCAACATGTATGTGTGGTAGTGGCTACAGCCATACATTCGCGAGGAATCGAAACGCGGCTGCGTAGTTTCAACAAAATGATCCCCATGGACACCATTTCGCGTTTAGCCCGTTTAAAATCCGTGACCCCACTAATGACCTCGTAGTTCTGATATGCTTACTGGGAGCTTCTATCTACCATGACAGTTATAACACCCTCAAAAACAATTATAGTCGGCGCCCCAACACCGACAGAAATGATGCCACTCAGGAGACAATAAAAACACTGGTAAAAATTTATACACTTTGCCAGCTCACCTTCACCCGTTTCGGGCATAACACGCGACATTGAGACTTTCCTAGACGCGGCGGAAGGCAGAAAACGTTCCCACACGTGTGCTCCGCACCCCCAAACGCACATCAGCCCAGCCTGGATGAAAACAAATAAACCAAAAAGCAAAGCAGCTAAACGACACATATAGATGAACTGGTGCCGGTTTTCATGATTTAAGTGAGGCACTCGCACATAACAGAAGGTTCGTGCAACATTGCGTTTGTCTCTGCAAAAATGACAATTTAGAGGTGATGATTTTCCCTACAGCATAGACATAGAAAAATACTGCAGGTAACTTGAGCTTTAAACAAAAAGTAGGAGCCTTAGCTTTCTACTTAGAAGAAATAAGAGAATATCGACCGGTGTAGTTTCTGTCAACGGCAATAACATCGTGAATCCGACCTGGCATGGACTCGTAAAGGGCACCTACCACATCGATGCGTCCCTGGAGGCGCTCCCACTCCTAATTAACTGCATCCCACAAAGCGTCTACCGTAGCATTGGCAATGTTGGTGCGGGCTAAGTTTGATTTCATGAGGCCCCAAAAGTTTTCTTTGGGCTTAAGGTCGGCGCCATTCGGTGGCCATTTCAAATGGGGCACTTTTCTGCAATCCAAAAGCTGGATGACACAGCGCGCCTTTTAAGTGCGAAGCACTTCTTAGTCGGGCCTACTCCTGCTTCCACCGCCGTCCTCCGTCCGCAGCCTAGCAACGGAGCTAGCTACCGTGCCTAGCAACGGCGCCGGATTTCCGACGCGTGAGAGCGCTCGCATAGCGCCTCCTCTCCCCCCTCGCCTACTTTCCTAAAGCCCCTTTACTACTCTCCAGCTCGCAACACCCTCTCTCGGCGCGCCAGCCAGGCCACTACACTATATAAAAAAAAACAGCATCCGGCGCCAGGTTTCGATCCGACGACTTTGCGGCCGCAACGCGACGCTCTACCGACTAAGCCACGTCCTTATATCTTTAACGCATTCAAACTACGTCGTCAGCGGCGTGCGTTGGCGACTCAGCGGCGTTATAGCGGCTGCAACAACCCTTAACGGTCCACTTTAGCGACCACAAGGCGGTCGTAATGACCGTCGCATACAACGACAACACAAACAAGTGCTGAAATAAATACTGTCGTTTCACTTTACTTTGCGTGTGTGTGTGTGTGTGTGTGCGTGATTACATTCCCTCTCGAACATCTCTCGAACATACACGTTAATTCACCAAGATTTCCGCAGAGGGACAAACGAGGCGTGTTAAGCCGAACGTGATCACGAGGGGGTGTTAATGTAACTAACGGGCAAAATGCCACCAAACTTCAACAAACTCCCCCTCATAGCATCACCCCGTGCTTCGCACTTCCTCATACTCCCCTTCGGGGAAATGCGGGGGAATTTTTTAATGGGCTGCAGGAGTGCTGTAGCAGGAAGCAGACATATCTTGAATGGGCCGTCGAACACATACGGGAGAAGCACGTCAGCGACGATGCCGCAGTAGCCGGTCGCGTTGAAGCGCCCGTCCATCCGGACAAGGGGACCCAGACCATCTTTACTTATGGCTCCCCTGACGCTTACTGCACAGTGACCACTGGAGAGCACCTTTTTGGTGTATTCGGGCAGGTATGTGCGCAGAAAAAAACGCAACGCATCTAATAAGTAAAAAAAACTAATTCGGAGCCCCATGTTAATTACAGCCCCAGAGTAACCACTACAGTAATAAAATGCGTGCAAATTGTGTGGCGCGTCACAATACGTTCTCACAAAACAAGAAAATATAGCGCTGCGCACAAGACGTCGCAATAAAGCATTCCCGTCAATTATTGCAAGAAATGGCTACGATAACAATAGGTAACTGAACTCAATGGTTAGTTAACCAGCGCAATTTTACCTCTATATGGCGGGATGTAAACTGTTTCACGCAAAGGAAAATTTTGAGACGCTAAAGTATTTTGGTGAATTGCAGCTGTGTTCTTACCTCGAATTAGGAGGATGCCAGATCTTCTCCTGCTGCTTCATTCGGGTAGAAAACGTAGATTCGTCGGGGAAAGTGACTTGCTTCCACTCCGCGATCACCCAGTTTTCCACACTTTTGGCAAACTAAAGTCTCTGATACCGCTGGGACTTTTTGAGGTGGGGCTTTTGTGCGGCCTCACAGCCTTTTAGTCCAGCCTCCCGCAATCTCCTTCTAACGGTGCTGCTTGAAACATCTAGTTCTAGCTCGGCCCTTTATACTGGTGCACTTATGAACGGCTTATCAACGGAAGCAACAACTATTAACCTTTCTTCCATTCCTCCCGTAGCCCTTGGCCGCCCACTACAATGAGCGTCCCAGACCCGTCAGCCTTCATCACGGAAAGACTGAATTATTCGGCTCACCGCAAGTTCTAGATCGCCGGGTGTGGTAGCAGATTTCGCGTTGCAGAACGCCTTCCGTCGCAAGCTTTATAATATAAATCGTCTTTTCGAGCGGCACTCGTGAGAGCAGTTTTGCAGACGACAAAGCAAGAGCAGAGCAGAGCAAGCATGTTTCTGTCTAATCATACGACAGAAACCATATCACTGGCTTGCAGCGAGCGTTATACCACTTTAGAAATCACCACCATAAAAATTACAAAATTACATTACGTGCTGCGTCACTCGCTTTACGATAATGACCCAAAAAGTTCGACAAATTTACAATCTGCGTACGATTGACCATCGACAGTGCGCTGGGGCATGATAAGATGCTTGTCTGCGAAAACGTGATCACAACGGGAGGAATGGTTCAAGTCACTGCAGTGCATCATTGAAATTAATTAATAAGGGCCTCGCTTTAACGAAACAAACTTACTTTACAGCAAAGCTGTCAGTAGTACCTAATCTGAGGTATTTTGTGTCGCCATCGTCTGTAAGATATAACACGCATTGCATCCAAGGCACAGTTAAAGTGGCCCGATAACTCGCGTGTGAATGCGGATATCTAAAAAAAGAATGCACTAAATTTTACCTCAAAGGCCACCTGGAAGTGTGTAGCGTACTCCTTCTAGTTAGTTCACACTGAACTTACAAACATTTAGAAATGTTTACGACTATCAATACAGCGTTCCATCGAACAGTTCTCCCTCGTTAAGTGCATTCTTAAAAAACCATTACAAATCAAATGATACTATGGTTAACTGCTTCAACGACTACTCAATTGTGGGGAGATTTACCTCAGTCTGCCTGATAGTTATTTAGCAGTTGCAGTTTGAATACGTTAACATGAAGGTACTTCTTCCGAACCCTTTCCAGCAGCCTCACAATGCAGGTTTGCCGAAACCAGTGTGATATCGTCTTAAAGCATCCACAATTCTGACTGGTAGAATAATTTCATCGATCACACAAGAGTAGGATATTGGCCGACTAGAAATTATTTGGTTTAGTTTCATGGGGTAATTTTATTACTACCTTCGTAAAAATTGAAGAAAATCGCAAGCCATTTTTTTATATATTCTACATGTAATGACTTCAGTTAATTAGGCTGCGAAACAAAGCAACGTGGGAATGTCAGCTTCGCTCGATGCATTCTTTTTATCAATGAATTGGTGGGCCGCTATTTTTGCCTTTTGGTTTTGATAACTTAGAAGCCGTTAATAAATGCTCCAAAAGCAAGGAATACTGTGTTTCACCTAACCAATGCATGCACGGTGTGGTATTTCTTCTTGAGCCGTTGCATTCATGGGAAACATACGAAATACCCCAAGCATGCACACACACCGACCCATTGGTCACAAAAAAGCTGCTATGCTCGATTCCGTGGGTGTTCTTAGCGAAAACCTATGTGCCATAACCAGGTGTGATGTGAACAAATGCGGAATTTGGTGACGGGGTCGAAGAAGTTGTGGAAGCTAAATAGGATAGGTTTCACTTTGATATGATAGGAAGCCTGTTTCAGCAGGGAACAAGCTTTCCCTGCATCAGGAGCAAATAAATCAAAACAAGCAAAATAGCCCGTGCACCATCTTCAGCTAAGGGAAAGCACCCACGTTTGTTGACCTTTTTTTTCGGATGTACTTACTGCAATGCTTTCCTGCTGCGACCTTGTGATACCGAAGAATAAAAAAAGGCTACGGGCCCAACGCAGCCACAGCATTCTCTGTGGGGCAGCGTAGCACCCTTTCCGCATATCACGTGAGTCGCATAGTTTTCAATGATTGGGTGGTGTGCGGCAGTGCTCCTCTAACTGCGCGGCGCGATTCCCCTGGGGCTGATTTATAGAAGCAAGAAGCAGTAGCGAAGAAGCAAGCTATAGCGGCATGTGTGCTGTACTGGTCGTGCGCGCTTGCCCAGTGCGCGGTCTCGACAGCAGGCGCCGCCCAACCAGACGGTGTAGCGATTGGGTTTGCCACCGCTCCCGTGGACCGCTTAATTCAGCTCACGGCTGTAGTCGCATGCACTGGTGATAGGATGTCAAGAATTCCGACTGGTAGATTTCGAATACAAAGCAAATAACCAAAGAAAGCGCGGCTCCTGTTATTTTTGAAGAGAAACTGTGCTTCGACCTTCTCTCAATTTTATAGACCAGCTGCTTCCTGCTGCTATTCTTTCTCTTGCAGATGTTCTTTCTCTTGTACCAGATAACGCTCGCTTCCAAGTATTACGCCTTTGGGACAAGACAACTACTCGAGGGAAGGTGCTCGGCGAAGTTGAACCAGATAACGCTGTGAAGAGCGGCGGAACTAAGCCTTGAAGACGCGTAAGAGAAACGGGCAACACACACGCTGAGACTAGTAACAATTCATGAATGAAATGGCTAAGTAAAACCGAGGGCAGGGCATGCACTAATTAAAATTAAAAAATAACGACATTGTTATAACGTATATCAGTGTTGGCATTTTTACAAAATAGCCGGATTCTTTGCCTGATGTCGTCAGTGAGGGCACACCCGAGGACTGATTGTGACCGTGGCTTCGCATTTGATGTGGTTCAGTCACGTCCCTCTCGCACTTTGTGGCTACCCTACCAATGATCTCGGTTTTATGAAATAGGGGGTGGCGTGAATCCACAACCTCAGAAATGGGCACGCAAGTTTGCCCCTCCGCCTGACGTAACCGAAGTTTTCGTTTCTGTTAGGCGCACATTTACACAGCGACCTGTCGGCCCTATATACACTTCATCCAGAAACTTTAGATACACTTTGTCGAAGCGACACCAACTTTACACTTAGTGACGCTAGGCCGTGGTATGGACAGTCACGGAATTTCGCCCGTACTCATACACCAGGCCATTCCGAGTGACCAGCGACCTCCACTGTCTATGTTGGCATGCCAACCTAAAACATACGTTAGGACGTCTCACGCAGTAAGGCCGGCGGCTCCACGATTTTGCGGTGACGGTCATATAGAAGTCAGGAAGACGCCACACTGAAGCTGCCTGCCTATCACGAGCCCCCGTGGAGCGAGTTACTGTTGACCAGGAGGAAGATACACAATTTCTCGGAGCGTTGGGACCATCAGTCCCCTCTCAAGAATAGAAGAAGGACCCAGAACTTTTGCCGCTCGTTGAGTACATCGAAGGTCACAGCTCGCGTCCTCCACGGCTTTTCTAGAGCTCGGTGTCCTCATTTTTGCTGCACAGAGGGGTTCTTTACAAAAAACGGATTTGACCATACAGCAGCCACCCACGTTCTTGTAGCGTCAACAGCGCTACGAGACGACATCCTACGCACTTTACACGACAAACCTTCGTCAGGACATCCGGGGTTCACCCGCACACTGGTCCGGGTTCATCAGAAGCACTACTAGACAAAGCTGGCTCCGACAGTAAAGCGCTACGTCACTACATGCTTTGACTGTTAGCGGCGGAAGACACCGCCCAAAACAACAGCTGGCTTTCTGCAGCCTGTAGACACACCCAGCAGGCCATTTAAGGAGGTCGCCGTGGATATCCTAGAGCCATTTCCTACGTCATCAGCTGCGAATCGATGAATTGTAGTCTCTACTAACTACCTTACCGTTTATTGCAAAACCAATGCATTGCCAAAAGGAACATATGCTGAAATTGCCAGATATTTTGTCCACAACATTGTGCTTCGTCACGGCGCCGTAGCAGTCGTCATAACCGATTAAGGCAAAGCGTTCACATCAGCACTTTCCGAAGAGGTAACGAAACTGTGTCATGCCGATCATCGAAAAACCACTGCATATCCCTCCAGAACAAACGGGCTGACTGAGAGGCTGAACAAGATCATTGCCGAAATTATTTCGATGTACATTGACGCTGACCACAAGAACTGGAATCACATACTGCCTGTGCTTGACATTTCCATTCAATGCGGCAGTTCAAGAAACAACAATCCTCACTCCTTTTTTGCTCTCCAGTCTGCTTTGTAAAACTGGGATGGTGAATTTATATTCTAAAATAAAGGTGGGATATCAGAGCTTCGAACTTATGGTGTAGCTCCTAGTTTAATAGAAACTATGTTATTTCTTTTCATTTGGCACATTTTTCAAGTTTACCGTTGCTTGTGTTCCACACGTACATAAAATAAACTACCGTATTTCCGCGCATGGTTGTTTTCCTGTTCTCTTAATTGCTGTCATCTCACGTTTCCTCTCTTCTTCCCATGAAAAACAATCTGCACATGAGGCATATCACCTGAGCAAGCAAATGTGGAGTCGTGCCACTCTTTTCTTGGCAGGTGAAGTGGTTCGCGTGCTGCTCAAATTTGATATATTAATGAAGACCGCCACTGATACTGAATACCACGTTTACGCCAACTAAGACCCTTTACGTGCCCACATTCCATTTAAGAAACAAAATGAAAAAGTCTAATACAAATTTATCTGGAAAGAGCAACGAATATTACGGACTATGTGTGAGAGAAAGTGCGCAGAAGTTCCTTGAAAATTCAAAGTTCACAGGGCTGAGTCGTAAATATCAGGGTCTATCATAATAAAACAAAGTATTAAAGGTAACGATGGATGAAAAAATCCCACTGTTGTAGCCTATCGAGTTCCTGTGATGAATATTTCACAATAAGGCTAAGGAGGCTGCAGCGCCCAGCATGTCATGCAGACGTCAATCTACAACCACCCATGATCATGCATCCTGCAAACAGGCCTAAGGAGGAAAAGGAGAATAAATAACTTGCCTGGCCTGACCATTTACTGTCAGTCGCATTGTGGACCCCACGCCATATCTTGCATAAGACGCGGGCAAATCGAAGTCCTGGTGTTTAAAGTATATAACAAAACATTAGGCGCCCATCCCAGCACAGCTAAAGGTCATCTGCCTGCTGTGGGCATTCATAACACTGCATGGAAAAAATGAGGGCCCAGCTTAGCAGCGGTAAAAAGAAACCGAAGCTCTAGCCTCTAATGTCCAGCCAATTCTAAAACACTTCACAACCAATCTACCACAACTGGTACAACGGCTGAATATAAATAGCTAATAAAAATTTATATTAATCAATTTCATGGGAATAGCCAGAAACTTATTTAAATCATCACTCTGACTTCCCACGGTCAAGCACCTAAGCTAACCCAGAAGAGCTTTGGAAATCTCTCAAACGCGAGATGCGGAGAAATGGCACGAAATTAACGTGAAAAGGTTCAGTGACTATTTGTTCGCGTGATTATTTATGACTTTATGTACGCCAGAATTTATTTAGCGCGTGCTAACGGGGTCCACTTTGGAAAAGATATGAAAGGATGAGGACAAGACGCTCCGGTCTGCGGTCATGGACAACCTTCAGCGACCAGTTCGGAAATTTATGTGAGGTGCAAAATCCGCGTCTCCGGCGAAGAGAGAGGGGCCGCCAGCTCTGCTGTTTCTCCAGCCTTGCGACACTAGTGCAAGTTGCGCCATTTTTTTCCTGTCCGTATTCAAAGTGCTTGGGTGCCTTGTTTTCTCCCCCTTCTCAGGGTGGGGGTGCCGTTGTAAGGCCCAGTCGCGCTTCGCCATTTTTCACTTCACTTGGCCGTGTGAAGTGGCCGTGTGTAGTACCAACTATAGCTTTGCTACCAACACCTTCACCGTGTCGAATGGCTCAAAATTATTTAAGGAAGATAACACTTCGTGAGCTACTTAAACGCGAAAATTCTGATCTCTCTATCTGTCTTCGATACACTCGTCCGGTGAAAAGTTGAAACAATTACTCAAAAAGGAGCTGATATAGGCCTAATCGTTCCAAGCTACTATCTTCTGGAGGAACCTAAACATGTCCCCAGCATTTAGCGCAAAGCGAAGATCGTGAGCGGTTGAAGGAAAACGTTAGTTCTTACCACGTAGTCCCCGGCTTCTGCAAGTTAAAAAATATACATAGGTTGGTTATTTCCGGTAGCAAGGAAAAAGCAACGCCTTAAACACGGCGCAACAAGGTTCCAGCTGGTACAAGGTATAAGCAAGCACAAAAAAGAAACAAAAGACGGACGGATTCGCGCTGCCCCAGTAAATGGCGCGGGAGCAGTGCAAAGCCGCGAAGATTGATTTGCAGTGAACAAAACTCCCTTCGATTTATCCTGCGAGAAGCAAGACAGGCAGGGGAAGAACCTGAGGGGTGGTAATGAAGGAAGGAAGGCGGGTTACCTGACAGAAGCGACAGAGAACTATCGTCTTTCCACCGCTTTCGCAGTAAACAAAGCAGATACGCAGCCATTTTTTTTTTTTGCATTGCACGCGGCCTGACCTACTAAAAAAAGGCGGTTGCCTATTATGCCTAAATCACGAGTTCAAAATTACTTCCTCAACAAAAGTGTGAACGTCTATTTTAGGTGATAACTATCTGCTAAGTGAAAACAGTGAAGAGAGCATTTACACCTACACAAATATGGTGTTTTGAAGAACGCAAATCGCCAAAATGAATCCTTTGTAACTTAGCAAACCGAAATTCCGTAAGTTTAGAACACTGGCCCAATCTTGCTTTCCCGTACGAATCGAAGGCAACTGTAAGCATTCTCTTCAACCATCCCTCGGTAGAGCGGAAAAGCTGGTTGAAACTTGCTGCAAGTGCCCGCCTACAAAGCTGGGTTGGATGCTAAGCATCTCCTCTGGTTGTGCTTGGGGCGAGTAGTGCTCGAAACAGTAAGCTTAGCGGTGCTTGTTTCCGAATAAATAAACCGTGAGTTTACCGCTTGGTATACGGCAACAAGTACTGCGAGTCTGTACTGCAGTTCCTCGACAAAACTGCATTCCATGCTTCTGTAAACCATGTGTTCCCGCCTTACCCATCTTGTTAAATATTGTCACGAAGCCAAGGACGACGCAGTTGTCTTGCAAGAGAAACAAGTTTATTGGAGCGAACTTGAGCTCCCCTAACAACTCAAAAGAATACAGAGGCGGCGAAGCAGCGGTCAACAAAGTGACTTGCGTCAGCGAGCGTCGCAGAATCGAATGCCCCGGCGTCCGCACTGCAGGCTTTATCTTTTGGCGCGCGTGGTTCTCGAAACGTCGATTCGCATCGAGAACATAGTAGACCCAAGAAGATTATTCTGGGCTGTTCACGTTAGATCGGAATGCTCTCCCTATCACAACAGATAACACATGCGGCACAGAAAGAAAGAATTGAACACGCGCTTTCCTTGGCGCAGAGATAACACAGACCGGCACAGCCGGGCGGTAAAAGCAAAATACAAATAAACAAACCCAATGTATGGTTCGCGGCAATATTTTAGTTTGCTTTATTTCCCCATCCCCTCCCAGATTTCGAGACTTTTCTGCCTTCTTACTTTTCAGATTTCTTTTGCTTGTTTCTTCAGCTTCGAAGGCAGCAGGGCAAAATCACGACGCAAAAAACAGCCGTAAGGAACGCCAATTTTCCTTTACTTTTGAAGCGAATACCGCAAACAAGAACGCAGAGAACTGCAATAAGCGTGATGAAAGAGGTACTCATCCAGCCAAGAAAAATAGAAGTAGCAATCGCGGTGCGCAAAGTAGTTTTTGACGATCGTTAATGATTACCCGCCAAAACTTTCGCGTGGCTTATATAAAAGCTTTTTTTTGTTTCTGGATTAGGATAAAAGAGGGCCATATAACTCGATATGCGGACTTAGTACATGCACTATCATGTTTTTCTATCATATAATACGAGGGCATTTATTTCATTTTATTGTGCTTTTTACGGGGTTTGATCCTTGAGGCATTCTTCGCAAGCATCCAAGGCACCCTTGTTTGTCCCAAGAGGAGCGGAAGAGTGGCTTGTGTTTATAGAGGCAAGAAACGCCGGAAGCGTGCGAACCTTCAGTCGTAGATCATCATACGATCGATACTGTAAGCTTCCCAGAGGTTTAATGGCCGGCAACATGTCAATTTAATGCAGCAGCGCTAAAATAGATTCAGAATAGACCCACCTCCTCAGAAAAAATAAAAAATACACAATACAAACAAAAGTTGCAGTGAACAAAATCAACGTATTTCTTGTTTCAAGCTATATTTCGGACACATCACGCGCGTTTATACAGATAAAAGGTTGCAGTTCGCACAGTTATGACTTGCATGCAAGTTCAACCCTACTTGTTGTAAAATGCGGTTCGTGATGTTCTTAAAAAGCATTAAATTTTTTGTGTGGCAGTTTAAGAGTTTGGGTTCTGTGCGGACATTGGAAAAATTTACCATCTATTCCTAAAGAAAGTAGAGAAAAGCGTTAAACCTTTCTAGCATGAAAGATGTATTAAAACAGCGTAAAACCCTTCGCTGAAAGGGCGGCGAAACGTTCGTCCCACCTTGAGAAACCCAAATCGCAAAGGAAGGCCGAACCCATTCGAGGAGGTTTTCCCTCACTAAGTCAACACAACTACTAACGATCTCAAGGTATATCGATACATGGTATATGAGGTAGAGGTGTACTCTTGTACTCTTTCTTAGTGATCGATGCGTGTATTCTTTTATACAGAACCGCTCCTTTTTTGCTATTTTTAAGTAACCGTTTTCTTACAAGGAAGCCTGGCTTCACGGACGCGGCGTTTGTCCAGAGATGTTATCAGAGTTTTTAAGTCGATCAATCGGTGTATGGGGAGGTACACGACTTTTTTGGCTGGATGCTTTAAGCTACTGTGTACACAATTGTCGCTTATAAGGTATAGCGAAGGCGACTATTCGTAAGAAAACCATGCTCGAATTTGTTTGGTATTGCGTATTTTATAAAAGCGCTTTAAGTAGAACCGGTTATATTGCTTGGGACTGCGGCAATGGTTCATGATCACTGGAAAACCTTCAGCCGGGCCTTAACAAAACGAAGGACGGTCGAGACAAACACAAACACAATGTTGTTCGTGTTTCTATGGGTAGAAACACGGACAGCATTGTGTTCGTATTTCTCTCGACCGCCCTTCGTTTGCCTACGTTCCCGCTGAGGGTTTTCCAGTGTTCTAACGAGCGGGGTGTCAGTAGGTTTATAATAAATAAAAGGCAACCAGCGCATCGTATAAATATTATCTTAATAGCGCTTGGTTTGTTTTTAGAGGTGAACGGTGTTCATTGGATACCTCAAGGCCCTTTGCAAAGCTATAGGGAGACTCTGGGCAATGCATTCCAGTGTCAGTTAGGGCCACATTCTGGTAACCAACTCGGAAGGTGCCTGTTATTAGCAGTGAGGTCGTATAGTTGTGCCTCCTGACTCCTGACATCTGCTGCAAAACTAGCGCCGTTGTCACCTGTCACACACCTACGTAAAGTGCCTTTAGTTTCGGCAGTCGAACTTGCCTGTCTTTGCTCCTGAGCGCATTAAAAAATGGTGTTGCTCTTGTGCAATTATATTATGCGTTACTGACACCAGAAAACACCACCAAGCTGTAGGCTGCACCAAAGTGTCTAGCAGCACACTGGGATAACTCGTATCCGCTAACTTATTTTCAGAGGTGTAACATTTATATTGGCCTCATTGACATTTAAATAGGGCGGGCTTCCTTTAAGGCATTTTTAAGATGGTATAAGGTAACTCGAAGAAGTAAGGAAGGCTTTAAAAGAAATGAAAGGGGGCAAAGCGCCTGGTGAGGATCAGATAACAGCAGACCTTTTGAAGGATGGCGGAGAGATTGTACTTAAAAAAACTGGCAAACCTGTATACGCAATGCCTAATGACCGCAATGGTACCGGAATGTTGGAAGAAGGCGAACATCATCCTAATCCATAAGAAAGGCGACATGAAGCACTTGAAAAATTACAGGCCGATCAGCTTACTGTCAGTCGTCTACAAGGTACTTACCAAGGTAATAGCTAATAGAATTTTCTGCAACCTTAGATTTCAGTCAACCTAAAGAACAAGCAGGGTTCCGTAAAGGTTATTGAACAATGGACCATATTCACATGGTCAATCAGGTGATAGTGAAGTGCGCTGAGTATACAGAACCCCTTTATATAGGCTTCATAGATTATGAGAAAGCATTTGACTCGGTCGAAACCCTAGCAGTCATTCAGGCATTACGGAACCAGGGGGTAGATGGGCATTATGTAAGAATACTAGATGATATATACAATAGGTCCACAGCTACCGTCATCCTCCATAAGAACAGCAGTAAAATACCTATAAGGAATGGTGTCAGTCAAGGAGACACAATCTCTCCAATGTTATTCACAGCATGTTTACAAGAAGTATTCAGAACGTTGGATTGGGAGCAGGTGGGTGTAAGGGTTAATGGAGAACACCTCAATAACCTCAGATTTGCTGATGAGATTGTCTTGCTAAATAACTCGGGGGACGAATTGCAAAGCATGCTTTCCGCACTGTAGGAATAGAGTAGAACCGTGGGCCCGAAAATTAATACGCAGAAAACTAAATTAATGACCAATAACCTCGGCACAGCACAGGGGTTTGAGATAGGTGGCGAAGCAGTGGAAGTGGTAAGCGAATATATCTACTTAGGCCAAGCTGTGATCCCACATCCCAACCATGAGGAAGAGATAATTAGAAGGATCAGAATGGGGTGGGGTGCATATGGCAGGCATTCTCAGATAATGAATAGCAGCTTACCATTGTCGCTGAAGAAGAAAGTGTATGACAGCTGCATTTTACCGGTACTCACCTACGTGGCAGACACTTGGAGGCTCACTAAGAGGGTTCAACTTAAATTGAGAACGACTCAGCGGGCAATGGAGCGTAAAATGATAGGTGTCACATTAAGGGACAAGAAGAGAGCGGCGTGGGTCAGGGAACAAACACGTGTTAAGGACATTTTAGTAGAGATTAAGAAGAAGAAATGGACGTGGGCAGGGCATGTAATGCGAAGGCAAGATAACCGCTGGTCATTAAAGGTAACAGAGTATATCTCTAGAGAAGGCTAGCGCTGCAGGGGCCGGCGGAAAGTTAGATGGGCAGATGAGATTAAGAAGTTTGCGGGGATAAATTGGTCACAGTTGGCACATTACCGAGGTAAATGGAGAATAATGGGAGAGGCCTTTGCCCTGCAGTGGACGTAGATAGGCTGATGATGATGATGATGATGATGATAAGGTAACTCGCAACAGCTTCCTAGGAGATGGACTAAGCGGTGGCATAAGCAACTGCACTCGCAAGAGAATAAAAACAAGCAGTTGTAAAGCGAACCTTTCTCTGGATCTTTAAGCAGGATTTTGGATGGTGCTGCTGCTGCTGGCGCTGCTGCCGCTGCTGCTTTTTGTCAACGTGCGCTACCTGGTTTCATTTTACACCCGACAACGCTAGCTGCATTCCGCTTTTTTGCGCACACGGGGACAAGTAAACGACTCACCGTGGAGGAACGGGTGCCGGGCGTGGCAAAAGTACACGCGCCCCACCGCACCCCCCGCCTCACGCCCCCCCCCCCCCCCCCGCCCCAGGCCCCCTCTTCCGCCCCCCCCCCCAGAAATGTTTCATGCTAGGCTGTGGTGTGGTTCAATAAGCCTGAAGAACCACCTGATGTCGCCTGCAGGCGCGGAACCTGCAATTTTAATGACATTCTTGTTAATATAAAGCTGAAAACAAGGGCTACGTAAACGTCTGATCCTTGTGGCCGCTTGAGGTGCTGTACATGTCAACATATACAGCCCTGCTGCATTTCGCGCCGAAGACACCGAGCTGCGCCGGGAACCTACTGCGAGGCGATCGAGGCAGTCCCGCTGTTTCGCAGGCGGAAGAGCACGGTCAGGAAATCGCGGACCAGCAGGAAAAGCCTCATATATGCATACATGTGGTCTGGACTTTCGGGTGTCATTCCTTGTTGTTGTACGTCTACAAAGTGTACTAACATGACAGAGAATTTCACTGTATTTTGTTCAGTCAACTCTCAATCCTTGATATGTTTGTTTTCTACCGACATCGCATTTCATTGATTATTGCAGTTCCATTATTTCTGCTACATGGAAAGCATTGCTCTGCCATCTTCTATTTCTTCCACACCAGCAAAACTGTACATTTTTTTTATTGCGGACCTTTGTCTTTCTGGCATTATTCTATTGTTTCCTTGACCTCCATCTTTGTTCGCATCAGCATTCTGTATTTCCCCAACCGGAATTTTACCCAAGCCTCGTCTCCAGAATTTAACGGCTAGAAATAGAATGAAATTTAAGAAACGTGCAACAAGCTCAACATTAAACAGCAGTGCAATAAGGTCTTCCGCTAAGAGTAAGTTCACTGTTCGCGTTACTAGCTCATAAATGATAAAAAGCGATTTCTCAAGGACAGAGGCGCACGTTTCCTAACTTCATCGCCATGATATACGAATGTGCCGCATGTACAGTCACGTGCCATTCGAACTGAAACTTTGTCGCGAGAAAGCTACTCTTTCAAATGAAGCAGAGAGAATACCAGCTTTAGTAACTCTTCCATGCCAGTTTCGTTATCGTCGGCGTAGGTAAAATGCAACCAAGTCTGTGCCTGATAACAACAAATGTAAAGCTTGAAACTCAAAGCGTGGCAAGTCCGTCGTGCTGGGCCATTGTTGTTGCATGAAACAGTGAACAAGGCAGAGAAAAATGCGAAATCTTGATTTGCATGGTTCCGAAACGAAACAGTAGGTGACCTACGGTTTCGTTTTGGAACCACGAAAATCAAGATTTCGCACTCTTGCCACTCTTGCCCAAGCGTGCCACCGGCTTACGGGGCCGGTGACACTCTTGGCCGCTCGATGCTGGCGCGATAACCTTCAAATCGTGTTCTACTGTTCTTCATAGCTGATAAGAAAACGTATTAGTCCCTTTTCTAAAAGAAAATATAAAACAGGTAAATCTTGATAGTAAACACCAAGTGTTGGCCTTCACTTGTGGCTGATGAACTTCGGGCATCGCGCGGCACTCCCGAGCACACTCATGATCACGTTCACGAGCGCGTGGCCGCATAACCGCCTGCTCTACAGTCGGCCGAATCACCCGTGGCCTACCCACAGACCAGCGAACGGGAATTTAGGTCATCATCATCATCATATTCATCACCATCTAAGCTCCTTAAGGTGGGCTTTACTGTTAGCGTTTCGTATAAACAAATCGCATGTTAAAGTGAGTTATTTCAAACTTTGTTTGAAAAACAACGCGCAAGTTGCCCACATATTTCCCCTCCCATCTTTGGGTCGACCGCGCCCCCCCCCCCCTCTTTCCGCCCCCCCTTCCCCTGAAAAATATTCTTGGCATCGCCCCTGCAGGCGACGTAACATTCTTCCTTGAACCCTACCAAAGGGGCTATTTTAGGCTTTACACCGTAACTGGGGTAGCAAGTTGCAAGGGAGAAGGCCTGGGGAATAGTCAGTACTTGTCATTGAATCCCCTTCCTTGAACTTTTGCGCCAGCGAAATCGAAACTTTGGACTTCTTTTCTTACGTCTCGTACATCTCTACGCAGTCGCCACAGGTCACAAGCTTGAATAATTGGGAACTACGCCAAGCACAATACCCACAAGGAATGCCCAGCCCTCCCCTCAGGAAAACGGAATGCCGGCGAAGCTAGACTTCAGTGAAAAAGGAAACGACCAATATTAAAACGCAAAGGCCGCAAAAAGAAAACGAATACACTTCTGCCAAGCAATGACTGAAATTAAAACGCAAATCTATCGATCGAACAAAACGAAACAATTAAGTATCCCTGAGTTTTCCCGAGCGCAAATGTTTTGTAAACGTTATTGAAGATCGTTGTGCCGCTATTATCGCGAACGTTTTGAGTCATCAGTGGCTGCCCACTGTTCCGAAGAGCGAGCAATGCAAGGCCTACCCATATCGCGATAAAAGGGGAACAGCCCGAGCACAGCGTGGGACCGCAGCTCCAGTGTGGCCAGATGCGAGCGACCACGCGGGCTGGCTCCCACACGTGCCTGATAGAGCGCGGCAGTTGTGCGTGCGCGCACGCGGTAGCTGCGAACGGCGAGCGCGAACTGCTACCGAGAAGAGAAATTCCTGGGGCGATTTTAATCCATTACTCAATCTATAAGCTCAAACAGGGGCACAGGTAAAACTTTATCCAAACACTTAGAGTGAATCATCCTTATCAACATGTTCGTCACTAGAGCAGGTCGATGAAGTTGGATTTGCGCAAGTCGTTTTGCCCAGCGCCACCCCCGATGGTGCTAACCAGCAAATACAAGCTTCGCTTGGAGAAAACATTTGATTCGCAAAGCGTAATTTTTCCTCTCCGCAGTTAAAAATACCAAGAAAATGCCGAGCGGATACGCGTGATCTCGGGCATTGCGGCGACCACACGGCAAGTCCAGCACTTCAACAAGAATGCCGAGCGCTCGAGTGTGCGTGCATCGCGTAGACCACCCAGCGTCACTGACGCACATTTGTCAAGCCAATCAAACCTACGTACGGAGCTGGGCCAAGACTGGTAAAAAATACTCGAGCGTTCGCCTCAATCGTGGCGACACTTGCTCGAGAGGAGAAAGACAGGTCAAAGCGTACGCCCCTCCAAGGTGATGTCGCTTGATTACCACTTCAAAAAAAAAAAAAAATAAAGGAAGCTTACACTTATAGCAACAATGATGGAGTAATGGACGTTGCGGCTGCAAAGGAGAAGCAATGGCAGCACTCGTGGAATTCAATCGTCGGGATGATCGTTTAGGTCGCGTAGAGGTTCGCTACCATCAATTCCTACGCGTTAATGTGAGCTTCCTTCAGTTTTTTTATCTGCATAAATGTCGCCTTAGGTATGTTACCGGCCTTGAAGGCATGATTTCAATAGAAATGCTCTTGATAAAATAGTCGGACGAGCACAGTAAATAGGCCCGCCCGATATAAACGGAACAAGAATAAACAGCTCTTTTTGCCTTAAGAAGCTTCCACAGCTCTATTATTGCAAAAGAATTCAATGGCAACCGACCACCGCAGCAGAACTATCTGCTCAAGCCAATAAAGAATGCGCTTACAAAACATGAGTTTGTTTGGGCCAGCCAATTTCACGCAGGTTCGTTTTGTTGTATAGGTCCGCGCAGAAGTAATCCGAATGCGGGAGCGGTGGCCGAACTGCATCGCTGCGCCGCATATGGGCGCCGACGGGAACCAAGGAGCGCCGGTCTAAGAGTGGGTTCGCACTGCCCCCGCCACCCTATCTGATATGTTTAATCGCTGCTCTGCTGGCGTGTCATATTGGCCGTGATGGTATTCAAACGGCAGCGCTTGGCTATAGAGGGGCGCTGGTTGCATTGCCGCTCGCAGACATCAGCGGCGAGCGAATCCGCCGCTGTTGGGCTTGACGTAGCTACGTGCACTCGGAAACGGGCCATGTTGCGCGCTGGTTAAAAAAGGACGGCATAAAGCCCGCTGCGGTTTGCCATAACATGTCTTTGCGATAGAATTAATTGTACGCCGGCAACAAAATTGCCCTGGGCAATATAGAAAGCACATTAACCGAAATTTTTGTTGTTCGGAAAAAAAATCTTGCTTCAAACATTTTTTTTTATTTTTTGTTTATCCTAAGTTACTGCTGCCGCTCAGTTCAGGTCTGTTCTGAAGAAAGAAAAATACCAAATGCCAATGGGGTGGAAATTTTCTGTGTTAAAGAATTCCGTAAAGAAGAGATACCATCGTTGTAGTCTGTTGCAGCGGGCCTCATAGGGCGCATATTTAGTTGCATCATTAACCCTTTTGCTACCGTTGACTAGTATAGTCGTCCCCAGATTTTGCACCAAAATGACCGATAACAAGTATGGTCGTCATCAGTGAAGACGACTGTATTCGTCATCTGTCATTTTGGAGCCCTGACGGTGCTTTTTTTGCAACACACTGAGGCCGTGCGGTGAAGCCAAAGACGAGCAATCTTTTGTACACCATTAACGAAATAAAGGAACATTATTTCATCGAAAGATCGGTGCCGTGTAAAGCCATTGTAGTAAAATCTTTTTTACACAGTCAGAGAAATAAAATAATGTTATTTCATCGAACGAATGGTGCCGTTTTATTCAGAACAAAGATGTCTACAAATTGAGAGAAAAGCATTTTTTGGTAAATTTGTTACATTTCTCGTTTTTTTCTCTCGGTACTGGAATGGTTAAAACCAGCGTTGTAATATTTAACGAGCACCTTCTATTAGTTAAGGAAATTTTTACAGCTTTTAAACCCTTTGGCGACGTTACGTTGATGGTAATTAGAACATATTAATTAGTTGATTCTTCGACACGCCCCGTTAGAAGAATCCAGTGCTCTTGCCCCTTGTGAAGAAGGATGACCCGGGGAGCTGTGCTGCGTAATGTTAGAGTCTTCTTAGCGGCTTATTTTCAAGTAATTCATTTCCAGAAGCTCTAATAAAGCAACAGTCACCGCCGTTTTCTGTAACGAGACTCCCTCCGTAGATGGCCAATTATTGACAGCAGACAGTTTTCTGTGTCGTTCATAACTTCACTGTTAACTCAATAGCACCAAATTTGGAGTCGTTTTCTGTAATCATGCTCCCCCGCGGTGCCCTATCGTGGTGCTCGATGGCGGTCGAATGCTCTCGTTCCATGAAGTCACGGATCATCACCGTCTCGCCCGGCGCCGCTATAGGCGCGCCTATAACGAACCCCCCAGATCAACCCCAGCGTCAGTCGTTCCCTTTACCACAAAATGCATTCCTCTCAGTTCTCTTCCCCTAACTGTCCCTTCTGTGAGTCTCTTGGCGCACTCACTCTCACTATGTGACCTGTCCTCTCAACACATCACCCCAATCTGCACCATCGAGTCGAGCCGTGAGAAGACGCGCTGGGCAGCTCGTAACCGGAGGTGTAGCTACGTATGGTTGACCGGGCCGCCAACATCGCCGCCAGTCTTCGGCCGGCGGCCACCTTACATTGCTAAGGCACCTTGGTCGGAAATTAAAGTTATTTCTCTCTAACCATGCTTCACGGCGCAAATGCAATGCCAGAAAGCCAAACTACACAAAGCAAACATAGAGCGATCTTTTGGAAGCTGATTTACCTCTGAGCACAAATGCATTGTTAGAAGACATTTTCTGTTATGGGAAATATAAGCTGTCTTCTAATATATATAAATACTGTAAAACCGCTTTTTTTCTATTTAGGAATTTTATTCCAGACTGGATGCGTATTTGTAGCGCGGAAAAACCTGCTCCGGAAGGAGCGTGACGCGATACCACACCCGACTCTCGTAAAGGCCAGCCCTATAACAGCTGCGCTGTTAAAAACGCCTTGCCTTGCTCAGTAGCAGCGCGAAAGTTATTTCAGTTAGACCCATATTTCTGAAGGTGCTTGAAGAGAAATGGTCAACGTCCCAAGTCTTGAGTGTTCTGGATAACTGTAGTTTGGATACTTACTTAAGACCACACGATAAAGATTACCATTGCATTCTCATAACTAATTTTCGGGGCATTATTTTCCTTTTGTGACATTTGTAGTTTTGGGGGTTCTTCGTATATTTTTGCCTTTAACCTTTTTTATAATTATTTTTTCGCGCCGTCAGAGTTCGTCGAGATAACTGTTGTTTTACCGGAACTATCCGGAAATAAATAATGATAACAGTTACCCGCTAACAATTACGCACCAAAGATCCCCATCCTTCTTTGCAGAGTAGAAGGGCACTGAATTTTTTAAACCGCGCGTGTCGAAGCATCGGCTGTTTAATATTTTTCTTATCTTACCATCGACGCAACAGCGCCAAAGGGTTTAATTAAAAACTATTTTTTTAACTAATAGAAGGCGCTCGTTAAAAATTACAACATCGGTTTTAATGCGACAACAGAATATGCGGCTTATGAGGCCCGCTGTAGTAGGAGACAACGATGGCATCTCTTCTTTACGGAATACTTTACAACAGAAAATTTCCATCCCATGGGAATTTGGTATTTTCTTTTTTTCAGAACAGACCTGAACGGAGTGGCAGCAGTAACTTGGGATAAAACCGAAATTAAAAGAAAATGTTGGAAGCGAGATTTTTTTTTCGAACAACCAAAATTTCTGTGGATGTGCTGTCTATATTGCCCAGGGCAATTTTGTGGCCGGTGTTCAATAAATTATATCGCAAAGACATGTTATGGCAACCCGCAGCGGGCATTAAGCCGTGGTTTTTTTTTTAGCAGCGCGCAACAAGGCCCATTTCCGAGTGCGCGTAGCTTCGACAAGATCAACAGCAGCGTATTCGCTCGCCACTGATGCGTGCGAGCGGCAATGCAACCAGCCCCCCTCTAAAGCCCAGCGCTTCTTTTGAAAGCCAACACACTCATGATGACACGCCAGCAGAGCGGCGATTAAACATATCAGATAGGGTGGCGGGGGCAGCGCGAACGCACTCTTAGACCGGCGCTCCTTGGTTGCCGTCGGCGGCCATATGCGGCTCAGCGAAGCAGTTCGGCCACCGCCCGCGTGCTCCGCTTACTTCTGCGCGGACCTCTACCCAGTGGTGTCGAAAGCAGGCAGCGTTAAGTGAAGCCTGTTACGCAATTGCTGATAATGAAAAAAAGATATCGCGTTGGCTTCCATGAGACAACAAAAACATTGTTGCATTGGGAAATATTTATAGGCCAAATTTCGTCGAAATAAAAAAACTCGTAAAATGATTTGTGATACAACGTTGCCTTCCAGCGATGTGTACGCAAATAAGATGAACAAAAAATACACCCGTAAAATAAACAACATAACAGTCGGCTAAAGAACCATTTCATTCGCAGAATACGTGCTTTTGCGGGATGGTATTCATGGAAAAGAAACCATTGTTAGGAGACAGCTGAGGTTATTACGTAGAATTTCGATAGAAACTAAATGACAAATTTGCAGGCCTAGCTTTCCTTTAGGACATCGTGTAAATTCCCTCACAATAAATAAGGATGCGCTGCTACGCAATGCTGTACACTCACGCGCAGCATTTGTAATAGCTATTATGCCGCGATAACTGAAGGCGGGGGCTTGTCGCATCGTTTTGTAAAAAGGGAGTTGTAGCACATAGTAAGAATATAGTAAAAAGAGGCGGGGAAATAGCTGCCTTGAAGTGTGGAGAGGATGACGTGGCCAAAGAAACATCGCTCGGTACGCGTCTTCTTTTGTTGCTTCATATCATTCGCGATTCTCTAACCTTCAGTACTGCTCCCGGATTCGGCAGCGCCCGCTGAACACCATCGTTGGGGACGGTAAATGAATCGCGCCGTGACCTAGCGGAACCTGCGGCGATGCGCATCACGCCGCCGATGAGGAGCCCCACTATGCGTCCTCACTATTCCCACTGGAAATCGTGTGACACGATAAGAAATATTCTAGAACCAGCATCGGCCGGGTATAATGATGCCCAGGTGACTTCGAGGGCTTGTGTGCATGCGGTTAAGCTTCTCGGATGCGTTTGTGAGGGCAGGGATGAGATGTTCAATATTTCTAAAGATACACCGATAGCTATACCATAATTTTGTTTGTTAACTGGGCGTGATAAGTCAAACATGGATCAAGGAATTTCCAATGTTTTAAATGGAGTAAATATAGCATCTCAAGTCCTATCGCGCCCTCCCTTTACCGGCACGTATGATGAAACTATTTCCGAGCTCCTTGCCATAATTCGCATAGTACTTCGGCTCTTAATTTCTTTGTAGGTATACTACGAGTACGTGCGAGCCTTTCGATTGCGCTTCTTACTCTATACAAAACTGCTATGGCGCATTGCAACACATTGTCAAACAGTGCACTTCGTCCTGTGTGGTAGGTGCACTTCGTCCTGTGCTGTAGTCTTACTCGTCATTGTTTACTAGTCAAAGTTCATGCGCTTTCCATTCAAACCAGTGCAGTAAGCATGCAAGCGAGGCCCCTAAAAGCAGCGTTTTACTAGTCGTGGTAGATCAGTAGCTAAGACCTTGTGCTGCTCAGCCCAAGGACGCGGGTTTTATGGCTGGACTCCGCGTGCACTTCTGTGGCGAATACGAAAAGAGAAAACTATCGGGTGTTCGAGATTTCGCCTCAATTCAAACCCTGAGCAATCCCTTACGGCACGCCTCATCGCCTGCCTAGCGTCGGGCCATCGCATCCCGTATTTTAAAGGAGGCGATGGCCCGACGCTACGCAGGCGATGAGGCGTGCCGTAAGGGATGGTGGGGCGTTGAAACCTTGAAATCAATCAATCGAAAGCAGCGTTAGCAGCTAAAGATAGCTTCCCAATACGTTATTACTGTTTGATCCCTCTTAACAAGACACGTTTAAGCGCAACAAATAATCATCAATGGTAGCCACTGCTGGCGGCTGACACCGCAGAGCTACAGGGCTTGCTTAATCTCAGTATTGCCGCAGGTGGCTCAACCGACAGCAGCATCGGCGCTCCACGAGAACGCAAAAAATAGGTTTTTGTGTTTTTTTTTGTTTGCGCGACATGTGTGCCGTTTCAATGGCGCCGCTCCTTAACCTCCGTGTAGGTTCGAAGCATGGGTGCGCAGAACACCCTGTGAGAGAGCCTGCTTTTGGTATAGGGAAAGTCAGGTTCGCTATGTCAGTGCTGCTGCTGCTCCTTGGTCGAGCGTCTGGAAGCCTTCTTTTCATTTTGTACCATCATTCCGCCCGTTCAAAATTTCTGTGAACTTTTCTACCCTTCAAGGTAATTGTGAAATGATACACTAACGTAAAGCCTAATGCAATGTTAGTTTTTTAAAATAAAACAAAAAACACAGCTGAATTTCCAGGTAGGTGTAGTCTGCAGAAAATGCGCTCATGCGTGCTTTGACCTAAATTATTTTCGTATGAGTGAATCGTGCTGCCAGCGGGCTAGCAGACTTAGAAATAGCAATAATTAAGTACTTGAGGACGTGACATGGCGGCTGTTTTTCGTACCTTTTTGTCTAGAAAAATAACTCATTTAGCTTACAGAAGGCAAGAGCGCGAGAAAATTCCTTTTGTTCTCTGCCTCTCTCACGACAATTATATGACATTGGTCACCTACAGAGTGGATACCAAGTAGTAACAAAGTGGATGCCAAGAGTTGAGTCTAGTAAAAGGGGAAGGCCACCCGATCGAGGGATGAAATAAAAAAATTCAGGGGTATGCTGTGGACTCTAGAACTGGGGAACAGGAGCGGTTTGGCGCCACCTACACGAGTAGTATGGAGTACTAAACTAAACAGAGAATAGATAAGTGCAAAGCAACATATCGAACAGGAGTACCGCCAAAAATTAGCACTGCCATGCTCAGAACGTGCAGATTAAGATCGCCCAAATTAGCGAGGGTCTTCTAACTACCTATTCCACTAGCATATTGGCAAGTTCTGTGATTACGAATTTATAAGGCATGAAGTTAAGCTTTTGGCATAAGTGCGAAAGGTTGCTAGCCCAGCTGCATTTCAAAAGATCACTACAATGCCAGCTTCGGCTTTTTTGCGCTTTGCCAATAGAACTCTGCCTGTGTGGAATACACATCTACTGAAACTAGGGCACATGGAGTGCCCTCTGTTTTTGCCAGCTTTTAAACGCTGATAGCAAAGCCAAAAATTATAAGACAGGCAGTTGACTAGTAAAGTCTCTTAAGAAAGCCTTTTGGCAACAGGGCACAAACCTGATCGGAGTTGAAAGAGGTAAGCAGGAACGTACACCCGCAGTAATGCAGCCGTTTTATTCTTTGCCTTAATGCACGGTCACTCTTAAGAATCCTAAATCCTTGCTTGCGTTCTCACAGCAGTTTACCAATGCAGGGTTTTCAACCATCAAATCCATAGTTTACTTTTATGTTGTGCACACGTCTGCAGCACCACAAGGTTGCTGCCAAAGCAATATAATCCTAAAAGTTGCGTAACCAGTGCGTTTGCTTATAACCACACGAAAAAGCGATGGAACGGTTAGCATGGCTAGCAGGGGAAGATTTGTACAAGCCAGTTCAAGCCGAAGAGTTTTACATGGCTTCACTGCGCGTATTATTTGTGTTAGATCAAGGAAGTGTAGCGGGATGCGTAGTTTTATTTTCAAGAAGTTTCTAAACGACGGTTTGTCTTAAGCAACCTAACCGTAAGCACGTTGTCGCGTTTTCTGTCTATATGTCGCTGAATCGATCCCGTTGCCCAGCAAAAATTGATAGTACGCATGATCAATACGTTTTTATAGGCAAAAACCTTCGAGACTACAAAAACTGAATGCACGCGTTGGACATTTCAAAACGGTTTAGTTAAAAGGAAAGGGCACATTTAAAGAAGAACATTGCCAAGTAACCGAGAGTCGCGGCGGGTTTATTAAAATCGACAAGGGAATGGTTTTTGCAGCAGCAAATACAAAACGCGCGACCGTTAGTGCGAAGAAAGGCAAGATAAACGTAGACACAAAAGGTGTTCCGTGAGTTGTTTCCGAAACAGTGAAAACACAAGGTCCCAATAGATGCAGCACGATTATTTCAGCGAAGACAAATTGACTCTGACTGAGTAAACCTCCATTTTCATTTATCGCAGGATGCAGGGAAAGGAACAGAAAATGTGTGAGGTGTGGTACGGAAGGGACAAGAGGAATATAGGTGGCAGAGGTAGCAGAAGGCTAACGCCTTTCGAGGACATTTGCCGCGAATGAAGCTGATATGCGGCGATGTTTGTTTCCTATCATATAAGTTTCTATCACAAGCAGCAATTTTTTTCATATATGCTGAATCCGGTGCTACGTACCTTCTTGTGCTTGCCACAAATGTTTTCACATCATTTACGAGGTGTCGTGCACGAAATTAGTGGCTGTGTGTAGCTTCGAATTTTGCGATAGAACACATCGAACACTTTCGCTGAAATACGTGGGATAACTTCGTCTGTGCACTCAAAGCAGTTGGACCAACCTAATAAAACTATGTCCTTTTTGTAGTGTATACATTATGAGCCTATCGAAATGTTCTCAATGAGTGGGTAATGAAACCTGCGGAATTTCGAGTGATCGGGAAAAGAACTACAAGGGCATCAGCCGACATTATACGTAAGAACAAATATAATACGTATAATTGTTTTCGCATGTATTCCTCCTACCTAATGTAAACAATTATTCCAAACACAGTACATTTACAGAACTGCAAAGCAATTTAAAGCTTCATTTAAAAATTTGTTTCATAAAGAAATAATGACTACGGGCTTAATACCCGTGCCCCATGGCAGTATTAATGATTTCAAGGGCATTGATTCGCGATCGCCTGCAAATGAAAAGCATTCGAGTCTCTCTGAGGGCGCGGGTGGAGTTACAACACATTGTCTCTGGCTCTGAGTGTGGTAGTGTCCTATAAACATAGCCAGTCACGTTTATGGCCCCGTTACAAAGTCGGAAAGCCACCACACTCACGCAGGCAATATAGCCGAGGTGTCTAGTGTTCGGATCAGTCTACAGGTACGTTCTCACAATATATTGGAAAGTTTGTGTTTATTACACGTATGCCTAAAGAATGTTGAAGCCAAAGGGAGAGATCGAAGAAACCAATGTAATTTTTGCTTGAACAAAAGGACCCAGACGCAGTTCAGAAAGCCTTCTCTTTAGTTTTGGAAACCCATCTACGTCTCTACGTCGTAATAGGTAAAACCCCACTACTGGCCAGAAACTGAAGTTCAGTTTGCAAAGTTTACACTGCACTCGACACCTCGTCTATAGTCAGCATTAGGGCTAAACAGACTATACCCGGGATCAAATCAAGAAATGCAATGGCTCATGTAGTGCACCAGTTCGCTGTAGCCATGGAGTGGTGATGTTAACGCTCGCGCGCTTTGAAAGGAGTTTGGGCTTAATGCACGACATGGTTTGCTTTTTTTCCGCCTAGTGTATTTAGCGTCGCTGACGTAGTTTAGACAGATATTAAGCGCGTAATACAACGTTGAAGACTCGTGTCACGGTCACAACCTTCGCAGTAGGGCACTCTTTGCGCTTCGCGGAGGAACATCCGGCTGCGGTGGTGAGGCGCAGAGGCAGCTTTTGTTGTCATTGTTAAGCTGTACCAAACACGCGAGCTAGCGAGCTTTAATGCTCGTGAGCCAGTACGTTCAGGGATGAAAAAGGCACTATTACTCACATATACCCGAGAGTATATTTTGCGCGCATTCATTCTAGTCTACACAGAGGTGGTCCGAGTGTACCGTGAATGTTGCAAATATATTCTTATGAACGCGCAAGCCCCATGCTGGCTGAGACCAGTGCCGCTTAAATTAGGCCCCCTGAGCACCTAATGTACATTGGAACAGACAAGTCATTTACGATGCGCTGTGACAGACTGAACACCATTACCTCATCGACCGCGCACAAGACCGGACCAGTCGCAGTCGACATGCCGTCCATTTCATCGGAGTCCATCCAATCCCCCCTTAAGTGCTCCTGAGGACAAACTCCACTTTCGGACCCCACTTTTCAAGAACCTTTAGCGTGACGGCGCGCCTACGTTCGATATCCGCGACAACAACCCATCTGTGGCGATGGAACCGTTCTACCATGCCAGGTAGACAAAGCAAAAAGCGATTGGGAATTTTCGCAGGCCTTGCTACAATATGTGTTAGACAGGTATATTCGACATTGTATATCAATTTTTTTAAACTATCTGGCCATAGTTCTTTCTGGACTTAGTACGCCTTCTTGGCTCAAGTAACACGTTTGCCCTTCCGAATAACATTATTACATTGCGACGTATACGGTTGCTTCGCTGTACAGTGAAAGACAGTAGCGTTTTGTCACTCGG
Organism: Haemaphysalis longicornis; assembly: GCF_048455015.1. NCBI lineage: Eukaryota > Metazoa > Arthropoda > Arachnida > Ixodida > Ixodidae > Haemaphysalis > Haemaphysalis longicornis. The sequence continues at coordinate 142,166,534 of NW_027526361.1, forward strand.
CCAGGCAACGCCTCATCCTTGTCTTTTCCTTCTACCGCTAACACTTTTCGCATGCCCTTTGCACCAACGATTTACTGGCTCCATCATATTTCTCTATTTCTGGCAATCTTAACCTTGACTCTATTCTGCTGTTCCCATCCAACTCTCTTCGTTTCTCCTCCGACACTATTCCTCCCTCCAGTCTTTCTTTCCTCTGTCCTTTTCCCTTTTATAAGGAAATATTTTGCGTTGCCTCAACCTCCTTTCCCCTTGCGTATTTTTGCCTGCTTTTCAGGTAACTCCACGCATTATTAGTTCTCCTTCAATCCTAGATTACCCAAATCTGTCTGTCGCCTTTGATATTCTATTTTCTCCCTCAATCATACATTACCCAAATCTGTCTGTCGCCTTTGATATTTATCTCCACTTGTTGTGCCGAACTCCTCCAATTTCCCATGGGACTTTTTCCCATTTTAAATTTGTACGCATATTCCCTTCTCGCTATAATACGAATAGCCTGCTTCCACGCTTATTACTCCTTCACTTCTCTTCCTCGAATGCTGCCTGACTCTCTCCTCCTGTTCGTCCCATCGCGCTCTTGTTTCTATGAATTATGTATCCTCCAGCTGTCTTCCTTTTACTTCGGTTCACAGTTTCCCTAACTCGAAACGCTTGTGAAAGACTTGCCGCTCTGCGTCCTGCGTCGGCCCTGCCTGCTCTAGCAAAACCATATTTTTGCATCATTACGAATACTTGTTTGCCTACTTTCCTTTCCTGCCTAAATCACGTTATGGTGAGTATGTCGCCGTGGCGGGCACGCCCACTTTCACGCCTGTTAAGTTTCCTCCATCTACTCAGGTTGTGGCAGTCGTCCACGCGAGTGTATCTAAAACGTCTACGTCAATAAATGTCTGCACGAATACCTTTTTCTGGGATGACCATAGTAGATGACGGCAAACGAGGTTACAACTTCGCACATAATTTTTAGTCACCTCAGATTCGCAGGTTCATCATCTTCACTGAATAGAACGACTCATAACTTTTACTTGTTTCAATCAAACATTCATACATAAAAGGTTGACTAGTTGGTTGCTGTGCGCGAAAAGATATCACAAACGTGGGCGCACACGGGCACAAAGATGGGAACCATACAGTGCCCGCATATGTTGTACTTACCATATCCCATTGTATTGTTGCTTGTTGTCGTGGCATTTTGGTCTTCGTTAGTTTGCTTTTGTGGACAAGGTCAGTCTTTTAACTAGTTCGTTTGTGACCATGGATTCCGCAATATTTGACGCACCATGTCGATGTAAAAATAAACCCCGCAAACAACACTGCAAAAATTACTAAATAAAAAGAAAAATAATCAATATAAAAATTTACTTTGAGTCACTTTCAGCACCTGAATTTGCTCTAACTGTATGATAGCTGCCTCTGGCTAGAATTTAAAAATTTAAAAGGAAACAGTACGCAATGCTACAGTAAAACTCCGTTATTTTAGCCAAGTTTGAAGATTCTTTTTTATAGTTTGTTCACATGAAAACTGCGCCAACTCAATTGATGAGGGTATAGAAACGACCAGTAAGAGAACTCACGCGAATGAAGTTCTACCAAAATTATGGCGTGTAGTGTATAATACTCTGCCTGGCGAACCACTACATGTGTGTTACACTACACTGCACCACTCTGGCTAAAAGCCTGATGTTCGTAAAAAATGCATCGCCAGATTTCCTCTCATGTATGCCTCCAAAACTACAAATGACGCAAATATTCAAATTCACTACTGTATGTATGGCGTCATGAACATGGCAGTGACTCTTACGGAATCGGCAATATGCCACAAAGTGGCAGTTTTTTATACTAGTGACGAGGTGTACCCTGGCGACCAAAATATTCTGCGAAGCACGGAGTTCTGCTTATGTGCGTTGACGTAAAAAGCCTGGCGATACTTACTAACAACGTTTTAGTGCTACATAGCTTTTGCGTCTCTATTTTCCCCCCGTTTCTTTGTTTATGGCAGAAATTACTTCGGTCGGCTTCTTTTCTACTACACGGAGTTGCACCTCTTTTATGGGCGAAGTCCTTCGGGGGTGCTCGGGCTGTAGGAGTCTCTTGTCGTCAGAGTCTTGTGTAGTCCGGTACTAAAGCACCGGGACACTCGTTTTGACACGCCTCGCTCTAGAACGTTTAATCTCTGCGGGAAAGCGCGTACTAAAAGAACACACGGGAACACTCGTTTACCAGGGCTTCGCGCTGAATGATTTGTGCTTCAAAGGGACGAGATTTTAAGCAAAGCCTTATACCTCTACATCCAAAAATACACTTATACGCTGTATGTTTCGCCCATTGACAGGTTCTACGTTAGTATACATGGCCCGGAATTTGTTTTATAAAAAGAGCACTGCTCAGGCCGAAACTGCTGAAGCAAGCTGGATGCCGCTTTAGCTCATTTTTTGTAGGTGGCTCAACCGTTTTCTGCTTACAGTGCACCATTTTTTTGAACGCCGTACCCTAAGTAAACTTTTCAGAGCGAACACCCACTGCATCAACGTTTGATCGACGAGAACCGCATAAAGTATTCGAAGGTTCGTTCGCGTTGTAAGATGCGATGAACTTGCATTTGACGTAATTACTTTTCTTTAAAACACAATTTAGGTAGCCCGAATCAGAACAAGAAGCGAAATTTCGGAAGTGTTTTAGGCAGTGGTGGAATACGAGGAGACGGCTTTTTTTTTTTTGCGCTACGCGAGGGAGTACAATTTTCCAACACGTTCGCAAGGACAGTGCGGAAAATAACGAGGGAACTGCTCCACATTTGCATAGGAAGTACGAAAAAGCCCGGAACAGACAACGTAAACAAAATAGAGAAGGAAACATTGCCCCTGTGAATTCTTCCACGCCTCCCGAACCGAAAATTTGCATAGTCAGCACCTGCCTATAACTGTGGGAGCAAACGTGGCAGCACTTATTCCAACTTTCGTGCTTATTCAAAAGCAGAGTACTAGTTGGGCTTAGTCATGACTGGTTCCCATAGTGGTTAAGTTAGTGGCACACTGAAGGGGAATAATTGGCTATGGTGTTCTAGCCGTTTTAAACCAACATTTTTTTTTCCGGGACGAGGAATTTTAAGCTGTGTTGCAATAGCATGGTCTGCTTTCCTATGCATATTTTATGTATATCTCATGGCTTTATCTTTATTTGGCTAACTGGAGAAACCAATGCCTTTGACGCACAGTCCATCGAATGCCTCCAAATTACCTGAAGAGCAGCAACTTTGCTGAACTATAGGAACACACTTTAAGTTCCTTCCTAGGAAAATACGCTTCGAAATATACGCGAATATAACTTACCCCACAATGCACTCTATACGAATGCGCAGTCTATGTGACCAAAAACCATTCTTTCCTAGCGTCTTGTAATAAAAATAAACCGTAAACGTATAAAGAAGAAAAACTGGCGAAGCTTGCGCTAATTAACGCAAGGCTTGAACCATAGCGAATCTGCTGAATTTCTTTCTACATAACCAGTGAAGGACACATCACCACGCATTTCTACGTTTGAAATCGTATATTTACTTTATCCGCCGTCACCATGCACTGTACTAGTAGTAGTCATCGTCATATGCATCGTTGTCGCCGTGTTCTTCGAGCAAGCATTACATGCGCGTTAACGCCTGGCAGCAGCAGGGGCGCAGCGGCGGCGTGTAGGAGCACAACGAATGCGCGGCGTTTGGGAAGCCGCGTCATGATTTCGTGGAGCAGCCGTTCCGCCAGCTGGCCGTTGTTTGTTGCTAGGCAGCCTGACACCCTCCTCGGGGCTCTGGCTGGTTATTTTTTTTTTACTAAAGCCACTGGGCGAGACGGGGACGCTCGGTGGTCCACGCGAGGTACGCGCTAAGGAGAGCTCGACCTTTTCTTGGTATTTGTAACGTGGTGCGCGCCACAAATTATAGCGGTCTAGAGGCGCTCCGCTGTTAGTTTACTAAAACGCCAAACTTCCTAGGCCCTCCACAAAAAACTTAAGTGGTTTTATGGGCTAGAAATAGCCCATAAAATTGTTTGTTCCATCTTGACAAATTTCCCTCAAAACATTTTGCGATATTGTTTCAGTAATTGGGGTCAGAATGTTGAAGAATGTTAGTTTGTTAGTTTCTAGAAACTATGAACAAGTTTGAACACCATCAATATTACTTTGGATATCAACTCCATCCGCAGGCAGGTGGTTACCTCAAGGAAAATAGCTCTCCGAAAGCCTTCAATCTGCTCCTGTCTAGCGAAGCCCTAATCTCTCTTTGCATCACACGTGTACTGTTCCCAGTGTCGATTCCTTCCTACCCTGCTTCTCAGACTATCCCTTGGTGTTTCGAGCGGGATGTGCCTGCCACCTGTCGTAAGTACCCCACATTATATTGCCATGAAGACAAGGACGACGCAGTTGTTTTGAAGGAGAAACAAGTTTATTCGAGCGAACTTGTGCTCCCCTAACAACTCAAAAGAATAGAGTCGGCGAAGCAGCGGTCAACAAAGTGACTTGCGTCGGCGAGCGTCGCAGAATCGAATGCCGCGGCGTCTGCTGTGCAGGCTTTTATCTTTCGGAGCGAGAGTTTCTGGAACCGTCGAGTCACATCCAGAACATTGTAGATCACAGAAGATTGTTCTGGGCTATCGGTGTTAGGGCGAAACACTCTGCTTATCTGAATGAGATAGCCCGTGCGGCATAAAAATAAAGAATGGAACACGCGCTTCGCATGGGACACAGATAACAGATCCGGGCGCGGCCGGGCATCAAAAACAAACATTGGATAAACAAACCCGTACATGGTTCGCGGCATTACCCCCGCTATAAGAGTGCATCGACGCGATGCTAAAATAAAACTACAGTCCGAACAAATAGCAACAAAACGACAACAAAAAAGTTCGTCATCTTGCGAAGTACGGTTTGAGGCGAACCACGTGGACGACTTCGGATCGCGTGCGTCGTCGTGATGTGCCGGAATCACCACTGGGAATCACTTCGTAGCTTAATTGGCCAACACGCCGTAGAATCTGGTAGGGTCTGAAATACCGTCGCAGAAGCTTTTCACTGAGTCCGCGTCGTCGAATTGGAGTCAAAACCCACACACGATCCCCTGGTTGGTACTCGGCGTCTCGGCGTCGGAGGTTGTAGCGGCCGGCATCCACCAGCTGCTGGTCCGGTATACGAACTCGAGCGAGCTGGCGGGCCTCCTCCGCTCGTTAAAGGTATCTTTGGACGTCGGCGTTGAGATCGTCGTCTTCTACATGCGGAAGCATGGGGTCGAGCATCGTAGTCGGCCGTCTTCCGTAGACAAGCTCGAACGGCTCCAGCTGCGTCGTCTCCTGGATAGCCGTGTTGTACGCGAACGTGACATACGGGAGCACTTCGTCCCAAGTCTTATGTTCAACATCAACGTACATTGACAGCATATCTGCGATTGTCTTGTTCAGGCGTTCTGTTAGTCCGTTCGTTTGGGGGTGGTACGCCGTTGTTCTTCTGTGATCCTTGTTGCTGCAGCGTAATATTCCTTGCATCAGCTCCGCAGTAAAGGCCGTTCCGCGGTCCATGATTAGGACTTCCGGGGCTCCATGTCGCAGCACAACTTGGCTTATAAAGAACTTTGCGACTTCCTGTGCAGTGCCCCTAGGAAGAGCGGTGGTCTCTGCGTAGCACATCATGTAGTCTGCCGCAACGACACTCCACTTGTTCGGTGATTGTGACGTAGGGAACGGGCCTAGAAGGTCCATTCCAATCTTTTGAAAGGGCCTCTACGGGACGGCGATCGGTTGCAGAAAGCCGACGGGCCTTGCCGGCGGTGTTTTTCGTCGCTGGCAGTCACGGCAACTCCGAACGTAGTGGGTGACGTCGGATGTAAGGCGGGGCCAGAAGTACTTCGCCTTGATTTTTGCAATAGTGCGAGCTGTGCCGAGATGTCCGGAAGACGGGTCGTCGTGGCGCGCTTCCAAAATTTCTTCACGGAGCTCTGCAGGGATGACAAGTAGGTAATGCGTTCTCGTTCCGGGGCTGAAATTCTTCTTCCCGAGGACGGAGTTTTTGAAGCTGAATGCTAGCAAGTTCCGCTTGAACGCCCTAGGCACGGCGACATTTCCTCCTTCGAGGTAGTCGATCATGACGCGCAAGTCGGGATCGGCACGCTGCTGGGCGGCTAGGTCGCTCTCCGTAACGACTCCGAAGAACGCGCTGTCTTCATCGGAGTCTAGTGGTGGCGGGTCCACGGGGGCTCGGGACAGGCCGTCGGCGTCGGAGTGTTTCCTGCCGGATTTGTAGACGATTGTAACGTCGAACTCTTGCAGGCGCAAGCTCCACCGTCCAAGACGGCCAGAGGGGTCCTTCAAATTGGCGAGCCAACACAGCGCATGGTGGTCTGTGACAACCTTGAATGGTCTACCATATACGTATGGGCGAAATTTTCAAATGGCCCTTATATTTGCGAGGCACTCTTTTTCATAGGCTGAGTAATTTTTCTCTTCCTTCGACAGACCACGGCTGGCAAAGGCGATTACTTTTTCGGTACCGCTTTGCTTTTGGACGAGAACGGCACCCAAACCTATATCGCTGGCGTCGGTGTGCATTTCTGTTTCGGCGTTTTCGTCGAAATGAGCGAGCACGGGAGGGCTTTGCAGGCGTTTTTGCAGCTCGCAGAATGCCTTTTCTTGGTCGTTTTCCCAGCAAAAAGGCGTGCTATCTTTCGTCAAACGTGTGAGTGGCTCTGCAATGCGGGCGAAGTGTGCGACGAAGGGCCGGTAGTACGCGCACAGTCCGAGAAATCTTCCCACGCCCTTCTTGTCTTTCGGCCTTGGGAAGTTCGCAATGGCCGAAGTTTTTGCCGGGTCAGGTAGGACTCCCGCGGCGTTGACGACGTGGCCCAAGAACTTCAGCTTCTCATACGCGAAACGACACTTTTCAGGATTCAGCGTTAAACCCGATGTACGAATGGCCTCGAGTACAGACTCCCACCTTGCAAGGTGTTCGTCGAAATTCCGGGCGAATACCACAACGTCGTCGATGTATACGAGGCAAGTGTGCCACTTCAGGCCAGCTAGCACAGTGTCCATGACTTTTTGAAACGTTGCTGGCGCCGTGCACAGCCCAAACGGCCTCACCTTGAACTCGTATGGGCCGTCCGGGGTTATAAACGCAGTCTTCTCTCGGTCTCTCTCGTTCACTTCAATTTGTCAGTAGCCGGTCTTCAAATCCATTGATGAGAAGTACTTGGCATGGCAGAGGTGGTGAATGGCGTCGTCGATTCGTGGCAGGGGATAAACGCCCTTTTTGGTGATTTTGTTTAGTCGCCGGTAGTCAACGCAGAACCTTAATGTGCAGTCTTATTTCTTTACGAGTACGACCGGCGCAGCCCAGGGGCTTTTCGATGGCTGTATAATGTCGTCGCTGAGCATGTCGTCGACATGAGTCCGGATGGCTTCCCGTTCGTAGGAAGAGACGCGGTATGGTGACTGTCGGGAAGGTCGGGCTCCATCTTCAGTTATAATACGGTGCTTCGCTAGGGGTGTCTGACGTAATTTTGAACTCGACGAAAAACACTCGCTGTAGCGACGCAGCAAAGCCAATAATTTGTTTCGTTGTTCTCGCGGTAGCGCCGGATTCACGTCGAAGGGCTGCGGAAGCTTGAAGTTGTCATCGGGTGTGCGTTCAAAGTCGGCGACCGCGATCACGTCACTTGCTTCTGGCGTTTCTTCGAGGAACGCAATTGCAGCTCCCTTGTTTAAATGCTGGCACTCTTCGGGGAAATTAGTGACCAAAACGTGAGATTGGCGTTGCTTGAAGCGCGCAATGCCTCTTGCGACGGAGACACCGCGGTCGAGAAGCAACCTTCGATCACTCTCTACGATAGCGTCGATGTCAGAAGCAGCATCCTCACAGTAGACGGTTATTATCAAGCTTGCGCGGGGTGGCAGGGTGATGTGATCGTCGGAGATCCTGACAGCAGCACGGTGATCGGGGTACGGCTACGGCGTCGTGGAGTGATCGGAAGAAAAAGTTATCGACTTGGTCTGCAGATCAATTATTGCGCCATTATTCGTCAAAAAGTCCATTCCGAGAATTACGTCGCGTGAGCAGTTAGGCAAAATAACGAACTCAGCAGGGTACGTGGTGCCGCCTATGGTGACGCGTGATGTGCACGTTGCACTTGGCGTTACGAGATGGCCTCCTGCTGTGCGTGTATGCGGACCGTCCCATGTTGTCGTAACTTTCTTCAGCTTCGACGCGAATGAGCCGCTCATTATTGAGTAGTCGGCTCCCGTGTCGATGAGGGCGACTACGTCAAAGCCGTCGATGGACAACTGGACGTCGGACGCCGCTTTCCTCGAGTTTCTGGTGCGTCGGGGTGTTGTATCCCGGCTTGTGCGCGTTGACGGTCGGGCACCATGCGTCGTCATTCTCGTCATCTTCTCAGCGGCAGGCTCTGTCCTTCCGGGTACGCGTCGCGTCGTGTCGTCGTCGGGTTCGGGAGTCACGTGCGGGTTAGATCGAGTCGTTGGGCTGCAGGTACGGTGTTCGGTGCGGCCATGCGTCGTTGGAGGGTCTTCGTTTTTTCGCCGTTCTGCAACTTCACCTCCACAAGTTGCTGCTTTAATTTCCCCCGCGTGGGCTGGGGGACCTTCCACGTGAGAAGTCAGCGGCGTTATGGCGGTTTGGCGACTGGTACCGGTAGGGCGACGGCGAACGGTTGAAGCGCGCAGGTTGTCGGTTCGTGTTGAACAGGTATTCATCGATCTCAGTAGAACGCTGGCCGGGTCGGGAGCGTGGTGCGTCGACGGAGAATCCTCGCAGACCGAGCCTCTTGTAAGGGCAGCGACGGCAGATGTGGTCGGCCTCACCGCAGTGGTAGCACAGCGGGCGATTATCGGGCGTTCTCCACACGTCGATCTTCCTTGGCGTCCGGTATTGGTCTACAGGGCGTCGGGCGGGCGGCATTGGACGGCGGTATGGCTGGGCCTCTTGACGACGGGTTGGAGCAGGGCGGGGTGGACGAAGGGCGGCGGAGTAGGTCATCGCTCGTGGCTGACGGGGTGCTTCTGAAGGCATAGAAGTTCCCAGCGCCTGTTGAACCTCTTCACGGATGACGTCAGTCAGAGAAGCCACTTGAGGTTGCGGTGTTGTTAGAAAAAGCTTCTGAAGCTCCTCCTTGACCACTGCTCGAATGGTCTCGCGCAATGTATCGGAGCTTCCAGTTGCGGCACCGATGGTCTCCGAGAAGAGCGCGTTGACAGGGCGGTCGTACTGCCTGGTTCGAATGTCTAGTGTCTTCTCCATCGCGGCCGCCTCAGACGTGAATTCAGCCATCGTCTTCGGCGGGTGACGGACTAGACAAGCAAAAAGCTCTTGCTTCACTCCTCGCATTAGAAACCTGAGCTTCTTTTCTTCGGTCATTTCGGGGTCCGCACGGTGAAAAAGTCGCTTCATCTCCTCAACCAAGATTACGACACCTTTGTTGGGGTGCTGGGTTCGAGTTTCAAGCAAAAGCGCAGCCCGCTCTTTTCTCACAACGGTAGTGAAGGTCTTAAGGAACTCCCTTTTGAATTGAGTCCAGTCAGACAAAGCACTCTCATGGTTCTCGAACCAAGTTCGAGCAGCATCTTCTAAGTAAAAGAAGACATGCCGGAAAGCTTCTTCGTCGTCCCACCTGTTGAAGATGCGGACGCGCTCCAGCTTCTCCAACCATTCTTCGGGAACTTCAGCGGGGGCTCCCCGGAGCGATGGCGGTTCCCGGGGCTGCTGCAGGACGATTGGCGACGTTGTTTCTTGCACCATGGTGTTGGTTGCAGCGTTCCTTCTTTTGGGCCCTTCTGTCAAGAGACCGAACTCGGGTAGCAATCATTGCAGTCGGCGGCTTTCTCTGGTTGGGCTGGCTTGGCGGCTTCCAGATGTCGTAAAGAGCATACACGGTGAGTACCCAGCAGCTCCACCAGATGTCACAAAGACAAGGACGACGCAGTTGTCTTGAAGGAGAAACAAGTTTATTGGAGCGAACTTGTGCTCCCCTAACAACTCAAAATAATACAGAGGCGGCGAAGCAACGGTCAACAAAGTGACTTGCGTCGGCGAGCGTCGCAGAATCGAATGCCGCGGCGTCTGCTGTGTAGGCTTTTATCTTTCGGCGCGAGAGTTTCTGGAACCGTCGATTCACATCCAGAACATTGTAGATCACAGAAGATTGTTCTGGGCTATCGGCGTTAGGGCGAAACACTCTGCTTATCTGAATGAGATAGCCCGTGCGGCATAAAAATAAAGAATGGAACACGCGCTTCGCATGGGACACAGATAACAGATCCGGGCGCGGCCGGGCATCAAAAACAAACAATGAATAAACAAACCCGTACATGGTTCTCGGCAATATTCCACCAAAGGCGGCCATACCCAGTATTCTGAGGTCTGATATTGTCAACGTAGTATTTGCTGCGGCTCGTTGGTGCCTGATATATGCGTTAACTCATACTCAATATAATTTCTTTGTAGTTTAGATGACTCACCGCTGCTCACGAGAGTTCGATTGGTGCATTTCATTATTTTGTAAATTTAACTTCCTCACGTCAACTCCCGCACTGCCTTACGTTTAAGGAGCTCAGGCTTTGAGAATTTTTATCGTACACGTATGTGATTATTTTTGAAACAACAGATGGGACTTGCCGGATATTATTTGCGCTTTGTGGCAGCCGACCCCTTAGCAAGAGATAGAGGAGGAACAAACGAGCATGTGTGGATAGGGTAGCGTCAAGTCGGAGCACCGAGCCAACCGTGATATTGACAGCTCTGGTGGCGCTCTCTTTGCAGCACTGCCTCTCACCTACGTGCTCCTCATCGGGGTTCATGAAGGGGCAGGTCACGACTTCTAAACGTTGTAAAATGGAGTGTGCCATGAATGTAGGGCTGAGTAGCAACGAAGAACAATGCATGGGCCTTAAACAGGGCTTTGAAAAGAATACTACGAAGTACGGCCAATCGCAAAACCATTCAATAACAGTGCCTATTCTTTTTGTCTACCCGTAGCTTTCTTTTCGCTGGAATGACTGAATATCTAACTTAATTTAACAATACTAGAATATTGACTGACGACTAATCCCAGCAAATAAAGGCGTGAAACGTAAAGGTACGCGCACACTAGCGGCGCCGTTCTGAGCCGCGCCCCGCTTGCCGACGTCGGTACCTCCTAGAAATTTTTTTTTCGACGAAAACGGCGCGCTTTCTTTGCCACAGAACAAATGAGTCCGAGACCCATCTCTGCCGTGCCGCAGAGCGCAAAGGCCAATGAGCGATGGAGACTGGACTGAGGCGCTTGTGACAATGTGTCCAAACCTGTCCCCGCTTCCCCACCGCCGCTTCCGCGAGCACGGGCCGTCACTTCCACATTACATTTCTCCTGAGAGCTACTCAGAAAATCGGGGGAGAGCTTTCGCTCGAGAGCGCTGCCGCAGAGGCAACCTGCAAGCTCACATCGCAGCCATACCAAACGCCCCATCTTCCTGGCGTTACAGGAAACGTACCATCCACCCAAGCTAAAACACTATGCATCTCACTCCCCACCCGACTTCCTCCAGATGGCCACCCTTGTACACCGAAATATTGCCCCCAAGCATTAAACTTTCGCCTCCCCAATCCCACGCATACTGACTACTCTTCACCTTCCCAAATCCTCTGTCACACGCCTGCACGTTCTCAACATCTACAGCCCCCCTAAATCCAAACATATCTCTTTCAAATACATCTTTCACCAAGCCCTTTCTCTCGATAAACGTGACCCTCTCATAATTGTAGGCGATTTTAACGCCCCCCCTGTGTGGATTGGGGTTACTCTCACACGACTCACAAAGGTAGTTTACTATATGAACTTGTCCTCTCCCTCCAACTCACACTCCACACTGGCCCTTCCTCCCACAAACGCATTGGCAACAGTGTCCAGCGCGACACCACTCCCGACCTCACCTTTAGCACTGGAAAACTCACCCATAATACCTCCAGGACACCAGACACACTGGGCAGCAATCACTATATTATAAGCACATCTGTTACTCTTAAGGGCATCACCACAACGTCCATACTCCCACCACGAACCTGCACAGATTGGGATCTCTTCCGTACTGAATGCCCCCTCCCGCCAACTACCATCTGCGACTCCGACCTAGAACAATGGAGGACCCACCTTCTCTCAGCTAAACAATTTGCAACAAAAACAATCGCCCTTCTCCTCCAGAGCAATATGTTGACAAGCACCTCCGTAACCTTTGGGAAGCTTACACCAGCATAGAGGAGCGCTGGCGGAGACATAAACACCGACGCAACCTTCGCCTCAAACTCTCCGTAGAAAAATCGAGGCAAACGCACTTACGTTAGCCAGGAACCAATGGAATAACCTTCGAGTCTAAATGCGTGGCCAGCTCTCCACTAAGAAAGTTTGGCACATCCTCTGTGTCTTACTCGACCTGAGCTCTACCACGGCCGCTCGATGGAAACTAGTTTCCATCGAGCGGCCGTGGCTCTACTAAGACTTAATCTCGGAATCAAACCTCTCGAATGATAGCTGACACTCAACTCTCACCGACTGACCTAAGCAACAGTCTCCGCTCCATTTACATCCCACCGCCCTCACCACACCCTGTTGGTTCCCCACAATACACTGGCAACCCCAATTCACAGCTCGATGCCCCTATCACCTTTGCAGAGCTACATGCGGTGATCCAAGCCCTGAAATGTAGCACCGCACCAGGACATGAAAACATCACAAACGCCCTCTTACGACACCTAGACGAGGAGGCCCTCGAACACCTTGTAAAACTCTTTAACCAACACTGGCTTAACCACACCCTCGCCTCACCTGTGAACACTCGAACATCACCCTCATTCCCAAACCTGGAAAACCCCCCTCCACACACAACCTTCGCCCTATCTTCCTCACCTCCAGCCTTGACAAACTTCTCGAACACGTCCTGCAGAATCGCATTATTGCACAACTTGAACACACTCAAGCCTACCCCCCCAACATGATCGTCTTTTGTCCCAACCTATCCACTCAAGACGCCCTTATGCAGTACACTAATGATTTCCACCAACAACCCCCGCAACAAGACCACACCTCTACTCTCTCACTGGACCTTCAAAAAGCCTCTTACAATGTCTCACATAACAGCATCCTTCAGGCAGTTTCACCCTAAACCTGGGCCTACACTTCTATCACTATATCTATCACTTTCTTACACAACGTACTGCTGCCATCCGCCTTGGCCATGTCCAGTCTGATATTTTCCACATGCCACACCACGGAACGCCACAAGGAGCGGTCCTCTCGCCCACGCTCCTTAACCTCGCCTAATACCACTTGGCCGCTCTCTCCTCACCATACACACACAACGCAGCACACTGTACGCAGATTACATTGTCCTTTGGGTTCACTCTGGCTCCGGCCAACACATTGAAAAACACTGCAACATGGCCTCAAGTCCAGGGTTGCGGAGTTGCCACTCCGGAATCGGAATCATTCCGGATTCAGCCCACCTTTTCATGGAGCCCGAATGGAATGGGAATCGAATGAGGACAACGTTTGGAGGAATGTAATAGGAATGCAAATGAGCGCATTTTGCTCGGGATGGAATGTGAATGGAATTGTGATTTTTAGTAGGGGTGTGCGAATATCAATTTTTTAATTTCGAAGCGAATGCGAATAATAAAAACAACGTTCGAATCGAATCGAATATATTTCGAATATTTTTCGAATACGAATACTTATTGTTTTTTGTAAAATAATGTTTTCACCATCTAGAGACACAAAAACTGCAACTTTATTGCACAACAAATCACACAAAGTAAAATTAGGAATTACACAATACCATTGCACTCAACAGGTTAAGGTCTGCACTCACTTAAATGTTAACATAAAGAAAGGGTAACTGCTTGACATGTTCGGGGAGCAGTGACAACCTCGCTCGTCACCACTTTACCAGATGCCCGAGCCCGTGCACATTGCCGCGCGCTGATACAGTAAAATCTCGATGACACTAATCTCGCGGGACTGCGAAAAATATTCGTATCATCCGAAATTCGTATGAACCAACACAGACCAAAAAATCTAGCGCTGAAAAAAGTTTTCGTTTATTTCTTTTCCTACTTTCGCGTGAAGAGATTCGTGATTTTTTCTGTTTTTTTTTAACCCCCGTGTCGCAAAGCAGTTCTTTCAGGAGCACGTAAAGCTTCGCGCTCGTCTCCTCACTCGCTGTGCCCAAGCTCGCTACACCGGCTACACGCCGCAACAGCCAAGCGTGAACCGCATGGTGCATTTTTGCACGCGATTCGCTCGCCTCGGCTCTGCGAGCGCTGTATTTTCACGCCCGTATCGACGATTTCGCGCCCGCGGTAGCGCCTACCTTGGTCAGAAAATGACGCACGACGCGCGCGGCAGAATGGAGGAGCCTGACTAGCGATGAGAAGCCGGCTTGGCTCCGCCGGAGATGGTTAGGCTTAGCACCCCGGCAAATATTTTATGGGCGCTTTCACTATTGATTGATTGTGGGGTTTAACGCGCCGACGCAACGCAGGCGATGAGGCGCGCCGTAGTGGAGTGCTCCGGAATAATTTTGACCACCTGGGGGTCTTTATCGTGCGCCGAAATCTCGTACACACGGGCGTTTTTGCTTTTCGCCTCCATCAGAAAAGCGGCCGCCGCGGCCGGGAATCGAACCCGCGACCGGGCGCTTTCACTAGCGGCGCGGATGATGTTTTATAGTACCGTTTTCGCATGCATTATCAGCTTCTTTACCGCACAAGCAACTTCGTGTCTCCCTTGAGCCGCATTTTAAAGAGCGGTTAGAAGCGGTCGCTCGAGCGCCCGCGCCATTTCGCGGCTGGAGCCGACTCCATGTTGACGCCGTCGGCCGCGCCGCGCGCAGCGTGGGGGTGGTTTCGCGGCGGTGTCAGCGCGTTGGGCGTGCGCAGAGCGTTTTCGCGAGTAGAAAACAACAGCCCGGCCGTTTCTGGAGAAAGAGTGACAAACAGGGGAGCGAAAGCCGTCACTTGCTCGTTCGGCAGTCGGGTGCCTCGCCGGCTCGTTCGTATCTTCCGCCGGGCCGCGCAGGTCTGTTCGTAACAGCCGAAATGTTTCCCATTGCAAACGTTGCAATTTCGCCGGAACTTTTCGGAAATTCGTATCATCCCGAAATTCGCACCCCCAGAATCGTATCATCGAGAGTCCACTGTAAATAAACACCGATGCAGACACGCTCTCAATTTTTTTTTTTAGTTTTGCGTGGTTCGAATATTTCGAACAATAAAAGTGTCGTTCGAATCGAATCGAATACCAAAAAATTCCAATCGAATATTCGAAGTTTCGAATATTCGCACACCGCTAATTTTTAGCCGACGGAGTCACCATCGCTGGCACCTTTCGGCACCTGAATTAGTCTGTGGCGACTACTGCGTCGGTATATCTCAAAGGGAGCACCGACGAAAAAAATGAGAATGCATACACGGAATCTCGAGTAGCCGAATTCGCGCAGCCTGATACAGCTCAAGTGGAAGAGAACTTCGAGCTGCGCAAGCGCGTCTGGCCGGTAACGCCGTTAGGTCAACTCTTCGTGCTTTCTCTGTACAACGTTTCTCTGCACAACTGTTCGTGGTGCCGATGGCACACTGGGGTCTCAGTGGCAGGCGCCGTCTGCCCAGGCCAGCATGCGGGGCATAGCATCGAAAAGCAGGGGTGGAGAATCGTGCATCCGAAGCGATGGTGTTTCTTACCACAAGCTGATGCTGCGACCTCTTGGAGCTAGCAATATAAACAGTTTGCGCCTGAAACATAAAACAACGGGTCTGCTTGGCGTTCTCCTCCGACCCTCCGTATCCGGGGCCGGTGGATGATGAATTTCGCTGTAGCTTGTAAGCCGAAAGCCGACCTCGTAGGTGTCTCTGGGGATACAGCGCCAGCCTATCGACCCTCTGCCCGTCTGCTGTAGCGGGGCCCTGGGGCTCCAACAAATCAACCCTAAGGCAGCAAAAAAGAACATTGTGGGTGCGCGTGCCCTGTGCGCGTGCCCGGCAACCGCCATAGGTGTAAGAGGCGAGATTCGGATGTGTTTCTGAGCTTTCTACCTCCACGCTCTGATACGGTAGTGGGCAGCTGGGATATACGATTACATTAGGTAGTAAATATGCCAATGCAGAATATACAGCTGCCAAAGGGCGTTTGTTTCTAACAGTTCCGGCTCCAGCAGCGCCCTTGTTTGTGAGCGTTTTGACAGGTCTCAGCAGTGCGACAGCGTGCTTTGCTTTGATCTGAAAGTGCGGCACTCTCCTCCAGTTGTGCCAAACTGGTTCGTGGTTTGGTTGCTGTGTTTCTGTGCACGTGGCCTTTCCGCCTGGGGACAAACGAACCTGATTACTGAAGCCTTAGTCATCGGTTTCGAAGTTCGAGCAATACCACTATTCAGGTAGGAAAGCCTCATTTCAAAATTTTGATCAGGTGCTCGGGCATATTGGTTGCACATTCATAGAAACAAACTGCCTAACCATACTTCTTATTTTGCCAGGCCTTCCGTTAGGATAAGGTTCTGCCACTTTAAATGAGGGGATCACAAAAATTCCCTGAATTGAATGGACTGGGCTTAGGTAGGGCCAGTGCTATAAAAAAGCGAAATTGAGGTCAACGTGGAAGTGGTGGTGACTTTCCCACGGTGAATGCAAAACTGTTAACGGTTTTGGTGACGCTGCCTTACCGTCTCTCTCGTTGGTAAAGTTGCATTAGTGGACAATCGATACATTCTATTGAAATCATTCAAGTAAGCATTTCGAATGCGTGTATATGTGAGGAATTTCCGCGCTACATGCGTGTGAGTGCTCCACAGCATTCTAAGTACGATGCTATGACGGTACGCGAAGCAGATATCAAGACAGAACGCGGCAGACTATGCAAGGAAACGAAAAAGGCAGACATCAACGTAATAGCTGCGTCATCTCGTGTCGCGGAAGAACAAACAGTTAAAACATACGGTCCATGCAAATAGCATATAAGTAGGGCGATCCCGCTACTTATTATGCAAAAAATGAACAGTGTGACACT
Source organism: Haemaphysalis longicornis (assembly GCF_048455015.1). NCBI lineage: Eukaryota > Metazoa > Arthropoda > Arachnida > Ixodida > Ixodidae > Haemaphysalis > Haemaphysalis longicornis. The sequence continues at coordinate 142,183,608 of NW_027526361.1, forward strand.
GTCCCTTTTTTAAGCGAAAGCTTTCTTAGTGGAACCTAGGGCATTCTGTCAAAAAACTAATACATTTTTTCCTAGACCGATTGCTTGAACGAAAAGCTCTTACAACATGTCTGGACACACGGCGAGTGCGTGAAACTGGGGACGGCAAATAAATTTTTATCTCTAGCTATCCCTCTGCAACCGGGTTTCCATTGGGTCAAAACAGTTACTTGAAAATCGCGAAAAAGGAACGGCTCTGAACAAGACAACACACACGTAGAATTTGAAGATGGAGTGCAATTGTATATTTTGATGTCATAAACCACGCAACCGTGTACAATTAGATAGTTCGAAGATGCGTTTACTTAGTGCTTGAAAAAGTGTCGCATAGGTTCATTCTTCGCTTGCGATTTGGGTGTTTGACAGTTTAGTGATCGGTTGGACGCACTTTTAGATTTCGCGCGTGTCTATGCATTCGTTACGAAGCAATGGTTAATGTTTGCATTCCAAGGGTAGTTGTTCTGCACGAGATATGTAACCAACCTGTTGCCACCTCCATATTTGGCGACGAGTGACACGTTTTGCATACATTTGAAGTTTTCAACGTGTATGATAATGCCAGGTTTATGTTGCCTTCCTCGATAACTCGATAGAGCATTTCAGGCAGTTTTAACTGCGAATGCACTTCTTAAGCGAGCCTGAATCGTCCGCCGCCGTTGTCCGCATAGCAACAGCTGCGGGTGCGCGCGCTCCTCGTCTTCCTCCTCGTCTTCCCTAGCAACGGGGGGAGATGGGCGCGTGCTACTCTCCTCCTCCTATCTCCGCTCAGTGACTGCGGGTGTTGGGCGCCTCCTCTCCACTTCGGGCGGGAGAGCTCTCGCTCGCGTAGCGGGCGCTCCGCATTCCGACGCGTGAGGGCGCTCGGGTATCCCTCGCCGTAACGGCGGGCGCTACTCTCCTCCTCCTCTCTCCGCTCAGTGACTGCGGGTGTTGGGCGCCTCCTCTCCACTCCAAGATCACGATATCCACCGTAATCGCGCAATCAACAACCGTGCATTCGCACTTACACACTCTCTCCCTCGGGGAAGTGCGAGGGAATTTTTTTTTACGTTGAGGAATTAAAGGAAGGGAATTGAACTGCCGCTCATTCCACGAATGGGAATGGGCTAAATTCTGTCATTCCGAGAAATTGAAAGCAATGGAATCACGACAAGTTCTAATTCCTTGGAATTGAATTGGAATGGAATGGGGACGCCCATTCCGCAACACTGGCCTCAACATAGTCTTAGACCACATGGAACCTTTGGCTCTCGAGTGCTCTCCACAAAAATCCGCTCTCCTAACTTTCACGCCCCCTAGCAGCAAACCGCTCCATCACGCCCACCCAATTTTTTATACCCTCTGAACAAGTACCCCACACACACCAACTTAGAGTCTTACGCCTCACCCTTACACACAACAGATCAGCCGAAGTCACCGTCCAGCACGTAAATAAATACGTTACCCAAACCACGCATCTCATTAGACGGATCCCCAGCAAACAACACGCCATCACGAAACAGGACCGCCTCCGTCTTGTACACAGTGTTCTACTCAACCGTATCTTGTACCACCTACCACACCTTAACCTTTCATCTACCCAACTCGACTCCCTTTATGCCCTCTTCCTGAAGACGTACAGGCATGCACTCCTGCTTTCCCCATACGCACCAACGCATCGCTTACTCGACCTCGGCCTACACAAAACCATACGGAAGCACCAAAACGCCCACCCCTTCTTCCAACTCACGCACCTCGCATCCTCCCGTACAGGGCACTACACTCTCAACTCTATAATCGCACTACCACCCACCATCCCAATCCTCCCCCCCATTCCACCTCACATCCGTAACAGCCTCCGAATCCCCCAATTCCTCGCCACCTGCACCACATTTTCTATGCAGCCCAGCGCCTACCACGAGCCAACGCCAACGCCAAACTATACCCATCATCACCATGCACACTATACAGTGGTGCCACCCCCTACCCTCACAAACCTTCACAGTGTGTAGCCGTTGTTGGCCAATATACATCACCAAACGTCCTGGCGGCTACCATCCTAACAAGCAACACAACCACGGCGGAGGAGGCAGCCATTGCCCTCGCGCTTACCCAGTGCCCCCGCCCCGAATTCGTCCTGTCTCTGTCTGTCAGCAGGCCATCCGCAATTTTATTCACGGTGACATCTCTCCCATGGCATTGCGAATTCTCTCCAAAAATGATCCATCCGACTTCGTGACACTGCTGTGACACCAGCCCATGCAGGCGTAGGCGATAATGAAGTGGTACACGTAGGTGCTCGCGAACTATTTCACCAGTTCGCCATTTTCACTACGCCTACACACGAAGCCCCTGCAGGCAAGCTGACCCCCCTCTTGCCATACAGAGATATTGTCCTGCACTACCGCCTTCTCCGCCACCGATACCCACCCCCGCACCACACCTCTTCCCGGAGGCGGGCCACATGCTCGCATCCTACAAACACACACCTTCCCACACGGAACACAATTCATACACAGTCATCGACAACTCTTTACTTACCCTACCTGTCCAGCCTGCGGGGCACTCGACACTCACTACCATTCCCTCTGCGAATGCCCCGCAGACCCATACCCCCGTTCCCTCTCCTCACCTCTCGCAGCAGATGTTGCGTGACCCCGGGGAGTCAGCCCAAGTCCTGACCAACTCTCGGGTCCTGGCGGTCGCGGCGGCCCTGCGGTCCTTCTCCAGCTCCATACCTGATCCCGATGGACGAGAAAATGTATTCCTTCTTTTAAATGCAATGCACTTCTTAAGCGACCCTGAACCTGCGTCCACCGGCGATGTCCGCGCACGTGGAGATGGGCGCGCGCAGCCTGGCCGCTGACAAGGCACATACCCACGTGGGGGATTGGCCAGGAATCTCCTCGTCTTCCCCGGCAACGGGGGGAGATGGGCCCGCGCTGCCTGGCCGCTGACATGGCACATACCCACGTGGGTGATTGGCCAAGAATCGGGCGTGAGAAGGGCTAATGCACCTGCTTAAAGGAGTACTGTCACGAAATTTCAAAGCTGAGATCCGCTCTAGCAATCAAGTACAACGACAACACAAATAGGTGTCTGTGAATAAATGCATCTTTCTATCTTTGTAGTTGTGTGTGTGTGTGTGATGTCTCTTTCGCGAACATTACCGAACCGCGCAAATTCAACTCGTGCATTGGCACTTTCACATTCTTCCCCTCGGGGAAATGCGGAGGAGGAATCAACTTTTACTGAGCCCAAAAAATCGGTGGTGCGCGCTGGCACCAGACGGGGTGGTTCCCTAGTTACGGGACCCATATGTTCCCAGCAGCTCCTGGCCCCTGTCTGTCAGTGCGAGCTGAGTCGGCAGGGCGGGGCTGGTCAACAAGGTCTCCCATCGCTCAAGGGGTTGGGGATTGGGGGTGTTGTGGGGAAGGGAAGGAGGGGGGGTCTTGAGTTTTGTACACTCTGTCAAGATGTGTGGCAGGGTGCCCCTCTCTCTTTTGCAAAACGGACAGAGCGTATTGTGTTCCGCAGGGTACATGAGGTTCATCAGTACGGGATGCGCAAGCGATCCCGCCTGCGCTCGACGCAGGATTGTCTGTTGCTGCCTAGTCAGTTGGGGGTGCGGTTCCGGCAGTCTGCGCCTCTCCTCTCGGTACATCCGGGTAATGTCCCGAAAGCTGGTAACCGGGTGCGGTAGCTCTTCCGGCTCGTTCTCGGCCCGGATTGACATTTCTCGGGCATGGTAGTCGGCGATGGTGTTGCCTGCTACCCGCGAGTGAGCCGGGACCCACACGAGCTCTATGGCTCTTCCCGGTGGCTTGCACTTGGACAGAATGGCTCGGGCCGCGGAAGAGATTACCCCCCTGCGGAAGCTTCCGTACGCTGTCATTGAGTCGGTGACCACGGTGTGCACGCATGGCTGTGCGAGTGCCAGGGCCACGGCCACTTCCTCGGCAACTGCGGGGTCTGTTGTCTTCAGGGACGCGCTGACGATCAGCCGGTCTCTGGACGTAACTACCGCCGCTGCACGGTCGCTGTGTTTTCGGAGCGAGGCGTCCGCGTAGAGGACCCTGGGGTTCTCTTCCAGCTTCCGGGCCATTGTTTTTGCCCGCGCGGTTCGCCTCTCGTCGTCCTTGCCTGGCGTCATGTTCCGGGGAAGGGGTTTGGTCAGAATGCTCATCTTGCAGTCTTCCGGAAGGGCTGCCTTGATGGGTACTGGCTCGATCTGCCAACCTATCTTGCGTAGGACGGCTCGTCCGTGCTCCGTGTGACTGAGCCGGATTCTCTGATTCGAAAGGTGGGCTTCGATGAGCTCCTCCACCGTGTTGTGGACGCCCATGTCTAGCAGTCTTTGCGTGGACGAGTATATGGGAATGCCGAGTGCTTGCTTCGTTGCCTTGCGAAGCATCGTGTTCAGGGTGTCCCTATTCGCCTTCGTCAGCTGGAGATACGGGGCGGAGTAGGTAACCCGCGACACGACGAAAGCGCGTACCAGGCGCATGGCATCGTCCTCTTTCAGGCCTCGGTTTCGGTTAGATACCCTCCGAATCATACTGAGTATCTGTTCGGATGTAGTCTTGATCTTTTTGACGGCGGCGTGTGCCTTCCCGTCGCTCTGAAGTAGTAGGCCGAGAATCCGAATCTGCTGAGTTGGCTTGATGGCCGTTCCGTCGATGGTGATGGTCACGCTCGGCAGCGGCTCCTTCTGAGGTTTCCCCGGTTGGATCATGAGCAGCTCAGATTTCTGGGGAGCGCAGCTCAGTCCGCACGACTTGGTGTACTCGTGCACGGTCGTTGCCGCCCGCTGCAAGGCTTCCTCCACCCAGGCATCGGACCCGGCTCGGGCCGTCCACACCGTAATGTCGTCGGCGTAGAACGCGTGGTCCACGCCTTCGATTTGCTTGAGTAGATCGGGCAGGAGCAGGAGGGCCAGATTGAAGAGCAGGGGCGACAAGACCGACCCCTGAGGGGTGCCCCTATCGCCGAGCTCGACAGGGTCCGACTTCTCGTCCCCTATACTGATGGTCGCCGTTCGGTTTGACAGAAAATCTTTTATGTAGCCGAATGTCTTGCGGCCGCACCTGGTCTTGTTCAGATTCTGCAACACGCTTGCGTGGGAGACGTTGTCAAACGCTCCTTTCAGGTCGAGGGCGTGTATCCCGCGCGGCGCGTGCCTCGTTGCCTGCTTGACGACCAGCTCGTGGAGTTGGACCATCACGTCCTGGGTGCTGAGATGATGTCTGAAGCCGTACATCGTCTCCGGCATCTGATCTGTTTCTTCGAGGTGCTTCTGCAGCCGGCGAAGAACCATGCGCTCCATAACTTTCCCCGCACAGGACGTGAGGGAGATGGGCCGCATGTTGTCTATCGTGAGGGCTTTGCCGGGCTTTGGAATGAAGTGGACCTCGGCTTCCTTCCATTCCTCCGGCAACCGCGAGCTGTCCCAGGTTTCGTTGATGTGCTCTAGGAGGCCGCGGGCCGCTGCACCACTCATGTTACCGAGCAGTTTGTAAGTTATGGCGTCCCTGCCGGGGGCACTTCTCTTATTGCTTTCGTCTATCGCTGTCCAAAATTCCGTCATGGTAAACGGCCTGTCCAGCTCGTCGTTGTCGGGTCCTTCGTACGTCTCGGGCACCGGGTACTGGCCCTTCTCTTCGTTTAAGTACCTCGCCTTCAGGTCTTCCAGGAGCCTGCAGCCGTCTCCCTTGTACGTGTTCAATACTTTGGTAATGTTGCGATTGGTCGCAGTTTTGGTACTCAGCGGGTCGATTAAATGCCTCAAGAGACACCACGTCTTCCGCGACGAGAGCTTGCCCTGCAGGCCGTCGCAAGTCTTCAGCCAATTTTCCCTGCATAGCTTGGCCGCGTGCTCGGCGATCTCTTTGTTCAAGACCGCAATGCGTTTGGCCAGCTTTCTGTTATGTCTCTGACGCTTCCATCGCCGCGTTAACGAGTGCCGAGCCGCCCACATGTGGGTAAGTCTGGCGTCCACGTACGGTACCTGCGCCGTCGTTGCGATTTCCTGTGTGAATTTCTGGAGGACCTGCTTCTGGTCCCTCGCCCATTCGGTGTAGGTTTGTTTTCTTTCGGCTTGTGCCGGCTCTTCCTCGGCCGCCGCGTCTTGTTCTTGGGTATACTTCCTCATCTTGTCCCAATCCGTGATCCGCGCCGTCCCCAGCACAGCCCGATATGGGGAGCCTCGGATCGTGATGCGGATCACACAGTGGTCAGACCCCAGGTCCGCTTCTTCGCTCCTCCAGGTGGCGTCTAGCGTGCCCGATAACCACGACAGGTCTGGCGTGGTGTCCCTCGCGGCACTGTTGCCTCTTCTGGTGGGTACTTCCGGCTCGTTCAGGAGGGCCATCTCGTGATCCTCCATTGCCTTGGCCAACGATTTTCCTCTCTTGGACTGGAACTTATAGCCCCACGTTGTGTGAGGGGCGTTAAAGTCGCCGAGGATCAGGAGTGGCCTCGTCCCCGCCAACCCTTTCGCCTGGCTCACGATGCGGTCAAACTCGTACTGCCGTTGTGACGGACGGCAGTACGCGCTCATGACGAATAGATTGCCCGAGTTGCCAATTTCTCTTGCATGAATTTCGACCAGCGTGTGCTCGCACCCGCCCTGCGCCGTGACGTGTTGTGTTGCCGCCACGTTGCTGCGCACGAGCACCGCCGTTCCGTTCTCCGTGGGGTCTGTGTAAGTGACGTACCCCGGGAGTCGTGGTTTCCCGTTTGTTTCCTGTAGAGCTATTACATCTGGCTTGTTTTCTTGCCCGTCAATGTGTAAAAGTAGTTCCGCTTCTTTGTTGCGAATTCCGCGGCAGTTCCATTGGTAAATTACGGTGGTGTCTTCCCCGGTCTTCTTCCTGTGCTTCTTACTTGGCCTCTGCGTCATCCTCCTCGGATGTCTCGAGTCGACCGCGCCTTTTCGCGATCGCATCTTTGATTTTCTCGGCCCGTTCCTTTTTCAGGGACGCAAAACGGTTTGTGGCTACTTTTATTCCTTCGGCCCGCTCCTTTTTCAGGGACGCGAAACGGTTCCTCACCGACTTTGTGGCTACTTTTAGCGCTAGGCGCTCGTGCTTTACCGAGAGCGTGTGAAGCTGACTCTCGACAGCTCCGAGTCGGGCGTCCATTTTGCCTAGCCTTTCGTTAATTTGGGTTATTGCGGACAAAATGGCCGTAAGCTCTCCTCCTCGTGGGATCTGTGTCGTTGCCGTGGTCGCGGTCTCTGCGGCTGCCGCTTCCTCTGCGCTCGCGGGACCCTCTTCGGCGTCCATCGCCTCTTGATTGCTGGATGCACGTTGCGTGGACCCAGCCGCTCCCGCCGTCCGCCCTAGGGGGGGCGAGGGGGGATCCCTCCGCGCCACCTTGCGCAAGCCTCCGGCGTTGTTTGTCGCCGTGGTGTTGTTTTGGGTTCTTGCATTTACCGAGCTGCCGTTACTCGCCAGCGTTTCAATCTTGCTCATAAGCGCCTGTATTTGGGCATTCTGCTCCTGGAACTGAGCGTTTTGGCGCTCTATGATCCTCTTAAGTTCTGCCACTTCGCTACTGTCCTTTTGCAGACTCGATTGTGAGTTAAGGTGTTGGGAGGCGGCGAGGGGTGGGAATGCGGTGTCGCTGGTTCGAGCGACGAGAGACCTGTTGGTCCAGCCCACCTTTTTCTCGGCGATCCCTCGACGTCCGGTTGACTCGTTCCGGGACTTCGAACTAGCCCGGTAGCTCGAACTGGTCCGATGTCTCGAACTGGCCCGGGACCCCGAGGCGGCCCTGGATTTCGAGCGGGACGTGGTCGGGGATCTGGATCTCCCGCTCGAGCAGGGGTTCACCGTCTCCCAGCGGCGGTTGCCGCCGCCGTTGCCACCCCTGGATCGTGACTTCGATCGGGAGCGACTCTGGCGGTCGTTTTCGCCGCTACTGTGGTTGCTGCTGCGGACCGGCGTTTGCGACCGGCCCCGTTGTTTGGAGGCGCTACGGTGGGGTCCGCCTGCAGGACCTCTTTTCTCTCGGTTCCTTCTCCCAGCGTCTTCTTCTTCCTCCGCTCGGCGCCGTTCCCACGCCGCCGGCGGACGACATAGGGCGTCTTGAAGCGGGCTTTGCAGGCCTTGTCCGCGGTCAGGTGTTTGCCTCCGCACAGGCCACACTTCGGGACACATTCGTGGTCTTCGGCGGGGTTGGAGATTCCACACCCTCGGCAGATCTTGTTCGAGGGATCCGGGCACACGTCCATTCTGTGGCCTACTCTTCCGCACGCATAGCATACGTCAATTTGTTTTTTGTGCAACGTGCACTCCGTGAGCAGGTTGCCGTATCTAACGTAATTGGGTACTTTGTGCCCTTCGAAAGCAATGACGACCGATCGGGTCTTACCGATTCGGTTTGCCTGTAGGGCTGTTCGGTTATGCTTGTGCACAACATTGTCCTGAATCTCCTGGGCCGTATCCTCAAGCGGGATGCCCCTTATGACGCCCTTCACCGTGCCGTGAGGGGCCGCTTCGTAGGCACTTACTTCGTGCGCCGTGCCGCGTATGTCGATCCTTTCCACGGCAGCGTATCGGTCGGCGTGCTCTCTCTTGGAGGTGCTCACCACAACGATATTCTGCTGAAGGTTCAGGCACACGACGTCTTCATTTGCTTCATTTGCGGGGATCTGTGCCGCCGCCGCAAGTGTACGACTTAGTTCTACGCGGGTCACATCGCTCACACGGAGCCCGCCTCGTGGGCGCAACACGATCTTCAGGTCGCCGCGCGGCAATGCTGGCATGCGCGCGCCCTTCAACTATTTGCCCTTGTTTATACGTTTCACCCTTGAGTGACGTGTATCGGTGCCGGTAGCGCCACTGCCGAGGTTGTCACTCTGGCTGTTGACTTCAGCCGTTGCCTTGGCCCCATCTTGGCTAACTCGAAGTACGGGCGTTAGGGTTAGCTGGCCCACGCCGTTTTGCCTCACTCTCTCGCCGGCAGTTTTCCAGCCGTGCGACCTTGTGCACTGTTCCGGCGGAATTTCGACGCCGTTCACCTCTACACGCATAGCGGTAGCCATTTTAGGGCAATGCTCACATGCGTAATCACCGAAGGTTCGGTTTTCCGCTGACGGCTTCGCCGAGGCCTGGGCTAGGCCTACCACTCCCCCGGCCGAGGCCGAAGTCGACGTTAGGCCTAGCGGCGGGGGCTCCTCGTGGGCACAAAAAAGTCCTCTAAATTCGAAAGAAGTGGTTCCCTACCTCGGAATTTGGGTTTCCGGTGGTCCACACAACTTCATACATCCGGTCGATGCACTTTCAAACAGCTGCGGTTCAATTAACCGGCGCAATTTGTGAAAAAGAACGGAGCCGATGTGAACGCAGCGCGATGGCGATCTTCGTCTTCCTCTTCCTCCGGGAAATGCGGGGAATTTTTCTTCCTTCCCACAGAACGGGTGTACACCGTGACCACTATGGCGGCGAGATGATGTAGCCTTCACTGACGGCACGGGGCTACGCCGCTGTCGGCTGTCGGCAAGGCGGCACGACAACTTTGACGCTAGTGTGCACGTAGTTTAGACACCGAAACGTTTGTGTCCTCAGCTCCCCTTTAGAAATGAAGTTCAGTCGGCCATCAGCTATGAAGTTGATGTTCATATTGTTGATATAGGACGTGGCGCAGGATTTTCCGCTATATACAACAAGCTGTTAGATCCGCAAACCAACATCGTCACAAATTCTTCGAAGAACAGAAGAGAATACTTCGAGGAAGCCTAAACACTTGTCATAATTGTGAATGCAAAAGGAGTGATCCCCAGCTAAACCCCGCTCAGTGTCCAAATGCGTGCCCGGTTCATTCTCGATTAAACAGGAACTGTTGCAGTCTGAGCCGCCTGCGGGCGATAGGAGCAGAAGGGTGGTTTCAAAGCAACGCACTTTCGGTCATAGTAAAAGTTCGCTTTTTCTCCCTCATTTATTTTTCGGACAGGAACTGTTCTCCGTGAGATTTAACAGAGGCACAACTAGTGGTAGGATCAAGAACCACTGCGAGCGAAGATACTACTCTCACGTCGCCTGCTGAATCACATGCACGGCGCCATCGCACTCAAGCATGAATAAAACAGCGAAAAACACCGATTGCTTGATCCCCGCTGCAAGATGCTGGCAGCAAGCAATCGTCTGGTTCCGTATAGTTTACGGGTTTTCTGGATTGAAATAATATTCAGCAAAATTTGTGCTAACAACCGCCGTGGCAGCCACGAGCAATACGTAACGACAAAAATATGTATTCACAATGCGCAATTTTTTACCGACGAATGCAATCACACACAAGCTTTGGAATGGCCCATGGCGCTTGTTGAAGGTGATGTCGCTGCTGTCGCAAGGCAAGAGCAGCATAAGTTTAAAATCTGCAAACATTTAGAGAAATATATACTAATGAGTAGCGTTCCTATGCCGATTGTCCTGAGTGTGAGTTTTTCCAGCCAATGTTTTTGGTTTCTCTAAATCCTCTCCGACCAATTATCTCCACTTATGCTATAAGAGCGATTAGAAGTGGAACTTTCCCGAAATCTGCATTATTGTGTTTCCCTCATTTTTTGTATTGTTTTTATTTTTTTGTTTTTTTCTTTTTTCTTGAAACTTTTTGTTCCAGCAATTATCTCTATTTATGCTATTATAACGATTACAGGTACAACTTTCCCGAAATCTGCATTATTTTGGAAATAGGCGTTACACTGTTCTCTATTTTCTGCAAATATTTTTTATTTCTTATTTTTTATTTATAGAATTTTCTGTTCGGCCAAGTACCTCCATTTACGCTAATATAACCGCTACAGGTGAAACTTTTTTGAAATCTGTAAAATTGTGGAAATCTCGTGAGTTATACATTTGGCCATTTTCCGTAATATTTAAAATTTTCTCATTTTTTTCGTTTATAAATTTTTTTTCCGACCAATTCTCTCCATGTACTTTATTATAAGCATTACATTTATAACTTTCGCTAAACCTGCAATATTTTGAAAAAGCAGGGCGTTACACGGTTCGCCAGTTTCCGTGATTATTTATATTTTCCTTATGTTTTTTTTGAAAATTTAGTTTGACCAATTATCTTCACTTAGGCTATTATAGCGATCACAGGTGAGACTTTTGCGATGTCTACATTATTGTGGAAATGTCATGCGTTATCCGTTTTGCCATTTTCCGTAACGTTTTACCATTTTTCTCTAAGTTTTTCAAGATTTGACCCGACAAATTACCTCTACTTACGTTAATATAAGGATTTCATTTGGAACTTTCGCAATATCTGCGGTATTGCGGAGACGCAGGCCGTTACAATTTTCGCCATTTCCCGTAATTTTTTATATTTTGCTGATTTTTTAGTTTTCCAAAATTTCGTTTTGCAAAAAGTTATCTTCAATTAGGGCATCACAGCAAATACATGAGGAGCTTCCCCGATATCTACATTTTTGTGAAAATGCATGGCGTTACATGGTCCTGGCTGTGGGGGCGCTCGGCAAAGAATGCTACGCACTAAAAGAGCAAAAAAACGTAGGGGTAGTGCGCAATTGTAGTTCTCGATGCTATTGGGAAGCAGAAGCACAAGCCCATTTTCCAGCCCCGTGACCACAGCCAATGACCCACCTAGACTTCACGAGACGTAATCAGCCGTAACCTCACAAAAGGCGGTGCCGTTCCTCTGTCCCGTTTTCCGGCGTGTTTCCAGAGACTTCGGACAATCCTTCATTGTGTCGACGGGCACAGATCTCCGGGGCCAATGTTCACCAAGCTCACCATCATCAGGGGCGGCGGGAATGTCACTGTATATTCCCATTTCATCTCATCACCGTTGCACTTGTTCAAATACTGTGACCTCGACAGGGGCGTTCGCCTTCGATGAGGGGGAAATGTTACGGGAAGCAGAAGTGGACGCTGTAGCACAGCTAAAGCGCACGTACACCTACGGTGATGAAGAACTGGGTGGCACAGTCTCAGCTCGAGCTTTCATGGGCGCATTGTAAATAGATTCCGTCTCTTTGAAAAGGGATCGCTACTCCAATATTCATCGCTCGTCTTGCTATTGCTACCGACATGTAACAATAAATCGCGAATCTGAGATTTGGTGCTACTACCCGTGAATTCAGAAAACCATGTTTTGCACGCACTAAAGTCTCCCTGAAGAAACAGATATTCTCTTACTAATAGAGGGGCGATATTGGGACCGTCGCCCTTTTGAAACAGTGCGACATTTTAGAGGGAAGCTTTATATGGGCCTACAAAACGAGAGTCTGGCCATCCCGAGTACACGGAAAACTCCCGCGGCATAACCCCATTCCCAGGTGCCAAAAAACTAGGTTGGAGAGGAGTGAAAAACAGGGGGAGAAAGAGTGGCCGGGTTTACAGATGACGTAGCTAAAGTGTCGTTTTACCAGCACTCGGAAGTGGGAATGGCGCTTCGTAGTACGCGAAAAAAATTGGGCCCATCTCCCCGCGAGGGGGACTCGAGTAAATGTGTCGCATAGGGGGTGGCTGTATTGCGTTAACGTTTAGGGTTTGGGGAGTTGGTGGTAGTGAATGCGTTGTATCAGCAGCTTCTTGACGTAGTCAAGAAGCTGCTCTTCGTAGGCGCATGTGGGCGATAGGAGCAGAAGAGTGGTTTACCTCCATTTACCTCCATTTACGCGAATATAACGATAACAGGTGAAACTTTTGCGATGTCTACATTATTGTGGAAATGTCATGCGTTATCCGACTGCGCGTTCTTAGCCTCCCATTCTGTGTCGGCTTTGTGGCGCAGTGGGTAGAGCGCCATGTACCTTGAGTTCCACCCGCAGGGTCGAGGGATCGAAACCAGGCGCCGGATAGTATTTTGTTTTATATAGTGTAGGGGAAGGGGTGCGATATAAGGCGCGTTCGTAGCCTCCCATTCTGTGTCGGCTTTGTGGCGCAGTGGGTAGAGCACCATGTACATTGCGTTCCGCCCGCAGGGTCGAGGGATCGAAACCAGGGGCCGGATAGTATTTTTTTAATATCGTGTAGGGGGAGGGGTGCGGACTACGACTACAGACGTCAACGCGGGTGACATCGTGAGTTAGTGAAATGCTCTGCATTTAAAATAATCTCTCGTTGCGGAGCGCTCTCGTGATAAGGTACTGGGTGACCTGCAGCTCAAGCGAAAATAGGGCCATATGTGTTAGCTTCGCTTGGTCAACCTGCTGTAACAAGCGCATCAGTGCATTTGAAGCGATTATTTGTAATTATGTGTTTTAACGGGCATACGAGAATATTACACCCGCATCCCTCCCCAGAATTTCAGCCGCTTCTCGCCAGAAACCGCAATAGCAGTGCTGCCATAATAGAAATTTATTCTTTCTTCCGCTTGAAGTACCCGCTTGAAACCATTGAGTAAAGCGCTCTGAACAGGCTAGTAACTTTGCATAAATTTGACTGGACGGAACGTGTTTACTATACCCGTCAAGATTGTTGCACACACCCTCAAGACATGCTTTGAACAGACTTGGCTAGAAGTTATCTCCTTGTCGTACGCCCTCTGGATCGGAACCTGTGGCTTTGCTTGTGAAAGACTATCCTGCCTGTACACAGCTTATTATGCGTATCATTTAGAAATCCTTTTGTAGCTCCATTCTATTCCCTCCGCTATTCTTGTTTCCACCACCGCGGCGAGGTGTACTGAATCAAATGCTTTGTTCTAGTCTATAAATGGCATGTCAATAGGTCTAGTGTATTCTGCGGATTTCCCTGTTACTTTACTGACGACGTGGATGGTATCAATTGTTGAGTATCCTTTCCTACATCCAGCCTGCTCTCTGAGTGGTTTAAAATCTAGGCTTTGGCTAATGCGGTAACTATAACGTTCATAAACAGGTTGTATACAACTTACAGTAAGGCTGATGGGTCTGCAATAGTTAATCTCCGTGATATCTCTGTTTTACTGAATCAGATTATGCAGGCGCTTATCCAGGCTAAGGGCAATTTTAGAGCACTTCAGCATTCTTAAAATATTGCAACAACATTTCCACTACATATGTTCACCCTTCTTTCAAACTCCCACGGCTGTGTCGTCGCCGCGAGAAGCCTTTCCTGATTTAATGACCTTGGTAGCGTTCTGTGGGTCGTCTTCTGTGTTTCTTTCCCTCGTCTTGTGCTTCGCTTCGACTTTCCGCTATATACCAACTCACCCAAACCAATGCTCTGCTAGACGTTTTCTACTCCTCTTTAGTTGCTACAGGACATTGCAACATGAGCTTGTACACTCCGTCAGTTGCCCTCGCCTAACGTTGCTGGCGTAAAGCCTGGTGTAGAATGGTGCTTCTACTTTGCTTTGCACAAAGCGCAAAGAAGATACTACGAAGCCACAAATAATCTATGCTCAGGCAAGTTTTCATCAAAGTAGGTGTCCTTTAAATAGATAACTTTATTTAAAAGCAGTCCATTTTTTTGGCATTGCACAATCGCGTTAAGGTAAACACTAATGAGCTTGTATCCCCGTAATCTGTTTAGCAGGCACTAAAAACAGGCGTTCGATTTATGCAATGTTTTGTTGTGGCTTCATGAAGCAAGCATTATGTTGCGACCCTTCCAACCTCCAGATTACTGCCTCGGCAATGATGAAACCAAATTACGACTGAGCAAACAAACACGTGATGTTATGGCCACTAACGGTGTGGCTACGAAAGGGAGTGACCCAAATTGGGAGATTTATTTCCAGGGTTCCCCATGAAGGCGCACAGAGGCAAACGACACGACCACAGCTTCATCCAACCGACGGAGAGCCGCAGATTGGCGCAGAACCACAAACTGCATTGGTCGGAATACGATCTTGTCCGCATTTTCCCCCTCCTCTTACCTGTTCGCCAAATTACAACCGCGGCTAAACTTCGTCTCTGCAATTGCATGCAGAAGTGCGTACACTCGAGGATGTGACGTCTTCAGCCCCCTCCATTTACGTACAAGCACTGTAATACGTATGCGTGATACCCACACAGAAAAGTCCTTTTCATCGATTTTTGCACATACCAGCACAAGCAAAAGCTACTGCTTAGAAAGAACTGCATGACCGCAAAATGCGTCAAAAATTTGCTTTAAATGATTTCTCGCATGCACAATAGCAACCCCGTTTCAGAGCCCAAAAGACTGCACCGAACAGTAGCGCTACACCGCGATACGCTTTTCCGCAGCGGTGCTTAACCGAGTGCTCACGTCGCCCGGTTTCTCGTGAGGCAAACACGTTCAAAAACGTAATGGCAGATCGCCTTTCGCTGAATCACACCAAGCCTCTTTTTTTCTCTAGTTTGTGGCCCATAATTTGGAAAAGAGCAGCCGAGCGACGGAACGCGTGTGGAGGGCGTCCTTCAGCAGTCCATGTAGGGTAGGAGCCTTTTGGCTTTCTGTTTGTTATTTTTGTATAACACTTATCGCGTAGATTCTTTCTACTTCGCAGCTATATTCAATCACCTTCTAAGATAGCTTAAATTTAAACGGATGTGCGATACATTGTGACTAGCACGTATAAACAAGAGGTGTAGTTTGAATAAATATTCCACGACGATTATCTTTAAGAGCTACGAGGCACGGAAAATTGCGTGATATTAGCGCAGTGTGCGCAATATTTAACCGTTTGCTAGAAGCGTGCGCTCTAGACTCTCAGAATGTCACCTGGTTATTGCTGCCACTATGTTCCGTTACAGAGTTGTATGCGCTGTCGAGAAAAGTAACTATATGTTGCTGATGACCTTGAAAGTGGAGGAACCCGTTACTACCTCACGTTACCTCTGAGTGACAGCAACTCATAGGAGTTGCCTTTATAACCGAGTAGTAAAGCGTGTTGAGTTAATCTTACCATTTACTTCGCACATACCGAACGCAAGACGGGAGCATATACCGTATTTCTGCCACTTAAGCACCCCCAGATTCCAAGCGCCCTCCCCTACTCTTAGGAAAATATTTGGAGAAACAGTTTGCATTCGTATCTATACCCCCCTTTTCTATGCAACCGTCGTAAGGTGGATTTCAGACGCGTAGAATTCGCCGGAAGTTTTCAGCCCGAGTTTTTCGGCCCGAGACTTAAGAATTTTTTCAATGAGGGCAGAAGAGAACCTGCTGGGGATACTGAAAGTGGCGGCCCAAGCGGAACAACAGACTCGAATGGCAGTGAGTGTGAGTGAATATCATACGTGAGCGGTGGTTTCACCGTCTTTACCCATTTTGCTTTTAAATTTCCGCTAACTGAAACATTATTCTTTGCGCCCCTGTCGTCGAGGAACGGCCACAAAAAAAAAGTTGCTCAGGAGAGGGGGTAATTTACATTTTTCAAATTTATGCACCCTCCACAATTTGGGCATGATTGTTAAAACTCGTGCCCAACATTTTATCTTTTTTTAACATGATTATTAAAAAAAGATAATGTGCGCATAGATTTGGCCATGTGCACATGAATAGTTGCTGTTACAGGAACGTAAATTCTTATGTTAGCTCTTTTCTTGGCAGCTCTTATGACCCAGGCGTTCACCCAAGCCGCGTCTGGCAATCAGAGGAGAATAAAAAATTTATATAAGAATAAATTCATCAGCACCAAAATTTTTATTTATTTTATTGCGTCAACACATCTGTAGCCCTATTTGTGTTAGTGAGTTTGGTTTCTGTGTGACTAGGTGCGCAAGGGCAGGTGTATAGTTTCTGCGTTGTGCGTTCTGTGTAGGCGTTGTGTATGTGGGTGTGTTGTTGGCGTTGATATGTGCTGTGCGCGTGGCGAAGGAACGCATGTGTGCGTCTGGCAGTATATGTGATATTGTGTGCACGCGCTTTTTTGGGAATGCCTGCGTGTGTGGTGAAGGTTTGCGTGCATGTGTACGCGCAAATGGGCTTGGCAGTCTGTGCGGCCGTGAGACCGTTTGCGTGTGTGCCGGAATGTTGGTATGTTTTCTTGTGTCCGTGGGTAGTTTTATGGGACAGTCTGTTGTGCTCAATTGTACCAATAGGCCGCCGTTGTTGTTTTTTGTTGTTCTTTGCAGAAAAAGGCCGCCGGTGTATATAATAAATAAAGCACATTTGAGTTAGGTGCATATAAGAGCTCGCGCGATAATTGAGCCTGGTCTCCACTGTAGGAGGGAATTGCGTTACTAATGCGCTGCCTCTTCACGCAATCAAGGGTGGCACAAAAAAACAACCGTTGCGTATCGCGTGAAATGTGATGGTGACGCCACGTGAGTAGAATACGTGCTTTCTAGTCACAGAAAATATTAATTCCAGGAGGCAGTGGCATGTGCCACCAGAATACGTGCTTAAGTATTTCGCACGAAAAGACTAAAAACTAAAGCACAGAAAGAGCTGCAAGCGCGGAGTAGGAGAAAAGAAGCCTGTCGAATAAGTCTGCGCCAAACGGCAAAACAACAAAAGCAAAGCAAGAGAAGCTGAGACGAAGTAGCAGAAAAAAAGTTCTTGGTGTGTATTTCCAGGTTTTCGCCTTAAAAGCTAGTGAGTAAAAGTATGTGCAGCAAATTTTTCTGTGAGCACTTGTGTGTCCAAACACCAGCTTTCTTAACCAAGTCAGGTATTTGGCAGAAATAGAGAAAACGGGCGCTGTAAAGGGAGGAAAGAAACCTCCGCGTAGAGTTCGGAGCCTTTCAATGATGCATGTATGAGCGCGTTATATTTGCATAGAGGCACTGTGGAGGACGAGATACTATTATGTAGCCGCTAAGCAGTTTTAGGGAAAGTCCGACACGGAGAAATCGTATGGCTCTTTCAGCATCCTAATGTGGGCTCAACAAAACAGCACGTTGGGAGATGCTGCGAAAAAGTTACGAAATGTTGTAGCTGCCCGCTTTCTTAGTGCTGCACTCAACTCTCCAGAGAGAAATGCCATGCGAAGATTGCCAAGCACCAATAAAAAGCATTGAAAGGGCTTAGGCGTTGGGCTACGAAAACACCACAAGGAATAGTGGTGCGCTGGTTTCTCAGCACACACTACAATGTAACAAACACTTTATAACCCCATCTCCAGTCATGGTCCAGGCTCTTTCGTATGCTACTGCGTCAGCGCGTGGCATATGCCGATTTGTCAAATGGTCTCTTTGATCTGCATTTAAAAATGGTTCCTTTAAGACCGTCTGAAAGATATTGTCACGTTAACTGGCTGAAAAAGTGCATCATATTAGGTTAACGTTGACTTTCGGGTATGTGACCTGTTTGCAACATAGTCATGTCATTTTCCCGAAACCATACAGTAGCCCAGAGAGAGAGATTAGACGAAGACACCGCCAACAGCCTTTAAGCTACTGGGTGAGAAAGTAACCGTTATGAGTGAAAAGCGAAGAACAGCGGCGAAACCCTAAGTATATAAGAACTTTGCCGACGTCCTCTGTCATAAATTCTTGTCGTTAGTTTCATGACACGATCGGAGTCCTGTGTCGCAGTGTTTCCAACTTCGTGCTACTTTTGCTTAGCTAAACTAATTTTTCAAAACTGCCTTACCACTAAATGATTGTGTTACTGTTACCGCGGAAAGAACAGGCAGTAACCGCAGCAAAGCACCTTCTACTAACCTCAAACAGTGCTTGCATCCGTCGTGATTTTGTTGGGATGCCCAAAATAACACTAATCAGCTGTTGTTAACGTATTGCGGCGGAAAAAAAATTCTACACATTCTCATTCACGCCACAACACTTGCAGCATGAACCGATCAGGCTGATTCTGCTCAGAAACGCATACGTTTTTGGTGCCGTTTATCAACAGGATAATAACTAGGTGATCAAACGTGCACGTATCAAGGTACAACAAATGATAAAAAATTAGCGAGTTTTCTCGACATTATCCGGTTATCTCCTAAGGTTGTTTCCTTCTACAGGGGAAAAACATTCAAGCGATAATAATCCTCACGCTATTTGCTCATTCGATCGAATGGTACCCTGACCCCGCTAGGCACAAAATTTGCGGCGGTGCTGGCCACCCTCGCAATGCCGCGAGTCAGCAAATGCTGGTGTCCGGCTAATACGCTAGGTAAACAGACTCTGCGTCAGAATTCTGCAACGGCGTTGCAATGAACATCGCGCAACCAGGAGACCAGTGAGTGACCGACAAGATGCGATGCCGGAGGGCGAATGCTTCATTTTTCCTTTGGACACTACACGCGTCACGCGATGTCTGCTCATTCGCTGTGGAACAAACCTGTAGAATGGAAGCTGTGTCACGTTGTTAATGTACAGCATATAGATTTCCGCAATTTATCCCTGCTAAAAGATAATACGTGCGGGTAAACTTGAATTTTCGCGTTTTACCTTTTCTGAGAATTATGCGCTTCAATTACTTGAGTACAAGACGTCGCTTCACGACCCCCATTTTAACGATCTTGGTTAGGCTTCGACGACCGTCCCAATAATTTTGTAATACAAGAGCTGTTTACCCGACAGACATGTAAATCCGCACTTTTAATGGGGTAAGCCGCAAATAATCGCCATCCTTTGATTTTTGAGGGAAGAAGGAGAGCCACGCAACATCTGACATTTGAAGAACGAATTTTGCAATGTTAGCCGGAATTTTGTTTACTGTTTAATGAATTCTAAATCTCCGCGGTTTCTCACTAATGAATCAAACTCGCGTAGATGTACCGGGAAACTGCTCCTCATGGAGGCTATGGGTGCGAAATCGCAGTGAAAAATAGCGGCTTTGGATATAAAACAAGAGATTGCCCCAGACTGTTTTTTCCCAGAATGCCCCAGGCTGCTGGCGAGAGAGGAGACCAGTTGAAGAAATACGGCCTTAGGTAGCGGGAATGACATGAAAAAGATCATTTTATAGGAAGATAAATACATAGCATCAACAAAGTATAGTTCACAAGTGTCCGGAAGTTTAGTTGTGATTTAAAACATGTTTTGAATCACACAAAGAAACAATAAAAATTGTTGTTTCTCCCTTAGCATGGAAGATGTTTCAAAGGCCTGTATTCTGAGTTCCTCCTCCAAATCATTTTCTCCCTGAACTCTGCTAAGAGGGAGGATTCTGCAGTGCTTATGCATAGGGAAATCAATTTGCAGGAGCTCCTGTACTCAAGGCATCGAGTGTGGGAAGTACTCAGAATACCAGGGTAAGCGTCCAAGCTTGTTGAGGGAGACTTGTTAGGAGCGATAGTAGAAGGAGGATAATTTCTGGACGGATAAGTGTGGTTTTCAGTAAGGCTTGCCGGTGCTTTTTGATGGCGTACACTATTTTTCAGGATCATATTTATTACCTGAAGGCGTCCGACCCACTCAGGCTGCGGATGTCAATGATACATGTCTAACAAAACCGGTTGCCCAATTTACGGAGGTTCTGGCATGCCCGCTGCAACAACGGCAAGGGTAAGTTTATAGAGGGTTATGCACTTATTTGATGGGTACTCTTCATGCAGCCATAGAAAGTAGAGGTGTGTACAAACAATCAGGGTTGTAGTAGTCAGAGCTGTGGTATTGGCTTTTATTGTACCAACTCCTGCAGTTCAAGATCTTTTAAGGCGGAGGCGGAGTGACTTTGAACTTGACGCAACGCGGGGAAAATGAGAGCGTGGGCTTTACTGCATCATAGCGTGGGGTACCATTTGACAAGGAATCCGCCGCGGTGGCTCAGTGGCTAAGGCGTTGTGCTGCTGAGCACGGTGACGTGGGTTCAATTCCCGGCCGCGGGCGCCCCTTTTTTGATGGAGGTGAAAAGCAAAAACGCCCGTGTATACGAGATTTCGGAGCACGTTAAAGAACGCTAGGTGGCAAACTTAATCCTGAGCCATTTACAACGGCGCGCCTCAGTGCCTGCGTTGCGTTGGCGCGTTAAACTCTATACAATCAATCAATCAATCAATCAATCAATCAATCAATCAATCAATCAATCAATCAATCAATCAATCAATCAATCAATCAATCAATCAATCAATCAATCAATCAATCAATCAATCAATCAATCAATCAATCAATCAATAAATAAATAAATAAATAAATAAATAATCAATCAATCAATCAATCAAATAATCAATCAATCGATCATAAATAAATAATTTGACGAGGAGCATAACGGCAAAGTTATCACGGCTGGGCCGTGATATCACGGCATGGCCGTAAAACAAAAAAAAAAAGGATAGAGAAGTTGATATATGACAGAATTGACATTACACGGGGAAAGGTTTCGAAAAGCTGGCCACGTCATCATAAAGACAATTAGAGGCACGGAGTGGCAGCAGGCGCTGGCTCATCGAGTCTTCCTACCCCCGCGACTGCTTATACTCACCGTAAAGACAGTCAGGAGAGCATGGCGGGGAAAAAAAGGCATTGATGGTGACACTTGGGAAGGCAATTTTTGCAGGCAACAAACGGAACCACAAGAAGCGGATGCCGCTGCTCACGTGAGCAAACGAACCATCTTTCGGTTAGACATCGCACGCTTGGCATTGATTGCGACGGACGTCAGGGAAACGTAGCGTTGCGGACTTCACGAACCCTAGAAAGACGGCCACTCGGGAACAGCTGCGCGTGCTGCAGGGACATGGACAAGATGTTTCAGGTTTATATCAACTAAATAATATACAAAAATAAAGTTTTAGGATATCGTGTGGCTGTCTTAGCAACTCACACAAGCGTCTAAGCTTGTAGGGCCTTAAACCTTAGGGTCATTCATAGCTGTTGTGTGTTGAATTATCTGTGCTAACAGGATGCAATCGACTGTTTGCACTGTTGAAGAAGTGTACTGATAGAAGGCAGGGTGTAACAAAATAACTTCATGTTTTTTTTTTCTTGTGTTGATAACCCATAGCTCTTGGTCATCCGTTGCCTTTGCATCCCGTGCGACGTTTGCATGAAAGCGATCTTCACACCACGAGTTTAGATTGCGCTAAGCCGCGTTACCTGAACTGATATGTCAGAAATGGCACTGAGGTTCGATCAGCTTGCTTGTAATCGCCCATTTCCGGGGCACAGCTTCTTTGAATACGCCTGATTAAATGGGTTTCGTGGTACGTGCCACTCGCTTTAGAGCTAGTTTTCTACTTCCTCCGCTCTGTTTTGTGAAAACTAATGCTATTTTAGGAGTTCACGTAAACAGTAAGTTCGAACTATAAGGTATGAACGGCACGTACAAATCAGCTGGTTGGTTACGGTGTGTGATCCAACTTCTCATTCACACACGTGGTGCGCAATCATAAAGGCTGCTTCGTTGGTCTTTGTACTGCGGAAAACTAGTCGCGGTCATTCCCCATCCGCTCATTGCTGACACATTAGAGTTTTCCTAATGTGAAGGAAGGCTGCATTCAAGTGGCGAGAGCGTGTACAGTTGCCAGAGTGCAAAGCCATATGTGGGTTTCTCGCAGTAAGCCACCACCGCGGTAGGAATTTACAAGTGCAGCAGAGCTCGAATGTTTTGGGTAGACTACTTTCCACCCTAGTGCTTTCCGGCCACAACCCTGGATACGTTGGCTCTGTGCGTGTCAGAAGCGCGTTTTGTCGACGGCACGATCGATGGTTTTTCGCTTTTTCGCGTAAACGCTGCTTCCAAAATCTACCCGTCCTGTAAGCGTGGCACTGTTTCCAGGGGAGACACGGTGTTTTTTGCCGCTTACCTCACGAGAAGTCCGCAGGCGATGCTTTCCCACGGGGTTTATTTTACCCCGAACGGCGGTATTGCTCTGTAGTAGGAAGTGACTGTATCTGTTCTCTGCCACAAAAGGCTAATCTCTTCTCGGCCGCCGAAAGCTTTTCACGACGTTACGAGCGTAAACAACTCTTCCGCGCTTCTTGTTTGCTCGGCGTCAGATGCGAAAATACGCGCAGGGCATAAAACCTAGGCTTGTTTACAGCGGAGATGGCGATAATTATAGAGAGCTACTCCTCGTTACCTAATTCTGCTACTAGGGCTGCTGACTTAAGGTAGCGTATTCTCGGCATACAAAGAAACAGCGCTCAAAATTTGGTAGCCAATAAAGCCTACAGAGACGAGCCTTAAAACTAGAAAAAAGTTGATGGTTTGCTCAAAGTTGTCAGCTTCTTTTTTCTAGAAAACAGCAGCACTGCGGAACCACACACACGACAGCTCATTGAGTACCACTGATCACTGCGGCTCCAACGCCTCAAGCTTAACCGTAAAATGTCTCCTTGCAACTGCGTACCACGACATTTCTCTGACTGAAGTTACACGCCGATTGAACCCTACCTTCTAATTCTCCCCCCTCTCCGGATTCTAGGTGAAATGTCCTCAGAACAGCCACCCAGCACATCCTTCTCGGGACGCAGCACGCACGTAGCAGGGAAGAAGTAC
This sequence comes from Haemaphysalis longicornis, assembly GCF_048455015.1. Taxonomy (NCBI): domain Eukaryota; kingdom Metazoa; phylum Arthropoda; class Arachnida; order Ixodida; family Ixodidae; genus Haemaphysalis; species Haemaphysalis longicornis. The sequence continues at coordinate 142,206,884 of NW_027526361.1, forward strand.
GACAATCTCTGTGCTTCCGCCTTCAAGTTTGCGCGGAGACCTAGTTGCCCGAGTAAGCTTCTCTATGTTGATTATCCCCCTCTTTAGCACACAGTGATCCACGACATACTTTTCGTGAGGAAGTGTTCGGCGACGAGACCACACTGGAACGTTTCTTTTCCTCCCGCAAGGCTGTTCCTCCTGCCGAGCTTGTAAATTTCCGCGGCAGAGTTGGTAAGCCACTGCCCCAACGGATGGTGCGTGAGCAGGAGCGGAAACCTATCAAAACACAGCAATGTTTTATGGTGTACACGGGAGACCATAAAAAACAATAACCTCTCACGCCTAGATAGAAAGTTCAAGCCTGTTTGAATTTTTTTACTTCAAAAGTATCACTGTAGTTCTCGTCTGCCGAAACCACTAGCTAATCGTGAAGCCTGGTGCAGCTTGCACCGCACTCCAACTGCTTACATGATGATCTACACCGTAGGTACAACGGTGGCTTGTCGTTCACCGCTCCCACGCCAGGCGAGTAATGATACACCCCTAGGCTCGCAACGTGGGTTCTGCTGGGACCCTTTTTGGTGTTACAGCCGAACGAGGCATGAAAAGAAGGTTCTAGAACGCTGCAATTGTGAGCCAGAGCCTATGCTCACACCAAGAAGTAATTGTTGGACGAGCCCTGAGGATGACCCCTCGACGTTTTTTCAAAAGTTTTTGTGGTTGCCTTGGGGACCAAAATTTTGAATTTCGCAATAAATCGGGAAGGAGACTATCCAAAGAGTGTTAAATAAAAATAGTACTTCGGATGGAAATGTAATCTTTCTTCTGCGTCAGAATGACGCACATTGGACACCGAATTTGGAGGATTGCGTTAGGGGTGAGTCTTGATGAAATACCTTCGCAACAAGACTCCTCAGTTGCCCTCGTTCGCGTTTCCTACCTACTCTCTAAAGGCAAGCGCCCACCGCCCTCTATCCTTCTGGTGGATCTGCTTCTTGGGGAGTGGTGGTCTTTTCCGTCTCCTTAGTGTATGCGTGGCTCCCCTAGAAAAAAAAGTCTAGTATGACTGATTAAATATGCATGTGCTGCCGCAATACAGGCTGCCACACGGGAGCCCTTTGCTTAGTCCTGTTAGGAACGCTTTCAGCATTGGCAGGGTTATTCCAGCATTAGATCTGTGACAGACTTGTCAAAGAAACCGGTGCCAGATCCATTAGAAATGGCTTCCTACTTCTTTTTCCTCAAAACCCCGTTTTCACACAAAACACGGCACCTTGTTGTTTTTTGTTTTCGTAATCTTTGGCCGCATATAACTACAATGCCCTCGTGCGTGGGAGTGCAATTTGAAAGGACTGTACTATATAGCACCGCCAGTATTCTTTCTGTAGCTCATTACCTGCACAGATCAGCCTTTAACGATTGCAAAATGCACACCATAAATAAAATGGCTCAGGTTTAACACTTGTAAGCCTAGTTTTCACAACCAAAAGCAAAGACTATGCACATAATGGGTCATAAAAGTTTGTTCTCGCTAGAGATTTCGCAGCGATCAAGCCGTATCTAATGTGCGAGAGTATGCATCTTTTTGCTTCTTCTGAGGGTACACACAGCGAGGCCCTCCGGCCCGCCATTGATAACGGGACTGGCGGAACAAGCGCGGGCGAAGCAGACGGTAAACCTTCGCCTAGTTACAAGCTACAGCATCTTCGCAGCTGCGAGCGGGCATACCGATAACAAAGACGCATCTTGTTATCGCTACCCCTGCCCTAGCGTTACAGCCCTACAGCGCTTGAACGTCATCTAAGAAAGCAGTGTCTTTGCTCGACTATGCCAGGATATACGTAGCGTAAGCTAAGGTTCACCTGGTTATCCGTATCTTTCCTTCTTGTCCAGGATTAGCTTGATTATCATGCTTACTGCTTCTTTAATGACACACATACGGTATGCGCTATATGTGACCCATGTATATTTATGAAGCGTCTCCCGTGCGGCGTCACCAATCGCCCCAGAGCTGAGCTGGTTAAACAGGCGCACGCCGGTGTTGCTGCGACGCACGAGCCATCGGTTCCACACCCGACCACCCCTCGCATGATCATCAAGTGGACCGGCCCGCCACGTGCGGATTGGAGGTCGGCGAAGACGCTGGACGAGTGGGGTTTGGTTCCACAGGTGCACGCCTGTGTTGCTGCGACGCACAAGCTATCGGTTCCGCACCCGACCACCCCTCGCATGATCATCAAGTGAACCGGGCCGCCACATGCCGCGCTTGCGCAGCACGGCTCTCCAGGAGTCAAGCGAAACTGCTCCAGCGCGGCCAGTGTAGCTCACGCTACAAAAATATGACCTTGACCTTTACCTAGAAATAAATTGAAAAATAAACTAGTGTACAGCGTCACTAATTTTACGCTTGTGCAGCGGGAAAACTTCTCCTCAACAATTCTCGAACGATGTCCGCTAATTTTGGTTGACCTTACGCTTACAAAGAAAGACACGGAATTAGACGTTCACAATACACAGAACACGACCGATGTCGTTCGCAGACATAAAAAAATGTTACAACAAATCTTTGTCTGAAGCAACATTAAAACACACCGGACACAAAGATTGCATGAACAGAAATTAATTAAACATATTTGAAGCGAAGCATCTCATAGTCTGGGCTATGTCCTTCCCTTGTTTTTGCGCCGTCCACACCCCCACTGCGCATGCTCGGCTTGCTGGACGCCCGGTAGTGTCTTATCCTTTAACGGCTCCTGGAGCGACAGCGTTGCCGGTGTATTCCTGTGCCGCCACGAGAGGAGCACGCTTGCCTCTCCTCCGCACAGCCGTATAAACCAGGTGTGACACGCTGCCCGCAACTCCACTGCGCATGCGCATCTCTCCTCAATTCTTCTGGTCTGCACACACGCTGCGCGCTACTCCACTGCGCATGCGCGTCTGTACTACATTCTCCTGGTGTGCGCATGCACGTCTCTCCTCCATTCTTCTCCTACCAGCCGTATAAACGAGGTGTGCACACGCGATGTGCGCCGTTCCATCTGCTTCCAACTCCCGTCTTCGCCTGTTCTGCTACGCTGCTGCTAGGATGAGTGCCCATTTCAACGACAGAGCCAACATCCCCGTCAACGTGAGTGCTGACGCAAGTACAACCAACAGCATCAGCCCCAACGTCTGGAACCGCTACTGCAACATCCACTGACGTAACACTTCATGGACTACAAAGCAGTCATACTCAAGGCGAAATGACAACCACAACTAAACGTTACCTACATTGCCTAATTAAAGACATTCATACCACCCTACCCACGCGTCTCCTCACTCTAACACCACACACCAACTCTACTCACACTGCTGACTTCAACCCTTCTTACACACAAACCAACCCCCCTGCTACTTCGCATCCTCCTCAGGGTTCCCCCCACGGGAACATAGCGTAATTGTTATATAAATGTTACATTATTTGGACTTATTAACTAATTTATTTGGTTTATATGTATAAACATTTTATTCTTTAGTACATATGTTTGTTGGCCCTATTAATACATTCCTCTCTTATTACTTATGATTTTGTTTTCACCACCACCGTATTGTAATTACGGGTGCCGTTTTCTTCTACGGTGTTGATGAAGACTTACACCTCTGATAGATAACGCCAAGTAAAAAGTTCGGAGAAACCTGCCTCATCTCGTGCTTAGGAGTAGGTGACACCAATTTCTTTCACGTTCCCTTCCTTGAAAAGGAAATGGTGAGTTAGAGTTGGTGGAGAAAAGAGAACGCAAAAATTCTACCTGAGTCTTCTACGGCACAATTGAGCTTTTCAAGCCAAACCATCTTTGCACATTTATTAGTGGTGATTGCATTGTGCGTTTAGGCCAATAGGGACTTGGTAACTTTCCTGGGAACCTTCTGTAATGTTGGAAAAACCATCAACGGTGGCTTGTGAAAATTTCCACAGTTAGGAGAACATCAATTAAACATTTCTTCGTTTAAAATTCTAGCACAGTTGCTTAATGATATCCGCATAGGCTGTTTCTAACGTAATTTACTATTTTCAGTATGCACAAACATAATTAAATCAGCGTTTCTGGTACAACGACTCGATCCCTGCTGTTGATATCTCTCCACGAAACACAAAAATTTCCGAAGCGTTGTAGTAGACACCGGTGTGAAGACACTACTTTATTTTACACTGCTATGCGTTGTCTTCCGGTATGCGAGCGTTGTGCTTAAAGGGATTGTTGGATTTATTGTTTTCTATGTATCAACAATACAAAAACAGGAAGGCTGTTCAGAAACCAACGTGTTTTCCGCAATTTTTGAGCCCACATTTATCGCCTTCCTCGAAGCTGTATTTTACACTTTCTCCTTAGTGTGATTCCAGTGAGTTGTAACGATGCACTGCATTTTTATTCTACTACGTGCGGATTATAATGGTGCCTGCTTTAAAAGCGAACTTAGCAAAATTGACGAAGCTTGCACCAGTCGTCCAAGTGAAGAACTGTGGCCCCGCTCCCTTCGTCGGAGACCCGGGTGTTGCATGACGATCATCACCATCAGCTCGTTACGTCGGGGTTTAATTGCGTGGGGGCTTTCAATCATAGTTTGCATTCTCTGAAAGGGAGCGTTTTTAGGTACTAAGCAAGAGCCACTAACATCCCTGGACAGCCTGCTTGTTATAGTATGCTCGATAAGTATTTTGTGCTTCCACTGCTGCTTGGAAGTCATAAAAACTGAAATGTTACGCTTCGTATTTTAGACAAAACACTGGGCATAACATCCCTGGAAAAATTTTATTCAAGACCTATTACTAGCATGATCACCATCATCAATGTATTTAGGTTCACCGCTGTGTATGTATTATAGGGTAACAGTTTCGTTCTTACCGATCTATACTACAGGTGGTATGTATCTGTAGAGGGCAATTTTGCAAATGTTTAGCTTTTCCCAATCTCAAAATTTGCTAAACAAATCACTTGGATAGGGCGTAATTTACCGAGTGTTTGGTGCTCACGCGTATTGACGTCTAGGTGCTACAGGAGTATACAAAAAAAGAAGGATAGGGCGTGAAATATTAGGAAAATATATTTGTTCAAGCAGAGTTTAGTTATTTCAGTTGGTTCAGTGATATTTTTCTCGTGTACACGTTTTGTCTCCGCACAAAAATAAATATTTGAAATGTAGTGTATTTGTGTAGGAAGTTTAGTTTCATTGAACAGTTTTAAAAATGTTCGTTAGTGTTAGATGTGTTGGTAAACTACGAATTCGGCCTATATTATAACGGCAGTTCTACAAGGTTGCATACTGCAAAGAATATCTATTGGGAGTGGTTATTCTACTTCCTTAATGCCGCTTACAATATCTGGTTACCTCAATGCCGAATAGTCGGCATCATCAGTGTGTTGGTAAAACTCCAACGTGGGTTGTTTTCAATTCGTGGTCTCCGAGCTGTGCAGACTACGCCACAGGCAATATCTACATAGACACAACTACGCTCGCAGTGAATATTTCTGGCAACCAATAATATATTTCGGCATACAGTGTGCCCTTTATGTGCACAGTATATCCGTATTTTTTTAACCAGTCAACTCGAGTCTAAGCCTCGCATAATCACGTCTATGTGGAAGATAGTGCTTCATATTTCAAATATAACCAGCCATCTAGCCTTCATGACCTTTCGCGTAAAAACATCTCCATGTAAAGCTGTAGCAAACAACCATGTATTCGTTCTCAGCAGCACTTTGGCCAGACGACCTGCCGGTTGAAGTCAGAGCAACTCTGAAAGGCCAACGAAAACTGTAAATTAGAAAACAACGATGAAATTTTTTTGGTCACGATAAAACTAAAGAGGTTGTCATTTACAAAATAAATGACGTGTTCGGCAATGGTGTAGGGTAAATGGCTGGCCTGGTCCTTCATTGTTTCTATTTGTGGTCGTGGTGTTTTTACGATTGGAATTTAAGTAAAGACATTATTCAAAATTATTTTTGTTTTGTTTTATTTAAGCTTCAAACCACTCATTATATTTCAGACAATCCGAGAGTGTTAGGGAAAGCAAAAGACAAAGTCGTGCCAAAAAGGAGACGTAGATTTGAACGTTCAATTTATGTGCTAATCTGGAACAAGCCACAAGAGCCCAGGACCACTACAGAGCGCTAACCTCCTTGTAAAACGTAGCCCAAAATGGGCAATGTTTGAAGCAAAAATTAGGCTACAACTAATGGACCATATTGATATCACCTCCCACCGCCCACTAAAAAGGCAGGCGGAGCTGGTTTTAGTTTGAAAGCTGGGTTCCAATCTGCATCGTGTCAACAGCAGAAAACCTCTTTAGCAAGCCCGTCGATAATTCTTTTGGGACGTCATTAGGTCTTAGCAATACAGACCTATTTTAGGCGGGAGTTTCACAGCGCTTGCTCATTACCGAGCAGGAAAACTGTGTTCTTTTAATTGACCTCGTGTCGTGCGTTGACATAGAACTATTGACAAAATGAAGTTCGATCTAGTTCTGTAAAATTTCTTTTTAAGTGGCGGGCTTGCGAATATCGGATCGCAACAGGCCTTTTGAGGATGGTAATCTATAATATCTTATATATTTTGTTTCGCGACGCTTGAGTTCTCTTTTCTATTTAAAGAGACCGCAGTATAATTTTATGCTTACACTCCTTTTTTCTAGACTTCCCAGTCTCTAAACCTGCAGGCATACGTGTTCTTCTCGCTCAAAATTTACCTTTTTATGTGATACCTTTCTGCGGCAAATAATCGCATTTCTGTGTACACGAGACTATTCAGTTCTAACCGGCCACATACAACGTAAAGAACTGAATTGATTTTACTTTAACCTCAACCCGTTCATTACGTTGTAGCCAATTGCGTGTATAACGGACTGTAGGCCGCTGGGCTCCGGGTTATTTGCCCCCAGATTTCAGTATTTATTTACTTTGGTAACAATGTATAACAAGCTGAAGACCATTAAAACAGCATCGGTGCTCACAAAAATTTTATTTGAAAGTGGCGAAATCCGCTTCGCTTCCAGAGTGAGTGCTTGAACATTCTAGAGTGAGAACATTGCTTTGGGAGCTGAACGAGAGGGTGATGGTTCGTAAACAGGACACAGCAAGTGTTTGATTGTGCGTGACTTCTTGTTAACAAATATTCACACAAAAAAAGCGACTAGTCAAAAAATCTTTAGTTGACCTTAGTTGACCTTAAGTTAACCTTATATTAGTTCTGAATTGAATGCGACCTTTTCTTACGCGCAGTTCCTGCGCTGTATCCTAAAGAAAGTGATTGTGATAGGTTCACATGCCGATAGTATTTTTGTAGCAGATGCGCTGGTGGCAGTAGCAGTAAGAGAACGGCAAAGGGTGTGAGGAGTTTTGCGGATGCATGAACTTGCATACCACCGAAATAGCTTTGATTGTGTGTTTTCCTGTGATCGGTTTCCAGCTTCTTTTTTCTTCCAAAACATTGGTTTGCTTACTTTTGCCTGATACCGAGAAGCACCACGTCGGTTTTGCAGTTCTGTAGATAAAATAACCCTCCTCGCAAAAGTATTCTATTCATTAAGGCAACGCTGCTGCATTCACGAAAAGATGTGGACTTTACTGATTATGATTTCCTGTACTTTGAAACTCTAGTTGGTAATAGTAAATGATTTATCCCCACTAACGTGAGTTCATCTGCGTAATAAGCTGTTGAGCTCATTTTACCGGTGCGTTCTTGAAATCTTTATATAGCCTCGGCGACATTGCTCCTTTTTCGCATCGTTTACTGTATAGGTATACACTTACACCATTCAGAGGTCATGTTCTAGCAATTGGGACTTCATCACAACGGGCAGTGTTTCAGTTTAATTGAAATGGCCATATTTAAAATCTTGGCACATACGCACGAAATTGCGGTGATGATGATTCGGTGAAGAGCAATGAGCTATCTATGAGAAAAATTCCTGGGATAATTGACCGCAGTCTCGGTGAACTCAGAAATGCATTTGAGGGATCTTATTTGCTAATTCCCGCAGTTGTGCTCCCCCTAATTTTGAGTAAATAAACATTATCTTCCTGCTAAACCCGCTTACATAGTAAGGTAAGCAGTTGGGAAGGTATAAACTATTTATATGTGCCCATGTGCAAAGCTACGGCGAAGCGTTCCGCCGCGCGTGATGATGTTATGGCTGGGAGAAGTTTTCCTGCGCCGGGTGGCCGGCCCAACCACCACCTGAAAATGCATCGCTGTTAATAGCGGGTAGCTGATCCGGATACCACATTACAATGGAGACGCACCACGAGCTGATAATAAATCTCATAATATGTGCCTAACCTTACACGAGTTGCGGTCTTGGTGTAGTTAGAGGCGGGGAGCTCGAAGCTGGTCCGCGCACGGCGCCCCCAAAACTTTCGTGCAGGAGCCCTTGCACTAGCCGACCATCAAATCACAAGGGCAGTGCCGCAGGAAACGTGCAGCTGCTTCCGACCGCCCTCTAAAAAAAAAGACGTCCGTTTACCAGCAAAGACCACCAGTGAAGAAAGGGATTTGTCGTCTCGACAAAATGCAACAGGTTCTGGGTAATCGTGCTCAAAATAAGCTGTTTTAAGCCTTCACTGACATCAGATATGCTTTTCTGAATCCTGAGCTCGAGCACCACAGGTGCAATTTTCCTTTCTGGGGAAGGGTTAAGGTGAAAATAAAGTGTCTTCTCCAACAATACCAGAAACAGAAAAAGATATGCTTGTCGCCCCTCCGATTATTCGTGGTGCAGTTGTGACTGAGCTGCCCCGCGATAGCGAACGTGAATGTTCCCGCTATCGCATGCAGTTAGCTACAGTGCAAAAGTAGTTCCATGCCGGTATAGATTCAGGTACAACAAACACGGAAGTTTTCACATCCATTTTTTTTCGCGGTTTTTGCATCCAGTGTTTTGATCTCCTGTAATGTTACATCAACAGGTCAAAATTTTTTGGTGTTTGTTTCGCTGGAAGGCGTGTTACAAAATCCTCCCTTGCTTTCTGTGCAAGTGTTACTATGCCACTTTATTGTTACTTTGGCACCTGCTACCTTTTTTTTTTGTTTTGTTTTCTGTTCCGTCGCAGCACTGTAATTCTTACTAGCGACCTAAGCAGCGAACGTGTACTTCTGCGCTGTGCCACCCCAAGATATTTTGTTTTCCCCCCATCTTTTTGCTTAGAGTTTTCATTTTTGCAGTGATTTTTGTCGTTGAAAATTTGTTTACAAAAAGAGGGTTGGTCTTTAGGCAGATATTTTTAACATCAGCTACCTTTACTTGCACGCATTCTTCTCATCACCGTCCTCATGTCCCCTCCAATTTTGCTTTTTGGGAGGCACATGTAATGCTGCTGACCTCGTTGTCCTTCAAGCACGGGAGAGTCTCTTGCTGAAAGACTCGCACCCTCAGGAGTCACGCGTATGCGGTCAAATACCTCCCCCACGTCTTGCGGTGACTGGCGTAATAGCATTTCGGGGAACACGGTTACTATATAGGACGTATTGGGGAGAATTACCCTCAGGGGAATAGAACAACGTCAATGCTCCCGATTCGTCTTCTGGTGTACTTGGGACGCCAGTTCGCGCCTGAATAAATGCAGGCGCAAGGGGCAACGAAGCTTCTGACACAAAGATCCCTGAGCCCTCCCCAAGGCTCTGAGAAAGATGCGCTGGAGGCGTGTTTTTTTTCTATTTGGATGAGGGGAAAAACGTGGGAAAAGTGGTGGAGCAGTGTCTAGCCTCGCCCTTTGTTTCTTTCAAAAATCCAAACTGACGAATCAACAGTGCAACGCTGCATACAATGAGAACGAACTGTTAAATTTCCGTAGAATAACGTTAGCTACAGAAATGGCTGTAGTTAGTCCCAAGAACGATCCTCCGTGCAATGTGCGAGTAAAATGTTCTGTGTCTATGACGTGCCTTCACAACAACCGATCGCCAGAAAATGATGTCTGGGGCGTAGATTTCTACAAGCAATCGCTGAGACATCAATGTTCTGCCACATAGTTTAGTGAATAATCGTTTGTATATTCTTGTGAATACATTTCTTTCTATCGTATTCTGTCGTCGTCTTCTCGTCTCCTGCTCTGTTCCCATGACGGCCGGGATTCAAGAGCGAAGGATTCCTTCCGAGAAAAACAAATCCCCAACCATCTACGGGTTTTAGTTGAGGTTACAGACTAGTCATCATTCTGGTTACCGTACGTGGATGGGCATACGTTTTGTGTGGGGAAGGGAGAGTCTCTTCGCTAAATGAGCTTTAACATCTCTAAACATGAAAGGCTGTACTGGAGGCTGTAAAATGTTTCGCTCCCAAAACTGCTGACTGCATATTTCGGAAGCTTCTTCAGTAAAAGTTAATAATGATAAAAAATAAATTCTCACATTGACCGTGGCAGAGTATAAAAACAAAGACGGTTCGGTTCCCGAACGGGAGCCTTGCTGAAATAATTGTGGGAGCCGAAACGCTTTTCGTTTTGTGAACTTTCATGGTCGATTCCAGTTTTTATTTGTCAAGTGTTGCCCCGACCAGATGGCCATCCGTCCAACTCTTGATTTCAAAAGTTATTAGTCGCTAAGAAAATCAAGGCGCCTCTATGACGGCGGAAGTACTGTAAATATTTTTTAGTAGTTCAGTTATGTCTGTTAGTTCGTCTAATAGAGCACGTCTCCTCACTAGTTATCATATCACCATTTTCAAGCGAAATTTCGCTGATAAAAGCAATGACACCGGAGTTCACACTCCTAAGCTTGTTAGTCAGAGCGCAACCTCTACTACGCCGCATCTTTCAAATTCATTCATCGGGCTGGAAGAGACCTTCAGCCGCCGGCGCGCATGGTGTGCCTGCCCAGCAAACCACGTTACGTCGTGCAGATATCCCGGAGACGTCAGCAATAGACATTGCAGATGTCCAGGAGACGTACTGTTGGGGTCAGAGTTACATATAATCAACGTCCCCACAACTGCAAAAAACCCATCCAAATAACACGAAGCATCACGTACTGTAGACGTCTCATGGTACTTTTATACGCTGTTTGCGGGACGTTATCTTAGTGGTACGTCGTATGGATATTGTAGTGGTACGCATGCAAGACGTTTATAGACGTCTGTTCTACAATTTTTTTTCTGTCTTCGGCACAAGCATTAGTTTGTTATATTCATGACTAGTGTACGGTAGTATGATATTGTAGAGATGAACCTGTATAATGGAAATTTACATTCTTTATACATTATCTGGATGTTGTGCCAGCCCCCTTTTCAAGGCTGCCTACGTGTTGTAGGCAATAATATTTCAAACACGTCTTACTAGCTATTCAGCACTGTTTGCTGTTACTTGTCACCTGGTTTCTAGAATAATGTTTCCACTTTTGAAGTGCTGCATACTGCATGAAGTCTTATATGTGAAGTAACAAGCTGACAACACACTCTTGCAGAAGCACACGAAGCACTGCTCTAAACAAGAAATGTCGCATCGAAAACAAGTGGCAGTAAGTAACAGCAAACCAGTCCTGATCAGCACAAGTGACCTTGACACTAAGGCAACAACAGTAGCGTCATCGAATTGTACCACCAGCATGGCTGTACAGGCCTTCTGCAAATAAACTATCAGGGAAACAATTCAAAAATTAAACTATAAAATGACAGTCTTGCCAACCTAGATGTAAGTAAGTGCAGCTGGGTAGTAAGAAAGCTTTCAATGCACACATAAAACACAAGAGTTCAGTAACACAGTTTATGTTGACTTCACAAAATGCGTAATATGCTTTCGCAACACAACCACTTTATTTTGATATCTATTTGCCCTGGCCCACAGGGTACACATTGTATATTTGCAAGAATAGTAAAAATATTCATGACAAATTAAACAAGTCAAACACAGCAAAAAGGTTGACAAAAATAGAAAAAAAAGCAAACATGTAAACCCAGCGTACAAGCACAAGATAGTTATGCACCTTGAAGTATCTCACATTAAGTGAAATGGGTGAAAAACAGCAGTGTGGAAAAAAAACAGTTTGGAAACAAAAAAAATGATTGAATGGTGGTTACAAAAACAAAGCAAATTTACGGAACTAAATAGTTCAAATCTAGTGAACAATTTGTGGAACAATACACCAAAAGCACCTTGGAAACACAAACGTGGTGTTGAGTGGTGGGTGTGAGTGCCATACAAATTTGAGATACTTTAAACAAACCAACATCTAGGGAAATGGTTATAGACACTAGAAAAGGTGAGTATACAGAAATGAGTGTACGGCGGTTACAAGAGCAGTAGTAATTTACGTGATGAATTAATTCACACTTAGCGAAATGCCAGGACAACAATAAAACAACAAAAAAACTTTAGCAACAACTTATTCAAGTCTGGATAGGAAAACAATACAATGTTACACTATTTCAATATTTCACACAAAGTGAGATGATTTGGCAACAAACGAAAAAACGGGGAACACGGAAATGATTGAATAATATTTACAACAAGACAGATATACACAACTACATGATTCACACCAAGTGATACTCTAAAGGAACAATAACACAAAATAAAAATGCATCGAAGCAAGGAAATATTTCAATGGTGGTTCTATGGTGCATGCCTCCATCATCAGTTATGGTAGGGATTCTTGAACAGTTTTCATTCTTCGTTGTGGTGCCAGAAACTGTCAAAATAGTTGCGGACCGGATTGGTTGGAAAGTGAGTAGAAATTTCATGATCCAAAGGCTGAAGAAAATAAATGCCTCTTCTAGCAACAAAAACTAAGAAGCCGCAGGTTGTCGACAATGTTGATATTTGCGCAGGATGTGACTGACAATAAAAATATGGGCCCTATACATTCATTGTCTAATGAAAGAATTTGATGTCTGTAACAACACGAAGATATCTAGTTACACACAATTCAGGATGTCGTTCGCAGGTGGAAAAAAGGGTGCTTCTCATTTTCTCAAACCAGGGGAACTCCTGCCCCAAGTTGACCGTCAAAAGTAGCTCGAGCAGGCGCCTTGTGCACTGTTGCAGTAGCACCTCCCTTGCAATCCAGTTCTTCAATCTAGGCATGGGTACAGGAAAATCTATGTTGTTAATACAGCTTTTTAGGCTGGTATAATACAGAGTGGCCGCCTACCATTGTCCTTGAAAACTACAGTGTATGACAGCTGCAGCTTACCGGTACTCACCTGCGGGGCAGATACTTCCAGGGTCAATAAAAGGGTCTAACTGAAATTAGGGACTACTTAGCAGGCAGTAGAATGCTAGATGATGGGTGTAACATTAAGGGAAAGAAAGAGAGCGGAGTCGATGTAATTTAATGCCAGCATTGGCACTACTAAGGCAACCTTAAAATTATGACTGCTAATGTGAGGTACCACTATTTATACGCACTATATTTCGTGAATCGGGACTCTGGGGACATTTTAGCCCAGCTACGGGTCCGACCTGAATTTGCAAAATATTTTCCGTGTCTATTTTAACCACTTTTTTGAGTGAAGTGACAATATATACACGGATGAAGCCATGTCCACAAAATGTGGCAAAAGGAAACATGCACAAACCCGGACAGCGTCACTGCCATGGACGTATACATCCTGCAGCAGAATGGTGAGGTGGGCTAGTTGGTATATATGCATAACTAAACCTTCAAAAACCACATCACTGAAAAACTCGTCCTGTTGTCCTGTTCGCATGTCTTGTTAGGCCTACATTTTTATTTGAAATATACGTTGTACAGCAGGAAACATCAAGGTTGTGCAAGAAATATTTACTGCACACTCAAATTTAAACATAGACTTCCCTTAATTTAAACTCTATGGAAAATTTCCAGTGGCCACTGTTTTCGAATTTCTGAGGTTAGAATTCTATTGTAGTGGGTTGTTTTGGCAGGCTTTCATTAAATGAAGTGCATTTTGCTTATGTTCTTTCAGTGGCGTTAGCGTTTAAACAACAGACATGTGACAGTGGTGGCTGCGGCATTGCTTAAAAAGAGGTAGGAATGAAACCAAAATAATAGATTCCCCCACTCACTTTGGTTATTACTGCACCTACTATGCCCTGAACACAAGCCAGCCGAATATTTTTACAATTCAACTTTGCATCAATATACAGTTAATGAGGCCACACCGCACGATCCTACAATACAGTGAAGGGTGGGGCATGGATGGCATTGGCTTGCACCAGGAGATAGACAAGTTTAAAAATATTCGTCTCAGCAATGAAGCACATGCAAAATATAAAGACTTAGGTGGCATTTAGGTGACCAACAAACATGACTGGTAGACGGGATAATCAGGACGCAAACAAGACGCACGTGAACTAAAACATGATACACGCAATCTGCAATTGATATTGGCTCAATTTTATGGCATACAGCAGGCTTTGTTCGTTGCATAGGTGGGATGAATTGACTGTATAGCAATGCTATTGGGGTAGGCCTTCCCCAAGTGAGAGTTGGCAGTCAGTCTTATTACGAGTTTGGTGTTGCATTTGCAGTTCAGCGCTAGACATAAAAGAGACATCAACTTGCGCGAAAACAAGGTTGCTATATTCAGCAGAACGACGTGTTAAAAATACAAAAGTTACAATTGCATTCTTTGAGGCTCAGCTGAGTTTTTTTGCGTTCTTTTAGGAATGAGTCATCATCTTCACCCACCAATCTACGCTCACTGCAGGGCAAAGGTCTTTCACATAGATCGTCAATTATTCCGGTCCTCCGCTAACTGCGATCAATTGACCCCCGCAAGCTTCACCTCATCTGCCCATCTAACTTAATTTCTGCCGCCCCCTGCCACGCTTGCCTTCTCTAGGGATCCACTCTGTTACGCTTAATGACCAACGGTTATCTTTCTTTCGCATTACATGCCTTGCCCACCTCCATTTCTTAATTTCTACTAATATGTCATTAACACGCGTTCGTTCCCTGATCCACTCCGTTCTCTTCTTGTCGCTTAATGTTATACCTATCATCTTCCGTTCAGTTGCGCACTTAGTGGTTGGGCGCTTCCGTTCCATGGCGTGCTGAGTATCATCGCACAAATTTTGTCATTCTACAGTTTCTCTGCCCAAATCGCAGAAATATATACGCACAGGATATAACAATGAAAATTCCTGCCACTCGTGTTCATTACATCACTGCTGCACATCAGAGTTTTCCCGTTCAGGTGCACAATCTCTCGATCTGTTTTTTTACTGACTCTACAAAAGGCGCCTTCTACGCTGCGAACGCAAACAAATCCCGATGACACTTCTGAGGCGTTGTGCCTTCACGCACGAGTGGGAAACGAGGCTGTGCTAAAGAGTATGGACCAAACCTCCACACAGCTAGTCCACTTTGGCAAATCAGCATTGCGGAGCCAGTAGGAGCAACGGGTGTAGCTGGCAGGGCGCAAGATGACGTTTACGTCAGGTGGTGTTGCCATTCCTATCGGATGTGTCCCGGTTTATGTATTTCGTGTCTGAATAAAACTCAGAGTTCACCGCTTTGTCCTATTTTCTCTTCTTATGTTCTCGTCTACGTGCGCTGTAAATCCATTGAAGATCGCGTCGCCAACAACTGCTTTTGTTGAGGCACGCTTCACAGCAGTTTGAACTTCGACTGGTAGGTTCGAGGAAAGGCGTAGGCCAATGGAGCGGACGGGGCGGAAACTAGAGAGTTTTAGAATAACGTACGCAACCGTATGCAAAAAGTTAGCGAACGCTTAGTCTTTGCGTCGTTCTCACTGCGCATGCGCCGTACGTTAAGCCGCTTATGCATTTGGCGAACGGAAGCGAAATAGCGTGCCTACGTAAGGCCGCTTGCGTTTCCAACAGGCGGCAAGTAGCGCGACAAGCATCCACGGTTCCGCCTTTCTGTCGACAGTAATTTGCCTCCGATGGAGAAAGTTCCTTGCTTTACGTGTGCTTAGCACATCTCCCTCGCACAGCTCTGTATCGTCGTGACATCGCTGACTGTACAAACAAAGCTTTGTAGCCAGGCCAGCGAACGAAGTGGTGTGGGTGTGTGTGTGTTGTGGCCGCGTTCGCGATGAGAGGCGACATTGTGCTTCTGCGGTGAACAAAGCGCAAGTGTTTATCTGCTTATCGCTCCGCCCCGTCTGTAACGCCACCGCTTTATTTCGAAGGCACGTTTCCCACAACGCAGCAACAACGTACAACCCATATGCCTTATCACAGATATGCTGGCAAAACTAATAAACCGTGATATTTCATTAGTAATGACGTTAAAATGCACAATACTCACGAGGGGAAGGCGATGAACAAGGTCGCAACGGCAACGGTCTAAATAGCGTTGCATCGGTGACAACTGTCGTCGCGCTTTCGGCTCGCTGTGCTCTTCCAGACGAATTGAGTTCACAACACAATTCACACGGCTGCACACAGTCTTCTTTCATTCACAGTAGTAACAGTAGACATTTGAGTAACATTCAAGGCTCTCATCCTGTAACACGTTTAAACTGAACGGCGCAGCACGCGTCTGGCCGTTGCAGTGTTCCAATCGTTGAACGCCGAAGGTCATGACTAGTGGATTGGATTGGCTCATATGATCTGGCTTTACAGCACCGTCGTTATTTTGCGGTCTCAAAACAGCATATACAACAATAAACTTTTCAATAGTCCGAACTGTAGCGTTAGTACACATTTAGTGTATTTTATGTAGTTTTTATCTTAGCAGGAGGAATTTATACTCAACTTTGGGCACTGCGGGAAATGACGGTGAGATATTTGAGTGGCGCCCCCTGGATGTGACGTCTGAGGGACCCGCTCCTCTGTCGTCTGCTACATTCGCGCCGCGATCGGCCGGTTGTGACTGGCAGCAGTGCCTTTGCTAGAAATCGCCCGCTTTGATGCTCTGGGGCCTTAAAAAGCGTGGTTTTATTCAGATTCCGACAGCTCTGAATAATTTCAAGCTTTATCCCTCACAAGTTTACAACACACGAGGAGAGCGATAACGTCTTTCAGAGAGCACCGCTCAGACGATCGTGCGTAACGCGTCCTACCTAGCGTATCTGCGAGTTTCAGTGCTCAGAGCTCTATGGTAAGTATTGAAAATGCGTAAGCTTCCCCGAAATATTTCTGAGATGCTCTTATGAAGACTCAACAGTGTAATGCTACGTATGAAGCAGCGGGGCGCACGGCAGGAAATAAAACGGGTGTTTTCCATTTCTTTCGTTTTTGTTGACTTGTGTTAGATGAAAGTTTTTTTTTTTCTGTGCCCAACGCATTCATTTTTCTGCACCGTCCCAAACGTCCCTGGAGGTTTGGAGATGTTTTCAAGGCTCACAAAGTTCGTGTAGTAGTAGTAGTAGTAGTAAGTATTGTTGAATAAGGCGGACTTAGCCTTGCATAGCTGCCGGTGGATATGCAATGCAATGAGAGTTGTGCGACGCCGCAGATAATGTTGTCCACAGTACTCGAAGAAACTTACTAATGCTCGCGCCGAAGACAGAAAAAGAATATAGAACAGACGTCTATAAACGTCTTGCATGCGTGCCACTACAATATCCATACGACGTACCACTAAGGTAACGTCCCGCAAACAGCGTATAAAAGTACCGTGAGACGTCTACAGTACGTGATCCTTCGTGTTATTTGGATGGGTTTTTTGCAGTTGTGGGGACGTTGATTATATGTAACTCTGACCCCAACAGTACGTCTCCTGGGCATCTGCAATGTCTATTGCTGACGTCTCCGGGATATCTGCACGACGTAACGTGGTTTGCTGGGAAGCTCTTTGCGCACCTAATTTCTATCGAACCATCGTTATCGTAACGAACTCAATCTCAACCCGAACAGTTATGCCATGATTACGGTGTTGAAAACTTAATATACTCGCTAACGAACGCAATAAATAGTGTACATGCCAATTTTCAGTATAACACAATTCGAAGCCAATGAATATGTCCCGGCAGCTTTTTATTGTTTTTTAACCACTTCAGGCGCAAAGAACAAATCCTGGGCAACTCGGGGTGACGTTCGGTGAATTGAAGAATGAATCTTTCTCTCTCGTCTGGGACTGAGGAGCCTGCCCACTAACCAGCTCGATTTTACTGTTAAAGTTTTCTCCTCCGGCTGGTCCTCCTCCTCTTGAGTGCAGTTCTACTATAACGCCTATCTGAATATTGGGATAGTATGGCTGTGGCAAATGTACCAAATTATCCCTCCAAATTTGAAAAAAAAATGCCTTACTGTATGTTTGCAAAACCGGTTACTCGTCTTGCTCAATAAGCCTGCATACTGCATACTCAATAAGCCTGCATACTCCCTGGTATAAAACCAGCACGCGCCTATACACACAGAAGGTTGTTTGGAAACCAACCTACATTATTTGTGCCCCATAGTGCATGTCGGCACACTCTCATGCCGTGACAACGTAAAGTGACTTTATACAATAGTTTCGAGCGTTAGGCAAGGTTGCCAAATCTGTTTTACCTTACATATACGATTAGCTGGAATCGTAATGCCTTCTGCCAATGCCGACAGCCCTGAAGGATTGGAATATGTTTTGGTCCTCCATTTTGGCTGTTGTCGGTTGTCAGCCTCCGGCTTTTACGTTTGTTCGAAAGACTGCTGCATACAGAGGCTGACGCCTAGCTCAGACTCTTCGCGCTCCTCACGGGGCCAGCTTCAAAGCAATGCATGGGCGACGCCGGCAATGTTTTTTTCCGGAGCGGTATCACAAACTATACTTAAAATCACGCCTTGAGCTAGTTTACGCTATTTTAAGTGTTTTGTTACGAAAAAAGTTGCGCATACGCGAGATCTGCTGCTGACAAGCACAAAATCTCAACCGCGCGCAAAGAAACATCGGAGAGAGCGAGCACAAGGACCAAGTAAAATGGTGGTTTCAGTGAATGAAAACTCCTTTAGGCATCAAATTTTGTTCAGGCTTACATTGAAGATAATTTATTTATTATGTCCTCCGCATTTATATTTCTGTAAAAGCAATATTGGTGGATAACAAAACTTGCACAAAACCCCCCGGTACAAAACCCATACAAAACACATACAAAACCCTCGGTAACATGAAAAGGTTACGGCTGCGGAGAGTTTGAAAATAAGGTATAGCAGATATAGCTATATGTAACTGTGCACATGTGATAGACGTACGAAGTAACAAGCAGACATACCAGCAACATCTGAACAACGTCAGAAAAATATGTCTAAATACCGTCCACAAATGATGCAGCAGCAACATCTAGAGTACGTCTTCAGCATAGTTGAAATAACGTCCCACATTAAGGTACCAGCAACGTTATCTCAACATCCAAAAATTTTCAGAAAAATATCGCACGTTGTACGGATGTCTAATAGAGATACTACTGGGACATAGACGTTCGGATCTTTTTGGGACGTCGCAGAGATGTTAGTGGTTTGCTGGGTGTATTGACGCTTCGTCACCAGGTGACAAGGCAAAGGTTGAAACGGCTGATTTCTGTATGATTGATCGCTTTGTGCTAGATCGGCTGGGCTGTGTGCGCGTGCGCGCCAGCGCAAAGGAACCACGTAACTGGAGGAGAGTTCCATGGCTGCTTCGTCGGCGCCTGCTGACATAGTCTCACCAGCAATTGCGCGCCGGCTAGGCTGTCTGTCCGTGCCCTTTAGTGGAAGCGAAAGTATAGCTGTTATTTTCCAGTAGATACAGGGTCAGAAATGGCAAGTAAAAGCAAACTCTTACCTAACACTGTGTGCATAGTGATTGCTTTCGCTCATGATAACTGAGGTCAGAAGACTTAAACGTTAGTCATTTTTTTCGGCTTGTCTTGTGGCTGTAACACGAACACATCACCAGCAGAGCTTTGTCGGCAACGTTAGATATTCAACACGGCTGATGAACGAATTTGACTCAGGAATAAGCAAAAACTAAAATATTTTGTCTTGGCGGCCTGAACAACACTATTGATGTTTGAGTGGCAGCCGTGTAGTTAGCATTCGGCAGCCTGCACGTAACTGAACCACCAAAATGCGTACTTCACCTACAGCGCTGTGCTGCACTTGTTCGACGCCGATGCAAACGCGGAAAGGCGCTGTTTAAGAGGGTCGCTGTAGATGCTGTTAAAGTCGGATCGGTGCAGGTACTGCCGCTGACCAGACTGTTTCTTGCAGGTGGCTTCTCTGGCATTTCCTCTTTTGTGACACGTTCTTAGTTCATGTTTATCCCATCCAAAAATCCGATATAAATTTCCTTTCATCAAGGCCAGAAAAATTAATATCTTCTGCTAAAAGCATCAGATTACGTACAGACAAGGAATGCTAATCTTTTACAACAGCGTTGTAGTACGGAGGCTTATTGATTGACGTTGATTCGTCACAGGTATTATTAGGAACGTATCCGCAGAAAGTAAAAAAAAACAGGTCATCTGTATGCAGAATACACGACAAGATGAGCTAGCATAGCGTCAACATCCCAAATGAGAGTAAGAATACTCCGCTCGATTAACTCCACACCGACATCATAGGCTAGTCCTTAGCAGTCATCCATTTTAAGTGTCCCCCTCATTCACGTCATAAAAATACAAAGGCTAACAGGCCTCGCCTTCGCCCCTTGAAATTTATTGACCCGTTTGTACAACCTAAAACGTGGCCGCTGATTAAGGCGGAAACATTTTCAGTGACTCGTCGGTTGCTGCGGTCTTTTCAAGGCTGCCTGATAAGTAGATGTGGCCAAGATGCATCCGCTAATGGCAACCGAGTGCCTAATTGACATCGTAAAATCAATACAGGTGTAAGGCTACCCTTTGACTCCTTCCCTGTATTGGGAAAGAGCTTGCGCTAGACGGGATGAGCTGGCGACATATACGTCCCGCATAACCATCTTCGTGAGCCAGAGTGTATTTGAAATTCATCACTTACGTACCGTTAATTTCCACGACGCCGCTATATTTAACCAGAGCTACGAGTCAATAGATAATCGTACGGCAACTGTACAATTTTAGCGTTATTTCATACCAGGAAATGGGCTGGGCGTATGTCGTAAGCCGCGGAGTTCGGAGAAAACGCATTTTCTTAGACCTCGGTATGTTATATCTGACATCGAATGAAGGAAAGCCTGTTCTGAAGGCTAGATATTTATTACTTTACGACTAATTGTGGACAATTATCCAGGCTTCTTTAGGCACGTTAGCAGCTAGCTACGTTTCGGAAAAAAGCAAGACTATTAAAAATTCAAGGGATTGGGTTGAATACGGGACAGATCCGCAATTCGCAATTCTATTCGAGGACAAAAGTAACCGATAATGAAGCCGTCTACCATATATGAGGCGGTGCCATGAAGCAAAGCTTGCGATGGTAGAAAAGAAACCTGTGTGGGCACACAATTACATTTACGGCAGGTGCTTGGTTTTCTCGTGAAGACACTGCGGATTGTCAATATTTTGCCCATTATAACAACCCACTAGAACAAATATTTCGCCTTACACGTTTAATTCAATATAGGCGGTTACACGCGACAAAAAGGGCCTACAAGAGGCTCAAACGGCAGCGATCAATGAACGCCGTCTGTATACGACTCAGGCGTGTAACAAGTGCTTGCTGAGCGTAATCGTTAACTTGTATTTAAAAAGTGTGTCTGTTCTCGTTGCATTGGTGGTATTACCTTTCTTCGGATTACCAACGTGTGCACAACATGTCAGCATTTTCATATGCAAGCCGGGTTGCATTTTATCTCTACTAGAAGCATCGGAAAGACGGTTACAACTCTGTGGAAAGCAAACCAAATATAAATATTCTATTCTAGGTTGGCCAATGTTTCAATATGTCTAGTTCACGTCCCGCTCACATGGGCGATATGATCCCGTACAAAACTGTTCTTGTCAGGTGAATTTTCGTCCGTTATACTGCAAGGCCTATTTGTTGTTTATTACAATTGAACTTCTCTTTTCTCCCGGCTTTGTGCACTTACGATATGTGCATAATGCCTGCAAACGTTTTCTTTCAGTAAGCAAGAGTATTGATAAATGAACCGCAACACTGCTGCTTGTGTACTACACACTGCGACAGCGAGGTTATGTTCTTCTGTATAGGTTATGTTCCTTTTGTATTTTACGCGTCTGTTGCAATTGGAGCATGTCTTAGCTAAGCAGACCCAGTGAAGCAGACGTGGCACTAAGAAATGAATGTTGCCAAATTTCCAGGCCCCAAAAAATACGCCATGGTGTTGCCGAACCCTTTTTACTTTGTTACACGTGTCGAAACCGTCCAGTAGACATTGTATAAAAAAAGGTTGAGCGTGGACAATACAACAAAACCTGCAAAGCTAAAATAAAAACAGTAAGACTACGAAACACCATATGACAAGCATGCAGTGAGCAGTGTATGTCGCATACAATATTTTATGTTCCACTCAGTTTCACCAAAATCGAAGACCTGTGGGAATGAAAGAGGCGCGTTTTTGAGGCGGTCAGTTGTGATGTGTGCATTATATATCAGCAAGAATTTCTTGAAACTCTGGCAAATAGAAATGCACCGCGCCATTTTGGTCAAGGCACGTATTCCCATACCGCAGGGCTGCTTGAACGTTTTCATGACAGCTGGAACGATTGCTCGTACACAGAAGCAAAAAGCCATAAGACAAGCGCTTATTTTGTAATGTCCGTGCCCACCCAGCTCCATTATTCATGAATGCTCGCAGCCAGGTGGGTGACAAGGCAGAAACGTTTTCAAGCTTTTCATACATGTGTGAAGACAAATGATCATCTTACTGAAAAAAATGTTATTCAGTAAAGCATGCAATCGTAAAAAAAGTAATTGAATCTTCTGCACGCCTTACAGATAAAAAAGTGTGCAGAACTTTGTGTCTAAATGAAGTATGTGTCGTTTCTTTCTTTTTATAAGCTGCATATGGGAGCAGATGTTTATTATGAAACCGGTTTTGTTACAATACTGAGCACACCTAAAAACGCAAAATATTTTAGCAAGCGCAGGCAGTTTCGCTCTCTAGTGGCAATGATACCGCGCCAATTCATAGCTCGAGCTTGAGTTTACAAAGCAAGATTTGCAATATTCCAGTCCATAATAGTGAATTTAGACGTTCCCTTTAACGTTACCTTGAATAAGAATTGGCATATTGTGACGTTTCAGCCACACCACTCATCAGCCACTTATCATGAAGTGAGCAGTTGATGAGTGACTAAAACTTTTGCATAACCGGGTGAACCACGGTTAAGAACCGTGTACCAGCATCATGCTGGTGCAATAGAAATTATCTCGGTCATCTCCCTATTTTTGAAAACTGCACTTGCATGTTTGGGTGGCCCTTGTCGGCGAACCTTGGCGGACCCTGTCGATGATTTTAGGTGAACCTTGTAGGTGGCTATGCGTCGGCGTTTTATTAATGCCGACATGAAAATCCGGCTTAATCGAAACCACCTACGTCGCGGTCAGCGGGTGGCTGTCTAACGTTTTCTTACTTTTTCTTTCCTCACAACTACTAAACTATCACATTTGGTGAGGAAAATGAATTCTTGATGTTCCTCATAAAGGTTACAGTGGAATAATGCCGAGTGAATTATTTATTGCACTAGCCTGAGGAAGAACAAGTAAATGAATCGGGCTATCGTCCGAGAATCTTGCCTGCCTTCCTGGATCACAAATTCGGAACATGACATATGCATTTAAGGCGCTATTTTCCACCGAATATTGCTAAAACGTTTCCACCGCCGCACATCAGAAATGTGAGGCAGGCAATCAATTAGGCGTACCGATAAAGGCTTACCGACTGAGCATTTCAGGGAGCCAAAAGGCGCATGAAATTTCATTTGCACGGCCAGCATTTTATTACTCCAGACTTCGTCATTAACAACGAGGATTTTAAGTTAGGTCACAAGCAAAACACACTCTTTGTGCACTTCTGTAATTCAATTAGTATAAACCGAAACTAACAGCTCTTTAATGTCACATTAAAAACTATCCATTGAAACGATGTTAATTCGGTTAGCAAGGAAAGACGCAGTGAATTGTATGACTGAATTCATGTCATACATCGTATGCTGTTACAGCGCACCTGTATATGCCCTTGTTTCCCTACATAACGTGGGTGGATAAATCGGCACAGACCGTTAATTATTCACACCCACGAGCCAGTGTATTGTTTTTCCGTCTTGAATTGCCCCTTGTGCTACAAATTGGCCGGCGTTTTTCTCGTCTAGGTTATTGGGCTTTTGGAGCGACATTTTTGGTTGCGCGTTAAGCCGTCTCGTGCTTATCACCCTTCGCCGGTTACGCGTGCATGTGGGTGAGGTGTGGAACTAGGAGCGCGCCGCGCAGCCAGGCTTCATAAACTTACCGGTGACATGGTAGTTATGCTAGGGGGAGATTTAAACGTGTTTGTCTCACCACCTGATGTGACCAACCTGCTGTTCTCAGTGTTCGCGTGGTTTGGGTGGGTGTGTTACACAGACAGAAAGATGTCTACGACGAGGGCAGATTATGAAGAGCCCCATATTTGTCGCCACGAATAGGGGTCTAGCCGTTTTAGGTGTCATTGAGGTAATTAGCAAGGAAGTATGCTCAATCCCAAATTGCAAAAAGGAAAACGGTGTTTTGCTTCGTGCGCACCTAAGACTACCCCCATCTTTACTGGTCATCCTCCTTTACAGAGTGGAAGTGCACTAAATTTTTCCAAGCAATTGCTCAGTGTTTTTTTTTATTTCCACCAAACATTATCTTCACAAGTTGCGATTGAAGACAAACGCGCTCTCCGCTTATTTTTAATATCTCGCTAAAGTGGTCGGGGCTATTCCTTCGTCATCAAGATACTGTTTTGCCGTAGAAGGAGCGGGGATGTTTAGGCCCGACATTCTGAGACAAGTATTCTGGGTAACTTGAAAAGGTCGCCGCATTATACTTACCCGCATGGAAAATAGTCCGAACTTTTTTTCAAGGAAGCAAAATAAATTACCTCAAAGCACGGAGCAAAACCCGCAGGGAGCCCATGTGTGGCCCCTTCGCTTCGTGCTATTAATCTTTATATATTCCCCATTGCTGAAGCGAAAATATGTTTTCCAGAGACACACTTTTCATCGCATAAGAGGACTGAACGAAAGAAGCAAGTAGGAAAACTCATGCATCTGCCTTGTAAGACTTCTTGTTGATTCCTCCTAAATTGCAACCAATATACTTCGATACGCATGATTAATGTAGCGTAAAAACTTTACAGAGAAACCACTGTTTTGTAAGCATGAACAGCACTGTTGCAATTGCCACAAAATAACACTTCGCATTAACAATTCGCTGAAAAGAAACCTACTGTACTCGACTTGATTGATCATGATGTTTAACGCGTCGGCCTACACAGGCGATGAGGCGCGCCGTAGTGGAGTGTTTCGGATTAATTTTTACCACCTCGGGGTCTTTAACATGCGGCGGAATCTCGAACACACACGGGCGTTTTCGCGTTTCGCCTCCGTCAGAAAAGCGGTCACCACAGCCGGTAACCGAACTACTGAACTCGAGCTCTTCTAGGTACGTTATGAGCGGCCTGACATTATAGATTTGTGTTTTCAAATGACTTGGCTTACCTTTCCTCACTTTACCCGAATTTGCATGATTCACGCGGTTATTTGTGCAGTTTTGGTGTGCAACATATTTTGGGCATTTTATTTACCCATTTTGGTGGTACGTTTAGGTGCTGGCAAACAAATAATTTACAACTGCGAACCCCATGTTACGTTATCTTTATGTTATATTTATGTTACGTTATGTTACGCTCTGACTGATTGCATCGATAAAGGGATCAGTAGTCTTTTAAACAAAACAAGGTTTTGACAAATCTGAGGGAAGTCGCAATCACTACAGTACGGCGTGAAGAGCCGGGCGGATAAGGCCCGTTTCTCGCGTTTTACGCGCTCCTGGAACAAAAGATGCAACATATTTTTGATGATTATGAAGGTACCTGTAAAGGCCTACATCTGGGGAGAGATTGAGAAAAATTGAAGATGAGTTTTTTTTAGTTTTCTCCTGAATTTTGTTCTTATAACTTGCGTGTGCGTTGAATCTTAACCACACGGTATACAATTACAATAGACGGCGTTTTTATTTAAAACTTTAAGAAGCTCATGCAGGTAAAATTTGAATGTTGGAATTAGAGTACTTTTTGTATTATTTTGGCTCAAAGTTAGAACAAATTTGCACTGACAGCCGAAATTGACATTTTATGGCAAAACATTTATAACATTGACAGAAGCAAAACTTTTTTAGATATATAGTTGTACACCCGATGTAACTTGCGCGTAAACTTTATAAATTG
This sequence comes from Haemaphysalis longicornis, assembly GCF_048455015.1. Classification (NCBI taxonomy): domain Eukaryota; kingdom Metazoa; phylum Arthropoda; class Arachnida; order Ixodida; family Ixodidae; genus Haemaphysalis; species Haemaphysalis longicornis. The sequence continues at coordinate 142,233,098 of NW_027526361.1, forward strand.
CCCCTCATTAATAGTTCCGTAGACAGACGTCGCTAAAGTTGACCGACTCGCATTGGCATGCAGCGGCGGGGGTACACGTTTTAATGTTACAAATTGTTTTACAGGCAAAACAAATTTTCCTTGTAAGAAACATTGCTCAATCTAGACATTGGAATAATAGAGAAATGATGCAAAAAAGGACGCGTATCTGCTCCTCTCATTACAAATGTCGGCGAAAGATCATAGTTGACTGCCGCCTCTCCCAAGTAAATGCCTCCAGTCTCTTTCCCACTCACCCCTCATGCTGTTCCCCTCATGCTGTTCCTAAATGGCTTTGCCTTTCAGAAATACGCGAAAGTGAACTTTCGCTGGTTTAGCCGCATAATGCGAACAGACACTCTTTTATAAACGCACAAATCCCGAAAAGCAATAGCAGTTACTGAGAACACACTTGTAGACCCGTCTTCTCAAACGCGTGATTTCGACCGTTTTTACTTTATTATGAACCAAATATTGTAACATGGTTTTAGCTGTGTTGTTGCCCTGCTTCAGGAGTCTTCTTTCTCCAATAAAGAGAAACTCAAAAGGGCATTTTGTTACGTTTATTGAAGAAATTCTGAAATTTCGGGAAAAGCGCTATGATCAATCTTTTCTTGCGGGTATACACGTCTTCTAGACGAGCCTATTTTTTGCCGCTAGAGTTAAAAATCTCTCGCCGATGTCACCCATCACTTGCAAGTTGGACACTGCTGCAGTTCGGAAGTACGGGTGCCAAAAGAAACAGCAACGTGACGTACGTGGTACAGTGTTTAACGATTTTTTTAAGCTTTGAAACGCAGAGCTCAAAGTTTCTTCTTTGCTTACTATCATCCTGGTGTGTGGTGTTCGGTTTGCTACAATTTTTTGACACAACTTTACACTTTCCGGTGGGCAGAGTCCCAAATTTGAGGAAACTGCAGTCACCGGAAACTGCGTTTAACAAAGGCCACCTTTAAATATGCTTCGGGGAAGTTCGGGTGTGACAGATAAAGGGACTTTACTTTTGGGATATTACGTGGTTTATGCATAACACGAAAACACGAGAATGAATTAAAAATTGGCGTGCACATGTACGTTTCATCTTTCGTGCAATCACACAATTGTAGTACTTTAGTGACCCCTTGAATTAGCCAAGTGCTGGCTCAGCGTATAGCAAATATTTAGAGGTTATCAATATCTTTTTAATTTTACAACGCCAACTATAGCAGTGGCCTTTAGAAAAACGAAGAAAAAAGGAGTCCGCATATATTCCAGTGCGGAGCCTTGCCTAAAGTTGAAAGAACGACACCGCGGTGAAGACGTTAGAGGGACTCGGTGAGTGGTAGGATTGTAAAAAAGATCAGATAGAGAGTGGGGAGGGAGAAAAATAGTTTTTTTCTTACTACAATGCCACACAGCTGAAGTTGCAGATTCATCACACAGTTGGAATTATCGCGGTTTATTTTTTTAAATGAGAACATCGCCCTTCCAGGATGAATAAGGTTGATTGAGGTGCGAAGGATTACTTATTAATCAAAAGAGTAATTTGTCTTGTCATTGGGACGTTTTAGCACAAACATCTTCTCGGGCTTGTCATCTGGCCCACAAAAAGAGGCGGCTAAGCCTCATCACTTTCGCCTTGAGAAGGGCCTTAGTGAGTATTTCACTAAAGGTTTTGTTCTAGAGGGAATACCGGTGCTATGGCAGATAAGCAGAGCTAGCGGCTGACAACCTTTCGGCATTCTGAGCCGTACAAGTACAGTATCTTTTATATCGTCCTCCATTAGCCCGAATGAATGCCACCGCAGAGGAATGCGAGTACAGCACCAATCGATAAAGGCCCATCCACTCGCGCGCCCGCTGACATGACAGAGATGCCACGGATGACCTCGACGTTCTGGCGTGGGGGCCGCTTGCATCTTACGACTGAGACAGGCTTAACAAACCTTGTTCTAAACAGCGATACAATCCATCACTGGTCCATCACTGAAACCGGAGTTATTTTAAAATCAGAGAGAGCTAGGGAAACAAACAATACAATGGTTTGGGTCACAAAAAATGAGAAATAGCATAAAAAGGGAGGAAATATCGGTGTTGAGCACAAAATAATCAGTCATGTCCAAAAAAGGTTAGTAAAACAATTCCAAAGGTTATCTCACTTCTCTAGAGGCAAGTGCACGAACGGATCACATACTTTAAGGATTGGTGCAACGTTCCAATAAATATTACTGTCCAGCGTCGCAGGAAATGAAATGTATGTTTTTAAATATATCAGTCAATATTTTGTGGAATTTAAGATTTTCTAAATAAATACGTAAGTTAGTCTTCCGTGATTGCGGCCCTATGTCCTACTTTTGGTAAGATTTATTGGAACTCCGGGACTTCCTTCGGGATTTCAGCGTAGAAAATGACGGGAATAGAAAATAACACGCCCCACGTTTGTTCTCTCAGTTGTTCTCTTGTTCTCTCCATGCGCTGGTTTCCAAAGAACGCACATGTAACCACCATGTTCCCAATTTTCGTGAGCATGCCAATTAGTAGATGGCTCAAGCGGAAAGATCACAACACTATAGATTTTGATTAAAGTCAGCAAGAAAAATTTAATTGTATCTCTACACTGGCTACTGGTGTTGGCAAAGGTTCCCCTGCCTATCAAACGCGGGCGTTTTATAGCGCGAGCGTTTGCTTGTTTGTTTGGGTTTTGTTGGTTTCTTCCTTCGTTCATTCATTTGTTGGTTTGTTTGTTGTTGCTTCTTTCGGGGGTTCATTCGTTTTAGGTTTGTTTTGTTTGTTTCTTTGTTCGTTCATGCGCTTGTTTATTTGTTTTGCTTTCTTTGTTAACTTGTTTGTTTGCTTGTTTGCTTGCTTGCATGTTTGTTTTTTTTTGCTTGTTTGTTCGTTTGTCTGTTTGTTTGTTTGTCCGCTGCTGAAGGAAGGCGCACGCGTAATATTGCTGGATTTGTCCCCAACGTTATATTTTGCAGCCCTTTACGCAGCACTTTTTTCTGAAAGCCCGGTTTGTTCCTCCACCGGAAAAGGAATCTTTGTGCATTTATCTTCAGTTCATGCAATTGTGCAAAATTCTGTTTTCGAAATTCAGAGTACGGTGGCGCATGATTTTTAGCACGCCTATTGGGTACAAACGAATGAAATGCCGTGTAGCGTCTACCTTACCTTCATGGTCGCCCAAAGTCAAGGAAGTGACTAGAGTGGTTTGGTTCCGCCGCAAGAAGCGTCACCGACCACGGTTAGAGCGCCACATTGTCTTTCGAGTGGAGCGAGTCTCGTTTGTGCGCACACATTAATAGTTTAAAGCATACTTAGTAGCGTACGAATTCACCACGGCAGGAAATTGAAGATTTGCTTGATGTCGGTTCCCACCAGTGCGTCATATTCGCCAATTTGTTCACCAAGAATGCGAGCATATTAAGCTGAAAGAACTTGCAAACAAACTTATTTCTTCAAAATTTATCCAATACGCTAAGGTAGGCCATGGTTTTGGTCAGACTCCAACACTGTTATGGAGTGTGCCTACATTGCCGCAAAAGATACAATGTGACGAGTACCGAGTGCGCAGAGGTTTTATGACTGCCCATTACTAATCCGGCTGATGCCCCCACACCACAATTTTTGGCGAAACCGTTTCTCCTTCTCTGTTTTTTTCTGTGTATTTTGTTCTGGGGCATTTTGTTTAAGTGTTGGCTGTACGATATTCGACAGCACTTGCACGCAACTCCCCAAACAAAATGATCAGTTGCTACGCCGTGGTTTACGACTTCCTAAAGGCATAATTCAATTCCTTCTATAAGCACTATACTGGTCTCAATACACGGAAGCAACACGCAGTTTTAGAGAAGAAAACAAATACAGAGAGTAAACGGGCAGTACATATACAACGCCTCGAAGGATAGAGCATGCGGCAAACATTCCTGATTTGTATACGATCAAAGCCTTCCAGGCTATCAACTCGGGTCGGCGTAATCCACGGTAAGTGCTGCGAACGTCGTCGGAAATAACGAGGTCCTTGAGAGGGTCACATCATAACGTCGCGTTTGCTCTTGACGACTACAATGGCCGTTAGCACTAAAGCGGTTCCTTGTATAAAGGAGGGAAGATAAGCCATTAGAGAGGAGCGGTGCTAACGCAACACGGCAAAAAATAGAATATTAAACTAAGTTGTCAATTTTTATTAATCCGCTTTATGAGGGTGCTTGTTGGCGTCGACCGAACGAGTGGAGCCTGCAAAATGCAAAATATAATTTCTTATTTCAAGCGATTGGTCACAGCACTCTAAAGGGAAATTTGCAGAAAAAAATACAACAATGAAAAGGAGCATGGTAATTGTGGGCGTCGCGCAATGCTTGTCATTTAAAATTCAAACTCCTTCCGCTTCCTCACTTGCACGTGCTGTCTATTTTGTTCGTATTTCCTCTCTAATTCTCCGTACCGTGTAACCCAAATAACAGTCTATTACATTGTCTCACCCCACTTGGGAGTTGTCACCAGCTATCAAGTGTACTTCATACGAAGTACCTGCTCATCCCATCCTGGCTCGGTGGTCCCCTCGGTTCGTCTCAGCGCTGAAGGCGCGAGCACACTCAATGTTAAAATGATGAGTGTGTGCTCGCTACATCATCAGGGTTTAACGTGTACTGTTTCTTATTAGATTTCTACAAAGGGTTATTTGTACAGAAAAGCTGCTGTATGAAGCCTTTAGCAGTAAAACGGCTCTTTAAAGCCAAAATGGCCAACGGAGCACGCGAAATAAAGGTAACGTAAACAAATTCTCAGCAAGACTAGAAGAACTTGGAAGTGCATTAGCAGAAAACCCACCACCTCCGAAAAAACCATTACGAACCATTACACACCTCAAGTGCAACTTCAGGGGGTTACATCCACAATATGAATCAAATTAAACACATCATGGCAGAAATGTGAACTTCTGCACACCTCACGACTTCACTTTCAAGCTTATCACTTAAATCTCTCAAGAAAACCACACCTCGCTCCTTCCGTGGTTGTAGAAATATTTTGGGAAGTTGCGGCTGCTGTCGCCTTGGCAGGGATTTTCTGATAGCGCATCATGTGCAGGGAATGCACCAATAAATTCTCTGAGACATTTAGTTGGCGATAGTTATTCGCCAGAAGCCGGATAGTTTCCAGGAAAAACAAGGATTGCGTCCTGAGCAAGATGCAAAGGTCAGGTCGTACTCATAACTTTGACGCTTATTTCACTGCTACGCAGCCTGGGTGACGTCGTCACAGTTTGGAAGCTGTGGCTTGCCCTTGGTCTGCTGAAAGTCGGAATTACCGGGGAATGAATACCCTTCTAACACTTCCGTGAGCTATTCTTTTGATACATAAGTAGGCCTATGTAGAGAAATCCATGATGTTGGTTTAATTATTGTTTTAATTGGTCCACAAATTTCATATTTATACCAAAGTGGACCGCGTGACCTGTGTGAGAAGCTGCAGACAAGTAAAAGCCAACGCCCGGGCTACGAACCCAAAGGGAATGCTGTGCACCGGGAATGCGATGATACCTCAATCTGGCAGACGCCGGTTTTATAACGCGAGGCACCAAGGTTCGATTCCGACCACGGAGAGCGTTTTTTTTTCTTTCAAATTGGCTGCAAATCTGATTGCTCCCTTCCTCTGCTAAACCCGTACCCATCGACCCTTTGAGGTGTCCCAGTGGTTAGGCTGCCGGTTTCAGGGTGTAAGCGTCTCCAGTTCGTTTCCTGGGACCTCCATAACCACAAATATTTTCTCGCGGCTTAGAGGTTTTTTGTAAGACGAAAGGAATAAGCTCGGCCTAAACAGTTCTGCTGTCAAAACTGTGCGTCGCAATACAAGGGTAGTCGCTGTGTTTAATATACACGGTGGTCAAAGTTAAGTCTGCTGGAATGTTTAAATTAGCCGCTTAGATATACGCGAAGACCACCACTGCAGTGAGGTTATGCACCAAGGGGGACACACAATGAGGTGGTAGATATTGATGTCAGTGGCTTAATTATATAAAATTGAATAATTACCTTTTTAGCGGCTGCAGTAAGCAGGCATGTTTGTATTGAAAAGATAGAGGCAATCGTGTTTCGACGCACTTACATTTGGCATAATTTGTCTAGCGGATCTGTACACCCAGATATCGAACTGCGAAGTTTTATTGTCGTTAGCGTTATTACCCACGCAAGGCACTGAAGACCAGCGCAAGGCTCCTCCCATTTGTGACGCACCTGCTGCGCACTGTGTTTAGTTCGTCAACGGGGTGGAGGCCTTCGAAAAAGTGATCACTGGCACCCTTTCAGTCTTGGCTGGTGTTATCGCAATCTGCAGTACTCGGAACCGTTATCAAAACCGAACAAAGGGGAGGAGCTTTGCGCCGGTCGTCACTGTCTAGAATGTGTAATCATGCGAACGGCAATTATACTTCGCAGTTCGACATCTCGGAGTATGGACGCGCTGAAAGAATTCTGCAAAATGTAACTGCAAGAAAACACGATTGCTTCTAACTTCTCAATACATACATGCCTGCTTACTGAAGGCACTAAAAGTTAATTATTCAATTTTAAATAATTAAGCCATCGATATCAATAATTAGCACCTTATTCCGTTTCCCCCTGGGCGCATAACCTTACTGTAGAAGTGGTCGTCACGTAAAATTACACGACTAATTTAAAATAAACCTGTCGACCTAACTTTGATCACAGTGTATAACCAAATATTACGGTAAAAAAAACCCTAAAATTGCATTACACTAAATAGAAAAAGTGTGAATAAATGGGTCTATTTTGAGAAGTAATCATGGCGTCGCAACAATCCCCTTGAAATATTATACCCTCTGGTATTTGCTTATGCCACCAGTTTTTATCGGAAAACATTGCTAAAAGTAGAGAAAAGATGCTTCAGCAGACCTTCAACCCATGTGCGCACAAATTGCGAGAACGTAAGCAGGAGACGAATACCAATGCCTGTTGACAACGCTGCCACTTGCGGTTGCAATTCGTTGTTACAGCATGCGAGGGTCAAAATTTCAGGTAAATGAGAAGTCAAGTAAGGAACTCCAGAAACACTCAATGACACACCCGGAAAACTTCGCCAAAACGAGCTAAGATATTTTGCAATAAATACCAGTTTCTAAAACACTCTTGCTTTACTGTAACTACACGCCATACGTTCCCTTTTTCACCGTATATTCCTCTAGGCAAATCTTATTTCAACGCTTGAAAGAAAGTTCTTCGTATGTCAATAAATCTGTTTCGGTTTGTAAGGTTAAATTCCGCAATGTATAACTTCCTTCACGAAATTCCACATGTTTAGCCAGTTAAGAATTCAATTTGCTTAGCTATGAACAAGGCACATTGATTTCGGGGGTTGTAAGTATAGCTTGATGAATTAACAGTATAATACAAAGAATAAAGAACAACCTAAACATCACAACATAGATCTTTTTCTTCGAAGTTTCCAATCGGAAGTTTATCTTGGTAACCCACCTTCAAATTCACCCTCCAAGCAAAAAGAAATATACATGACGCAGGCGGAGCCCCCCAGTCTCGGAAGAGTCGTAGGGTTCAGGAACTTTTTATTTTGCAACGAGTTTTGCACATCTGCGAACGCTGGCTTCTGAATAGGGTTAAACTGTCTGGTACAGCAGTAATGAGCTGGGTCCTCACCAGCCTTCGACCAGCGGAGAGTGGGTCCCTTTCACTATTAAGTGCGAAGCACTTCTTAGTCGGGCCTACTCCTGCTTCCACCGCCGTCCTCCGTCCGCAGCCTAGCAACGGAGCTAGCTACCGTGCCTAGCAACGGCGCCGGATTTCCGACGCGTGAGGGCGCTCGCATAGCGCCTCCTCTCCCCCCTCGCCTACTCTCCTAAAGCCCCTTTACTACTCTCCAGCTCGCAACACGCTCTCTCGGCGCGCCAGCCAGGCCACTACACTTTATAAAAAAAAAACATCATCCGGCGCCAGGTTTCGATCCGAGGACTTTGCGGCCGCAGCGCGACGCTCTACCGACTAAGCCACGGACGCGACACTGATAGCAGAGTTAGTAACGCGCCTTATATCTTTAACGCATTCAAACGCGCGAGTTCGCGCGTGAGACTCGGACCCCGTCGTCTTGGTCGGGGACTTTAACGTGGACGTGCGAAAGGGCGGCGAGTGGTTGGTGGACTACATGCTCGACAATCACTCCATGACGTGCCTACCGTTGGAGTCTACGACCACCGTCAACGGCGGGTATATAGACCTCGCCTTTGCTAGGAACTGTAATGTAAGGGCTGTCCTGCAACAACCCTTAACGGTCCACTTTAGCGACCACAAGGCGGTCGTAATGACCGTCGCATACAACGACAACACAAACAAGTGCTGAAATAAATACTGTCGTTTCACTTTACTTTGCGTGTGTGTGTGTGTGTGCGTGATTACATTCCCTCTCGAACATCTCTCGAACATACACGTTAATTCACCAAGATTTCCGCAGAGGGACAAACGAGGCGTGTTAAGCCGAACGTGATCACGAGGGTGTGTTAATGTAACTAACGGGCAAAATGCCGCCAAACTTCAACAAACTCCCCCTCATAGCATCACCCCGTGCTTCGCACTTCCTCATACTCCCCTTCGGGGAAATGCGGGGGAATTTTTTTCCTATATACAAAGTTGTCAAACAACCTTGAGAACAAGCGGCGTTGTTTTGTCGATGTAGATTCTGCATTATTGACGGCTGTAACAGAGTGTGCAACGTTGCTATGCTTGTTGGATTTGTGCACAGCTTCTGCCGACGGCACCATGCCTTCGGGGCAGCTACCGGAAGAAAAGTTTGGATGAGAGGTGCGTTCTTTGGTTTCTATGTACTATTCCTCACTGGGAGAACGGGCAGTGTTTTGCCGATTGTTGGGGCGGCAGTACGTTGTATTTTTTGGCGTGAACACTTGAAATAAACTTTGACGTCACGGGAACCAGCCTTACCTTCATTTTGCATAGTCATTGCGAATAAGCTTTTCCACCCATTTGTGAATGTTTCTAAAAAACAGCATTGTACAACGCACAAAATTGTTATTAGTTTGGGTGACGAAGTTCTTACAAGTCGATAATGTTTGGCGCAATATAATAACGAATAGGTTTGATGCTCAGGTTGCCCATTTTACTGTAATAAAATATGTGCTTCATTTTATGGCCGAATGGATTTATAAATGTCTTATACTACCCTTTTTCCAAATTATATGATTCCGGAGGACAAAGTAACACAAACATAAATTAGTGCAAAGATAATTTAGCAAGCACCCCTATTAGGCTCCAGCGACCTCTGTGAGACAGAAAAGTCTAACATTGAATGATGAGGTAGCTTACGTAAAGCATTTCGGTTCCAGCTACTTGGCTGAATAAGTTGTGAGATTTCTTTGCTTTAAGTTCAATTAAGTAACAATTAAACTTTTATTACGCTCGCGTTGTAGGAATCACCTAAAAATATGTAATCCCCTAAGTTGGGGGTGTGGAAGGAGTACCTATATTTAACGAATGAAGACACAATTTACAATCTATTAAAGCAGTCAAACGCATGCAATTCTAAAGAAAGGTATAAAAGGAAACCGGGCGCTGAATTGCGTTGGCCTTTATATGAAGAGCACTGCTTTGTAAGTGCTTTCTGCTCTTATTAGACGATAAACTGTGCCATGTTTATTTTCACATATCCATCAATATGGCCCCTCTGTTGCCGAATTGATTTGCGTGTACACAGCGTAAAGTGATGAGACGCAAACAGACGCGAACAAGCAGCGCCAACACACCGATCAAGCCTCAAACTGCCGACACAAAGGGGAAAGATGTTGGAAATGTCAACAGGGGGCCTACAGGCAGCTTAGCCGCATCAGGGTTCCGCAGATGCAGTCCACTTTTTTAACAGATTTAATGCGTATTACAGGCTGTTACTAAGCTGTGGCCGTTCCTCGTCATTAATCACCTAACTACACTTGCTCCGCAATCCAAGAATCTACACGGAGCACAAACTGAAACAAGCTTTCGCCGGAGGTTCTTCATTTGATAAAGCGTACTACGTGCAGACTTTTCTTTGTAACATGGTTTCGTTTAAAAGCCGCAGCCGCCTTGTTGTACGCGAACAAAGTTGTAGGATCGGTACCCCTTAGGGGCTCAGGATGTCGGCGTCTCATGCCGTCGTGTCATGTAGTGAAGGTACAAAAACACCAAGACAACCGTTTACACCTCGCGCTAGACCGTAAGGCGTACTAAAAGAACACACCGGGACACTCGTCTTAAAACGCCTCGAGCTTGAACGCTTTGTTCTTCAAGCAAAGCTGTATACCTCTACCCCGCAACGATTCCACCTCTGTGGACAAAAAACACCAAGGCACCAAGAATACACTAAGGCACTGCATGCTTCGCCCCTCCGAATTTTTACGGTAGTGGAGACTGCCGGATATTTTTTTACACTGTTCTCTTCATTTCAGAAAGATAGACACCTACAAAAGATATACCCAGCACCTTTCGCCATCGACGACTCCTGCCGTCACAAAGGGCAGAGCAGCAAATGCAAGGATCGGCGGTAGCAATGTCAACGTTCAGACATCTTCGCGATTATGAACAACTTCTGCTTCCCTAAGTAGCATTCACTTGTTCTTGGCACTAAGCGACACCAAGGCAAGAGACCCTAACCTTTCAGAGAAGTATTTAGGCATCACTTTGGGAATGGCGTGCCGCACTTACCGAAACCTGTTGCTCTCTGCAAAATCTCTTACAAAGCATTCGCACTCCGAAATTTCGCCAACTTGAAAACCCCTTCGTTACACCCATCAAGCAGGTGTACTCGGCCTCAAAACCAGTTCAGTAGCAGATCGCTCTGAGCGACAACATGGCGATTGGCACTATACGTTTTTATCATCGACTAGATTTACCTAAGAGGAATCTCTCAAAAGTATTTTTGGTTGTAGCGTAGTCCTCGGACAGTATAGTAGAAATATGTTCAGTTTTTGTTTTTGTTTTTGTAATTCTAGGGATATTTACTTGTAATACAGAGCATTTATTTTCAAAGGTACCCGAAACTACAGTGGCGATGGCTGTTGGTTTGCTTGCACAGCAAAAGGGCATATCCAGATGTGTTTCTCCCACTGTGCATGCCGGACTATTTAAGGTTGTTAAGCAAGTATTGTATGTAACCACCCGCTTCTAGTTTATTCATATCCCTGTCATCGTTCTGGCGTGTGTTCATGTAGCCCGTAGGTAAACTACCTGTGTTCTGGTACCTTATCTTTTTGTCTTCTGCAGAAACCTTTTGCGAATTTATCTCGAGCACGCAGAAAACAGACCCTTCTCCCTTCCACTTAAACAAGCCGAGCTCTGCCCCAATTATTTGTTTTGGAGGAGCCTTTTAGATCTTTTGACCAGCATGTATGAATTGAGTTGTCGGTGGAAATACAAAGACCTTACAAAGTACGTCCGACAGCCCGCGCTTCGTTAAGGTGGTTCAGGTACAAAAAAGCCTATTAAGAGAGGACATCAACATGGCAAGCGTTTATTATGCCTAGTCACGCATCACATTTTGCAAACTGTTGATTTATGTAAAAAATACATATTCTCTCGCACTTTGCGGCATTTGCACCTACTTTACTGTGTTGAGGAGGAGGCTCACCCTGCTTGAGGTTTGACGCCGGCAAGCAACGTTAGCTGCAAGCGCCTATGCGCCACAGCACGGGCGAGCATGGTGCAAGCTGTTTGGTGCGCCCCGCCCTATATATTCGATATCTGGGTAACTAGGTGTAAGGTGCAACGCCGCCAGGGGTTCCTAAGTGAGGGTATGCATTGTTTTGGGCTATTGCAGCTGCTGACGGGAACGCCCGCACTCGAACGGTGCCATTGGGGGATTCGAGCAGCGCACCTCCCACTTGAACGTAGGTAATTTGTTCCTTATTTGTGCAACGTTTACCATGCACGCTGGGCAGTTTTGTCGTGGTTGGGGATAGCTGTAGCGGGAATTCGGACAGCGTATGTTCCAAGCTGAGTACTGCGGATTGCAACTCTGTTTGCATAGCTTCTTTCGAGTCGTCATCCTGGGCTTCTCGTCCATACCACAATATCACCCGCATAGAGCGCGACTCGGGCGGCAGTGCCCTGCTGAAGAGTTCGGGCCACACGGTTCTTTCCGAGATTAGAGAGGAGAGGAACCTAAATGGACCCCCGTGAAACTCCTCGTTCCAGGTAGAACGTTGTGGGCTGGTGTGTCATTAAGGGTTAAGACTATTCGGCCGATGCTGAAGAAAGGCGCGTACCCTTGTCTGGCCTTTTGACTGGGGAAGGCGAGGAAATAGTCTTAAAGAATACCTGACTAGCTAACATTATCAAATGCCTTGTGCATGTCTAAGGGGAGGACGTAGTCCGGCAAGGACTTGCGCGAGGTTCGATTACAAACTCTGCGGAGCAGCCATAGGTAATCATGCGTAGCAAAATGGGGGCGGAAACCAGTGAGATCGGATGAAACAAATTTGTATTTTCCAAGTGGTGGACGAACCGACTGTAATTATACGCTCGATAGGTTTGCATATTATGAGGGTTCGAGCTAAGGGCCAAAGATCCTGGGGATTTCGAAGATATGTACCGGGCTTGGGTATCGGATGAATGGTCATTACCCTCAGGGTGTCAGGTATCTCGCCTGAGTCCCAAGGGTGGTTGGAAAATGTAGTAGAGCATCGAGGCCGTGCGGGGAAAGGTTTGGGAGGTCCTGCAATATTTCTTGGTCATGGCCAAGAGTATATTTAGGCTTGCCTTGAGAAATCGCTACCTGCCATTTCTCCTGAAGAGAATGGGTACTTGCCCGTTCCCCTAAAGAGAAGGGAGAATCGAGCTTCGGCACCGTTTGGTCAATGCCGATAATTGGTAAAGGTGGGAGGGTTGCAGCGTTCGTAACGGCGTGTGGAATTTACGTGTGAATGATGGTATCGTGCACTTTCAAGTAGTCAATTTGAAGCCACATCTTATCCATGATCGGGACCTGCGCCTTCGCATGGCCGTTCATGGTACGAGAAACTCCCCAAACATGAGAGAGGCCACATTCATGCCCGAGATCTTGACCAAAATCTTGCCAGTTCTCTATCTGTAAAGTGACCTGGTATTCGCGAATAATGCGGTAGTGACATTTTAGCTGCATTAGGAGATCATGGCGTTTTCCTTGCCTACTATATCGATTGTTTAGCAGTTCTGCCTTGCGGAGAAGTTCGAACATGTGTGAATCACGACATTCCACATCTGCAGTACTGGTTACTTCTTCGCTTGGGAGCAAACGTGCTATCGTTAAGGACGAGATGAATTCCTCAAGGGTAGGTTGAGGTGAGATGTTGAATTAGGAGCGATTCGTGGACCAGTTTATCTGACGGTAAGTACGGTTAGTGCGGAAGGTTGTGCTAATAATTAGCAGATTGATGTGATAATGATCACTACCCCAGGTGCTGTCTAACGTGCGCCAGGTCTTCACCTCCCCAGGGGTAGCTATGGTGAATTCCCGTGTAGTATCGCTTTGAGCGTAGTAAGGCCAATGCGGGATGCGACGCCATATTCCTTTCTTAGGTGAAGGGGGCTGTACTGAGTTTGTTCCACAAGCCGGCCTCGACGGTTTGTGGACGAGTAGCCTCAAAGAGTATTACGAGCGATAAAGTCTCCGCCGATAATAATGGGACCGGTGAATCGTGGGAAAAAAATAGGGTATCCAGTCATAAAGTGAAGAGGAAACGGCACCGGATTCCGGAGGAAACGCCACCGGTTTGTAGTATGCAGACACAAGCGGCATCGTTTTGCCTCCTGGCGGAGTAACGAGGACCTTGATCACTTCTCGGTCATCATTGCGTGCTTGGTCCCAACGATGCTGGACAGCGGGGCAGCATCTGTGGGCTAGTACCACTGCTGACCCTGGAGAAGGGCAATGGGAGGAGCGGGCTTGTCTTGAAATTGAGAGATCTAAAAAAGTGGTATAATCTTATATTGTACAAGGACCACGTGTTTCGTGATGCCGTAATGCCATTGGACGGAGCGTTTTCACTTGGGACATGAGGAGCAGACCGGTTTGTTAGAAACTACTGCAATTCCACTCTGGTATTATTCTGTTAGGTGGTAGGGCTTGGACCAACACTGGACGGGTGTTGTTTTTTTCCCGTTTCGTTTCATTGGAAGGAATTGTTGAGGTATGGAGAGTTTGAAGTGCGTCATCCACTTTTTCATGAACTGGCGGAGTTCATCCCATGATAGAAGAGACCTGATCTTGGAGGAAACTATTTGGCGTGACGCCTTTTCCCATTCATTGTTTGCTTCAAATTTAATACGGGCATCTCTTTGAGTGAGCATCTGCTCCGCTATGAATGACGCTGTCGCTGGGGCCTGGGTGGCGTAAGTAGACGCCTTGCGGCGGCTTGTGCGTGAACGGCTGGGGCGTGCCGTGATAGAACTACTTGGCCAACTGGAGGGCCATTGACTGCAAGCACCGGTCGCTCGGAAAGTGGCCACTTCCTTTTGTAAGATCGCCAAGGCGGCGCACATCGTTGTCTTCGGCATCGCCGCAGTTGCCTTCTTCAGAGGCGTCCTCGTATGGCGGAGGATGATAAGGATCGACTGAAGAAGGCCAACTGGAGGGCCATTGACTGCAAGCAGCGGTCGCTCGGAGAGTGGCCACTTCCTTTTGTAAGATCGCCAAGGCGGCGCACATCGTTGTCTTCGGCATCGCCGCAGTTGCCTGCTTCAGAGGCGTCCTCGTATGGCGGAGGATGATAAGGATCGACTGAAGAAGGCCAACTGGAGGGCCATTGACTGCAAGCAGCGGTCGCTCGGAGAGTGGCCACTTCCTTTTGTAAGATCGCCAAGGCGGCGCACATCGTTGTCTTCGGCATCGCCGCAGTTGCCTGCTTCAGAGGCGTCCTCGTATGGCGGAGGATGATAAGGATCGACTGAAGAAGCACCATGTTCGTATGCTGCCTAGGGCGGTAGCGATGGCTGGTTCATTGTCGGTGCCGCAATGAGTGAAGAAGCTCCATCTTCGTATGCTGCCTGGGGCGGCAACGGTGATTGGCTCATTGTCGGTGACGGCGCGTCTGGGTTCGCTGCAACTGGAGGTTAATCCGCGCCACCTGTTGTAGCTGCGACAGCTTGGGCCGGTGGTGCACTACTGAAGCACAGGAGCCGGAACTTTGGCCCTAATGGGCGTCCCGCTGGCTTTTAGGGGACAGTTTCCGGCTTTTGCAATGGTCTGGGGACATTGATAAGCGCAGTCTTCGCATCAGTCGATGCAGCACCTATTCCCAAAAAAGAGGAATATAAAATACAGGCTAGGCGAGGTAATTTCCGCACACAGGGCGAAAAGAAAACCAGTATATAGCGACCCCGCCTTCGCCGTCTTCGTGATGATAAATATTCACTTCAGGTAAACAGCACAGATGACGCCGGATTCTCTTCGCCACGAGGCCCTTCACATTACGCCTCAAAAGCCGGCAGGCGTGAACCACTGCAGGTTCACGTTTGCCGGCTACCAACCGACCTACCAACCGAGCTAGACAAATTTGCATTGCAGGGTTGGCAAGAGGTGCGAAGTACTCCGAATGCGTTCCAATGGGCCCAAGAGAATTATGGTTGGCCTTGAGTTTTATAATAAAGTGTCCGTGTCCAACGTAAAATTGATGCCTCACTAAAAACACGAGCTACCAATATCCTACATTTTCATTAGGCGATTTCGGAAAATTGTTAATATTGTGTCTTCCATGAAAGTAATTTAGTTCGCGTTACAAAACTAATAAAGTTTGGTTTCGGTAAATGCATTGAGGTTCCTGACTCTCGTTTCGGAGAAGGTGTGCGCGGAGATCGAGTGATCTTTAATATTTGGGCTGCGTCAAATGCATAATCAAACAGCTTTTAATGAAACTGGAACAATATAGATTGGTCACTTAGGCAGTCATTCATTTGATTGATTGTGGGGTTAAACACGCCAACGCTTCAAGGCGATGATGCACACCTTAGTGGAGGGCTCTGGAAATATTTTGACCACAAGGGTGCTTTAACGTGCGCCGAAATATGGAACGCACGAGCCTTTCTACGTTTCGCCTCCATTAGAAAAGCGACCGCCGCGGCAGGGATTCGAACACGCGTCCGTACTTAGACATTGAAGAGCATGAAAACCATATTGGTTCTTGAGTCTCTGAACAATTTGTTGCCTCACACGTCTAAAGTTTCATGCACAAATCGTCGAAGAAGCAAAAAATCGTTAGAAATGTACACGAAACCATTCTAAAAACATTTTTGTTGCAGCAATTTATGCTACCATACTTTTAACACTGAAAACAACATGACTACGTTAAATTTAGGCTTTATTAGGGTTTACAAATTGCTCCTAAAGAGAAGTAGGTGTGTTATTTACGCAATGTACATATCTGCGTGATCCTTTCAGGTGAAACTGTTACCAAATTGCAAAAACGAAGATGTTTTCTTCTCGGTTCCATAAGTTAATGTTAGTACACACCTGTGCTGGTACTGTATAACATACGGACTGGTATTTTTCCAAAGGTGTACACGCCTTCAAATAGGCACTCCTACCCTCCGCGGTGGCTTTCTGGCTAAGGCGTTTTGCTGCTGAGCCCCATGGAGGAGGCGTCTTCGAGTCTCTACCGCTGGGGCCACTGTTCAGACGGATGCGGAAAGCGAATACGCCCGTGTATTCGGGGTTTCGGTGCATTTTAATGATCCCTAGGTGGACAAAATTAATCCGGTACCCTCTACTACGGCGCGCCTCATCGCCAGTGTAGCGTTGGCGCATTAAAAAAATAAATCAATCCCATGAACACTCCTGCGTTTTTGTACGTGATTTCATTTTTGGTTTAGTTGGGATTCCTATGTTGAGGCTTTCAGTAAAACTAATTGGGCGCCATTTACGTCTGAGTCTGACCCCTATACAGCCTTACAAAACATTTTTCTCGTAATTTTTACTTCCCATGTCGGCTAATACCCGCACTGGCAAATGTAAAAAGATATACAACTGCACGCACAACCCATGGGTAACACATGGTCTTCTAATAAGTTTAAGGGAGAAAGAAAACATGTATAAAAAAAATCGTCAGCCCTTTAGTATGAGTCTGGTCAAACGATCTAAGTCCTAGTCCACTCAAGCAAGCAAAAAAAGGTACTACGAAAACCAATTCGACAAGCATAGTAATAACCTCAAAAAGCGGTGGCAGCTCCTCAACTCAATCCTCAATAAGTCCTCTAATGATGTCCCTCTAACCTTATGAAACCACTCCCTTCTGTAATGCCGTCGGGCCCAGAGGGTAGATAAATAGGCAAATAGCCAAAATTGACTACAGTGGGTCCACCCAATCCGCGCTCAAAGAAATTGTCAATGCTTTCTCGGAATGGTTTTTTTTTCGTTCATACTAATCACCCCCCCCCCCGAACTCTCCCCCTCCTCCCAATGCGGAGTCATATATTTCTCTGGGACGTACCACAGGTTCTTTATTTTCCTATCATCGCATGAAGCCTTTTCCACCATTGATAACCTTAAAAATACAGAGCGTGAGTTTGATGACATTTGTGTAAGGCATTCAAAACTGGTTGCAGATAGAGGTTCCAACAAGCTTCATAACATTATCAGTTGTATGTTTAAACATGCTTTATTTCTTTCATTCTTTTAAAAAAAGGTAAATTCCAGTGTATAAAAAATGTGAAGAGCGAACACTTACCAACTACTGTTCAATTTCAATTCTTTCCAACCTCAGCAAACTAGTCCAAAAACTGTTAAACGTCTGAATAGCTATTTGTCCAAGTTTAATTTGTTTAAGACTGCCTATTTGGCTTCCACCAAGTCAGTTTCACTGATCTAGCTGTGCTGTCTCTAACTGAGTGCCTAAAGAAATATATCGACTCATGAAATTCAGTGGGATCTGTTTCTTTGTACCTCACGAAAGCCTTTGACACATTAAATCACCCATAAATCTTGTTTCAGAAATTTGATTCCTATAGTATAACTGATCCTGCGCTGATATTTTCACAAAAATTAACTACTTCACCCACAATGCACACTAGACGCGGAAAATAACTTCTGTAGAATCAATTAGGTTAACCAGGCAGTCCCGCAGGGCTCAATTTTAGTTATTTTGATATTTTTTATATATCAATGACCTCCCGGATGCTCTTAGATCTTATAACTGTTGTCACTGTGTTTTACACGCAGATGGCACAACCATATCTCTTTTGACGAAACCATTGTTGTCTTATCTAAAAGTTAAATCTTCAATTAGTGCAATAATGAATTGGTATTGCAAAAATCGATTAGTTTTTATTCCCACAAAAACAATATTTATGGTGTTTAAAAGTACTTAGATGTCATTATCTAGTATTCACGTAATACAACTTGGTATGCATTCCATTTCTGATTGATCGATTGCAGTGTTTAACGTGCTGACGCAACGCAGGCGATGGGGCGCGTCGTATTTGAGGCCTCCGGATTTGTTTTGACCACCTACGAATACACCGAAATCCCGAACATCCATACATCTCATTTCTCAATGCACTGATATCGTCTTTATTGGCACACATCTGGGCCTCGGCCTTACCTTTCGCTGTCACTTGAATCACCTCAAGCACAAGACTGCGTTTGGAATCCGAGCTCTCGAGTGTAAGCTCTCCTTTTGTTTTCCTGCGCAGTACCACTGGGGTTGTATTTCGCTTTCCTTCATAGTCATAATACATACGATATAGTCTCATGGGGCAATGCATATGTTTATCACTTATCATCAATGCAGCACACTGAAAATGAGTCAATACGCATTGTCACTTCTAGTTCTTCTCAGTCTAACGGCTACAAGTTACTCCGCTATTACAATATCCTCCGCGTAAATGTTTTGTTCTAGTAAAATGTCGTCACCTTATTACACAAATTTCTTAATAATCATCTTGCATTCCTATTTATTACATATGCCTTTTTTGCAGAACAATATTGTGACAATGTTTGCGGTTAATAGAAATTTTCCTTTACCCCCGCTGAAATTAATTAGAAGAAAAAACTTCCGCATTCAGTGAGACTTCCTTCTAGAATGGCTTACCTTCAAGTATAAATACCTGCACTGCATTTTCATTGTTCAAACAGTCCCTTAAAAATCATTTTCTACAATAACTGTACTTGTTATCTGATTGCTGTTTCACTTGTTCGTTCTTCATTTCCTTTCATGAATAAATCGAGTGTTTTTTGTTTGTTTGCTTGATTTGTGGTGGAAAAGGGTATTTGCATGTTCGTATTTTGTGATAATGTTCTGCTGCTGTTCATAAATTTTACCTTCAAACTGTCTATGAACCAAGGATCCCACTTAAGCCTTTGGCTCTGGGACCTTCGTTTGATACCCTTGATTTTGGAACTACATCTTTTTGAGAATAATAACACTTGAAACTTGAAACTTGAATATTAGACGCACTTTTTTTCGTGTTGGGAAGTTCACCACGCACGTACTTCGCGCGTTTTCAAATGCATATACCTTCAAATACTTTCATGGACTTTCTAATGCATATAAATATGCAAATATTTTTCCTGGTTTAATATTCATATTGACGAGAGTCTACTAATTCGTCAGTTTCCAAGGAAATATTTTTACCTTTATTACTGCATTCGTAATGCTCAGAATAGCGGTATCTTATTTTCGCCCAGTTTGTTTCAGCTTTTTTTTACATTCCGTAAAGTGCAGCGGGATTGGTTCTGAGGATACGCTCATATTCTACGTTCGTCTTTGCTAGAAATTTTGTCTAACTGCGTAATTTGAATTTGCTTATTGTGTTCATTCCAATATAATGCTACGCCTGACATCTGTGTTTTGTGTTACGTCTGGTATTTTTTAAGGGTCATTTTTTCTGTGCATTTCGCCTAGTGTTTCCACAGCCACCATGCTTATTTACTGCGTTGCATAACAGTTGGTTAGAGATTTGAAATTTGGTTTTTTCCTACAAATAGAGTTTTTTGTTCTGGTCCAAATCGCTTTCAGTAGGGCTTTGCAACGTTTCATTCGCGTTAAGGGTCCCAGTAATTAGAGCATATCATTTCTCTGTTTTATGTTTTGTGTGTGCCCTGCAGAAGAACTAAGCAATTTCGCCTTGCGGATCTGAGGGAGAAACAGTCTTGCACATTTTTTAAGCCATTTCTTCTGACTCTGATCGGTACACAGTACTTTAAATAGCCTTTACTCCCTCGTAAAAAAATAAAGGTAAACAACGTAAAAACACATTAGACGACACGCACCAGCCGAGCAAAAAATAAAACAAAAACTTCACGGAACAAACACCCGCCGCACGGATAGCTTCGAACGAAAGACGAAAAATACAGAAATAAAGACCAACAAGGAGAATGATAAAATGATGCAATTCGAGAGATGGGCAAATAAAGTAAGAAAAGTAAAATGGCACCAAGACAACGCGGCACAGAAGAAGAGCAGCGCCAAAATTTTTTTACAAAACAAAGGCAGGACAGTAGCCATGAAGGAATACACAAAAACTACAGAACAACAAAAAAATTCGAGAAATGGGGAAGGCTTCAACTGTTTCGCCAAATGGCACAGTACAAACTAATCGGAGACGTTTATCTTTTAAATTTCAAGAAGCGCATAGAAAAGTGGGCGCAATAAAAAACTACTCTTCGCTGACTTGCGCTAGCGGTTGAGAAGACACACCAATGTGATAAAGAGGGCGATCATCGGAAAAGGGGGAACCTGGGAGGTAATTTATTAGGGAGCCAAAATGGACGGACAGAAAAAAAGTTAGCACCACATTCGTTCACCAGACCTAGTCAAACGGCGCCTTATACATCTTGTCCGACACGACGGAAGAGATGCAATTTCAGTGGGGCTCATAGGCGAAAGGACCGAGACAAACAGTGCAAAGAAATGGAGGCAATAGGCAATTTCATAGCAACATCATCCACGTTGTTTTGACGTCTGCCTTATAGCGTGGCCATTCTCTGCTGTCCGGTTTCGCAATCTAGTACCACTTTGGAAGCGTCATGTTGTTTCTTGCAGTGACTTAAATGACGCGAATTCACACTTGGAGCTTGGTAAATTACAAGCTCCACTTATCACTGGCTGCATTTCGCGTAACTAAGAAAAGTATTGTTGATGATGAGTTTTAACACAAAGGTGTTTTATTCCGGGACACCCCAAGATTTTACTAAGGTATCCGTCACCTTTAAAATAAAGGTTTCTTCCCCGTAAGAAGAACCTGTGTGCAGGGGTGCACCCTTTACAGGCCGCTTGCTTCGTTGTGCTGGCATTGTTTCGGTGACAGATATGACGTCAGTGAAATATTGGTGTGTCACGGAATAAAACACTTTTGTATTAAAACGTGGGACTGAAACACCGGCACTTGTGGGAGGAAAATCAAGCACGAAAGAAACAGCATTCTCGCTGGCGCAGTTACAGTAAGGGGGTGCGGGAGCAGTGCAAAGGCGGCAAATTTGAATTACATTAAGTGGTATCAGTGAGCGGATAACGGCGCTACAGCCTACTACGGCGAATCACTGTTCTGCACTTACGACAGCTAGCTTTCACATCGAGTGGAATGAATCAATTTATTTGTAAAACCTTTTTCGGCTTTCACGAGAATTAAGCCATTTTTCGCCCCATTAATCGGAAAAAGCGACTCGTACACTGTACCCTTACTACTGGCGGGAGGCAATTGATCGCCTGTTAATTCCGCGCTTCCGCCTCAAAGCGCATGCCGTGAAGACGTGATTGTTCGAAGCCATTGCTTGGTTTGCTGGACGTTGAATATAATGTATGCGTCCCATCGAGTATTTTTTTCTTGAGATCATTCTGTGTTGCTAGGGTGCCTACTTTTGTATCATTTTATGGACGTTTTTTATTCCATACTGGCACCAAGGCGTTTCTAAGTAGTGGTTAGGGCACTGGATAAAGCTGTACGCACACTTCTGGCCGATACGATAATGGGGAACTCGCTTTGCAAAACAATCAATTAAAAGCGCAATAAGCGCTACCACATTGCCACAGAAAACTGACGACACGTTCTAATTCAAGTCGCGGTGCCGACGTAGCGGGCCGCAAAAATTTAGGCTTCCACGTACGGAAAAGCAGCAAACGTTATACTAAAACTTGCTGTCTTTTTAGAGTTTTCTGATGAAATCGCACACGCGCACCTGCATTATAATTTCAATAGTGAGCTCGTGCCCGTACTGTCATTAAGGAACTCGCACACCAGAGCACACAGGTTCAGTGTTACCCGGCACCATTTCAAAACAAGGCAGTGGGCGCTGTTACAAATAACAGACGGCGCCACGTTGTCAAGTCGGGTGTGTCGAAGCGATTAAACCCCGACTATCGATAATGAGCATGCAAATCAAATTAGCTCCGCTGTCGTGTTTCAACCTGCGGTTGCGCTGTCGGCTTGACGTTTTGTAGTTAAATAAAGGCCGCGCCACACATTCACATTGCTTAACTATCTCACGTCCTACGCGGCACCGAGATCGACGCGCACAGAGTGGCTGGTAACGGGCTTGTAGGGCGGGCAGGTTCTTTTGTCGGATGCGCCCAGAGCGCGACCAGTGGCTCCTGCTGCCTCGATGGTTCGCCCGGTAGGTTTCACTGTTGTTGCTGGGCCACACCACCGTTCCACTCGCTTCCAGCCTCCGTTTACGCCACGCGAAACGTCATTATATGGCGCGTGGGATGAAGTGCATTACTCAATTTGTATTTCAAGGCAATCAAAGCACCTCGCGCTGGCGAATAATTGTTGAAAAGGCTTCGGAGCAGTTCAACTTTCGCCTGAGGCCTATTTCATACTTGCCTTCAGTGTGCCTTTAGGCACGCGTGATAGCTTAACCTAAATGGTAATCAAACCAAAATTTGCTGTTTTTGCGAAACGTTACCGTAATTGCGGCTGGCTGGTGTTACAACGTAACAAATTTTGTAGTACCGCCCGCTGTTAAAATCAATGAAGTGCTGCACATAAAGCCGCAGTAATTGTACAGTCAAACCCGGTTAAAACAAACACAGGGATTCAATGCGATTCATCCCGCTCATAAAAAACTTCAGTACCAAATTCCTTGTAAACATTCTGAACAGTTGATTGAGAACGCGATAACGAGATAAGACGATGCTACTCACCATGAATAGTAATCTACACCAAAATAAAAGTATCGCAGAGAGAGAAATGTACAATATTTGGAGTAGGCACATGATTTTCGCCTGAACACTGCGTTTAATAGTTTATCTTAAGTTCGCCCAAAAGCGGCGGATGTTGCTGCCGCTTTGTCGTCATCTTCTATGAAGCGCCGTGAGTGCAAGCGCACTGGAACATAAGAAAACTTAGATGCCGGAGTGCCGGTGTTATGAGAGGAGCACATCAGTTCTGGCCGCTGTTTTTTATTTCCCCTTTCCTACGGCGCAATGGGTCCATCACGCTGCACGCAGGTGCCGAATACGAGTGCTGAAAAGCGGGGCTGGCAAAAGGCGCAGATTTCTCCCGCTGCTGCGTTTTATGGAAGCGCGTGCGAGCCGGGTGGCGGCCCGAAGTCTGTGCGCAGTCGGCGCAGAAGTGCGTTGGCGGGCGTTCGGTGAACTAAAGCGCGCGCTCAGATTTCAATACATCCAATCTTAGGTTTGTTATAAAATACCTTTTACATGCAACACGGCAAAATAAATTTGAGTGCTCATTATAAAGCACATTTTGTTCTATCCGGGTCCTTTATACTCAGGTTTGACTGTCGAATGACATTTTTACAAATGAGAATTGAGGGAAACGAAAAGAAAAAAGACCACTAACACACGGACGTCCCATGCCTGTTTCCATCGAGCGGTCGTGACTAACGCAACGCTTCAAGAATCCCGCAATGTTCCACTCGTCAATGATGCTTGGAGCCACGGTGCCTCACAAGTTTCGAAGGCCAAATTGCAGGCCTGATGCTGAAAATTCCCACAGCTGCAAGGAAAAAAAAACACATTTGCGTTTGCATGGAAGTTCAGCAAAAGTCTTCAGTGCCGGAGACGATTGTGTTACCAGCGCGCTGCGTTCACACGTTCCAGAACAAAAAAACGTCACCCTAATGTGTTCTGCGGGGCGGATGAATGTGACGGCACGCAAGTTAATTTGTTGGACAGCAGCGCTGCAAAACTCTTGATTGTGCAAAAGCAGTCTCTTGGAATGTCACCAAGCCGCCTGTATAGGGAATATGTACCACAATATGTACCACAAGTAAAGAGACGCTCTTACGTCGTAGCGTGGAGCAAAGCACCAGCGTATCACCTTTAGATCTCGTAAGCCAACCTAAGTATTCCGAAAACGCTTCTCCCCCGTGTCTCAGAACGCAAACATAAACTTTCACGCCATAAAACTTTTATAGTTGTACTAGTCGGCACCTTGATAGTCTAGCGAAAATAAACTTATTTCAAATGCCAACCGTCATTTCGTGCAACTATCAATAATTTATATTCCCAAATAACACGTTATTTTTGTACTTGCTTTTTACTGTTTTTGGTACTTTTGTAATACTCTTTGTCATCTTTTTATTTTGCACTATTTGTGTCTGAATACAAATTAAGATGTCCCATTGTGTGTTCCTGATCAGCTTACATATATTTACTTATTTTGTTATATTTACTTTTCTGTGGCCCTTCTCGCCAAATGGCTAAGAGTGCGGGGCAGTTACCCTAAAGGAAGTTTGTTGCTGAAGAATTCAAAATTTTGATACTTCAGATTTCACTTTGTTTCACAAAAAAAATCTTTGTTGTTCAAAAGACAAATTTTTCTGCATGCTGTTTTCATATTGCACTTCTGGATTTGCCTCATACACTGTTCAGCTCTGGGTCCTTATAATAATAGGTAACTCGTATTCAGAATTTGGAGGTTCATCTTCCTTGCTTTTTATGGTGTATTGCCAAACCGGCGTGGTACAGTAGACTCTCAATAAATGGCACTTCAATGCACCGAAAAAAATAGTTCCGTTTACCAGGAGGTCCGTTTATAGATGTGTGAAACTGCAAAGTTATGTGCGTACACGCTCTTAATACCATTTCGTGGAACTTTAAGCACTATAAGGTCAATGTAGCTGATAGTTGTTTAGGAAGCAATAAAATTACATGATGTTTAGGCACAGCATTCACAAGGTACATTTGGCAACAATCAGTCGCTGTGCGCTACAAAATGCATCAATTATTTTGGTTTGAGTCCTTGCAACTGCATCTTCATGGACGCTAGAGGCGTCAACTTAGCTAGTGCTTACGAGCCAGCGAATTTAGAAGACGGCAACAAGGTAATGAAGCGCGAATAGCATCATGATGGCAAGAACGAGGCCGCTAGGGCTGAGCCCTGTAACCTCCGCGTCTTGAATCGAGAGCGAACGACTGGAACAAGAATTGCGATGTTGCATAGGTTACGCTAATATGGCTGACCCCTAACAAGATGAGCCTTACGAGGCCAACTAGGATAAAAAAACCATGGAGGAAAAAAAAAACGAAAACGAAAAAGCGTAACCGTGAGATGCTGATTCTTATGCCAATTCGTTTCACAAGAAGTTCTATTTCTGGTTCCGTTTAGACGGTGACGCGGACATTTTGGTTCCCATTACCAAGAGCTTTTTTGTGATATCAGAATAGAAAATCAACCAACTTACAGGGCACTGCTTCGTTTAAGCGGAAATTCTGTTTAAGCGATTTTTGTTTATCGAGATTCTACTGCTGTTTTATGACTAGGACATAAAGACACAAGCTTGAGAGTCCACAAAAAGTTTCGAGCGCGCCAGCCCTCAAGGTCGTTAGAATAAGGGCGCTCTGGAATATGGCCGTTTAGGTACTTTTGTTGTCAAGCTCCTCGATGGCATGCAAACTATTTTAAGCGGGCCAATAATAAAGACCTTCCTAATTTACTGCAGCAAAGCTGTTTACCTGGAGCGCATGTCTGTCGCTCCCGCACTCCTCCCCAGGGGGCACGGAATCCACAAAGGTCCACAAACGCAAACCACGCAGGGAGAGAGGGCACGGCGCTGCAGCGAGACGCGTAAGAGGACGTAGACAGTATGGCGTTGGCACCCGACACTGCGTAAAGGCAGAAGGAGGGGGAGAGGGTGCGGCCTACCAGCAGCGACAGGCGGTGAAAAGAATGCCTGGCATCAAAGCGACACCGCCGCTCAGTCGGCATTTTGGGTACACCAGCGGCCACAGTTCACAACAGTTTGTGGGGCTTCTATTAGGTTCGGTCCGATGATCAAGCTTTTTTTTTGCGAAAATGAGTAACACAGTGTAAACAAAGGAGCTCCGCTTGAATATTTACGACGATCATAAAGGTTCCCCGAACTCCTTTTTAAGTGAGGGTGTTTTTGTTTCAGTTCCTTTGCTGGCTTTTTTCTTGTATAAATGGGGCGTTTTTCTCCAGATCACCTATAAAACCACACAGAACTGAGAAAATGCGTTCCGCCACAACGACTTTACTTCAAAGACATTCTACAAAACATGAGCCTATCAACGTGCCTTTTGAGCTGTTTGTGATGAACCAGTCTCCACCCAGCCCAAGTGTCTGCCCCATTCCTCAGAAATATAATTTAGGTGTGCTACCGAATGTCTCCGAGCACCTCTATTCTCTTTCCTTATGTCTGTCTACTGTGTTTTTCTGCCGTTCTGTTTGATATGAGCGTTTAAAAAATCACCCAGCTATCCTTCCGGTTGCAGTTATTCTCTGTGGCATATATATTTTGGATGAGTTAAAGTTTTCAGCCTATTCCTGGGACGCTATGCCAAGTTGTTGGGTATTTTTGAAACCCAATTATTTCGCGTTGTCAGAACTTCAGGGCCTAGCTCGCGTCGACTTGCGGATTTTAATAAGCATCATTTGTTTCTAGAATCATGGGATGCTGGACGTTGTCAATGCTGGGAAGATATGTAAAGAGTGCTCCCGAAAAGCTCCTGCGAGAAAGTCAAACACTTCCATGTTTTCCGGCTTCTCGAAGTTTGTTCTTTTAAAGTCAAGCCTTTCAAGACTTTCAAGCTATCTGCATTCGAAGCTTTTGTGGCCGAAACTTATTCCATAGCATGATAAAAACAGCGTTTTTTTTACAATGCTTCTGAGGATAGCGCGGGGAAGTGTATTTAAAGCCAGGAGGTATTTTATAAAACGCACTGAACCGCGTCGGACCATCCTTTGTGCCGGGTCAGTCAAGCGCTGCTCTGTGTCTGCGGGGCCGGGCGGCGATACGGTTAGAATCGCGTTACTTGTTGGGAGAACGCAGTTTAAAAAAGTCTGAACTTTTCAGTGCCTATTCTTTCTTTGCGACCGCACGTCAATCAGATCTTGCAAACGCTTTTTTCTGCCTCTTAATTTAGTTTTTCTTAGGAGGGTTTGATAAGAATAGAATATGAGCCTAATGTCGCATTTCCATTTGGACGGGATAGGCTACGCACTTGTATGCCAAGTATTCGCATACGCATAAAAAAGTTCTGCATATCTTTTTTTTTCTATTGGTAATATTGGCTACGTAAGCGCACTCCCTATACTCCGTGTTCTCATTATTAGGCTTTCAAAATTCTGGCACCACTCCGGAGCCGATAGCTTTTTTGAAGCCTGGTGTGGTTTCTGGGTAAACACTGAAGCAGGAAATTTGAAACTTCAGCAGGTGTACCTTTTAATACTTATAGCCAGCGGAATGTTAGGGAGCTTTCGTCTGTGCTGCACCGATGAATGGCGAAGCAACATTTCCAATAAAATTTCCAAATACAGTGCGAAAAACTGTTTTTTACCTGCAATATTTATGACGACATATAAACAGCGGCGTCAGGATTCACGTTTTGCCAAACCAGCAAAACTTCAGTTTATTGGAGGACAGTTATCTGATCTTAACGACGAAGCTGGAACATGTTTGTCTAGAATGTGCTTCTGAGGGCCCGGGATGCGCTTTTTGGAGCTAATGCTACGCGCTTAAGGGCAACTTTTGGCAGGCACAGAAGTATATTGGCTTCTGCAACGCGTACTTTTTTAGGGCGACTATTTAAGGTCAACGCACTGTTCCGAGAAGGATTATAGACATGAAGACAAACAGCATCGTAAGAAGTTAGGAGTTTGATTGATTGTGGGGTTTAACGCGCCGACGCAACGCAGGCGATGAGGCGCGCAAGAAGTTAGGAGTATGTAATCTGAAGAATTTCTTCTGCTTTACAACCAGAGGCACACGCCATTCTACCCGTTGTTTGTGCTTTTGTGTTAACAAAAGTCTGCTGGCCCACGAGGGAACTATGCGCATCGTGGAATATTGACCGTGTTGTATTAAAATCAATGCATTGGGTTCTGCGTACGATGTCATTACCACTAGTGTCGGCTCACTATATTCACTTGACCTGCTGACGTATCTATCCAACCAGTCACTTCACCTCTCTGTGCTCCACAAAGCATTTTCACCATCTCCCCTTCCCCTGACTCCACCTTTTCTCCCTAACACCATGCCACTACTGCTCCCTACTCTACACTTGGGCAGGTATTCTTTCTTCTTAGCAACTGTCGCTGAAGAGTAAAATTGATGGAATTGAATAAAAGGCAAGGTAAGGGCAATGGGTGAGGTAGGCGAACAAAGCTAGCCGTAATAAACACCTCTGTTCTCAGGTTGTATATAACTCCGGACTTTTGGATGTAACTCGGTCCGGCTGTTACCATGAAGCGTTGTAGCTATATTTAGCAAAAGCACACACAACATATGCTAATATAAAGTGGCCCTCCAGAGATATTTGTTGCGGGAGAGAGAGATACTAGGAGCGAAAATTGGATTCTCAAGAGGGACGAAATATTTCGCCAGAAAGGACACATACCGCCTTGCATGTCAAAATTTCAATAGCTAAAAAAATGGAAAGCGCGTCATGCATCGCAACTAAAATCCACTCCACTCTGCTTGCATAGTATGCGGCCACTTATCCAACAACCAGATGACTTTGCAGATTTTTAAAGAGGATACGCGAAAGTTTGTATGTGATGTTCGACCATCGCTGAGCAGGCACTAAACCTTTAACATATGCACTTAAAACAGGCACCTTTATGTCTTTAAACCCCTCGACACGTCAAATTTTGTAATCTAAACACAAGCATCATCTGCTCTGAACCGATTTTAGCAAACGAATCTGGGAAAGTTCAATTGCGAACCGGTGAATTTCTTAGGATGCAACAGTCACTCGAAGATTTCATTAAAGTACGCGTATGTAAACACGATTACTGTACCTCTTGTCTATATGAAAGTTTTTCCATGCGGGTACGATTCGAGTATCTTACACTTGCAGCTATATCAAATAATGTATTTGTGTGCACCAGGTAAACACAACGACCCTAAGGTTTCTCCGCTGTGTGCAAAAATTATATTTATTGGTAAAAGACGTTCGAGGTGACATGTTCGTTAGTTCTGGTTGGAAAACGTGAATACAGACTGTTTATTCTTCTAGATACCTTTTGAGATTACACCGGACGGTAAGTTCTATTTCGCTTTCGAATTTGGATGCAGAACCAGGCTGACATTTATTATTAGAAATTTCACCCTCCGAGGTCTCCAAATGTGTGCTTTTTTGTTGCATTTCAGATCCCACGGTTTTATGGAAATCATATATTGGTCAACCTAACGTTCAGCTCTTGGGCAAACTAATGCTTTTTAGGTGACCGGCCCAATGTCATTCCAGCGCCAGTTTTTGGTAAGACTCCCAGTTCTTGAATAATTTTTGGGACTCATATTGAGCTCACGTTTGGGATTTTTTATCATTCCCTATTCATTATTCTGCTTCTGCTGGCCTCGGTTAGGCAGATAGTGTTCGACGAGTAGGGAAGTTTTGTTTATTTTTAAAAATAAGGTGGTTTATCATATACCCGCGGCGAGGCAACCCGAAAAAAAAGTTGTTCGAAACGAGAAAATTCACCTCAATGTAAATAATGCGGTATAGCTATGCTGAGATAGAGATATCTTTTTTTTATTGTGTATTAGCGAGCCTTGAGTCATTAGGCTAACTTTATTCATTATCGAAACTTTAATGGCTGGTTCACAACACGCAAGACATGATTGTAACAAACTTAAACTCGGCTGACTGAAGAAATTTGATTGCTTTGCAGAACCACGGGGAATCAAACGCACTTGCTCCAGCTGCCGTCGCTAATAGGGATCGAGATTTTTTGAAGAAAGTATGAATATGACTAAGAAATGCAGCGCCCACTGACGACAGGATCCTTTTTCAAGAGAATGTCAAAGCGAGCAAAATTTGAGCATGAGTACGGAAGACGCAACGGTAGGAAGTACAGGCGCGAATTTGGGTAGTAATATACTCTTCTTGGGCCAGGCGAAAGTGCAAATTCTGGACCCTAAATGTGGGCGCCTACTGTGCATACTTGAGGACAGTTTTAGTTCTTAGATATAAGACGCAGTTTTTGAAAACAATGTTCAGCTGGATAGTGAATTCGTGTGCTTTGCAGCAGAGCGAAATAATTTTAGGCGACGTCAAAAGGGGGGGGGGAATGGAACATTGCTTGTAGTGCCCGCCAGGTCGATAATTATCGTTGTTGGGGTGATATCCACTACATAACTGGCTGTTCTCAGTGTGAGCGAGGGGGTTAGGGAAAGAGCGCCTAAAACACATTTCATTGGGACAATCAAAGACAGCTGAATTTCGAATAGAGGACTGGCAGCATAATATTCCGCTGAGCAAACCATCAACAAGGGGGGCAATCAGTAGCGGCAAAATCGCGCTGACCAGAGTTCTGTTAGCCTCCACCTGGTGAACTGGCCCGCTCGAAGGAGAGAAAAAACTAACTTGCGTTTTACGCACGGCTTTGTTGGGCTTCACCTCAACATAGACCACTGAGGCATCTTTAAATATCTGCGATCCTTCGTCGCCATCGATGTGCTTTTCCGCCTCCATCTTAAAAATAGCAATGACATCAGCCTTACCGACATCCACGAATCGAACCGGCAACAAGGTTCCCATGGGTTATCTGCTAAGTCACTGCAGACGGTGCCCACAGGAAGCACTGCGTTCACATTAAATTTGGGCTTGTGCTACGAACGTTCCTTTTTGTTGGCCTGATTGCATACGCAGTTATTATGACGTGTTATTTGACCAACGTACCCCATGTGTCATCGAGCCCGCTTTCAATAACCTCTGCAACAACATGCGAAGGCAAACGTGCTCTGGCAGCCTCGGCGGGAAGTACGTGTTTCCTTGATTCGCAACTCAGAAAAGTCTGCTAACCCTCCCAAATTCGATATCTTGGAGGTCTTGCTTCGAATATGCCTAGTGTTGTGCTTTGCTGTATGACTGACAAGCATCAAGTGCATTTCCATAGTTTTTCGTTGATGAAAGCTTTGCCTGTACAAACCTCTTGTTCATGTATTCCTTCAAGTTTGACCAGAAGGCTGAATAGAGAGACACACAGACGCACAAAACATTTCCGGGTTTAAGTAGCCACAGAAAGGCTATTGTCTTTAATACATACTTAGTTTCCTGAGGAATTAAATCCAGGTCGTAAAAGCAGACGCCGAGTGCGGTATTCTTTCCTTTATTGTATTTTTACAGTCGAAGAAAAACAAGCTTGCCTCTGTAAATTTACAAAAACACATCAGTGAAGCATAGGCTGAGGCTTGTGCTTTATTTTCCTTTTGATTTCAGTAGCACTCTAAAAACGGGTAATCATTCAGGTTCGAACTCTTGCACTTTATACATTTCCACAAAATGCTGCATTCACTCTAAAATATTCCGATTTTCTTGGCACACCTACGTCACTCTTTACCACGGACAGTCAATTCCGCTATATGCTGCAGTCCTAAGAGCATGACGGCGTCATACGGACTCGCATTATAATTTTGTGCAGATGAGAAAGTTGAACTCTCAGCATACCGAGGAAAAGCGTTTTAATTGTTCGTTACAAGGTGCCCCGAAAGAACAATGAACTTATCACTCTACAAAGACGTGTTTTGTCTACAAAGACGTGTTTGTCATCCTGGCAGAGAGGGAAAGCGAGAGATAGGCTTGTGCATACAGCGCGACAGCTGAACGCGCTGCTTCGTGAGTTCAACAGGTGTATGCAGATTAGGCTGTGAGTGGCGGAAAGCTGCCGCCGCATGAATTAGCGTCAGAATTAGCGTCAGAAGATGAAAAAAAAAATAAAAGCCAGGAAAAAGACGCAACGGCGCTTTTGCAGTGAAGACGTATTTGATAATCACTATACGTTTTTGCCTTCAATGCACGGAAGCCGATATTAGTGCCGGCCGATGGACGTTCATAAATTTTAGGAGCCGCAGGTCTATAGGAATGAATTCATGGGTTGACAAATATTCAGTTCTTTCCTCGGGTGAAGGTTAGGTGTTACTCTTGGAAAAAGAAGGGGCAAAGCTTTACGGTTACAGAAAAAAATTGTAAACTACCGCGACGTTTCCAG
The DNA here is from genome assembly GCF_048455015.1 of Haemaphysalis longicornis. NCBI lineage: Eukaryota > Metazoa > Arthropoda > Arachnida > Ixodida > Ixodidae > Haemaphysalis > Haemaphysalis longicornis. The sequence goes on from NW_027526361.1 coordinate 142,265,494, forward strand.
AGCCACGGGGTAGTCGAACTCGTACGTAAGTTCCTTTTTTTTCCAAGTACAAAGCACAGGTCCAGGTGTCCAGGTGTACAAAGCACAAAGCTCCAGGTGTCCCACCTTAACGTTAAAGATGGTGTAGAAACCTTCGTAATTAAAACCAGTGGAAATACCTTACACTGGTAGAAATGAATATTAATACTGATCATTCTTTGTGTACTAGAATTGGCTGAAGCCAGGCGTACAGCGCCGCAAAAATCGCTGATTTTAATGAGGCCCATACTCAACGTAAGAAGCGTCCGACGGGTTTACGAAGCCGTTAGAGCATCTAAGAACCAAGCACATCTGCCTAGACTTTGTTTCGCGGCATATATCCCCACACAACAGCTCCTTAAGATTAAAAGCACGGAAGCAAACACGACAAAAACAAGCCAACGCTGAGTAATTCAATGTGCTGGCCCACGGCCATGCGTGTGCCTTGGGGGCGCTGGGCACCTACCTGTAAAATATGTACAAGCGAATCCACGGCCTGGTGGTCGGCGCTTGTGTGGCACTACAACGCTTGGGAAGTTCACCCGGCTTGCACAGGAAATCGCCCCTATGGAAAGTGGCGGCTGCAATCGCCTGCAACTTTCTCCTTCTTATGAAAACAGAGACTTACTAGTCAAACTCAGACTTGATTTTCTTGTGTTTTCTGCGTAGTATAACGCCATTTCTGTTTCTTAACACATAAGGGCCTTAAAACTGTTTGTTAGTGCATCGTATGTATGTCCTTTTTGTATATCTAAGCTTATTTTCTAGGGAAAACTCGTGGACAAGTTTCCAGTTTATAAATAGTTGTCTCTTTTCATCCGTATTTTCAAGTTTCGCATTCAAAACTTTAGCTGGTAATAACATCACTACCTATTCTAGAAAAATATCTACTGCGATTTATACTTTATTCGCGGTCGTTCCAAGTTCTCCTGCAGCTTTAGATCTTTTTTCCCAAGGACGCGCGTTTGCTTCCGTGCAAGAGCCGCTGTTTTGATGTAGGCGAAAAGCCAAAAACGCCGGTGTTGATGATACTTCCGGCTTATGTTAAAAATATCCAGGTTGTAAAAACTAATTCAGAATCCTGCGCTAAGGCACACCTTGTTACCTGTGTAGCGTTCGCACGTTAACCCTCATAATCAAGCAACATCTCTTTATTCCTTTAAGCACTGATTCCACAACTTGTTTAGTGACTCCCGGAACCTCGCCTACTAGTCGTGTCCGTTAAGGACTGTTTCTGTGAAAAGCGCCGCTACAGTAAACATCTGGGCAGGATGTGTGACTTCGGTCAGTAAATTTCGGTTTGGTTATGTTACGGAAGTGTGTTTAGGGCACCCTTATAATACCTCCATTTGTAGCCACCTGCTTCGCTCTCAGCATGAAAATTTCTCTTTTCATTGATGTTTTGCTGTGTTGTTACAACATTTGACAAGCCTTGCCTCTTGTTAAAACTTCTAGCGACCATGATATTGCCTCACGTTTTTTACTTCCCCATCTGGGACTTGCTGCCTTATTCATCGTCCCGAGGTTCCCAAAAACATTTTTTGCGCGTGATTATGAAATTTATATGGATGTTTTTTTTTCTTGCTTTTTGTACAACTGTGGTCAGGCCGTAATTGGGTATCCTAAATCAATCTTTACTTCAACTGGTTGGACACATCGATGTCATCGGAACTGTGTGGTAACACTACCCCTTCCTGTCTCTTTCCTAGTGAAAGTTTGATTTCCCTTTTTTGGGGTGTTGACCATTCTCGTGGTCACATTTTATCGGTTTATGCTTTCAAAGTAACGTGATGAAGGCTGCTGAGCTCGCGTAGCTCGACGATATGCTAAATAATACCTCGAATCACTTTTATAGTAAGTGTCTGCTTTCTGTCCTCACCTTTGGGCTTTCCCATGTTCTTTTCGGTTGCCTTTTCTGCTGAAGAAGGAATTTTTATTCTCACTTCATGTTTCACTACAAAAGCGGTTTCGGTATTTTAACTAGAAATCAAGAATTTTCACTGCTCTTCGGCCTACCTGCTTGTTTACTTTTTTGTAATATTTATCCTCATCTTCGGTTACTAAGTGTACCATATTCCTTGCCGACTGTGCATCCTTGATACATCTATAAGTTACCCAATCCCAAAATGCTCGAGAATGGTGCGAAACTTGTACCACCTTTACCCTGAACCGTACAACACTCAAGAATACTGTAGAGCCCACTTACAGCGCCGATAATTTTCGAGAGAAGAAATATTTCTATCGAGTCCTCCTTTCCATCTGATGCTTCGGACATCTCTAAATATGCCGGATGCGGAATACCCTGAACTCATAACCTCTGCTAATTGGTGTTACCCCGAGGTTTTCTTTTTAGTTATTGAAGGCTTCTCTAAGAATGCGATTATTCTTGATCCCTCGAGAGTCGCAGAAGTAAACATTCGGTAGTGGAAATATTAGTACGGGTCTACAGGAAAAAGAAACCTGCCGACAACATCTTCGTTATTTGTAAGCTTGCTACCGCCTGTGTGATGCACTCCACTTCATTCCACCTTCAGAATGAGATGTGGCTTTAGCTGTGGGCTGCGAAAAAGTGACAATACACACTCCCCTAATTGGGGATTGGAGCGTCAAAAAAGGAAAGAAAATATTTTATGCTGGTCTAAAGGATCGTTGTAGGACTAAATGAGCGATTCGCAATGCACCTTATTAAACTGTCCTGGGCATAGCCACGCCGCGTATACTGCAATGTCCGGTATGGCAACAAGGTAACCCAGGCGTTCTGATCATGACCGTGCATCTCGTGGCCAGTCGGCACTAACTCAGCCTTTAGCGTGTTGTTTTCGAATACCGAAAACATTCTTCCTCGTTAAGCGAACTTCTCAAACATACTTTGACGGATTATAACTAACGCCACTCAAACGATCAGTATTTTTTCGTAAGTGCGGATTGCTTTACTTGTCTAAGGCATAATTGAAAAAATGCGCTAACAAGACGGGACTGAGGGAAGGAAACACAAAACAGTGCAGACTAGCAAACTGAGTTTATTGACCACAGCATATATACTACCACTTATCGGCACGTGGGCAATCAACAAGGAAAGATAAAACACACATCACCAAACGCACAAGCAGCCACATGTAGGTCAATAGTCCAGGAACGCGATTTCTTTGGTCGATAGGGATATCGACGCAACACTTATGCAATTATCACCCGCATGCGCAACTTCTCGTGCTTCTATAATCTCCCGCGTAAGCGAGTCACGGCTCTTGGCAATCACCTCGGTTTTGTTAAACAAGGGGTAGCAATTTCTACAATCACGGGAATGAATAGCTAGATGCCCATTATTAGAGTTCCGGACGTTATTTCTATGCTCTCGTAGCCTATCGTTAATGCATCTGCGGTTTGGCCGATGTATACTTTTTTACAAAAAAGAGGAATCTTGTACACTACTCCTTCGATGCAGTCCACAAACATGGTGCCGTGCCTAGTGTGACAGTCACTCTCCTTCTTGGGTCCGCAATTAATCTTCCGACAAAGCTTGGACAGCTTGTCAGGCGCTGAAAAGGCTACTTTGCCGCCGGTGCGCATGGCAATCCGTTTCAAGTTGTGGCTTAGCTGATGGATGTAGGGGATCACTGCGGTTCTTTGTTTGCGTGCAGGATCTGCCGTACCAGCTGTGCACGTGACACCACGCGCTGTCAGCTTAGCCTCCTTGAGTGCCTTTTCTGCCACCGCCACAACAAGGTGTGAGGGGTAACCTGCCTCGGATAACCGCTCTGCCTGAGCAGTTAGGCTTGCCGTCATCTTGTGCGGACAAGATTTGGAGAGGGCGTTTTTAATGCACAGGGAGGCGATGCCTCTCTTCACCAGTTTCGAGTGGGCCGACCCAAACGGGAGGAGCGGTTTATTTGCCCGAGGGGCATACGACCAACAAACATGACTGCTGGCGAATTGGAGATCCAAGTCTAAAAAACAAATGTGGGCATCGTGGGGTAATTCGCTAGTGATACCTAGGGGTTGGAGGTGATTACGAAAAAGCGCAATGGCTCGCTCAGCGGGGTTTGTGCAAGTGGGGCCAGGAGGGTCTAAAATCAAGAGGTAGTCATCTACGTACCTGAATACTTTAAGCACATTCCTGTCAGCAAGGCATTCGTCAATTTCTCTGTCCAAATGTGCGAGGAGTGGGTCACTTAATATAGGCGCTAAGCAAGACCCGATGCAAACTCCGTTCCTTTGTATGAAAGTTTCATCATTAAAACAAACAAATGTGGATTTTAGGTACATGGACAGAAGTTCTAAAAAACTCCCGGCCGTCGTCCCTGCATTATTTAAAAAGGCAACACCATGTTGGTCCATACATTCCCGTACGCAGGAAAGCAGAGTGTCGTGGGGTAAAGAGCAGTAGAGGTCTTTTATGTCAATTGAGCAGGCAAAGAGGCCCCTGTCGGAGTTAAGTTTAAGAAAATCAGTAATAGGTGCAGAGTTTTTAACCTGAAACGGGTCGTCAATAGTTAACATAGCCATGCTATCTTGGAGGTACTTGGCAATTAGTTTTTGCCAGCTACCGATTTCTGAAACTATCGCCCTAATTTTTTTCAATTATGTCAAGAGACCAACTAGCCCCCCAGATAGCTTTGTAGTATAAGGCAATCATGAAGATTGTAAATATATAATTGAGCAAGTGTATTACAGTACGTAGCTCCTCGAAAATCATGTTTTTGATGTTGACAAAACCGCACATAAGGAACGTGAGAAAAAAGATGTCCCGTTATGCCACAACCATCATCACATTTTATTCCAACAAAATAACTGCTTCTCAAGACTTCTTGTCTTGTTAAGCCGCAATAAACAAGTTCGCCTTGTACTTAGATACCACAGGGTCTATCTCAAAAACTTCCGACTGAAAAATGAGTGCTAAGGGTGTCTCACCAGAGACGAGAAATGAGCCGACAGAGACTGGACGTCGACCAAGTATAAAAGCCCAAAGAAAAATATTGCTGGGAGAAATGTCAAGGGCGCGTTGGGCCAAAATTGCGGTCGGCATATCTCACGAATCTACCCGTACTTCATTCCTTAAGGAGGAATAGCTGGGTAAAAGACAGACCCCCTTTATGAGAACAAAGAAAAAACAGGCCATTTTAAAGTACTGCCTCAAAACGAAGTATGAAGAGGGCGAAATGTATGTGTCCCATCTCTGAATTTTTTTCGCCCTATTTCTGGTGAATACTGTAATAAAAAAACGAAGCCATCTGCTAAGACACTAATTCAAATTTTGTCGAGTGGTGGTGACAATGTGGTAACAAATAGGGGTAGTGACAAAGAGTAAATTGTTTGTTTTAGTACTTTCAATTCTTATTTCCACTTCATTACTTGCGGGTGTAAGAAAGTGAAGTCAGGTCGGGTAGGAGAACCACTAAGGCGAACCTTTCCTCGTCACCATGATGGCGGTGCCCTAACCAGACGCTCTGCAAGAATGCCAGTTTTACACCTTGCGAGGGCACATGTTAATGAGGTTGATGAGGAGAAAGCAAAAAAAAAAACCACTTCCGAGGTCGGAATAGAAATGGGGTCTCTCGCGTTGTGATGTCGACGTCTACCCGATGGCGCCATAGTCGCATTCGGGTCGCTTACCATGTCATCTGGCTTCAATGCGGGGGCATTGAATTTGGACTTTCGCTGAGTTGATGGGCGGATGGGGGCGATCAGCTTTCTCGCATTTGTTTGCTGTCGATTGAGTCTGGACTTTGACCCGCGAACGGTGTTCACTTTCGTCGTTGACACTTGAACTTTGAGACTCAGACTCACAAATTTTGACGCTTGTCTGCACTTTGATCGCCGACGCTTCAGATGTGATTGCAGCGGATTTGACTACGACGCTTCGCCATTTCATTTCGCACTCGCTTTCAACCATCCTCGTCGTCATACGGAGAAAATTTGTTTTTGCAATTTATTTGGCGATGTCTTATCTGGTTCTTCAATATAGTGTAGAGATTTTATTTGAAATGACGTAAATTTTCTTTTTTTATCATTTAGTTTCGTATTGTATGTCGGAGCGTGCAGTTAGTAAAGGTTCATACAGTGGCAATCACTAGTTTTGGCGCTGCGGCGAATGTTTCCATAAGGCTATGAATGTGCCCCACTTGCTATTGAAGAAATGCAGCAGGCCCCGTTTCCTAAGGATATTTGCGTATGTAGTGTTTAATAAATAGAGGGATGCGTTGCCTTTCTTCACAATTTAGGGAGGCCTACAGCCGAGCCGGGTGAGTGTAGCCCTACCAGTTATCGTGAGCTTCAGCCGCGTGTTTTGGCAGATGCGTTGAGCTTCAGCCAGTACCTCCATGCATTAGTGACGCTATGCTCTAAAAGTTTTCTTGTGCCTTCTTTTTGAAGGTAGTCCAGGGGCGGCCTTGTAGCATGGGCGTATGACATTGTTTCGTTTTTCTCTATTCGCGGGTGTTGGGGACAAGTACCATGTCCCCTACGTAACCCGGTTAATGTGGACGCCGTCAATGATGCGCAGGGTGTCAGTTCCTTGTAGCCCAAATCGTTGATGGGAGACTGCGGATGAGGTGTATAAGTTGGTTAAGATTCCGTTCCAAGAGAAAGCAGTCTGGCACCTAGCCATCTTTTGGTATGCTGAAGCGTAGGTTACGCAGGTGTGGACATTGGGGACGGGTTGGTCATCAATGCTAACTTTGGAATCTAGCACGAGATCTGGACATTTCTCATAAGTTCTTTTCTTCCGGGTCAAAAGGGCAAATATTTCGCCTGCGCATTCAAGTCCTCGGGTTTCTAGGTAATATTGAGTCACCAGGAAGGCTGCTTGAAGTACGTCTTGCTGGTCGCCCAGAGATCCAATGGAGGCCAGGAGCGTTAGGTCGTCCGCTTATATAGCTTGTTGTAGATTTCGGATGGCGTTTAGTAAGGCTGGTACGTCTTTCTTGCTGACGGTGAAGAGTAGTGGCGATAGTATCAACACCTATAGAGTGCCCTTTAGTATGGTTCCGAACGCGTGGGATGTAACGTGTCCCATGCCCACTTTATCCGAGCGCTGGGAAAGAAATGACACAAAGTATTTGTATGTGCGCTCGCCACAGGTCGTAAATGCGAGGCCTTAAAAATGGCTTGATCGCAACGTTTTAGAAGGCCCCCATAATGTCGAGGTACAAGGTAGGCCGCTATTGTGGTTCTTAAGGTTGTCTTGTACTTCCCATTTAAGCTGTAGTAGTATGTCTTGGGTTGAAAGATGTGGGCGGCAGCCGTATATCATGTCAAAATTTGGCCTAGTCTTCAATGGGTTGCGAGAGCTGATTGTGGAGCTTGTGTCTAATCAGTCTCCGAAATATAAAGTTAGAGAAATAGGCCTTAGGTACTTGGAGGTGAAAGCGATATCTGTGTGTTTCCACTGCTGGGGCAAGGAACCCACTAGCCAGCACGTGTTAATGTAGTTTCGATTTTCCAAGACGGCATGATGTAAATTTTTACTACTTTGGGGATTTTTCCTCTGCCCAGGGTGTTGTTGCGGGTGGGATTGGACGCTGCCGCCTCAATTTGAGCAAACAAGAAGGGATATTCAATTTGTGGTTCCCATCTCCTGTACAGTCCGATGACTGAGTGCGTCGGACGTGAGGAGGGGCTAAGAATGTTTGCTTAAGTTCTTCCAATAAGTCGTGGTCACTTCTCTAGTAATTGTAAATTAATCGGATGAGCGGGTCTACTGCGACCGCCTTGGGCTCGCCGGTCCCCATTATGGAGCGCAGCAAGTACCAAGCCTGGCGGGTTCTCGGTGTTCCTTGTGGCGTATTGCAGAACAGCGCCCAATTTTGCTGACTTAGCTATTTGGCGCATGCTACGGCTTATGGCGTAATATCCGCAATGCGGATCTTCGGTTTGCGGTTCGTCTTGTTCTCCTTCCCACGTTTGAGTAGCCCGTTGCGGGCGACCCAGGTGTAGAGATGAGCATCGAAGGTGGGATTTTCTTGGGAAAGGGAGAGTTCCTTGGTGTGTTTCCTTGCCACTTGAATAAACTGGGTTGTCCATTCCTCCAGGCTTGCAACTGGATCATCCGGGGTGGCTTTTCGGAAGCCCTTCCAATTGGTATAGATGCTGTGTCAATTTGTTTGGCTTCTGGCTCTTTGATGGGGCCTTTGGAGCTGTATTATGTAGCAGTGGCGCCAAAAGCTTCATCCGGGCACGACCATGTAGCCCTTTTGATTTTGTACGAGAACGCCGAGTAAGGGGTAGTGTCGCCCGAGATACTGTTTCCAATTCGGTGCGAATGGAAGGGAGCTACAAATTGAAGCTGGTTTTGTAGAGTGTCCTCGTGTGAGCCAATGCCCATTTTTATGTTTATAGGGTAACCGCAAGCCGTCCCTTTGAGAGGTTGGGTCGGAGGATTGTGGATATTGTGGATATACAGGCTGGGTTCAGACTTGTTGCGGGGTAGGAGCTTGACGAATGTATATTCTATTCCGGTAGGTAGAGTGTGGGTTTGGGCTATTTGGGTGGTTTGAACAAGGACAGCAGATCGAGATGTTGCGTCTATCGCATATGTTGTGTATCGCCGCGGTGACACGTTGGCTGTAACAGTTTTAAGTGCGAATGCACTTCTTAAGCGAGCCTGAATCATCCACCGCCGTAGTCCGCATAGCAACAGCTGCGGGTGCGCGCGCTCCTCGTCTTCCTTAGCAACGGGGGGAGAGGGGCGCGCGCTGCCTGGCCGCTGACATGGCACATACCCACGTGGGGGATTGGCCAGGAATCGGGCGTGAGAAGGGCTAATGCACCCGCTTAAAGGAGTACTGACACGAAATTTCAAAGCTGAGATTCGCTCTAGCAATCAAGTACAACGACAACACAAATAGGTGTCTGTGAATAAATGCATCTTTCTTTCTTTGTAGTTGTATGTGTGTGTGTGTGATCTCTCTTTCGCGAACATTACCGAACCGCGCAAATTCAACTCGCGCATTCGCACTTTCACATTCTTCCCCTCGGGGAAATGCGGGGAATTTTTTTTGAAGAGCAATCAGCTCAGCGAATGTTGGAGCACGAGGGGAGTGAGAGAGTGTTGTTTCTTGCGAAATGAGCGCGAGGTTTATTGGTGTATGGTCAACGGGAAGTTGAGTGCGGAAGAGTTCCTGGACGGGGAGAAATAATTCACCGACAGATTTGAAATTTAGTAGAAGCATTGACCCTGGGGCTGGGTGAGTTGTGCTTTTGGGGTTTTACGTCCTGACGATTTGCTATTTCTATGGCGTGGAGGGCTGATCAAGCACGATCAAGCGACTGTTCAGGCGTTAACCTGTATGATCAATCATGCGTTCAAGATGGCCTTTATTAGTCGGAACGGGAGTGGGGGCGAGAGAGGTAAGGGGTGCGGTGGTAGGATCTCTCGCAACAGTCTTGTCTTCGGGGCGAGTTGCTTGGTATGAACTGATAACTCCATTTGCGTAGGGGTTGGTGCGGCTTCTCGGTGTCTCTCGAGGGTTCGGTGTCGGGTGCGCTGAGAATGTTGTTTGAATAACAGTTTCATTTGGGAGAGGAGATTCGCGATACGCCCTTCTAAGATGTCAGTAGCGCTAAGTAGTAGCTTCCAGCTGTTATTACAGGAGCGCATTTCGTTGTTTGAGGCTATGAATGCGGAAGTCAGGAGGTCGAGCCTCAACGATGGGGATGGGGAAAACGGATCCCAAGCAGTGGGCGGGGATTGGGGGCAACGAGAGCTGAACACTTGACCTGTTGTGCTGCAGCGAGAGCTGGACCTGGCTTATTAGGCGGAGAGTGTTCTGCATGGGGTTGGTGTCTCGAGACCGGTTGTTCTTTCCCGCGTTGGGGATTGAGGGCTCGTTTCCGGACCCGCATATTGGATGTAGAGGACTTATCATTTTTCGGCAGTCCTTACAGGCCGTCGGGTGGTCCACCTCGTAAAAGTGGCGCATTGAGCTGCAGTCATGGTCGGGTGTTCCATTCTTCGCATGTCACTGGGCGCACACAGTTGTGTCGGGATTCCGGCAAGCAATGGTCTAGCTCTGCATTATTTGGCGGTTTGTTTGGCACTGCGATGCTGAATTTTGAGTTCAAAAAGGAAAAATTACGTTGCCGAACATTTTCGCATGCAAATTTGCTAATATATTCAATTGCCCAGAGAATATGGTCATTCTGTCCCCATCGTAATGCTCAAGCAAAAAAGTTCCGTACACTGGGTGTAGCCACCTGGCGTTGTCACTCCTGCAGTTTTGCTATTCACATTGACCTCCTACGCACTGGACCAACACGCTTTGCATGGTGTGTCGTGGTTACGGAAAGCAGTAGACGGGGGTCTCATTGGGTTCAGATAGAGGTGGCGCCTACCTGCGATCTGATACTGTGGTGTGTAAAGGCTGGAGGTGAACTTTTGTAGTTTGTGATTGAAATTTGTATCATAGAAGTATAGCACAAATAAGCCCGATGACAAATACCTGATTTGAAATCGACCCCGAAATCGAAAGTTTAAACAAATATCGTCTGGTGGGATAAAATATTCATAGTTGAAAATATCATGTGATCGCCGACCAAGGGTTTATTTAATAAGGTAAGAAAGACGTTTGAGCTTTCATACAGAAGCCTTGCTAACTTTTTTTTAACATTTCCGTCCGAAGGCCCAATCGTCTTTTGTTACCTTTTTAAAATAAACATTTGCTCGGGAATCACAATTTTTTCAACCATATCAAATCGATCCTCGCCCTCCACTTTACCAGTTAAAAAACCTCGAAGAAGCAAAGTGTTCGAAGGTTCCTAACCAGCTTAAGGAAAAGAACCGTCCCCAATTGTCTGATTACTCAACAGGCTGCTGGCTTAGAAGAAGTAACCCCCGCGGATTGGAACTTCATCTTTGTGCTCTGCTAATGATATTAGAATAACGCATGTAATCGTATATATACTTGATACTGTTCTATTTACAGGTGAGGTTAATAAAAGAAGTGTACTAGTGTGCAATAACCGGTTATTCCAGGGGTAAGTCCTCAACAGCGAATGGTCCCACACCTAAAAACTTGTATAGGGATTCATTCGCTTTGGGACCGGTGTCCGCAGTGATTGATTTTTAACGGAGTGGCCTCGAAGCGGACTCGAGACTTGTTAATTGTAAAAAGGTGAGAACTCTAAAAACGATTCTCCCACCACAACAAAACACCGGTAAATGTTAACAAAACACGTACACCAATGTCCAACCGGAGCCCAATTATACTTTTTGTTTACTTCTTCACAACGGGCAACTTTATTTTATAATAACAGGCAAAGATTCCAAATACCCAAGGATTGGTTTCCGAGTCGCTCCTTTCCAACATGCTGCAATATTTGCATGCAGAGGAAAGAATGGTTGGTGTAGAACTTTTGCGTTTTTTTGTTGTGCAGTTGTACACAAAAAACAGTTGTGCAGGCAGCTGTACATTTTCCCAAATGGATGTTACTTTCTTCTCGAATAAAAACAAATACAGTAAAGAAGAGAAAATATGGAGCGACACCCGAATGAATCGAAGCAATTTACCGAAACCACTTTGTACAGCACATGTCTAATGAAGGTAAAGGTACATTTGTCGCAATGAAATCTGCCTGCGCTCGCACTTCACAGTCACTTGAGATCACGGAAGTGCCTGGAGTACAATATGGCGTGTATGCGGGATACAAACCTTGTTTACAGGCGAAGAGGAGAAGCCACATCCAGCTTACAGCAAAACAGACCTTCAATACGGAAGAGAAGCATCGAAAGGTTTGCGGGGGTAGTAAACAAGATTTTCCCGCGTAAAAGAAGGCACGAAGACTGCGTAGGCTATGCCTAAAAACGCATATATGGAGTGAATAAATCAGGTTCAATTCTTTCGATGCATGCGCGGAAATAGAGGACCCGACGGGAAACACTCCATTCGCAGTCGCGCACCGCTAACATTGTCAATTTGCATCTGTAAACACGCGCACGAATGATTCTTGGAGCAGCAAGCTAAATTCTCCGAGACTTTACCGGGAACTACTCATGTACAAAAGTAACCAATCGAAAGTGGTGACACACATGGCAAGCACGTATACAATCTGCTCGTAAAAAAACTAAACAAGATTTAGGCAACTCAGGACTGCCGATGTTCCCCTGGGATGACCTAATTATTTGGTGCGGCCATTTTTTTTAACCAGCAAAGATGGATGATCGTGATTGTTTCTCGTCCGCCTCTTGAAAGCGGCACAGCGAAGAACGCGTTTCTATGTGACGTGTTTGTTTTAGACAGAATAAAAAAATCTGTTTGGGGTCCACCACAAGAAAACCGAAGGGAAAATTCAGAAGGAATATTTTAATAACGGACACTTATCATCTGCAGAAATACGAAGTTGACGTATGCCACCCAGATTGTTCAAGCAAATCAGATTTATCTAAGTGGGTGGAGCAGTTGACGATTAGTTTTTAGAGCACGCTCGATGGATAAAACATTCTGGAACACCTAAACTGTATTTAGGAGTTGTGAATGCGAAACAAAATATGCCTGGTTCAGGCTCGTTATATGCAGCCTTCATTTTGGTCATAAGTTTGATGTTTTCGAGTTTTCCCCAGAGATTGTAACGAGTTATTTTTCAGAGGTTCTTTGTTAGCAGGGCTGTTCTAATTACTATCTATAGCATGCTACACAAATATCAGACCAATTTCAGCAGGCACTTATGTTCACTTACAGAAGCCCCAGTAGATATTATTAGGCATAATACAGCACGGTCTCAAGAAACTGAATTACTACATAAAATACAAATTGAAATTCTGGTAATTAACGAAGTGAACTTTTGTTTTCTTTGGCACATTTAAAACGCAGAAAAAGCGCACAGACATCATAAAGAATGGTCAACCGCCCGCATTATATACAATTAGCTTATAGCGATTTTTAATGTGATGATTAATGTGTTCGCTCTTTTGGTAGTCGGGAAAATGATATATAATACATTTTCCTGTTTAGCTTATGCAGCCAAGGCTGGAAGAAAATTAGTTTTTTGAGAGGGCTTACTTGCGGAGAAACTTTTTCTGAATTCCTTATAACGTTTCTGCTAAGAATGTGAAATTAAGGGCAGAAAAAAAATTTACAGCCGCTTTTCGCGCCGCCGTTTCGATTCTGTGCGAGACGTTCTGTAAATATGACACCAAAGTGGAGTTTGCTTCTTCACATGGCTGGCTTTAGCTCACTTTGGGCTTACCTTTCAGACAAGATACAAAGGGGCCTGAAATTTTATAAATGACAACTGTAGAGAAACCTGCTTATGTTAGTGGGCCGACTTGTCCAAGACACATTACCAGATGTTTCGAACAGTGCGTAAAGCTGCCATATTATAGGCTTTGCAAGACATTTTTGAGAAGTTTTAGTGTGCTGATGAGTAGAGTAGCAGTCACGTTTTCCACCACGACTCCTACGACCGGCACACTTCGGCGTAGGTTAAAAGAAATTTGCACGTTTCAAAACTTTATTAGCAATCAAAATGAAAGTTTATTCGTGTCGGTGCGTGGTTTTGATTCTGAATAAAAGCATCACAGACCAGTTAAGAGAGTTGCTACGCGGGACAATTCGCAGGGCTAAACATGATCAGAAATGCATCAAGGTAGCCCAACAGGTAGTGTCATTGTCGGGTCAAGGTGAAGAATTAGGTTCCCATAAAACCACGCAAATAAATGATCTCTCAGAAGTGACGCAAGAATGAAATGTGCACATTTCCGGTTTAAAGAATTGTAACTGCTCTTCGTGAGGCATGCAAAAAAAATCGCCGATAAACGGTAAATAAACTTTAAAAAGTAGCGTGCTTTCGCGTCATACGAGTTATGAAATTTTCCTCCCTGATGTTCAAACTTTGAACGACGGTATTCTTCAGAGCAGGCTGCTTGGAAGCGAGTTGTATAGGTTCTTTCGTCAAGAGTACAGGCGTGCACACACTTCATCAGATAAAAAAGGCTGCTTCAAGCGACCTCCTGAAAGGAAGGGATCGTCGATCTGTTGATAGCCTCAACATTTGTGAAAAAGGCTCAAAGAGAACGCTGCCCAGCTCCACGTCGTACACGATGATCCAAAATAGACATCCCTCAACCTATGTATTTGCTGGGGATAGTTGCAAGGTAGTCCTCCAGGAAGTCCTTATCGAAAATGTCTTTTGCGTAATCCACCCTTTGCAAAGGGTGGCCGCTCTAGCCTCCTCCGCTGTGTGGTTGACGCCTCATCTGAAACTACTTCAGCTTGACAAACGTGATTGCCCCAAGCAGCGTCTGTGACTATCATTCCCAACAAGCCCAGAGGGGCCACTTAAAAGTGTCAGAGGTCAACCGTTGCAAGGAAAATATTTAGAAAAGGGCGTAACTCTCCAACAGTTACTCGCAGGTGAAAAAGACAAAATAATGCCTGTTTTCACTGTCAGCTAAGAGCAAATAAAAAAAAGAAACAACATAATTGCTTTCATCTTTACGACGATATCATGAGGCGTGAAACGGAGTTCAGTACAAACTTTATCACCCTTTGAAAATCAAGTTTCTTACGCGCAAATAAAAGCCTTTCGCCCGAATCGAAAGTACGTCAAGATAATGCCTTTTTTAAGCAACACGCATCAAAGCAATGCCGATACAGCCGATAAAGCCGAAGAGGAGCCGGCGCACGAGCGCTTGAGCAGCTCTCGATGGGCAGGGCTAGCAACCTATAACAATAACGAGGACAGACCGAGCTTTTGGCCTTTTCGACATGGCGGAACTTGCAGCAGTTTTAACACAGTGATCCTAGCTTTGACCAGGTTCACTGTGGCGTTCTCCTTCTCGTGGTTATATACAAGTTAAACATTCCTATTTAGAAGGTATTTTTCCTGATTGTTACGCCATTGCATCCTAAAAAATGGTATCTACACGCGGGGGTTATTTATTGTATATGGAGGGGGTGAAAACAACATGACCACTGTGCGTCACATATTTATTTTTGAAGCTCTTTTGAGATTCAGAGTGGGGCGTGATGGTGCAAAGAATAAAGTAACGTTTCTCAAAACTCTCAGTTCTTGCACTATAAAAAAAAACCGACTGGTATGGTGCCGTATCCCAGGTGCCTCCACAATAAACGTTAACCCGTTGGTTAGGAACGCGACCAATAGGAAAGGAGAATAATGGTTCAAACTCGCGCGTGTTTCAGACACATTTCAATCGGTATAGTTTATGTGACCATCTCAAGAATGTAAGAATAGTACGTTTGCAAACCCAGAGCAAAGAATATAAAGTAAGTAAGCAGACTCCAGGGCTTAGACAAATGGTTGCCAGCGGGCTATTTTAACTTAAAAACAGCATAAAGCGAAGCTTAAAAACTTGAAGTGCCTTTCTCATAGCAAAGACAAGAGAAATGAACAAACCCGTAGTATGATCATTGGGTTCTACCGCAGACCATGTCGTTTCCCGACGGAAGGGGTAGGGGGCTGGAAGGACAATAAATCACGAATAGTAGCGACGAAAGCAAGGCGTTGGTTTGATTCGATGTGCTGCGCTTTTATGTGGAAGCGTCTTGTTAAAGTTCTTGACCGGTATCAAAGTAGGGCGTAAGTCGTGGCAATTTTTAGGGATTTATTTTTCGTGGTTCTAACAGGATGCGGTATGTCGACACGATTTTAGAGTTTTGTGAAAACAAAATCTTCCACAATCGTTCCACCAACAAAAACTTTGCTGGAAATGTAGAATCGGTAGGGCCAAAATGCGTGACTCAAGTGGAGACACTTTTTTTAGGAGGGTGGCTGCTTTATAGCAGTCTCTCGTTAGAGGCAGAAATTCTGGCTTCTTTGGTTTCTTTTGTTCGGCGCTTAAAATCATATCACCTTAAGTCACTGAATCGTGTGCGCCATAATTCAGAAAGCAAGCGATGCCTTGAATAATATATCCGCCAAATCTTTGAGACTTCACCGTGTTGTTTGACCGGAAATCTTTTTTCACTCTGAATTAATGTTTTTACCCTTGAGATGGACGGCCAAAGTGCAAAACGACCGCAACAATTGAAAAGGTTAAGACCAATGAATAAACCAACTCAATTCCATGAAATGCATGGTCCATCGCCGCAAGTCCACCTCATGCAAACAGCTTGTGAAGGTTTGAGGGTGATGCTGATATCCTCATGACAATTTCAACACAAATAAGAAGGCTGGGCGCCAAACAGTAGGCTGGAAACCGCTTGGTCCGACTGATTGTGCACCAGTAGGAATACCACGATAAACACTTGCTACATGCCTCCTCGTACGGCTGATTTTTGTTGGTTTGTTTTTATAATTTTCAGTTGGTGTTGACAGTCACTATTTAGTTTGCGCATACATTACGACGTTGCTATTTCTGGGAGAATGGCAACAAACCTATGTTATGCGGCCCCTATAAGACAGAGTTGATACAGTAAAATGCCTGCATTACAATTAAAATGCGATCAAACAAAGTCACCTGGAACAGAGAAATATTTTGTTAAATCGATAACTTCGTTAAATTGGGGCTGTGATTTTACTTCCATTAATTCGGTGTTTCAAGTGAGGCGAATCCCAGCAGCTACCATGACAACTTAAGTGAGGCGGCCGCACCGCTCTACTGCCGATACTTTAGCAATGCGCTAAGAGTCCGTTGTGAAAATAACAAAAATAATAACTAGGGTTTCTGGAGAGCATGAGTTTTTTTTTTCTGGCAAAATGGGCTGGGATTTTCGCCTGTATACTCTTAGTTAGCATAGGGCGAACAGACTTTTCTCACCACGCAAGCATGGTCAATGCGTCCTCGGATCCTTAGTGAGCCCTAGCAGAGAGCCCGAGCCAGTGCTTAAAGCGTCCATCGCCTAGCCAGGACGGGCAATGAAGCTTCAGCAGTGTGTGGTTCATCAGCAACCCCTGACACCTCTTGTGCACCGGTAAATCGCTCCACGATTTCTCATCGGTGAAAACTTTCGTCGTGCCGGCGTCTGCGTATGCGTCGGCCTTCAGATAGTCGTGGAAGCTCAGCCGAAGAAGCTCTTTCCGACATGGCTAAGCCAATGAACCTGGTCCCATGAACTGGGCGGGATTTCTTCTTCTTCCTCGTGTTGATTGCTTGCGAAACTCGAAATACTTCGGTAAATCGGGAATGGCGCTGATTTCATTTCGTGAGTTCGAGTTTATAAAATCACTGAGCCGTATGGGCACCGGCGGGCATTCCGAATTTGTTTGTTAGATCAGAAATTTCGAAATATCAGGTTTTATTATATCGGGTTTTGACTGCAGTACACTACCGATGTCCTATTTTTATAGCGATGCTGTAATGGGCCGCAATGAGGAGATGAATATAAACCGGGGTAGCTGAATACCCATCTATTCTGGCAAAAAAAGGGCAGAGGGTTGAATGAAGGAACTGACAATTTAGGCTCTTGCCCGCTGACCCATTGCCTTGCGAAGTTCATAAAGCGTTTGTGCAAAACTGAGCTATTGGGGAACGCAAATACATTTGAAAAGTTGTGTGTTGAAATTTTTGAACGTGGTACCAGTAACCGTCCTTTGCAAACTTGAGGATTGATCCCATCCCACCGTGTTTCAACTTGGCGGATGTATGTCCACGTAAACAGCGTTGCCAAGCTACAAGCCACAATTCTCCGCCCTCCACTCTGCCGCTGTGTTCTCCTCTACGGCTTGCTCTATCCACAGGGAGAAGGCAAAATTATTTAGACATGCCCCAAGTATTGCGGAAACAATATCATGTCAAAAACAGGAACATTCCGGAATAGATATTTCTATAGGATATTTTATTTTTCCTAGAATTGCTGCGCTCATTCTACTGAGTGGGCCAAAAACATTGCCAAAGTGCTTTAAGGTTGAACGAATTGAGCTCATATGAGTTGTAAAACAAATCAAATACCTTCCTTACTAACCCTGTCTTTCTCTTTGTTTCTCTCTTCACAATCAATGGCAGTGCGATTTGACCTCTTAACCCTTCATGGCGCTTTCTGTTTGCCTGAGTTCGTGCGTTAGCCCTGAATATTTAAAAATCTCACTCGGGGCAAGGCGAATATCCCAGGCGTTGCGGTTCAGCTTTTTTTTAACTCTTATTCTTTTCTTAGGCATGGCGGCAACATGGCGCAACAAGGAATTCGTGGTTTCATGGAAGAATCCGAGGCGGCGACGTACCTGTTTGTCTCAAGCTAGCGGCGCCGGTCTTCGATGAAGATGTGCAACCTAAGAAGCCCAGGCGGTTTTGGATACTGCACAAAGTTTTTAGCACATATTTCTTCAGAAGGAAAGTAAACAAGCTTCTGAGTGATTTATTGTTACACTCCAGAAACCTCACTAAACAGGGAAGTATATTTTTTTCTAAATGCTCGTGTATAGTTATGCGCGCAAGCTATGGCGCCTTGTGCGAAATACATGGGCATCAAATATTGTAGCAGTTTTTACCACTTCTATACTTAGAACTAGTCGCGCTTACTTTACGTCAAATCATTTTTGCTTATTTTTTGCCCACCCTAATCAGTAAAACCTGTAAAACAACAATTTTTTTTTTGCAATCATACGCGTTTTTATCCAAGGTCGTCTTTCGCCGGCTCAGAATGCAATATTCACTTTCTGCAGCTCTGGCGCTCTTCGAAGTTGCCTCTTGTTATAAACATTCACAAATTCTAGCAGTGTGTCTCGTCAAGATTAGAGTCCGGATTATTTAGAGCATAAAAATACAGGTGTTTTATTGCGTGCAATGATTCCCCGTTATTGAATTTTATTCTTTTGTTTGCACGTGTAAGTTTGCACCAGAGAAAATTGGTCTAAAGGAGCTCGTCTGTTACGCGTTAGTGTTTATTAAGGTCCCTGAAATGAGCGACTAAATGCTGTATTATAGTATATGAAAAACATCGGCTTTCTTGATTTCATTTCTCCCAAGTGGCAACATTCATCCTCGCGAATTTCTTTTTACCTGGGATACTTATTGCAGAAAAATGTTATTATACTGTTATTGATGTTTGTTGAACGATACCACATTGATAATATTTTCGATATATTTAGTTTAGAGGGAATCTGTGTGAATACACTTTTCTACGTTGATAGTCAGGCAGTCGTTTGTTTTTGGAAGATGTTGGAGTTACTAGGGGGGTTTCGCAGCAATTGCTTGAGGGTTACTCTCGGTATAGAAATACAGCACAGAAAGTAGGAAATACTCATATTGACAGCTAAAACTTGCTATGCGTACAATTTATATCTTTCTTTAAAAATATTTAAATGTTTTTCTGATTTCTTCACTAGCTGCTGGTGAATAATAGTTGCATACTTTTCCGGGTTTTTTTTTGCGAGAATATTTTTTGAGGTGTCTGTTAAGGGTCAAAACATATTACGCCTCCGTATTTAAACAACTTTAGGCATATTCTGCCGGTTCGCGGATAGATCGGCTTTTTCTAATCCAAATTAAGAATTTTCAATTACTGAAAGGGCTCTTCCCCGTGACTGCGCCGCAACAAAAGTTCTTACGCGGTATACGCCATGTAAAAGAATAAATCGGGATTTTTAATAAAGCAGTATTGCTTGGTTGCCACCGAGAAGAGATATACAGCTAACGTTAATCTAAACCAAACAAGCTGTGAGAAAGGAATTGAATGAAGGCTGCTGACACGTTTAAATAAATTTAAAAACAACAGCCACACAATTCAAGTTGAGCACAACATTACGTTCACTTAGAAGTTGCATTATGTTAGCAGAAAGTTTTCGGCTTGGCTACGTTATGTTGTCTGACGAGCCCTCCTTATTACGTTGTGCCGCGAAACTGAACGTATCGCAAAAATCTCAAAATGTATGCGATATATTTCAGCGGAATCGGAGTACCGGCCAATTCCTAAATGCGGGCGGGTTCCAGTGCCTTTTTCTAAATGCTATGACGCCTCTAAATAATAATCGTTTAACCAGAAGTGCTGGAAGAGTTCCTCAAGCTGCTGCATTATTTCGAAAGTTGTTAACATGAGCAGGAAGAAAAGATAGTCGCTGGCTAACAAATATACTTACTTCTCTTTCAGACAAAGGCAAAAGTGAAGGGGACGGTGGCCTGAGCGAGACTACTCCCGGCGCTGCAAAAAAGCCGCAATCCGATATACCTCTTCCCTGAAAACTAAAAGGCAATAGCAAATTCAGGACCCGATAAAGATAAACAACGTCAAAGGAGGACCTGGTCGAACGCAATCTTGAAATGATACACGTATTTTATGGTTTTCTATGTCTCAAAAAGTGTGTTAACAGGGGAGAAGTTATTTTCGTTCGGTTTTTACGCAGACCATGTTTGCTTCTAATAAACATAACTTGTTGTGCCCATTACCCATTGTCTTGTCCAAAGGTTTATTTTAGGTGCGGAGTACCTTAGAACCGCACAATATCCGTACGCGTCAGTGCGCAGAGCATTTAGAATCGCAAAAAATCCCGCAGGTACCGGCAGGATTTGAGCCTGTGTTTGGTGCACCAGGCAGAGTTGGCGTCAGTCGTCTTACCCATTGGACTACGACCATCCGTTAGTACGCGAGAGTGAAACGGCCTACACGCTCGCGTGAAACGTTGCGGAATACCTTAGGACCACCTCCCAGTGTCCGACCGGGTCCATCCATGTGCACACCACCATCATCGAAAATCAAGCGAAATTCGATTTGAGCCGTGATTTGCCATTTCATTTAGGAAATAATCAAGGTGCAACTCACGTCTCAAATCGATGATGGTCGGGGTGCAAATCGGATGTCACTCGGGGCGCAACTTGGATGTCATTTTGAGTCTCCGTACTGCGCACCCTCACCGTCATCCACGCAGGGGGGATACTGCCATTTTGTGACCATTTGTTTTCTGAGTAAGACATATGTGTAAATAACACGACGACTGACGAAATCCAACCATAACTTTATATTACGAAGACTTTTTGGATATCCGGACTCGCTCGCCTCACAAACTGCACTTGTTGTGGCGCTCCTGAAGCTTATGGTGGTGGCGGCTGCAATGAAGGCCACCAAAAATGGTCCTTATGTGCAGGAAACTCTATCCGTCCGGACATCTGTCGATTACATTGATGTCGGACCGTACCTGCCAGGATCCCAGCTCCAAAAACGGGTTGCGATGCCGAAGTCAAAGGGAAGACTGAAAACCTTCCTAAAAATTACGGCCCCGAAATTCAATACATAAACACACATACACACACACTCTTACCCAAGTCTCGATTAGAGGGAAGCGAACACATCATTCAATCGAACAGTAGAAACTTTATTAACATTATAGATGGTGTGTACAATATACTTTATTCAGAACAGCAAAGTCACATCTATTTTAAAGACGCACACCTAAATAGCAAACACTAATTTCCTGAATACGTGCATGGTATTCCAAAAAGACAGGGACGGTTGCACATATACTTCAGGAGGTCTAGCAATCGCAGCCAAAACTCTTAACCTGTGACATAATCTACCAAAACACCGTCCGTGATTACATCGTGATCAGAACAATAATTTTGAATAGGTTAGTAACGAAGTTCTCGTATCTATGAAACTGGTGAAAGGTTAACACCACGGCGTGTGCGCCGTGGTGTAAAAAGGGAGAATAGTGGGCTTTGCTGACAATATTATAGACATACATAGACACACACAAAGTGTGGACACAAATGCGAAGAGCACAAGGACGTCAGATGCATAGTCTGCCACTGGTGCGAAAAACAGGAGGACACACTTGAAGACCAGCGTAATGCACTTGCACAAGCCTTACAACACCTGTCCAGTTCATCACATCGCACGAATAATTTTATGCAACGCAAAATATCCTGAGATATGAAACCTGTGCTTAGTAATAGCAAGTCAAATGGCCTCTTACAACTCTGAGTTCCACTTCATGAGGTGTGGGCTCCTTTAGGCACATTTAAAGCGCAGACAGCATTACATAGACTATAAAGCGACACTTAAACGCAAACATTCCTGAAACGATTCTCAACAGCAATACGAGAGAAAAAGAAGAGACACAAACACAGCGCCGTCTAACAGCTCCATATTTAAAACAAAATATGGCTTTCGGGGGCCATTCATTCATCTTAGAGGGAGGTGATAGCGATTGCATTTTCGAAGAAGGCCAATGACCAATCTTTGCTCGCAAGTTATCACCCATTGCAACGACCAGCGGCCTTTTCAAGCTTCTCGAGATGATAAATAAGAGCCATGTATACATGTTACCCCACACTGGTTTTCACGAGAGGTTGCGTTTTTGAAGAAGGCCAATGACCAATCTTTGCTCGCAAGTTATCACCCATTGCAACGACCAGCGGCCTTTTCAAGCTTCTCGAGATGATAAATAAGAGCCATGTATACATGTTACCCCACACTGGTTTTCGCGAGAGGTTGCAGCGGGATTTAGTGTTGGGAGGTCCACGAAAGATCTGATCATATTGATGCATTTGAATTCTATATATCAAGTTCAATATTCTGGTTCAGTTCTATGTAACCAGTGCAACAATGCAGCATTTGTTATCTGGAAACGGCTTCGGAAACCGCCTGTTGCTACGATATCCTCGTCGTCTTCATTATTTTGGATTATCGGAACAAACAATTATGTTGAAAGTGTTGAAAGCACTTGCGATGTACATGTCCAACATAACCTTTCGCTTGAGACTGGGCACTGCACTGTACAGGGCTCATGTCCAGGGAAAATGCGTGCCTGAAGGCGGAGCTTCAAATTGCTCATCGTCATTTTCACGTGATGTAAGGCACTACGGCCGCAAGTTATTGCTCAGGTTGTGTATAAGACGTTGAAATATTTTTTGAGTCTTGCAAAATGTCAGTAGGTCAAAGCTAATTCCAACGAATACCACGATTTTCAGAGCGGAGGCAAAGTACATTTTCTTTGCTTTAAGACATATTGTCGACACCGTCATACTCGTAAGTCCATAATTCACTCAAATTCACTGAGCGTCGTGCGTCCATTACCATCCTAAAAACAGTCCTAGATCACGCCTTCAATATAGTTTTTCAGAACTTAAAATGAGCGTATACCACAAATTTGGAAGTGATTTGCAAGTGGGTTCCATGCCACGGAATTCCGGAAATTAAGTAGCTGATGGAATGGCCCCTGCTGCTGCAGGCATGGACCCAGTCGGCATAATAAGTGCTACCAACACTGCCCTCAAGCCATACATTACACAACACTTTTCTCAAACACGGCAAGCAGACTGGAGTATACACGCAGGCTACAAATTACTAGAAATAACATACCACGTGGGAACAACCAGAACCACCTCACCCGACAGACACAAGAAAGCTGATTTAGAAAGGTTACCGTTAGGCCACAGTCATTAAACACACTCCCACTTTCTCACTGGATCCCCAGGACACCTATGTAGCAGCTGTGGAGATGGCCTATCCCTAATCCACATCCTAATTCAATGAAACGTATGCCACACAGCATGGCGCGAACACTTCCCAGAGCTATACAGACGGCGTATTACACTACACGCATCATACTTATTAGCTGATGACACCATGGTCTCCATCAAGCCGGTTGTAAGTTTTTAATTGAAATGAAATTTTTACATCCCAAGCCTTATCCCGCATACCTCCTGGCCTTCTTCTCCAGCCATCTTAATTGCCTTATGTTTCAATTAACTTTACATTTTCTGACGGAATTTAGTATTTAGGTTTGCAACACTCTCTATAAAGTACTCATTGGAGCTCGTTGCCCTAGTTGGCCTTGCGTTAATGAACGCCAGCCATCAATGCCTTCAGGAATCCTCTTCGTAGATGCCGGATTGTGGTTTCTTGTAGAGCTATGAGTCTTCTCTCTAAGGGCATTTGTTCGCGTAAATTTTTTATTCGTCCAGAAGAGTACTGAAACCAAAACCAAATTTGTATGTCCGATGTTTATGGCTTTTATCGCCATTTAATGGTTCAACAAGGCTAAAACAGCACTATAAACGTTTTAGATTGTGATAATTATTCACATAAGATAGCCCCAATGACTAAGATTCAGTTTCCCTTCATTCAAAACCGCATGGCTGGTACGGCAGGACCCGGCCATGACGCCAACATTTATGACGAACGTTGCTTTGACCGCCACCCCGGGGAAGCAGCGCTCGAAAAAAAACTGCGCAAATAGACGGGACGGGTGAAGGACAACAAGACATGCGCAGACTCACAACTAGTTTATTGGAAAAAAGCCTACGCACCTGTATACCCTGTTACAAAAAGGGAAAGCCGAACTCCAGCGTTTAATGGCGCCGTGAAGAGAGCGACGCAAGGCCGTGCACAGTAGTCCAAGCGCAGCGTTATGAACTCATGCCCGTGCCTGCTGCATTCCGCGTGCCTGCAAACGCACCACTTCTTTCTCATCGCCTCTAAAATCCTCGTCATTGTCCATGTTGGCGGCAGATTAGAAATCCGCAACAGCCTCCGCGCCCACCAAATGCCCACTCGCATAGTTACCAAAAGCACAGGCACAGCATTTGCACTAGTCAAACAAATTCTCTACTGCATGCTAGTTGCAGTGGCCCGGTCCATGTTACCGTTCTTTCCTATACACTTCACCGATTGTACAAGTTTCCAAAGCGTAGCACGCAGGCATATCGATGACTCCGTCATTCGGTAATGGTGAAACTGGAGCAGTTTTCAGCTGCAAAAGTGCGCCCAATCCGCAATGTCCGAGGTCTGTCTTCGCGGATTTTTGGCCTCGAACTACCTTGGAAACATTGCGGCCTTCAACGAGAGTATCGCTGACTCCACGGTGAAGTTGCTCATGACCGCTGTAAATGGGGAGGTTATAGTGATGATCTTCGGGCAGTTGTACAGGACATCTTTCTTTGTCCGATGTGGAGCTGAGATTCGGTTCTTTTTTATGGTTACTATTAAAGAATGATGCTCCTTCGAGGACGTCGTTCCAGAACGACGTTCTCGCAGTGTCTAAAAATGCGTCAAAAGCGTCACGAAGGATAGTGGTTCTTGACGCCTCTAGGAGGGCCTCACGATGCGGTGAGTAGAAGGCATGATGCGGAACACACGTTCCCTCCACTATATTTTCTGCGTGGTCACCCTACTGGCATTTCCTCACAGCGCCTTCATACAGTCTTATCTCGTCTTCATTCGAAGAAAGTTGTCGAGGTACTCCGTGAGATCTCGAAAGGGCATTCTTGCCATCGTCGTCCATGGAGACCGGTGTGGACTTCTGCCGGAGTTGTGCCTCATAGCGTTCATTTTCAAACACAGTTGATTCTGTGGATCTGCGTCCGAATCGTTCACTGGGATGCAAGTTCGGCGTGTTCATAAGGACAACTGTGTATACGTCCCGCAACCGCCAAAAAGACGAATACAAGTCTTCATTCGCGTGCGCGTCCGTGCGGAGGCTGCTGCCTTTGCATCTATTGCTATCTTCCCGAGATAACGGTCCTTGTAAGGTCCATCCCAGGCTTGTGCTGACGGCGACCAAAGCAGGATTCGTTTCTTCCCACTGTACTTTGCTCGTTTTTGGCGTGAACTTCCAGATCTGGTCGGATCCATTGAGAACCCTATCAGAAAACCCAGTGGCGCCGGAGCCCCGCTTCCAGCAAATGCCTGATTATGGGACTACCAAACGCTGAAATACGCCGGACGCGGAAACGCTGGAGCGCGCCGGACCCTGGACGCTGGAACACGCCGGACGCGGAAACGCGTGGATCCGGCGCGCTGGAACGTGACGCAGGAACACGCCGGAGACAGCCCGCACTGTCAGGTAGGTGGTGTATATCGGAGTAATGAAACCATGTTGGCACTGTGCACGGGCCTTCTCGTCTAGCACGTTTCTTTCCACCAACTGTTGCCCCTGATATGCCCTACACGTCGTCGCGCTGACCCCCCAACAGGAATGTACGGGCCACCCTGTGGTCCCCTTTGGATGGCCACATTGAAACTCTCTGTGCACATTATCCATCCATCCATCCATCCATCCATCCATCCATCCATCCATCCATCCATCCATCCATCCATCCATCCATCCATCCATCCATCCATCCATCCATCCACCTATTTATCAATCGATTTATCTATCTATATATCTATATATCTAAATATTTATATATCCATTCTCTTATCTATCTATCTATCTATCTATCTATCTATCTATCTATCTATCTATCTATCTATCTATCTATCTATCTATCTATCTATCTATCTATCTATCTATCTATCTATCTATCTATCTATCTATCTATCTATCTGTCTGTCTGTCTGTCTGTCTGTCTGTCTGTGTGTGTGTCGGTCAATCGGTCTACACCAGTATACCCGCGTATACCAGTCCACCAAGTTTCGAGGGGTGCATAAGCGCAAAATAGGGCACGACGCCCGGTACTGTATGCGACATAACCTGTGACCAGTGCTTCTTTTAATACAGTTTGAACGCTGTTTATCTACGGGAAAAACACACAGCAAATCAACTTAGTCTGGATATCCAAAGAAAAATGCCTGATAATGTCTCAGATTTTTAATAGTTCTGAAGGCGTGAGAACATTGTCTATTTGTATTCTTGAGACGTTTCGTTCGCGCTTTTTTGACAGGACTTAGCCCTCTAGCCGCCTGAAACGTTCTGCTTCGCAATCCTCTCAGGCTTCCGCTCTAGAATGGCTTCGACATATCTCCAACATACTACACCGCTACTCAATACGACTGCCGTACATTGGGCGAATCGGTGACGACGTTTAACTTCCCCGTGAATTTTGCCGTGGGGAGAAGTTTTGCCGATGAATTTTGACGAAGCCCCATCGAATAGACAATTTGCTCTGGCTGCGTTCTTCCCCTCCGTTCCATAATTTGAGCTGTAGAGGCTTGGCCGACTTCTCTTCGCTACTTCGAAGTTAAATGGTGTACAACAGAACGCTGTCTTATGGTCGATTACACGTGTACTTCAAGCCATTCCGCTGTTCCAGAAGTTGTCGCCTATGCGGGCTGTCACACTCAAAAGGACATTTATTTCTCCAACAAAATTCACCGCCGACACCAAGCACAGCGACCCATCAGACCACAAAATTGACTTTGGCGGAGCGGCCATCCTTGAGAGCAAGGCCACTAGGATGAATTGTGGACAGCCACATTGTGGAACCTGTAATGAAGCACCCATGAATAAACTCGTCGTTCTAACTATTTACGCGCACGACCTGGTACTTCAGGAATACAGTTTATAATGTGACCGACGCGCTATTTGATATACGTCCCCGGTGCAGCACTCTCCCAGTCAAGGGTGACAAGGGACCGATATGATTCGCGAACGTTTTTTGATTCGAATTTGTTAGTTTGTCTTCCTGCGTATTACTTCCCCAAAAGACAGAACTCTGCAAATATTTTGACCAGCCGACTAATATTACCTTGCATAATCACAAAAACATAAAGACTCAGCCACCTGAAGAGACTCTGCGACACCTCCTATAAACGCTTTCAATCTTTCCTTCGCTTCTGGAAGCACTGCGAGAGGTATAAGTATAGTTAATGCCCGCACGGAGCATCAGGTGATTTGCTCGTTGCCGCAGATACGCCTTCCGTTTATGCTTTCGTTTTCCGTCTTTCTTTTTAAAACAGGTATCGAATGCGTTCATTGCATAAACTGAGGGAAACCAGCCAATAGCCGCTGCACCGCTGTTATAACATAATTCCAGCGGTAAAGAACGCCAAGGCCGCGAAAGACAGCGGAATCTTGAGAACGTTTCTAGTTATCTCATCGGCACAAAGTAGTGATTTATTGCTTAGGTACTTTGCGACCCCCTAATATAAGTAGTGGGTGCATGTGTTGGTTGACCACGTACTGCAAGTATAGGGTTTTTAAAAGGTTGCAGAAAGTGTTGCAAGGTTCCTTACATTTGCGTCCGTACCTTTTTATGTACATTCAATTTAAAATCGATGTCCTGGAACCCCAACTGTTCCCCAACGATTGAACTACCCCTTAAATGGGCCACTAGATCAATATTTTCCCTAGCGTCTAAATAACGTACGATCCTCAATGGACCGGCTGCCCCTGCATTCATCACTTGCCGCAGTTCTGCCTGCTGATTTTTAACAATACCCCAACGTGGTTCATTTTTTTTTGAAATTCTCCGATAGACATTGTGGTGCAATT
Source organism: Haemaphysalis longicornis (assembly GCF_048455015.1). Classification (NCBI taxonomy): domain Eukaryota; kingdom Metazoa; phylum Arthropoda; class Arachnida; order Ixodida; family Ixodidae; genus Haemaphysalis; species Haemaphysalis longicornis. The sequence continues at coordinate 142,293,550 of NW_027526361.1, forward strand.
GTGTGATAGGCACTGTTCCAGATACTTCGCTCCACGTGACTCCTCTACAAATTTCTAAAGCCAATACGCCTAACGTTGTCTTCAACCACCTGTGTTTGCAAAGTAGTTGCAAAATTGTGTTACTGGGGCTTTTAAAGTTAATGAAAATCAAATTGCTGTAAATCAAAAATGTTCATCAAAGTAATTTACCAAACGGAAAATGGGATTTGAACCACGAAATGGTGGGGATATAATAAAAAGGGGAAACTACGAAAGCGACTCCACGGAAAGGAGAGCGGGCCCAGCGAGACTCCGTTCCTTTTCCTCGGAGAGTAGCAGAAGTGGTTGGGTCGTGAGGGAATGAGTAGAGGGGGAAGGGAAGCGTTCATTGGGTGTTTGGAGGGAATGGGGACAGCAAATTTTTTTTTCTGAGTCATGGATGCCTGACTCCTTTTGTGGCTTGATCTCACCCCTCAGGAACGGCACCAGACTGCGCGAATACATAATGAAACCGCCGTTGCAACAGGATACCGCTCACTCCCCTGTGTTGCTTGCTGAGCTCCGACCGTCGATGACAGGGAAAACATTACAAAGGGTGGTGACCTTGGCGCCTCTAGCTACAGTTGGTTCCAGAGCCAGTAACGCCAATTGGGCCATACAAGTTGTATACTCTACCGATTCACCGAGGGAGTTTTTCACTAATCTGGGCACTGAGCTGTACCTCCATGCCTTTCGCGGTATCCAGGTGCCAGACGTTTGTCTGGCAAAATAGGTCCAGTCATTCAGATTGCCTAAGTTTAATTCGCCAACTTTTCTATATCATCTTTTTGCTAACTCCGTGCCCATCAGGACCGAACAGGAGTTTTCAGACTGCCATGAACCTAAGCAAAGGAGATCGGCCCGGCCATACTAGCCGGCAGCAAAAAGAGTTGCCGCGTTCAGTGTTTAAACTCCCTATTTACTCATCTCACCGAACAGATCCGGACCAGGCCTTTAGAAGGGATCACTGTTTCTCCGAGCGTAAGTTCAAAACCTGGCTACATAATTATACCTGACAAGGAAACTCCGCGTCGGCCGCCAAGCGCAAGTTCTCCGTGCAGGAGGGAAGTCATCGTGGCTTTTTCAAATTTGAAGAATAATTTTTACCATATATTTTTTCTGGTTCCAAATGCCAACCTCGATGGCCAGCCAGGATGTCCTGGCCTGCCACCGCATTAGGCGTCAGTCCCTTGGACGGAACTCGACCATTTAGTTCCGGGGACCAGATGCACTGTGCCTTGGTGTTTTAAGTTCTGGGATAGCGGGATCTAGCCGCCCACGCACCGCTGCCGTACCAACTGACCAAATCTGGGCAGCCGAAACCGCCATAACCCAGCCAGCCAGCGCGGGGTCCTCGATCAGGTCGGTAGTTGGACTATCCCCCCCCCCCCTCAAATCGTTCCGACGGGGAGCAGTGATCAATTGTGACCATTGGTGTCACATGAGAGAAAACATAGGTTTTAGGAACAAAGTCCTTAGAGAGCTGAGTCCGCGGACACCTTAATAAAAGAGGAATAAGGGGTGAAGGTATCTCCATCAAGGCTGGTGTAATATATCGGAACAAACGATGGCCAGCCGGTCACTTATCTTCCTATGGCCCGTATAAAGGCTTTATTGTACAAACAGCCGGACCCCATACAACACCGAAATGAGCGGTGACAAAAAAATTATAAAGTATACCCTGCCGTCTCACTTTATCAGAGCGGTTCAAGGAGACCTAATTCAGCAGGATTATCGACTTGGGCAACAATCACGATGGCTTGAGCGCTAAGACAATGGTCGCCACCCGGCATAGCCCGGCCTCGATGCCTGCGGGAAAAAAACGTCTAATCTTCATTAGCTTGGAGTGATGCTCTCGCTTTTCTTCTTAGGGCAACCCGCACCCGGCAAAAAAAGAGGTTTCGTCTAGTGTGACAATTTTATGTCTGTCCGCTTCATTGGCGGAGGTTACCTGCCGATGCACGGCCGTCGGCATAGAAAGATTAGTCCTTCGTACCCCCATGATTACCTGATATTTGTGTGAGCATACATCCCTTTGTTTCTGCCATCAACGGTTTATTAGGGCCCTTTGGTTGGTTTTTATTTCCGTATGTTTCTAATTGTATAGGCGTTTCTCTGATTTAGCACAATTGAAAATGCCGCAGTTACGTACAATACTCAGCCGTGATAGCTGTGCCATGGGTAGATGTCTTGTTTTAAGTGCAATGCACTTCTTAAGCGACCCTGAACCTGCGTCCACCGGCGATGTCCGCGCACGTGGAGATGGGCGCGCGCAGCCTGGCCGCTGACATGGCACATACCCACGTGGGGGATTGGCCAGGAATCTCCTCGTCTTCCTTGGCAACGGGGGGAGATGGGCGCGCGCTGCCTGGCCGCTGACATGGCACATACCCACGTGGGGGATTGGCCAAGAATCGTTCGTGAGAAGGGCTAATGCACCTGCTTAAAGGAGTACTGAAACGAAATTTCAAAGCTGAGATCCGCTATAGCAATCAAGTACAACGACAACACAAATAGGTGTCTGTGAATAAATGCATCTTTCTTTCTTTGTAGTTGTGTGTGTGTGTGTGTGATCTCTCTTTCGCGAACATTACCGAACCGCGCAAATTCAACTCGTGCATTCGCACTTTCACATTCTTCCCCTCGGAGAAATGCGGGGAATTTTTATGTGAAGGTCCACCCACGCGCATAAGCATATTTATTAGACGGCGTTACCCACCGAGGTGGCTCAGCGCCTAAGGCGTTGAGGACGCGGGTTCGATTCCTGCGACCTCAACGCTTAGGCGCTGAGGAGCACGATAAGGAGTTCAATAAGGAGCACGAGGTCGCGGGTTCGATTCCCGGCCGCGGCGGCCGCTTTTCTGATGGAGGCGAAAAGCAAAAATGCCCGTGTGTACGAGATTTCTGCGCACGATAAAGATCCCCAGATGGTCAAAATTAATCCGGAGTCCTCCACTATGGCGCGCCTCATCGCCTGCGTTGCGTCGGCGCGTTAAACCCCCAAAATCAATCCATCTATTAGACCGCGTTGCCTATTCTCCAGAAGATAGGCCGCCCCGTCTTAGAATTAGCCAGGCGTCAATTTTGGGAGCGATAACGGCCTCGCAATTTCGTCGTACGCTCTAAGAAATCGCCGCAGGAGCGCTTCACCACAACGCTCGAAAGCGGAAAATCAGCATGAAAAAAATGGCGAAGTCGAAGCCCTGTGTTTGATTACATACAAGAATTAAATCTGCGCTGGACAACCGCGCTTGGCTTGCGTTTGCGCTGCTGTTCCAGCGCCAATTCTATTTTGAGCCTCCTCTTTCTCTAAGTTCGTCCATGCGGTCACGCTGATCGGTCACTATAGAGCGTTGTAGGCAGGCGCTCCTGCAGCGATTTCTTGCAACGTGTGTGAGCTGGAAAGGTGGAAAGGCCAAATTTAAGTGTTCGGCAGCGGTGCACGAAGATCCAACCTAAACCCAGTCTTGGATGTTTCGCAGGCCTGCCAACCGAAAGCTTTCAACGAGCCGGGACTGCTTGCTGCTTGACAGCCGAATCACCGGTGGGTGCTCCACACGTGGAGCATCGCACGCCGATCCCGGGGAAGATAGCAGCAATCGTGTAATCAGATAGGCTAGCCTGAAGTCATCATCGGAGCGCCTATATAAGCTGAGGCATCGACCAGCATCCTTAAATCGGCAGCAATGGCGTGTGCGGCTTTGGCGGGTTGGACAAGCTCTCAAGTATGTCTTTGCCCCAGGTCCGTCTCATACATACTTGCCCTTGACATAAATGTGCTCTCCCCGGCCTCGCCACTGCTGCCGTTTCGTCTAGGGTTCCTTCCGCATTTTGTTTTCGCGCCACCATTACCACTGTAAGCAAGGAACTCACTACTGCACTTTACGAACTCAAAGTGAAATTAAGGCGGATCTGAAGGTCTTTCGAGATTCGATAGACCGTGAACTTCGAACAGACCTACGAGTAATAAAAGCGAGGCTGAAATTCATTGCTGATAAGCATGATAAAATGAGGGTCGAGCTAAAATCAGTCATGGAGAAAAGTAAGCAGTTTCATGCAGAAAACGGCGCCCTAAAGGAGCGGTGCGATAGACTAGAAATTCAACTAAAGGCCATTGAGTAACGGCTTGTTCACTGTGAACAAAACTCACGAAATGCGAACGTTGAAATTAAGGGAATAGCAGTGCGCGACAAAGAAAACCTGTATGATATCCTTGCTAAGCTAGGCAACTGCATTGAAGAGCCGACTTCATCATAGAGTGTCTTACAATATAAACTAGAGAGGAATCTGGCGCTAGCGTCTATTCGGCTCATGTCAAAGCTGTCTGTGTCGTCATGGGCCGCCATTATACATTGCGCTCGCCTTAGTTTCATCGTTGGTTTGAACGGAAACGTTTTAGTGACCACAAATTTAAACAAAGCGCCACAAAAAAGCGAAGAATAGTGTGCAATTATGTATGTGGAAAATAAAAACGGGCTTTTTGAAACTAAGGAAAAATGAAATAAGGCGTATTTTTGCCGGAACGGTTCTGCCTGCTATTCCGCAGGACAAGGTTGCAGTTACGAACATTGTTAATATTTTTTTGGGAGGGGTGCGGACGGGAACTCATTAGAGACTCTGATTTTATTATTTTGCCATTATTTCAAATATTACTTTGTTTGAAGACTTTAGAAAGTTTTTTGAGCGTGCCTACGAAAACTTTGCCTTCGTCGTGAACTGGTGCACCGACCGCCAGCTATTTTAACAAGAAAAAAGAAAACGTGGCGTTAAACAGTCGTGGACGATGACGAGATAGGACGCATACAAGCGCCCGTATCGATCGTATCTTGTCTTCGTCGAAGTATGTTTTGTTTCTTCTTCTCGTCGGCTAAAAAATTCCGGCGGCATATTACCCGCTCCGTCATACGTCCTTCGAATGCGGCATGAGCAACGTCAGGTGCGATCACGTACTGCCTTCTGTTTCGGCGAACATGGCTACCGCAGAATGGGCAGAATTTCGGCTTCCTTGTAGCTCGTAAACGTGTTAATACATAGTGAAGAAAGCAAATCTCAAAAACTGCTTAAGAATCAATTTGTCATGCCAAACACAAGCCAAAAAGAGGGGTCTGCCCGTGAAACCGCACGACGACATGGCTCCAGCGAAGTTCACTCTAACATGGCTTACCAGGCGCAGTTTCCCCTCTAGTATACTTACTAAGAAACTCAATGTATTTCACCCTGCGGCATGGATGTCTGCCATCGTGTGCCAGTCCCAAATGACCAAGCGAGCAAAAACATTATCGTTCAGTTCATTCAGTGACGTAAACGTAATACTGTTTTTGAGGCCGCCAAGAAAAAGATGCTGACATGTGGAAAAACTGTGCCCAGATCGGAAGCGTTTGCTCGGACAAGCTATCGCAAAAAAGCTAGAAGCTGGCTGGATAGTTGTGGGGGTCGGACTGGGTCCGCAACCGTAACATGTATGCTCACACGTCAGAGAGAAGTAACGCATTGAAAATCGGAAGTGGATCGGATCTGGTGAAAATGACCGAGATGGCAATAAGGTAACAACCGAACAGGAGGCGAAAACAAAAAAAGTGTGGCTGTGACGAACTATGTACCCCCGCAAGTCTTCGTGATTCTGCGAGCAAAAGCACACTCAGTCTCGTTCATTTAAATTGTCACTCAATTATTAATAGGACAGACGAGCTGCAATTACTCATTCAGGTTTTCCTTTCATGTCATTATGTTCACGGGCACATGGTATCGCGATGACTCTTGCTATTTTATTTTAAACGGCTCCACGCATTTTGCTTAAATGATCTGACCATCGGGGTGGAGGGATATCCCTACACATTCTGAGCACTGTTGTTCCAGCATAAAATAGCAAATTCTCTACTATTACACCGCACTTTGAAATACTGACAGTTGAATGTCGCAGAAATGTATCGACTGTGTTGTAAGCTCCACCAGACGGCAAACTAGATTCCTTGGTTTCAACGCTAGAAGCTTTTCTTGATCACATTTTTTTTAATCAACATAATCTCTATATTTCTGGTGACATGAATATTGATGCTAATTTTTGTTCCCCCGCTCAGCTTGATCTAACGAGTTTATTAGATGCATATGGGTTTTACAATATCATTGAAATGCCGACACGCGTCCCACTTTCGACGTCAAAACTACTCGAGCTTATCATAACGAACACGGAAAAGCCCAATGTAGACGCCGGCCCGCTTGTGTGCGACAAAAGTGAACATTTACCAATGTTTTCCGTTGTCAACGAAGCTCATTTAAATGCGGAATGCGAATTGCCTCGGGCACGTTATCAACGTATTGACGTGAAGACATTTGAATGCTTTCGGAATAAGCTTCCAGCAACGAACTGAAGACGGAAATTTCACGGTGCGAGTAGCGTGGCCTACTGAATATAAATATCCGAATTACATCAATTCATTTCGATGGCATACCTCAATTACCTATCTCTACATTAAAGCAGAAATGAATGCAGCGCTAAAATAAAAATGAACAAAACAAAAGAAAATACTTGCATTACCATACATAGAGGGCCTCTGTGCGAAAATAAAGTGCCATCTGGCTAGTGATTTACAAAAATTTTCTGTTGGTTCAAGGCTGGGGCCGCGTGCGCTATCCCGTGAACAGGAATTTTCAGCGAAGAGAAATGTTACTTCTGAGTAAAACATGGCCCCAGGCATTTTCTTTAGCAGACGGTGTAATGCAAAGAGTAACGATTTTTTGAGGTCATTACGTAGTAACAGATGCCGGATGCTACCTTCTAAAGTGGCTCAGAGGAAACACACCCTAGATGATAGGGAAGAATTCCTTTCCACACCACGGCAAGCATTGCGTTGATTGGGGTTGTTTCTCTTCTACGCGTTGCTGAATTTATGCAACAATAAAACTTCAAATGCATCGGACACAACAGAAAAGGCACACGCCAAATGAGCACGTCCGAATCACGCCTCAAACGAGAGAAATGTGGGTTTCTGGCTGATCATCAGGATCCCAAACGATGTGGGTGATGAATGAATCATTTATCATGTCACTTTAGCGCGAGCACTGCTCTCGGGAAGAAAGAACACAGACAATGCAGTTTCCTTAGAACGACTTTAGTGTGGAACGCAGGAGCTATTGCTATAAAATTATCGCAAAACAGCAAGCATTGCGTCTTTGCCACGAATTTCTTTCTTTTGCATTAGGTGCGTTTTTTCCTTGAGCATAACTGATACGCCGTAATGAGTACTGTGTGTGAGAATACAGTCTAGGTTGAATATTTATTGGGTTCGCTATGAAGACGGCCAGTTGGTTGCAGAGTCGAAGGCGCCACACAGCCATTGAGGTCTCTAAAAAGGTCGGGAAACAAACCGAGGCACCACACTACGATAGGAATACACAGCGGCTTCTTTAAGTGTACGAAGAGGTGTAACTGTTTTCGTGATGAGCGAAGTCCAAACAAGCCGTTCTCTCTAACTGGAAGACAAACGGCTGGGAGGCCGGGCTTAAATCAAAATCACAATGTTTTACACATGCATAACTGCGCATCTTGTATGAGGCCTGCCAACAAGGAAGGGGTGCATATTCCAAATGTATATAAAGTGGCTAGCTATACGCAAGAACAGATATTTAAAGCACATGGAGTCTGCAGTACTTTTGTGTTATTTAGTGCAGCCTTGCGCCAGAAAATGCTGTCTGTAAACAGCGAATAAATTTTCCCCTAATGCCCACCCTTCGTTGGAAGGCTAACCGCTGACATTCATCCAAATATCATGAGCCCGGCATACCGCGATAACGCAGATTTGTGCACCGCATACCATGGAAGAAAATTGTTTCGTTCGACAACAGCTAAGCGGCGGGATTGTGACGTAACATCCCATCGTGCGCGGCAGGACTATCCTCAAGTTGAGGCGGCTGACGTGATGGTGAGGGCTACAATGTATCTCCTTATACGAATCGGCGTATGAACGTTGAATTTTTAATATTTCGTGAACCCAAACCCCAGCAAAAACTTTAAAATTAGAAGGCCTCTCAAGAGGCCCTCCTATGCATCTAACGAATCATAATAGGAAAATGAGGGGCTCGTTGAAAATATTACAGACATAAGAGTTGGCAGTCAAGAAAACTTCGGAAAGCAAAAGGGAGGATGTGGTAGGTCATTGAAAAAGATAAAGAATTTGGAAAGAAAGTGGAGAACAAATTCCCGCAAGGTGGGATATATATATATATATATATATATATATAAATATATATATATATATATATATATATATATATATATATATATATATATATATATATATATATATATATATATATATATATATATATATATATATATATATAAAGAAATGGCGGCAGTCTACAACGCCAAAGAAGGCATAGGGGAATGGTTAGGCTATTTTTTGCCATTAGTGAAGTTACAATTTTTTTTATAAATATTTACGTGAGGAAGAAAGAAAAACACACGCCCAGAGTGGGGACAGAAACCACGCCTTTTGATTAGATCTCGAATGCCTTACCAATTCAGCTTTCTGGGCGACTGTGTTCTCATTCACATTCTGGGGTATTTATGATTACTACAACTGTATCTGACGCTTGAGGGTGGTAGCCAGCGCCACTCAGACTACGCGGGGAGAAGGGGACCTTCTTTTCAACCTTCGGGGCGTGGCGCGAACTTCTACAGCCTGTTATAAGCGGGTAACTGGCGGAAAACCCACTTATGCTAATTTGGCATCAAGGCTGCCACACCGAGGCCCTCGGTAAGCTTTCACACAATAATAGGGTTTGGAAATGAGGGGTTCGTTAGGAAATACAGAAAGAAATGCCGGCAGTCTACAACGCAAAAGAAGGCAGAGGGGAATGGTTAGACTATTTTTTACCGTTAGTGATGTTACAATATTTTCTAATATTATTTACGTGAGAAAGAAAGAAAAGACAAACACGCCCCCAGAGTGGGGACCGAGCCCACGCCTTTCGATTAAATCTCGAATGCCTTACCAATTCGGCTATGTGGGCGACTGTGTTCTCCTTCACTTTCTGGGGCATTTATATTTACTACAAGTGTATCTGACGCTTGATAGTGGTAGCCAGCGCCACTCAGACTACACGGGGAGAAGGGGACCTTCTTTTCAACCCACGGGGCGTGACGCGAACGTCTACAGCCTCTCATAAGCGGGTAACTGCCCAGAAACCCTCTTATGCTACCTTGGCATCAAGGCTGCCTGAACCGAGGCCCTCGCTAAGCTGTCGCACAGTAATAGGGTCTGGAACTGAGGGGCTCGTTAGGAAATACAGAAATAAATAGAGAAAGAAAGGCGTGGCTTCGGTTCTCCCTCTGGGCGCGTGCTTTCCTTTCTTTCTTTCTCACGTAAATAATAATAAAAATAAAAATTATTGAAACGGTAAAAAATAGTCTAACCCTTCTCCCCGTGTAGTCAGAGTGGCGCTGGCTACCACCCTCAAGCGTCAGATACACTTCTAGTAAATATAAACAGCCCAGAAAGTGAAGGAGAACACAGTCGCCCAGGTAGCCGAATTGGTAAGGCATTCGAGATCTAATCGAAAGGCGTGGGTTCGGTCCCCACTCAGGGCGCGTGTTTTTCTTTCTTTCTTTCTTCCTTATATTTAAAAAAAATCTTAACTTCATTAACCGTAGTAAAAAATAGAGCCTAACAACACCCCTATGCCTCCTTTGGCGTTGTAGACTGCCGACCTATGTTTCTGTATTTCCTCAACGAGCCCCTCATTTCCTTACTATATTATTCTGCGAAAGCCTAGCGAGGGTCTGGGTTCTGGCAGCCTTGATGCCTAGGTAGCATAAGAGGGCTTCCCGCCAGTTACCCACTCATGACAGGCTGTAGACGTTTGAGTCACGCCCCGGGGGTTGAAAAGAAGGTCCCCTTCTCCCTGATGGCTACCACCCTCAAGCGTCAGATACACTTCTAGTAAATATAAATAGCCCAGAAAGTGAAGGAGAACACAGTCGTCCAGGTAGCCGAATTGGTAAGGCATTCGAGATCTAATCGAAAGGCGTGGGTTCGGTCCCCACTCAGGGCGCGTGTTTTTCTTTCTTTCTTTCTTCCTTATATTTAAAAACAAATCTTAACTTCATTAACCGTAGTAAAAAATAGAGCCTAACAACACCCCAATGCCTCCTTTTGCGTTGTAGGCTTCCGACCTATGTTTCTGTATTTCCTCAACTAGCCCCTCATTTCCTTACTATATTATTCTGCGAAAGCCTAGCGAGGGCCTCGGTTCTGGCAGCCTTTATGCCTAGGTAGCATAAGAGGGCTTCCCGCCAGTTACCCACTCATGACAGGCTGTAGACGTTTGAGTCACGCCCCGGGGGTTGAAAAGAAGGTCCCCTTCTCCCTGATGGCTACCACCCTCAAGCGTCAGATACACTTCTAGTAAATATAAATAGCCCAGAAAGTGAAGGAGAACACAGTCGCCCGGATAGCCGAATTGGTAAGGCATTCGAGATCTAATCGAAAGGCGTGGGTTCGGTTCCCACTCTGGGCGCGTGTTTTTCTTTCTTTCTTTCTTCCTTATATTTAAAAAAAATGTTAACCTCATTATCCGTAGTAAAAAATAGAGCCTAACAACACCCCTATGCCTCCTTTTGCGTTGTAGGCTTCCGACCTATGTTTCTGTATTTTCTCAACTAGCCCCTCATTTCCTTACTATATTATTCTGCGAAAGCCTAGCGAGGGTCTCGGTTCTGGCAGCCTTGATGCCTAGGTAGCATAAGAGGGCTTCCCGCCAGTTACCCACTCATGACAGGCTGTAGACGTTTGAGTCACGCCCCGGGCTCACGCGTCAGATACACTTCTAGTAAATATGAATAGCCCAGAAAGTGAAGGAGAACACAGTCGCCCAGATAGCCGAATCGGTAAGGCATTCGAGATCTAATCGAAAGGCGTGGGTTCGGTCCCCACTCTGGGTGCGTGTTTTTCTTTCTTTCTTTCTTCCTTATGTTTAAAAAAAAATCTTAACCTCATTAACCGTAGTAAAAAATAGAGCCTAACAACACCCCTATGCCTACTTTGGCGTTGTAGACTACCGACCTATGTTTCTGTATTTCCTCAACTAGCCCCTCATTTCCTTACTATATTATTTTGCGAAAGCCTAGCGAGGGTCTCGGTTCTGGCAGACTTTATGCCTAGGTAGCATAAGAGGGCTTCCTGCCAGTTACCCACTCATGACAGGCTGTATACGTTTGAGTCACGCCCCGGGGGTTGAAAAGAAGGTCCCCTTATCCCTGATGGCTACCACCCTCAAGCGTCAGATACACATCTAGTAAATATAAATAGCCCAGATAGTGAAGGAGAACACAGTCGCCCAGATAGCCGAATTGGTAAGGCATTCGAGATCTAATCGAAAGGCGTGGGTTCGGTCCCCACTCTGGACGCGTGTTTTTCTTTCTTTCTTCCTTATATTTAAAAAAAATCTTAACCTCATTAACCGTAGTAAAAAATAGAGCCTAACAACACCCCTATGCCTCCTTTGGCGTTTTAGACTGCCGACCTATGTTTCTGTATTTCCTCAACTAGCCCCTCATTTCCTTACTATATTATTCTGCGAAAGCCTAGCGAGGGTCTCGGTTCTGGCAGCCTTTATGCCTAGGTAGCATAAGAGGGCTTCCCGCCAGTTACCCACTCATGACAGGCTGTAGGCGTTTGAGTCACGCCCCGGGGGTTGAAAAGAAGGTCCCCTTCTCCCTGATGGCTACCACCCTCAAGCGTCAGATACACTTCTAGTAAATATAAATAGCCCAGAATGTGAAGGAGAACACAGTCGCCCAGATAGCCGAATTGGTAAGGCATTCGAGATCTAATCGAAAGGCGTGGGCTCGGTCCCCACTCTGGGCGCGTTTTTTTTTCTTTCTTTCTTTCTTCATATTTTAAAAAAAATCTTAACTTCATTACCCGTAGTAAAAAATAGAGCCTAACAACACCCCTATGTCTCCTTTGGCGTTGTAGACTGCCGACCTATGTTTCTGTATTTCCTCAACGAGCCCCTGATTTCCTTACTATATATATATATATATATATATATATATATATATATATATATATATATATATATATATATATATACATTGTGAAAGAAGTCGACTGACACGTTTCCCGTTTTTGTTGCCAACAGTTTCGGAGTTAGAAACTCCTTCTTCAGGGCTGTATTTTAATTTCTCAAATTGCGTCTTTATACAAAAACTTCTGTGAGGGAGGGTTACTTCCCTGATCCCTGCAGGAGAGGTCGCGGGTGAGGGGTGTTTCAAACAGTTTGAGCAAGTGAGGCATTCTAATTGGCTAGAAAGGTGGAAGGTGAGGGAAGGGGAAAGAACACGGACGAAAAGGCCGCACGAAAACACGTAACAAGAGGCACACAAGCAAACACAAGATCAAAAACAAGAGTGAGTCCTGCGCGCTCCGCTAATGGTGTAAAAGTAGTCAGCGGAAAAAGAAAAGGGGCAAAAAAAAGGGGGGTGGGGATGAAGGGAGACGGACATAAGATGGCGGCACAGGCTTGGATCTTCGATTCGGTCAAACACCAAGGCCGCATGCATGCAAGGCCCGCCCAGTCGACGCATGGTCCCCGCGCCATACTCGGAATTTTCTGTCCCATTTTCGGTTTTGTTTTACTACTGGTTAAACCTACAGCAGCTCTCGTCTTGGCGCCGCTTCGACGAAACCGAGTGGTGCAGCCAAGCTTTGCTACGCGGCCAGAGAGCCGCGGACCAAGTCATACTGGGATTTGGTTTCATTTGCGGCGCATTCTTCGGCCGTTTGTCTGTCAGTGGTGCGGCAGTGATAATTCAGGCCGCTGTGCGTCGGCGGGCCCGCGGGGTGCGCTCACAGCTGTTCAAGGTTACTGATTAGACTGGTGGTGGTTGCTGAACGGGCGGGGAAGGGGGGGGGGGGGGGGGGGGGCTTCTACCCGTTTGCTTTTCTTGACTTCGTCCCTAAAGCGGGGTTTTCTTTTTTCCTTCTTGCTTTCTTTTTTAAGTTTTATGCACGGTCTCGGTTCCGCGCTCACCCCCTCCATTCCCCGCAAGGTCCCGATATTTCCGTCTAAGGCGCAGCTTTTTGTCGCAAGAATGAGAGGCGGCCCGGGTCCTCATTGATGCCATGGGTGAATGCCTGGAATTTATGTATAAAGTAGGACTCCCTCTGCTCGCGTTCGAGGGGAGAGCGGAAGTCGGACTGCAGGAGAGTGATTCTGATATGCTCAATGGAATGGTCCTGCAGGCGCATATGTTTGGAAAATGGTAGATCCGGCTGTGAGGTGACGTGGGATTTGTGGTTGTTGAATCTGAGTCGGAATGCATTCTCGGTCTGGCCAATATTTTCCTTGCCACACATTTCGCATTGCAGTCTGGATACGACGTTACTGGAATCACAGTCGAGACTTTCTTTTATGCGGAAGGAAAATTTGCAAAAGTTAGATTTTGCCCAAGCCGAGAGCTGCTAAAGGTTTATCTAGTAGTAAAACAAAACCGAAAATGGGACAGAAAATTCCGAGTATGGCGCGGGGACCATGCGTCGACTGGGCGGGCAGTGCATGCATGCGGCCTTGGTGTTTGACCGAATCGAAGATCCATGCCTGTGCCGCCATCTTATGTCCGTCTCCCTTTATCCCCCCCCCCCTTTTTTTTGCCCCTTTTCTCTTTCCGCTGACTACTATTACAGTGAAACCTCGATATATCGAACAGCACGGTGCCCGCGAAATAGTTCAATATAACCATAATTCGATATATAAAATCACGTAAAAAACGCGTCCTAAACTGGTACAAATCAATAAATGAACGAATTGTGCAGTAAATACTAACTTGGTGCTTCAAAGTATTTATTCTTTTCGCTTAAAGTACTGCAGCAGGGTAGCCTGGCGTGTTATACACGACTTCCTCAACGTAGTCCAAACGTTCCACAAGCGACAGGCCGGTGCTTTCTACAGCGCTGCAGTAGCGGTGCGGTAGGGCCAAAACAGCTGAAGCCTCGGTCGAAGTCGGGAGCGGGGCACTGTCAGCGCTTGCGGGTACAACCTCGGCAGCGTCTTCGTTTGTGCGCTCAGTAGTAACCTCCGCTAGGATCTACACATCCGTCAACTCCGCCATCGTTCCGGTGCTGTCGTCACCGCCAACAAAGTCATCAATGCACATGCTTCGTGGCTCAGCACCAACAAAGCGCTCCAGCTTGCCCCAGGTTTCTTCAAGTTCGCATTCTTCTTTTGCACCTGCTTCGGTGCAACCGATGCGCAGCAGTCGGGAACGCCCATCGCGCCACCGGTATCCTCGAGAATACTGCGGGAAGCTCGCCGCCTGTCAACAGAGCGCGAGCGGTCTGGGCAGTCTGGGGTGGCGGAGTTCGATATACCCATTTCATGTCCGTCCCAGTTCGAAATAAAAATTAAAAATTCGTGTAATTTTTTGCGTGATATAGAAAGTGTTCGATATAGGCAATAATTCGATATAGCCGTGTTCGATATATCGAGGTTTGACTGTACACCATTTGCGGAGCGCGCAGGAGTCACTCTTGTTTTTGATCTTGTGTTTGCTTGTGTGCATCTTGTTACGTGTTTTCGTGCTGCCTTTTCGTCCGTGTTCTTTCCCCATCCCTCACCTTCCACCTTTCTAGCCAATCGGAATGCCTCACTTGCTCAAACTGTTTGAAACACCCGTCACCCGCGACCTCTCCTGCAGGGATGAGGGAAGTAACCCTCCCTCACAGAAGTTTTTGTATAAAGACGCAATGTGAGAAATTAAAATACAGCCCTGAAGAAGTTGGCAACAAAAACGGGAAACATGTCAGTCGACTTCTTTCACTATTTTTATACTGGCCCATCGAACCTCATGATCTCTCTCTTTCTCTCTCTCTCTCTCTCTCTCTCTCTATATATATATATATATATATATATATATATATATATATATATATATATATATATATATAGAGAGAGAGAGAGAGAGAGAGATCGAGAAGAGTCTCGAAACAAACAAGAAACCCCGAAGAGCGCGAGACATTAGGGCATATACAGACACGAGAAAAACTTTTACAAAATGAAGGTTACTTCCGTGCACGGCCCGTGCAACGACTTTGCCTGAGCAACGGGGATGCGCTTGCTCCGGCATGGCGGCGGAGACTCAAGCGTGCGAGCATGCGTACCACGGCAGTCAACTAGTACGCCGGGTTCGTTCGCGTTGCGTTCGCTACTCTACCTGCTGTTTCGCCAGTCTACTGGCAACCATAGCAAAATCTAACATAACACATTAAAAAATACTTTTAAGAACAGAATGGTAATTTCACATGTACTCAACAAAAATAATGAAAATGGCACCATTTCGCTTAAGCTTCCACTGTCTTCATATTTGCTGCGCCTAAACTGGCTGATAGGACAACTTCGCTAACGAAGGAGAAATCAATAGCACGGCCCTTTAAACACCTAAGTCAAGACTGTCGTATCAATTTTCCAAAGAAATTTGATATAGTGGCTACTCAAAATAAAGAACAAGTACTAAATAAAAGTGATTTCAATATGGATCAGCCTTTGTGCTCCTTCACATAACGAAGAGATTCAAGAGGGAAGCGAGCCTTCAAAGGCTGCCTTGTTTTAAATGCAGATAACCTCGCTCTAGTCTCCACAGGATCTCCCAAAAGGTTTAGGGCTTTGTAGTGCCGCCTATAGAATATTCTTGTAGAGGCTCCTGTGAAAATACGGCCCGCTGCCTTTGTTTCAAATATTTAAAATGTTTTGAGGCAATGTGTACGCGTTGCGAAGTGTTTGTTGGTGGTGGCAAAGTGTATACAGCGGTAATCATCGACAACACACTCTATTCTAGTTAGTGATGTTTATGAATCCGCCAATTTGGATGAGGTTGCCCCGACAGCCGTTTCTGGTAGTTTTACTTTTGTAATTTTGAAACTGAAGCAACGTTATAGCAGCGGTATGCGAGACACTCTCATTCAGGACGCAACACGAGAAAACAAATCAAACTAATTCACTTTTAACTTTACATTCAACAACCCTAAACTGTTATTCAATACCTCACGAAATACGTGTTTTATTTTTCATATAAAAAGTAGCTCTTTTTGGATTGCGCTTTCAATGTTGGCGATTTTACTTTTAAAGTTTCAATACCTTGGTTTGCGTTTGCTTACAAGGAATGCAGAGTGCACGCCAATGCCTTCATTTTTGAGTTTATATTTCTGATATCGAGCCTAGGAGACAGAATTATGTTCAGAAACGTTGCCCCCTCGGCATGCACACCGCGTTACATACTCCCTTTCATGTTTGAAGTAGGTTTTCTAGATTTTTCGAAGGTACACTCTTATGAAGGGGCGCGAATTTCTAGTATAGTATGTTGCGCCCGCTCTGCAGAGTAGTTAAAGTTATCTGTAAAATGTGCGGCCCGCCAAGGCGATGGCTATTTACTTGCTTTTGGTAAAACAACCATACTGGGGGAGACTAAAGCGGAGAAAAAATACCATTCTGCTTTGTTTGAAAACTATGAGGTTCTGCTTACTGCTTCAGTTCTTTAAGAGTATTGTCATCCTCCAACGTAGGAGGTAAAGAATTCTGCTAGCCGTCCATCACACTATGCACTCAAGGGTTTCAGAAGACTTAAGTACATCCATAAAAATGAATATACATATGAATGGAAATTACCAATTTGGTGCAAAATAAAATAGGTTAAAATTGTCTTTTTTATTATATCCTTAGATGCCCAAGACTCATTTGGCACACCTCTCACCTGAAGAAAAAAACATACAACGTTACGGTGGCTGCTTAGAACTTTCTACGAATGTGAAGGCGAAAGCCGTGTTGGACCTGCTGTTCATGTACTGTTGAATTTTTTTGAGGTCTGCGAAAGCTGCCGTAACTACTTGACCAGCCCCCGCACAGCACCTTCCGAGGACGGTCCTGCTCGCTCACTCGCAATCGCCAGCAGCCTCTTGATTGTTTCCTGCTCAACGTTCTTCTGAACATTGCGTCGGCGCCCTTCACAACTTGATGAGGGCCTTGGACTGTACTCTGCGATGCTTAATCACACCCTTTACTTTACCAGGGGCATCCTGTTCTCCCCTGTCGGTAACTTTACCTCCGAAGGCGGTTCGTGTGAAACGTGCAGCAGCACACTCCTTTAATGCTGCTCCTTGTCTTCCATGAGGCCTTCACCCTTTCGTCTGAAATTTGCTGGCAGAAATGCATGTTTTGTTCTCGTGCGAAATATTAAGGTTAAGTTGTGGGCCAACCACTGCAGAAAAATCAATCTTTCCACAAATATTTGTTTTAAGGGGGAAGCGGTCAAAAGTTTGCCGCGGACTAAAGATTCAGAGCATCTTTATTTAGTGAAATCTTTAAGTTTTTAAACATGACTGCCATGAGCTTTTGAGTTGTAGGTTTTTTATACACTGTTTCTACACAACACTAATACAGCCACATAATAGAACTTACGTTTGGTGCCAGTTAAATGTAGCGCTTATTTCAACAAACTTGTTCTTAATGGGCGAGGACAGCCACCAATATCTTATGTTTATTTTCATCTCATCTTATGTTTATTTATGACATAAAAACCCTACTCTTGGATCTAACCTAAACTAAAAAAACAAGCCTTTAGCATAGGACCTCAGCGCATAACAGGAAGAATAATGTTGCTAGAAATCCTCTCTTTAACCTCTAATGCTACACAACAACTTTTAATGTAACGGCATTTGTCTAACATGTGGCGCTAGTAAAAATTGACTGCTCTACCTAACCTCGAAGACTACCTCACATTTTAGTGAAATACGTTTTCGTCACCAAGTGTTACAATTGCAAGTGTGTAGCATATTTGGCATTTTGTTTGGCCGTTCCTGCATCCGGGCGGTGCAACTCGTCTCTCGGAGTTTGCTTCACAGGAAAAACATGAGCTCTCTATGGTGTTTTCTCTTCAATTCTCTCTCTCGAAATGTCGTCCCCATTTCATTAAAAAGAGCCTGTGCCGGTTTTACCTAAATCGTAGTCAGTTTAAGCTTTTTTTCTATGATCATGCAAGCTCGGAGTTCTTTTCTCGCGTTTCACTCCCTACTTTTACGGGCCCGTGAACAGTACAGCGTGGAACAGCCGTCAACTTTGAACAAGTTGAGAAAAATCAATACTGATTATTTTTCCCGTGTTTTTGCCAAGCGGCATATCAGGGGAGGTATAAAATGGGCAGTGAGAAAAAAATAGAAACCCAAGAGAAAGACATCAAAGTAGGAAAACAAGTACTATGAAGAGGAAATTTATGGCAAAATCATTTCTGAATAAGTATGGACTTGAAACGGAGCGAATTGATCCTGCGTTGAAACTTCGCAACAGCTGCATGCTCCCCTTCGATAAACAGTGAGGGGTGAATTGATCTATAAATTTGGCCTCCTAAGGATGGAACTGCTCAACAGTATTTATCTATTTATAAGAAAGGTTATCTACGAAAGGTTTATATTTTCCAACCGAAACATTACCACCCGATCCAAGAAAACGTACATCGGTGACGTATTGGAATGCATAAATGGCTTTTCTGGAATTAGCAGGAACGTTAAGCCTATGTCTCAGTAAATAAAAAGGAATGTTCTGCGGTTCAATTTAGTGGAAATATGACACAGAATATTTCTTCAGCCATCACCACCGCGTTTTCCTTGCCTTCTGAGTTTATTCAAGTTAAAGTGGAGGTCGCGGAGATTGCGAAAAAATTGCAACTGGCAGATTGCTAAACAAAAACCCGGGCTGTCAAAAGCAGCTGATATGTACATCGTAACTAACGCTTCATGCCCGAGCCGGCTACTTAAGCAACGACATAATATAGCTGCGTAAATCCTAAATACTTCTGTTTATTCTTAAAAATCAACCCAATACAACCAATGCATAGATAATCTTTAATATGTCGTAACCAACCACAATCCAGAGAGAAAAATGGTCAGCTTTAGGAATGTAACCTAATCTGAACCCGTGACCAGTGATTTCACACTCAAAATCTTTCACACGCATTTACCGCTGGCGAGTTGGAAAAACACGAAATACACGCATGGATGATCTTGGGCTGTAGCTCAAGACCGTGTGGCTCAAAACGCGAAATAAATCATCTTAGAACGCGACACAGCGGTTTTCCATCTCATTAAACTTGCGCCCCACAAATAGCGCAGAAAAACGACCCAACACCCCACGCCAGCGCCAACGGGCATAATTCTGTGCCACCAGCAGATCCGCTGAGCTCAACGCAGCGAATCCTCGACGCCCGAAAGAACATACACCATACATTTGTGGGAAAGATTACTTTGGTGCTCTGAAACCTTTTTCAGGCATGTTTATTGCCCGGATTTCGGGCAACGCAATAACTTAAAGTAAAGGGATGGTAAATTTGTATCTTACGCTATAGCCACCGAATAGATTTAGGATACTAGAAAGTAGTTAACATGAAAACAAAACTACAGAAGAAAAAACGCAAATATGCCAAGTGATGTCCGATGTAGATCCAAGACAGCCGAGTCGTGGTGGGTATGTTTGCAGACGTGCGTGTCAGGCTGCCTTTCAACACATGATGGAATTAGTACAGGCCCTATTGCTGTGTTTTCATGTGGAATTCTCGCTGTGTATGTGCACCGCTCTGATGAGTTTGTGCGGCCTAAAAAACACCCTGTTCCCCACAAAGCACAGCATAATATGCAATCTGTCAACTGGGCGATTCGTTGAGTGTCGTAAAGGCTAGTTTGATACTGAGTGTTTAAAATCCTACCCACGCTAAATATAACCTCGAAAAGAGACGTGTAACTCCCGCAACATGCCATGATTCTTCGCCCAACCGGTAACGTCGAAATAATATTGGTACTGACAATTTTGCTAGGTGCCACTCGTGAAGAGCGAGAATTAGAGTCTCAAACCGGATTTATTAACACAGTTCCGTCGCTTAACGTTATCAATGAGTCTTAAAACATTCCTGCTAAATTCGGATTTACCAGTTAGTGTAAGTATACATCCATGAATAAGTATGGAAACATACCAATGTACGCTGCATTGCTAGCACATTTCTTTGACACTTCTCAGCGTCGTTTCTGCCCGAATTTGTTTGAATGGTTCCCAAAAAATTGGATACAACTCAACAACATCCCCAAATCTTCAGGCTCAATGGATAGTGTTATTTGCCTGCATAGACATGCGCTGACCCTGCCGAATATATTGACTCCACCGACTCTACTTCGTTTCAGAAACATTAATAATATTATGCGGAGGTTACTGTGTGTCATAAATGCCCGTTGCCGCAAGCAGCGTACCTTGTCGGTTGTGCACATGAAGGCTGGGGACCTTCCCTGCTTCTGCGTTGCCGACTACCCGGGCCCAACGCGCACGAGCATTGAAGGGCGGCGTTTATTCAATTACGGTGCTTCCTTCTATAGCCTTCGGCTGGTGCATAATAACGAACACTGGTCGCAGTACTCTGCCGTGGAAGATGGCGCAACAAATGAAGGGACATTGGGAGCCCCGCAAACTCGATTAGCTTCCGCGGCATTGCCGTGCTACATTCGTGGTCGGGGTACATCTAAGAAGGCTTGATCTGAATGCCGTTTTCGGCGCTAATAAAGGTTGCCAGAGCGCTGGCGCTTTGTTTGCAGTCTTTTCGTATTTAAACTACGCAGGCTTCGTCGTGTGCCACATTTCTTCCCGGATTTAACTCAGCTGATTGACAGCTATCGCACGCAACCGCCAATTTGCATCGACACCACGCACAAAACCGTTGAAATAGGTGCCGACGTTTTTGCTGTATTTTGGGAATAAACGCAGAATTGCAGCCAAAGGTTAAACAGGTAACTGCGTACTTCCGTATAAAATATTGGGGCTCCTTTACTGCTTGTCGACTTGTGGTGGTGAATGGACGTTCGCCGTGCTTTCGTGTGCTGTCGAACGAGAACGGATGCGACAGAGGCATTGTGAAGAGGGAAAAAGAAAATAATATGTTTGTCTCTCCCACTAGTCGAAGAAAGACTACAATAATTATATGCCAATCGCTATTCTTTAGCTCGCCTTATAAATAAAATTGTTCACAAAAGTATGACCTCTTTTTATGAAAAATAGGACTTGTTCCACACCGCACAGTTCGGTTTCCGCAGTGGTCTAAGTACTAGAAGTTTGTTAGACAATTTAATGAATTGGATTGTAAACTTATTGACCAAAATAATATACTACCTACCCTTTTCGACGATTTACAGAAGGCTTTTGACGATACAGGCATGAGCGAGGCAAGCTCCTAATATGCGGCAAAAGCCAAAGGCATTGGAGCGTGGCGTGACGCGGAGGGCGTTTATCCACTGCGTAGGCCTCGGCTAGTGATTGCTACGATTCCAAGCAGTCCTGGAAGGCTTATCTTAGGCATTTTACAGCCGACAACATGGCAGAAACGCGGTACGACGAATACTGAGATATCAAGAATGCCCATCCAATGATGCCGTCTGATGTCAAGCATGTTGTTTTACAGAATCGAAACCGAAACTTGTTTGAATACTAACTTCGGATATCGCCCAATGAAGGTGCATCTCCTCCTATCGTCACAGCCTTTAGTTGGTGCAGCCGCCACGGACCGCGCATGGCAGATTTTCTTCTTTCCCGCTTTATAAAATTATTACCGACTTACCAACCGGATAAACGAGGAAAAGTGTGGTTATTGAGCCAGTCTACGCAGTGCAAGCAAAACCGGAAGTTTGACAAATTCGCTTCAGTGTTCCTTCAAAACGGCGTAACAAGAGATATAGCGAGTCACCCCGCGACACGTTTACAAAGTCATGCTTAATAGTAGTACAAATCATTTATTTTAAAAATATAACATAGATTGGAAAAAAAAACTTAAGACGATTAGAGGCATACTCGTGGGTGGGCCCCATGTCCCGGGCTTCATATCCAGCCTCACCCTGCGTTGCTTTTAGGAACTAGTTTACCTCATCGCCTAAGGTTGAGCTTGTCGAAACTGCCTAACATGTCTCTAGTGGGGTGGTAAGGTTGCTGGCGGTCTCCTGGGGCCCTATGGTGCGGCACACCTAGATTGCGTGAAAAGGCGTAGACGTTTCTCTGCACTGCTTGGAGGGGTCTTGTATCTCATTTGGAAACATCAGGGCTAAGCGTGGCTTCTGAATGAAGGAATTGTTTTGTATTCAAGGCAGTTGCTCCTATCCGTGGGTGCTGATCTCCTTGTGAAATGGACAACTGTGACTTCTCCTTCTGACATTGGCAAGCTGCTCACCATATCTTTCTTGAGACGAAGAGGGGTATGAATGGTCTTGAAGGCCGCAGTACGTTACGTTTCTCGCCATCCTGTTTGCCGCCACATTACGCTACAGCCCCTCATGGCCTGGACATCAGTTTTCATTGTGAGTTTTTGTCATTTTCGTGGGAAGAAATGTCAATTAACTGCATTGGTATTCTTCCAGCCGTGACGTTGATATTTCTCGCTTAGCGCCTGGAATGATGTGCTGTAATCGGTTATTCTTTTCTCCTGGCCTGATTATCAGAAGAATGGCTCCGGTTTCGGCCTCTTCGATGCTAACGCTTTCATTGTGAGCATTCTTTCAGGACGCCTTGGTAGTCTGCTGCAACCCCTGTACAATTGGAGTGATCTCCCAAACGTGCATCTGTGTAGACAGGTTTGGGATGATGTTTCCATTTCCTCCTCAGATATTTAACTGTTAACTGCCTTCTGCCGTGATTTAACGTACGGTCTATGTTATTTGGCAGTCTGAGCGTTGTGATTTTGTGGCGTTGCTCTGAAAGGCAGTTTGTCACTGCCTGTAGGATCTCTCAATCTCTGGGGGGGGAGGGCTGCCGATTCTCCTAAAGATGGACCGTCCGGTCTTGGTGCGGACAAGTCATTCTTGTTGTGACAAGAGTAGGGCATTGTTTGTCTCATCAAAGGCATGCTTGCACCAACAGTATCGCGCCTCCAACAGGTGGCGACACGAGCCCCACCCGAGAGCGGCGAGGATTTCTTGCGCACGTTCGCCGGAGCAATCACGAGCCTAAAAATCATAGCTGTTACAAACGCTTGAAGAACCTCCGCCGATAATATTTGACAGTTACTAGTGTGAACAGCAGAAATTATTACGGTAAGTGTGTGATAAGGAAGACATTTTTTGTATTTGGGGTTATAAAAAAATTAAGCCACAGGTGTATGTAAGAAGAAAACTAGCCGTCTCCGAATGTGCATCGATGTGTTAAGGCCAGCTTGCCTTCACACCTTGCACGCTGTATTTAACGATTGGCAGATATCACTGCATGTACACTATTTCGGTGGTACAAACGCCAAATTACAGAAATAATTTTTAAAGTTACGGCTTGTACCATCACCAAACTGGACGGGAAAAGACAAATACTTTGTTCAGCAAAATGATGCTCCCAAAAATACTGTCAACAGTTGCAGAATGTAAATATAGCACCGTTGAGGGGTGAGGTGGGTACTCCCGGCGTAAGCCTGGGAAGAGTTTTAACAAGACTGAAAAAGCGTTTCCGAGAAATGCCTTTACACGGGGACCAGGCAAGGAAATTCTTAAGGGTCACTAAACCGCAAGGGAGTGCCAAAGCTTCTAACTCCAAGCTTATGTTCCAGCAGGTACCCATTAAAAAAGGCAAGTTGCTTCATTTTTTGCGAGTTACGCCTTGGCCTTGCTTTCAGCTTTTCAAGAAACAGGTTGTCTTTCAAAGTTACGTTGGGGAGCCCAACCTCGAGTCTTATTGGCTCACCATACACATCAGTAAAATCGAAAAGACTTTTACAGACCTTATTTTAGATTTTGAAGGCCCCAACGGCAAAAAAAAGATGCTTTCAAAAGTTGGATAGCAGGGTACGTGAAAGCGAAAGTGTGCAAAAACCATCCTCTACGAAAAAATAGGTTCGTGCGTTTCAAGTTCTACCAACTATAGCGCAATCATAACCACAGCACTACCCAGTCTCGAAAACGCCGTGAGGGTTTAGTGCAGATAGTCGGGATACATTCCTTTTCCATAATGTGGAATAAATTGGCAGCGCAAATTAGCCATGCCTATGGGCTGGAAAAAGATAGCGGCAGACCGCATTTGTTCGCTCACATTTAGATATCTGATTTTGCTGTTGTTGGGAATTCATTGCGCTCTTCGACGTGGTTTGTATCGCGGTATTAATATGTCTGAGAGTGTTAGAGAGGAGTCCAGGCCGAAGCCCTGAGCCACGTTTTCTTGCTGATATTACTTTAAATATGTTCTGCCGTAACAGAACGTCTCTAGACTTGGCCGAACTAATAAGCTCGGATAGACAATGTAAATGCATTAAACTAAGAGCCGTAAATCAGCGTTGCTCACATTGAAAAACGAGAAATAAAAAACTGACACCAAATCGAAAGACAATTTATACACAGGCAGG
Organism: Haemaphysalis longicornis; assembly: GCF_048455015.1. NCBI lineage: Eukaryota > Metazoa > Arthropoda > Arachnida > Ixodida > Ixodidae > Haemaphysalis > Haemaphysalis longicornis. Next base: position 142,317,956 of record NW_027526361.1, read on the forward strand.
TACGGCAGGTACATCAAAATTCCAGGGTCCCTAAGCCGGCTTACATGCTTGAAGTTGGTTATAAGTCTGGCAGTGCTTCCAACCAACTTCGTTAGTGGTACAACGTATTTCCGTAGCTTTCTTTGCTTTTGTTTCACCCCTCACCGAGCAGACTGCAGCACGCCAGAGCTTACTTCAAATTAGCGGTCTGCGAGGCTGGTGTGTGCCTGTTTATCTCGCGTGCCATACAGTAAAGCCCGCTTATATCGAACAGCGCGAGGATTGTAAAATAGTTCGATAAAGCAAAAAATCGTTGTAGAAAGTGAAGCAAAAAAAAACACTTATATGAGAGCAATCTTGCCGGCAGAGTCGCGATCTAACGCTGAGCACTTACCACACTGCAGTTCACTATAGATACGACACTTTCTCGGAAAGAAAGCATTAAATTATTGGGGCGGAAAAATTGCGTGAGTGTAGCCTGCTTCTTGGAGCGCAGCTTGTTGGTGGTGGCTGCTTGCTCCATGGTATCTAAACAGTCGACAAGCACGAGACCGATGCACTCAATGGCACTGCAGTATCCCCGTAGAAGGGTAACGACAGCGACGGCTTCGCTCGTGCTCGGAAGCGGTAAGGAGTCCTCGGCGTCTTCGACAGAGTGGCGACAAGCGTGGATACAAGCGAATAATGGCGAACCCATCGAACCGAGCAAGTGGGCGCAGCGAGTGGCGCGGACATGAAATTCTGTGACACCGCAGCCCGCAGCGCCCAATGTGGCGCGGGAGTCGCAAACGACACCCGCACCACCACTACGCGACTACGTAGTGCGGGAAAGCCCGCCGCATGCTTAGGAGAGGGAAAACGTCCCGCACGGGTGAGTTCGATATATTCATTGTGAGCAAAACCGCGTTCGATATAAAAAGTTTGATATTCATGTAATTTTTACCACAGTTATACGAGGGTTCGATATAGGCAATAATTCGATATATCCGTGTTCGATATAACCGGGCTTTACTGTACATTTAGATGTCGTGCATCACGTAATCTTCTGTACTTTTTTTATTACCAATTTAAAGTGCTGTGAATTTTGTAAATCTGCGACATTAGCCTCTAAACGTTCCCGGCTCCTGGCTTATACTCGAAGTGGGTACAGGCTAAAAGAAATATGTAACAAAAACGGCAAGTTTCGATGCACCGCTGGCAATGGGAGGAGATAGCGCAACGGTAGCGCATTGGGCGTGTAATGTGAAGACCTGTAATCGAGCCCATCGGCTCAGACGTGTGTTCTTTGCAGTAGCAGCCATTTGCTTGATTGTTCAATGATGGGGCTTCATAAAACGAGGTACTGCAGCATTCGCTCTAATGAAAGACTACAGTGCAGCAGTGCATAACCTACAGTGCATAACCTCCATGAGATCTGAAAGAAAACTGTGCATCAGGAAGTGCAAACGACGAACAAAATTTGAAGCAGTCCATACAATATTTTTTTTTTATATTTTTGCCGCCGTTTCGGCATATCACGTTTCAAGGAGAAGCTTGTTTGTGTAATTAGGCTTGGTATTTTCGTTTTTTCTGCGGCGATGTTTACGCCGGTGGTTGGGCTGGCGAGCATTCGCAGAACACCTCAAAGAGTGGGTAGAGCTTGTGTCGCCACTTGTAGGATCCCCGATACAATGGTTTAGGCACGGCTTTGAAAACGTGTCGTGGGGGAGCTCGCTGTATTTCTTGCAATAGGGTGCCTCGATTAACGCCCGTCGCCGCCGTGGCCTGTTGCGTTGAATGGTACAGTTTTAACGCGGAAAGAGAAGAATTATTTCCAAAATAAAAGAAGCTAAAAGACTGATTAGAGATATTATTATTCAACTTTTCAAGAAGCGGTCCGCACAGCAGAATGCTCAAGCCGAACGGCGGCCACCGGAGGAGTTCAAACATTTTGAGGAAACGTTCGTCCCGCTGCTCTCTAGGCTACTCTCATTCCTTTGTCGCAAACCCGGTGGGCACGCGTGCATCCTACACACCTTAATGACCCAGTGTTCATTACTCTTTGGAAGCTGACGATGACACCACGCGGAAAACTTGGCCGAGCCTCCAAGCATAACCACGCATTAACTTAAGCAAAACAAGAATAAGCTAAATTGGGCTGCACGCTTCGCTGTTCGACCTGTGTTCGCGCTAATTGTACGAAGCTGCCTTTACCTTTATCGCGCCAAAATAAAAATGCGATAAAACTTCTAGGAGGCTCACTCATGTTCACACCGGCGCAGTGCTCTTGCTGGCTACAACAAATCTGCTTTATGTGCAGTTTTCCGTCGGTTGTAGGATGACAAGGCTGCCTTATTTTGTTCTTCGACGGGTTCAAAAGTCTACCAGAGGGACTTAAATACAAGAAAGTACTTCTATCCCTAAAAAACATTAGCGTCAGGATAAAGCGCCATGAGCTTAGAAAGATGCCTGCGGAGCACAACTCCTAGGTGGTGTTTTGTTTTCTGTTGCTCAAACACCATCGCACTATGGGTGATAGTCCTGGGCTTCTATAGACATTCTACACGCGAAGCATTCTCTTTCTTGTGCGATCACTAGGCCGCAGAAGTGGGCGAATAAGTTGGGAAATTTTCGCCTACATACGAACTAAACTACGCTCGGCATCACAGTATAGACAGCAACACTCAACGGTAAAGCTGAGAACATCGACGAATAACAATCTAAAGGTCATTCCAAATTTTGGGGGCAAATGCCTGTTAATGCATTCATTATAACCCGCCTCTGACTATGAACGGCGAGGCTGTTCGGGAGAAGTACTACCCTAATTGCCCAAAATTCCTATAAACCATTGTTGTGTTATTTCTTGCAGGAAACGAGATCCTTCCGCCCATGACGAAAGACGCTATTCCAAAGGCAAGTGAGACTAATAATTGTAGTAGGTATATTATTGTTCTGGATACCTCGGCAAATCATTTCATCCCTGGGCATAATGATATACGTTTATAACAGCCAAAATGCCTTCACGTAATATATGCCCAAAACAGATGCTATATTTATTATTTCGGAGGTTGCCCCTGGGACCTGTATTGTGCCGGGGTACCCTATGAACGTGCGAGAGGAAAGTAAGTGTTCTAGGGTGAACGGAATGCTGAGCCCAAAATGTGACAAAAGGGAGTGTTCAAGGTATGGGATCTATAAAGCGTTGCATGCTTATTACGCAATTCTTCCGAAGCATAGCTGTATATTACCCGTCATAATACTTTAAAAGCCGTAGCAGTCCTACTCACTAAAGCAAATGTCAGCACCACTTTCTCTACTTCTACAAATTGTAGGCTACCGACGATTGCTTTGCACTTTGTGCGATAATGGATGACACTATACCTGTGGTTTAAAAAATAACTAAGGAGCACTTTATTGCATAAAGCCGAGACACTGCGGTTCAATAATCACAGCCCGACGGCAAAAAACTGAAAGTGGGCAAGGAGCTTCTTGTGGTAGCAAAAGCATAGGCATATTCGTTCCTTTTTTTGTTACACTCTGATGGTTTTCTGAGATGCCAAAGAATTCTCTTCGGAGAAAAACACAAAGCAGGACGCCATTTGATCTCCGAACTACTGCCCCATCTCTACAGCAATGGCGTACATCGGATGATAGACAACAAATTAAACTCTTACCGGCTAAACGCGCCTTGTCTTTTTTCTTACAGTGAACGCAAACGCAAGCAACCACCATCCTATGCTTAAGAAAAGCACAGGTCGTAATTGAATAGAGGTTGGCTTTTTACAACGTATAACAGATGTATTAACAAAGTTTCAACAATGAATTTCATCCGCAACGCATTTTGGTTGTCAACGCTGCACGCCAGCCTGTTTATCAATCTGCTTGAGGTATCCAGATCCTTCAATAAGCAAATTCTTGTGGCAGTTCATTTTGGAAAGCTGGACACCTAGTGAAACTGAAGTTTAAATGCTACACGGAGTCCTCGTTAAAACGACACCAAAAAAGTTAAATTCACAATGAGGACCGGCAATGTCTTGTGATAACAGATCCGATAACCCGAGAAGCCGGCCGGAATTAGGCACGCGGACGAAGAGAGGACAATGACAAAGAACAAGAGGCAATGTTGTTGGTAGAGCGAAAAACCATTAAACCTTTTTTATGTTCCTCAGATTACACTGATCTTAAAAATGTTGTCGCTTGATATATAGCATAACCTTCTGAAAATCTATGCTCACGTGGTGATGTAGAAGCTTGTCATTTAAACTATTCTTTGGTCTTTAAAATGGTACATAACACAAACGAATCTAATCAAAATGTATATGCATGTTATGCTTAGTTTATTTCTCAAGTCTAAATTTATGTTTTGAAGTGTACGCCAGTTTCATCGTGAACGTGTCCCAGCAGAACACCCACCGGTCCTTCATTTTCCGACACTCCGCACAAAAAAAAACGCCTCGCGCTTCAAAGACACGTTATTTGTTGTCCGCAGACGTGAAAATTATGGAACCCTAACCATGTATGGTTCGTTTGACAATATTGTTTCATTTTCTTGTAATCGGAGTTAATAATTTTCGCGCAGCATTATGGCAGCAGCTGCTTGAGGCTTGCATCCCCGAAAAAAATCGAGGCACACGGCAAACTGATGGTGATGTTAGCGAATATGCTCACCACTTAAAGTAAAAGCATAATACATACACAGTAAACTTTCTGGTTCAGGTAAATTTTCTGAACTGCATGTGGTGATTGGTTTTACATCGCTATGCATGAGAGTTGAATTATAGGTCTCCACGCCGTATGCCTTGGCTCAGTCAAATTTAACATGAAAGAGAAAAAAGCAACCAACAATTTCTCAGTCGTATACGTAGAAAGAAGTTTGGAGGTATCGTCACGATCTCAGTAGCGTTAGGACCAATCTCTTAGAGCTCGAAAGTTTCCTCTCCAGTGTAGGAGGCAGGCTTTCTCTTGCGTGCGGACAACCGCTGGAGCTAATAGCGGGCAGGAAAATGATTCCCTTGGCTGCCCTAATGACGTATCGGTGCTTCATTAGGCGCCATTCACATGGATGAGCTGTTGCCTTGATCACTCATACCGAAACCACTAATGGTCGTGCCATCTGTGGAAGACGGTCCACTTCACCATCGCAATTGAAGTTTATACGGGGGGTTTCCATTTTCTTTGAAAGCGCAGTCTGCGAGAATTTTCTTGGTTAATTGTCAGTAAAGGCAGTTTCAAAATTAAAAAAAACAGACGAGCGAATTTTAGGACAAAACGCTATGCAAATGACCTTTTTCCGTCAAGAAATCAATTATACAAGATTTTAGTTGCTACCATGGCAGTACATTTTCCATTGATGTTTCTGGTGACACATGAACTTCGCCTATCTGCTTGCTTGACAAGAGGAAAACCATCGTGCCAGGAGAGTTTAGTGAGAGGCTGCCTTATGATTTTGTGGAATGTTATATCGAACTTACCATTCATACATCACAAAATCAGGCTTCTGACTCGCACGCCCACAACAAAATTATATCTACGGCATTGTTTCATTCGTTCGAAGCAAACTTTCCAAATGGCCCATAAAAAGTACCTCTTCCTTTTCGGCCAGTCCTACCTAACACATCATATGCCTACGAACACATTAAAGTAAAGCGAGGTATCCATAATTAGGCTTGCGCCATGGTTTTATTATTGACCCCATTTGGTGCACAAATCGAAGAGCTATCTCCTACAGGAAGCACACATTGGTTTAAACCATACACTGCGGAGACGCCGTGGCCCGATAAGCCATTTTCGAGCCGCTTTGCGTGAGAAGAAGATTTTGCGTGAGAAGATTAGAAAACGATTCCTCCAAACACCTCCTCGACTGTCAAGAAGCGCTCAACGAGCAGCCATGCAAACATAATGTGTTCATTGAATTTGAACCATAGACAATAGACAGATTCAGCTGACCGTTTTCGGTGGGTCTCTCCGCTCCCGACGGTCCTCTCAGCACAACCGGAACGCCAGCAGCAGAAATGCTTTTAGCTAATGAATAACCGTATCTCCCTCCACAGGGAATCATTCGCCTCACTTCTCATGCCATGAGTTTGTGTAAACCAAGAATTCTGCCAAAATAAAATATAAGAATTGATATTTCGGTTTCTCAAATACATGAAAATACCGCGTTTTTGCCGTATTTCATTGTTTCTGACCGTATGGGTTAGTCCCTGGTACGTGAAATGGTCTTAAATATTTAAAACAAGCAGTTCAGTTATTCAATAGCAAAGCATGGCTCTATTTCTGGTACGGGAATAGAAGTTGGCTCGCACATTTTGCTACGTTTCCCGTTGCCCTTCTAAACTTCGTTCAAATATGTGACATCTTAATCCGAAAGCGCTTTTGCATTTTTCTAGCCCGTGTTTAAAATGAGTAAACATAGTTCGTAGTAGCATGCTCACCGAGCTCGGGGCAAGCATCTTAAAATTCTGTGCGGGAACCTAAACTGCACCGCCGGCCCGCTCAGCGAGCCCGGCGAGCGGAGCCTGCCGAGATCCGGTAACGCTGCCGTTGCCAAAACACGCCACGCACGCGCAATCGCACTCCCGCTTGATAACGAAGCAAAGCGGACCGTCACAGACGGTCAGATAAGAACCAGTAATGAAATATGCCGATCGTAGTACCGGGAAAGGTAGGCGATGGAGTCATTCAAGTTCCATTCGCGCCGTCCGAAAGTTTTCTACTTAGCAAATTAACGGGTGGTTTATGTGAAGTTCTCAGGAACGAAACTTCTGAGGGATAGCAAGGTGAGAATTATATAACAAGGTTAGCCTGATGTTGCGGTAGGAGCAGCTTGCGAAGTAGAATGCACTGCATAGTGTTGGCGACAACGCGACGTGCATACTGCCGATATCCTACAGAGGCCTCTTCAAGACAGTGTTTGTGTTCACTGTCGCCAAGAATATTTTTAACCGACAGCTGCAATTGCAACCAGCCTCCACACGCACCTACTATGTCGTCGTGTAATCACCTCGTGTAGGCTTAACAGTTTTTAGAAAATTTAAAGCCCGAAAAGGGCAGAATAGAAACACTGAACGAAATACAAAAGCTAAATTACATAACATCTCAAAAAATTATGTTGTTAAACTGCTTCAGTTTTAGTATAAGAAAAATCAGCCAAACGCTCATTGTGAGAACGCGATTAAAGAAAATAAAACAGTAAAATTAATAAATTTATTTTAACAAAAAAGCGCGGCGTTCTATTGCATATAACATAATTGTTGTTGTTATAAAGTCTAACAAGCATACCAGAAATAAAATATAATTGAACTCCAGAAATCTGTAAGAACAAGGAATGACATGGCGAAACGAGCCACCATATTAAAAAGAAAAGGAAGCCATTACATCAACATCATTGACACAACCTGATGCGGCGAACTGCAAGGTGTGAGACAACTGGCTGGGGACGGAAATGCTGAAGAGATTACTGCCAGGCGGGCTGCATATTTGAGGGCCAGTGTTTTTGAAGTTGAGAGCTCGGTCGTCGTCATGGCCCCACCGCGAAGTGTTGTCTGTTTGTCATCCTTTCGCCCAGACGCCACTTCTCCACGACCGCGACGCGGTGTAGTGACAGTAGGACATTTTTCGCTAAAACACGGGACGCGTGAAGGCTTCCTGGCTACCCCTTCTTGTAATGGCACCTCGTAGATCCTTTTCAGCCCAGCTCGAACTAAAAACCACATTACTGCCTTACGAACCAAATTTAAATCAACCCCTTCACAGCCTTGGGCAAAAAATGCTGTATCACAGCTCAAACCTTCCGCAGTAAAATGTTAATATGAGATTATAGACAGCTTATTTACGCTTCTGGACGAAAAAGTACCGTCGCAAAAAGGAGTTGAAGAGCCGTAGCGAGGAGGGTAGTCGTCACCCTAAGAGCCCCTTAAGTGTCATTTTGGCGGTTAGAGGTAAAGGAGATGGCCTGAGCGATTGTCAAAAAATTTAATGTATCCAGACGAGGAGAGCGTCAGCAGTTTCGATTGACCTTTGAAAGTGTAGAACTGTGGCTTCAGGCACTATTAGGAATGGTTTCTTTGCCGAGCGGTACAGCTAAAGCAGAGTCTTGCAAGGCGCAGCAGAACGACTGAAAATCCCTCAGGTGAAACCTTGTTTATTTATTAATCTATGTAGAGTGCACTGAAATTTATTGGTTTTAGTGTGCATATCTTGCGCGTTTTGCTGCACGGCCTGAGTGGCAGCATCAGTAAACACGCACGAGCGTTACGCTTCGACCCATGAAATAATTCCAAGCGTTCACCCCAACTGCAGAACGGTGCCACCACACACATCCTGCACTTGCAATAAGTAATCGCAAGGTAGCTCAGCCACAAAAAATCTTCTCTATGCCCATCAGAAAATTTAGAAACTTGCTCAAAATTATTTCCTATTTTTCCCGGTCTTGAAATTCTTTGGCCAAAGAAATTACGTCATTACAGAGCTGTAGCGCCTATTTGTCGGGTTTCCTTCAGTTGCAGCAATGAAGGCATTTGAAAGCCACCTTACCAATAAAGCCACATAAGGAAGCTCCAAATGGAAGGCGTGTCTGCAGCGGAGAGCAAATCATGCAAGGTCGCTCCATGCTGTAACCGGTGTATATCGAAGAACAATTGAAAAAAAGCAGCGCACGCAATCCAGGGCTATGCTTGATAAGCGGCATTACCTGCTGATCAGAAAAAATCAGTACTCCTGGTCGTCACCAAACATAACAAAAATCAGGCTCAGGAACAACTGAAAGACTACATAAACGGCATGCTTGTTGCCCAAAGACCCAACATTAAGCTTCTATGACTGACCATTCAGAACAACGGCAAAGCTAACCTAGCACTGCGCGCAAAGGGCCTTCTGAAAATTATTGGTAAAACATATCTGGATACTGGCATAAAGTACGCGGACGCAAGTTTCTAAACAGAACAGGGGTCATAAGGGTTTCCAACAGGGAATAGGGGCTTGCCACAGCAGCCGCAGAAAGAAAACTGCTAAAAGCAGGTGACCTTGAATGAAGAGCAATAGCAAGAGCCATTGGAAGCTGCACACAAAAAGACTGCAATAATCATCAGCGACTCGCAAGTGGTGTGTCGCCAGATCATTCGCAACTAGCTGAACACAACCATGTCACACATAATAGAAACGGTAATACAGAATGGCTGAACTCGATTCAGGCTGCTCTGGGTCCCCTGGCATGAGTGCATCCCTGGAAGTGAGCGCGCTAATGGCATCGCCCGCAAACTCAACACTCAGGTACCAGTGGATAATCATCCGAGGGCAATTCGCTGCTCAGGCAGCCGATATATTGACACAAGAACAGCTCTTCGGGAGGCACGCCTTTCCAGAGAGCTGTTTCCGGGACCTCAGAGCAGACTAACACGACGGCACTCAGCTAAACTTCGACAAATACAGACGCGGTCGCTTACCACTACTTATGTGATACACAAATTCTGAAAAATTGAGGGTGCACCTCGTTGCCCGCACTGCGGGGAATACCCGGACATGTATCACACGCTTTGCAATTGCACCCATAATCCCACTTTCCCGCCCATACCTCCGGCCACCTTCGCCAAGTGAGGGGTGTGGCTGGCTGACTCAACCGCACAAGGCCAACGACAGCTCACGCAGCGGGCCGAGTTGGCCCTCAGGTCCGTACCCGGAGACCCAAACTAGGGGCACCTACTCTTAATAAAGTAATCTCTCTCTCCCCCTCTCTCCACGCTGGGGATAACTATACTTTTCCCTGTGCTTCCAGACGGGAAGAAAACTGTTAAAGTGCTTATCGGAAGGGTTGCATAGTCCCTTCAAAAATCCGAAGTAAATCATCGGTCTCTAGGCTAGCTATATGCTCGGTTATTGACCCGCGTGACCGGTGTTTTAACACCGGGCCTGTTGCCAGTCTCTACTTAAAACGGGCTGTTTTTGCTCGGTTTCTTTGGCAACCTGCACCGATTATTTTTTTGCGTTATAAACGTCAGTTCAGCAACTATGACGATCATTATGCGTGGGCGGGCAGCGCAAAGACACGGAACCACCGAAAATACCTGGGCGAGCACGGTCCCGGAGAAAGAGGGAGTTGAAAGGGGTAATAACGAAAACAAATGCTGCCGCTGAGAGACGGTTAGAGAAAACGAGCAACTAATCTAAGCCGCTAAGTGGAATTTTAAATGTATAATCGGGTCCCGCAAATAGGCGAAGTCGAACATATAAAATTTTAAATTTTATCGTTAGGGTCATCACCCTCAGAAAATCCTACAGAGACAACAAACCAGCGGTCCCCTGCACAGATGCTGCCCGGTACCCTCGAAAGTCTGCGCATGCCATCAGCGCTGTCAACAACCATGGCACAGAACTCACGTCGGCCACAATCCCAGTCCCTGACACAGAGTCTGCAGAGGAAATTGCCATCGCCCTCGCTGCTACCACGGGCTCAGACTACCTCACTGTGATCACAGACTCCAAAAACGCCTGCCGCAATTACCAACTAGGTCGTGTTTCTGGTCAAGCCATCCGCATCCTGAACAATCTGCAAAGCCCACCCGAACTCCGCATAGTCTGGACCCCAGGCCACGCATCCCTCGAGGGGAATGAAGCGGCACACGCCGCTGCCCGCGAGCATACCTTCCGGGCCTTCCCTTCGTTGGCAGACAGATCGATGACCTCCAGCGATGACATTCCAAGAAGATACAGGGATGTCCTCGCCCATTACCGACTGCAGCGCCGCATTTACCCCCCACCACACCCCAACATGACCAGAGAGGACGCCATTACCCTCAGACAGCTGCAAACTAACACCTACCCCCACGGAACACTACTCCATGCCATCTACCCAACAACATACACTCTGACTTGTCAACACTGCCCCACACCCAACACTCTCTACAATATGGTCTGGGAGTGCCGACAATCGCCATCATTAACCCCCCAACCAAACCCAACACTGGAGCAGTGGGAGGACCAGCTGACCAGCTCACGCCCTCAAGACCAGCAACGACTGGTGGACAGGGCCCGCCGGGCAGCCAAGGACCAAGGCTTCCTGGACTAAGGAGGCCTCCCACAACGAAAATAATACAGCTGAATAAATGTTTATTCCTCCTTCTCGTTATCGTTAGGTGTTGTTGATGTGCTGCCATGTATCGCGCGAGTATGTTTGTACAAAAATCAAATACATTTTGTAATAGGCACTGCACAGTTTTTAATATTCGTCCGGTGGATTCAGATGCAAAGCAGTTCTTTCAATAGACCAAGTATATGCGGTTACTTCTTGCAGTGCAATAGCGAGGGTAGCAATTCTTCTGGCGTACTCGCAAATCTTGCCGCCATTATTTCGAGGGGCTACAATGGTTGCCAGACCAGGTGTGCCCTCCCCGCTAAAAGAGTGGCAATAAGGGCTATTGCTATTGTAGGGTGGAATGCGCATACCGCACAATACTTTGGTGAGTTTACTATTTGTAAGGCGACTTCACTCTACGCATTCAGAAAACTTTCAATATACAAAACCGCAGTATCAGACATTCACGGTGCCATGTATTCTGTGTTTCAGCTAGTTCGTCATGAACCAGATTACTGTGTACGCCATCATGCCTTCTGCCACATCATTCTCCCACATCAATCATTGCTACCAATCTGCTTAGTACACTTTACCGAGGCTTTTAAACACACTGGAAGGAAATATGTTTCTACAATAATAATTCCCAAGAAAGTGTAAATGAAGCTGATTTTGAGCCTTTGTTGCAATCGAATTTAGTCATTACTAAGGATTTACATGTACTCTTGGTTACCGCTTTGTCGGTTTACCAGCGTCCCTTCGTATGGGTTTTTTTCTTTTCTATAGCTGCTTCATTTTATAGTAATGTACCGGACTGATATTACCGTTACTATTTCGTAAAAATGTCTGATTAATATAGTAGTTTCGTTTCTGCGTGCTACATCGGCATAAGGGGTGCTCTAGCTTCAAAGCGCAGCTGTTTTTCTTCCGTCCTCTCTCGTATTGTGTTTCCCACTGTACAGAGAGAAATAAATAGCTTACCTACCAGCCTATCTATCTGAGCAATACAAAAATCTCAGTCGCTTTCTGTACAAACGTTTGGTTGATTTTCTCAAGGAAAACGCTCAAACATGGAATTGCATTTCAAAAGAGAAAACTATGGCACCTTTTCCAACTCTAATACAACCGTTTATACCCCCCCCCTACTCCCGAAGGACCGGTTTTTTATTTATTAGAAAGGTGGCAACCCTACCGGTTTCAAGTGTCGAAGGTGCGTGCTGAGTAGGATGCGTGTGCTTGTGTTGTAACACCCAGTGTGCGCAGTGCAGATGGTGTTTGCTTTTGATTGCATTCAGTGTTAGTACGCAGGCAGGTTACAGTATAAAATCATCCGTAAAATTAAGTGCATGCGGGTACAGTAAACTTTTATTTCGAACTTGTAAGGGACCATAAAATTGTTCGAATTAAGCGGCGTTCGAACTACTGGCGGGTGCTAGAATGAAAGAACATGGAGAAACGCTGCGCGGGCAGAACGCAAAGCAACCATCTCTCGACGCGTTATTGCTAGTAAAGCGCTACTACCCATTTGTGGGGACCAGACCAGCGATGACGGCACAAACAAAACCTGCAACCGCATGCGCCGGAGCACTGGCGCGGCGGCGCGGCGCCCGTTGCGGGAGCGAAACACGCTGTTGCAGCAGCGTAGCGCGTGTTTTTCTGCTTCGTTGGTTTGCATCGCAAGTAAATTATATTTGCGTTTGATTTGCAGCTCTTTGTAATCACTTTGGGCTCACGTCTGCCAGGAGCAATAGAAACCAGGGAACCCCAGTTCGACTTAACATTTCTAGATACCCACGCATCAAATTATCCGGACTTTTCTCCATTGAAATATACAGTGCTTTGCCTGGATCAGGGCGTCAGTTCGAATTAACCGAGGTCGGATTATCGAGTTTCCATTGTTCGTTATGACGACTACTGCAGTTTAGCAGGATCGAAATTTGGGCGAGTGCATGTTGAAAATAGGTGCGGAAAAAAAGTTCGACAAAGAAGGAAATGCCCAGGTAGCGTGTGCTTCTGTCTATTTCCTTCTTAGTCAATGTTTTTTCCGCGGCTATTTTCAAAATGACTACTACAGAACGAGCGCCACTTGTGAAATATTTATGGAATTCCGGTTTACTCTAGACTCAGATTAACTGAGATGTATACAGGTCATGACCGCATATTTTCCCCTTGCTGGCATGGGGAAACAATCACACGACATTGCCCTCGTGAATATGAATTGTTGTGCTGCTTAGTCGTGCCAGTAGTTTCTCGTCAGACAAATATTTTCGCTATCTTCCTGTAGAAATGATACCTTGTAATAGCAACATATTATAGTTTATGTGATATAATGCATACAGGGGAAAACGGGGCAAAATACATTTCAAGCATTAGGCACAAACTGGTCCGCGCTAACTCTTTATTATAATTGACGATACCATCGTTACAATTGCGGCTCTACAAAAAAGGCAGTACCAGTGCACTGAATGCTACAGTAGTTGCCATGGTGTAGCCAATAAAAGTAAAATATTGTTACGTTGTACTTATTTCCAGCGTCTCCGAAAAGAAGCTGTATCGCACGCCCACATTTTGTTCTACAACACAGTAACGCTATAATTAAACGACACGTCATATTTTTCTGTGAAACCGAAACGGCTGCTTCGCCTGCGGTTTATCGCCGAGCGCAGACGTGCTATGGGAGCATGCACTACAGTGTAAGGGAACCACGGCACTAGGCGAGGGTTTCACGGCTGCTTCGGTGGCGCTTGATCCCTCAGTTTTACCAACAAAGGCGCTCTAGCTGAGCCGCCTGTGCGTACCGCTCCGCAAAAGCAAAATGATAAATCCAATCATCCAATGAATCCACTAGAGCTGGCGTGCGGGCTGCGATATTTGAAGCAAAGTCAAACTATTATCAAACACGTTGTGCATAGTCTTTGTTTTAACTCGGCACCACTAGTTTCTGAAGTGGTGAATCTCGGCCCTTTTTTATTTTTATGAACAAAAGGGGGTAACGAGAGCACTTTTTCGTGCCAAGTATAATTTCCCTATTTACAGGAGTGGATACTCCTCGCGGCTACTTTCGTACTACGCTGCTTACTGTAAATTCTAGTTTCTATTTTCACGGCTTGTAAATGCCTAATTCGATTAAAAAATTACAATCTGCGCAGGAAACACTAGCAGAAACATTGCTTACTATCAAAAGTGCAGTATGAAACTGAAATTCCCTTGTGGGGTTTAAATCGATTGTTCCGCTCACATTATCGCCAATGTCACAGTTGCGCCATGGATGACTGCGACCCTCCAATCGAAAGCTGTCTGGGACCTTCCCTGATTAAGGAGCAGCTACCCCTTTCCAGAGAATCTAAAGCGCATTCTGTCCACTCTGATTCAGCGGTGTGCCCTGTTGCGAAAGAGATTGGGCTTTTAGCTCATCCCCTGCCTTTTTGTTACGTCATTACTGTGCCTCGTTTCCTGTATGAAGCTGTTGAGAAGTATGGGATGGGCTCTTCGTTGCGAAAGAAACACCTCTTTCGGGGACAGACCACTCAACGGAATGACAATATCGTGTCTTTCGGCCCACATTGCGTACACTTTATTTGTGGTTTGGTTCGTATACCAAGGACTGGTTTGTTTTTCTGATGATATCAGTCACATAAAATAGTATTGTGCTCCCATGTTTTTATCATTCAGCCAAATGGTGGATAAGGAGTTATAATTAATTTTAGGAAACCGAATAACCACCGTATATTTCTAATATACATAACCTCTAGGCGCATCCAACAGCCGAACTATGATCACGCAAACTCCAATTGCTAAGTTTTCATCCGCGCAAAGTACACAATCACCGTTTGAATAACGTCGTAAATACGAAAAGTGCCCAACAATTCTTCGCTTGCGAAACAAAAACAGTAAAAAAACGACTAATATTTACAGGTGTGGTCGGCAGTAATTGCAAGATTGCGTTTGATTTGTGCCACGCTAATAATAACGTAGTGAGTTTTATTTATGAGAACTACAATACATTGCGAAGTAACGTGAGAAACGCCCATTTATATAAACTTTGGGTGACCTCGACAACTACTCAATGATCATCTCCAGTCATACCCTGCCA
The DNA here is from genome assembly GCF_048455015.1 of Haemaphysalis longicornis. Lineage (NCBI taxonomy): Eukaryota > Metazoa > Arthropoda > Arachnida > Ixodida > Ixodidae > Haemaphysalis > Haemaphysalis longicornis. Next base: position 142,333,072 of record NW_027526361.1, read on the forward strand.
GCCAACCTGGTTCCCCCTTCTGTAGCTTCCATCCTTGAAAACCTGTTTCAAACTCACTAGATTAGTACTCTGACACTTTCCTTTTAGAAACCTTTGTACGATGTGTAATGAATGCTTACATATACTTTTAAACAGTCTACAACAATATATCATGCGTCATTTTCTTAGCTACCATGAGAAGATCTTACCTTGGAAGCACTCACCTTAGGCGTCCCTTTGTCGTGACGCCCAAGGTGAGAAGAAGTTTGGGGATATGTCCTCATGAAATCTCGAGCGGGCAGCGAGATAGAGGTCTTTAGTATCATTTTTAATATATTCTATCCACGCCCAATGCTGTCGGCCCAACAAATTTTAGAGATATTGAAGGCTAGAGAGAGACTGAGAAATCATCATAGAGAGAAATTAAGGAAGCTCTAGCGGTGATGCAGTTAAGATGTGATCGTATGTTGACACACCCTCAACAGGTAGGAGGAGTAGCAGCTATTGTTTGGTAACAACTTCAAAATGTGTCGGGGTATACATAGATCTGCACTGCTGATTGAAGTGTCATTGTTGTGGATGCATGTTTAAGCTACTTATCTAGAATGAAGACTCCTGATCCTGATGCTTCCATCCGGCAGTAATTGCTCATAATAGCTACTCTTATCAAGGCTAGAGCCATACGCATGCACTAACGTGCACACATGCACACATGCAGTGAAGCACCTACCAGTCAGTTTTCCACTAGCCGTTCTCGCACTAGAGGATTTCTTCTCTGTGAGGACCATCATGAGCAGGTGTTTGTGATCTTAATAGCGGTAATTTTCCGGGGCAGGTGTTTGATTTTAAAGATATTTATAGTAGATAAATTCCGCCAAATGTTTTTTGCTCTGCTCCTACAACGATTTTCTTGGCTTAATAACTAAGAAAGTAATGCTTTTGTGCGGCTTTTATTATTATTTTGCTATAGTCGCTCACCGCAGCATCCCCACAGCACCAATTGTAAACTGCGACTATGATTTTCGGCGCAAGATTACTGTTCTTCAACTAGTTTTTTTTTTGTTTTGCATAACCTGAATTCTTAAGAACGAACGTCTTTAGAACAAAGTGGGTGGTTTGTTACAGCGTAATAGCGTCCTTGTAAGGAATTAGGTTAAAGCGCTCCCAGGGAAGTAGAACGCGGGCAGTAAAACACAGCTTGTGGGCTTTTTTAACTGGCGACTAGAGTGAACATGTGAAATATATTTATCGAGCCAGTTTACGCCAGTTAAACAACCAAACTCTCACCTCCTTCAAAGTTGTATTTATTGGTTGCACAAAATGGCGCAAAAAACGTTCCGAAGAAGGAATCGGTATAAAAATGGCAATTATAAACATGCCCGGACCAGATTAAACACGAACCATCAACGAGATTTACAATCAAATCAAATCAAATCTTTAATTCAACATCAGCAATTACAAGACTTCTCAATGCTTGAAGGGCCTAATCTGAAAGTATTGGCTCTGCTTGAGTGGGAGAGTTCCCCGAATACAAGACAAAAGTAGCAAGCTCATGGGACACATAAATGCGTGTAAATTTCACACATATATAAATCTAAAGTGCAATTAAACCAGCATGAAAATACACAGAAGTATACCGGCACATTCACGGGTAATTTTTACAAAAAAACAAAAACAAACACTCAGCAAAAGTCAATCTCTTCGTGGGTTTGCGCAAACAAAGGAAAAACGAAAAAAAAGAAAAATGGTTATAAACGTGGAATTGTTATCAATGTTTATAAACTTCACCTGACGTGTTCAGTAACTGAGGAAGCTGATAACGCAACATCTGGAAGCCATAATTGGTGCGGGAGTGGAGGGCAGTCCAAATATCAATATTACGCGTAGGGTGGTTTATCTTTTTCAAACTTCAATCGGCTATTGTGTTCCGGTACGTGTTCTTTTTTTGGAGACATGCTCTATACCGGTGTAGTAATCGCATCTTATAGGGGTGATTTGCAGGCGTAATTGGTAAGGACCTGAATATTGGGGCTTTGTGTGCGTCGTAACGGGCATCTGACATATGCGGAGTCCATTTTTTTGTATTATTTTCAGTTTTGATGGGTTTGAGTAGGCAGTGGTACCAAACACCACGTGGCAGTACGAAATGTTGGATAGAAATAAGTAGTTATAAATTATCATCGTAACCTATGGTGGTACAAAACAGCGAATCCTAGATAGCTTGCCTGTTATCCTAGACAGTGTGCCTGTTGCTTTATCGACATGTAAAACCCATAGCATGTTTTCTTGTATTATCACGCCTGTGCTTTTTACCTAATAGACGACTTAAATGCACTCTGCATGAAGAGTAATTGGGGGTAATGAGCACAGGGCTTAATTTTTTTACCTGAAAAATACAGAATACAGACAATACAAATTAATTGTTAAAGAAGAATTGTTGCTCCAGGAATATATTCACGGAAGAGTTTGAGTTGGCATATTGTTGCTATATCTGGAATATTTAGGCCACAAAAAGAAGGGCTAAATCGTAAGCATAGATAAAAAATTAGGTATTTTGATCAATGAGGACATAATTGCTAATATAATGGTTTAATAGCAATGAGCCAAGTATACCGCCCTGTGGAACACCTGACCGAATGAGCATTGTATCGGAGTGGTAGCCGTTCGCTACAACCTGCTGTTAACTGTGCTCTAAATATGGCTTTAAAAGTTTCAGGAAGCATCCCCGAAAGCCGTAATGCTGCAGCTTTAAGCATAAAGATTCGTGAATAAATTATTACAGTGGAATTGTTTTGAAATATTAAAAATATTCTGAGGGTATAACAACGTAAAAACACATAATAAAATGCTTCAGAGAAAAGCCCAAAATTAAACAGCATCAATTGAGCCGTTGCAAAAAAATATTGCAATAGTTAGGCGTGTTTTCAACAATTATTTCAGAGCAGGTCAAGAGGGCTGCATTACGCGATACCTTCGAACCTTGGAATTACTTAGGCATCCAAAAATCTGGTTTGGAAATTGAACTTTCGTGTCGTCATTGTGTTAAAAAAGATGTCTGCTGAATATTTTGTCGAACGTAGCATGTGGGGCTCGCCGGAAGACTTCCGACATATGACATTTTACGCGAAGGTATTTGGCGTTCACCAAAGGACTTCTGATATAATATCACGTTTTACGCGAACGTCTTTTGCAGTTATTGTGGCAATGCTTGCTGCGAACAACCTTTCTAACTTATTCGATGAAGCTTAGGCTAAACAAAAAACGGCATATTTATTAGGCTTCTAGGCCTTAGTGCTGGCGGTGTGTGAGACGCGTAATGGTTGGTGCCAGCCTAGTATATGTAAAAAAAAACATAGCAAGGGCATTTCCCAAGTGCCTGTTAGCTACCACCTTTTCAAGTACCAGTCGGCGTTTCAGGAATTGCGGGCATGCTGTGAAAAAGTGCGACAAAAAATATACACGTCCTGAAGACTTCGACAGGCGTCGCGGAAATCTACTCAAACATTTCCCCGCAACATCTCACTTGCAATCACCCAGCCACCCATTGGGGCTGCGCAGAGAAGTGCACTGGGCTTCGCTGAAAGCATTTTTGTTCTTGCGTGGTCACTCTAAGGGAATGTTGTGATGGTGAGGTAAGCCTACTACAGTTGGCGTTTTCACTACTTTTCATGTCTCCAACCGAACAAACCTGAGACCCCTCGTGTCTTTGTTGTGCCAGGAGTCTGACAACGAACGTCCCATGGTTTGAAGTGTTAGTCCGCGGTTTTTGCAAAATTCAAATGTTGTTCGAACCACACGGCATACATCTTGCGGAGATATAATATTAGAAGAAAGTGAACAAAGCTCCATTTAAATACCTCGGAACCAGAAATATCTCCGTTGAATATTCTCCACCAGATTGAACTAAGTGGGAAATGATCTCCGAAGACTATCCACCAATTTGGAGTGACCTCTTATCTTTTTCGGGGATTTTACTGCCAAAAGTACTTTTCCAACGTGGGAGACAGTCCTGGGCCTCACGCCGAGTCCTACCCGCCCGGTCTGACCAGCCGCGGTCGAAACCCTACGATGTGATACCACCTGATAAAGGATGTGTGGGATCACCCGGTACAACACCAAAATCAAGTTTAATCACTGAAGCGTAGCTTCCGGGCGGCTGGAAGTGCTAAAATAAGTCAAGTGGTGCTTCTGTGTATACTCCCCTTACTCAGGCTAGCAGCAGGCAGAACGCCTTAAGAAGCAGCGGGCATGATGACTAAGATCGAGTCTTTCAAGAAAAGTGCAAAGGGGTTATTCACCAATCGGAAGGCAGCCCAAACCCTGCAATTCTGAAGCAGCTCCTAACAGCTCCGCCAGTACATATCATACTATACACAAAAATGATGGGGAACTCCAGTGTAGCGATTATCACCTTTGCAAGAACCTACATACCCCTCACGGTCACCCTAGATGATGGAGTCCACCGATGAAAACCGCATTACCCGAAAGCTCAGATATGCTATAACTGCCTAGGACAAGGACAGAGAGAAGATGTACATACCTGCTCAGCGCTCATCAGGTGTCCCAGTCACGCCCATTCAACAAGTACAAGGCTCACACGTGTGTCATCAAGTGTGTCAACTGAACCGAGGCCTCTGAATCTAGCAATACTCTCTACTACGTATTCCCTCCCATGTTTTCATAAAATATTATCTCTCTCTCTTTCCCGTTTCAGCGCATACTTACAGCATAAATTATGTGTCACTTCTATGTCGTGTGTGATGGTAACCAATCTTTCCAATAGTGAAAATTTGAGGAATATCTTCTGTGTGGAACGTGCCGTTTCACAAACATATACATCATCATGTCCTTAAGAATCATCACCTGTACTGTAAAACCATCCTCTGAGCTTATCTCTTGCGAATCTAAAACTAATGTTTTGGAAAATTTATGCCTTAGAAGACGTTCCTTGATGAATACCCTTAAATAACAACTGCTACGTCTTAAGGAAGTAAAAAATGTTTCCTGTGCCAATAAAAGGCGCCCTTTATCAGTGGCTGTAAGAAAAGAGATGATGAGATAATCTCTAGCTTTAAGTAGTTGTGACCCCAAAAGCGACAAAAAATGGCAACGTTGCCAGTCCGTGGATGATAGCGAGGGTGCGGAGTACGGGGACTCGAAATGACATCCAAGTTGCGCCCCGAGTGATATCCGATTTGCGCCCCGACGATCATTCGATTTCAGCCGTGAGTTGCATTTTGATTTTTCCCTAAAGGAAACTGCAACTGACAGCTCAACTCGAATTTCGCTTGATTTTCGCTTGGTGGTGGTTTGCGCACGGAGTAACACAAACGGACATTGGCAGGTCCTAAGGTACTACGCAACGTTGCAGGCGAAGGATTCAGCCGTTTCACTCACGGTCGCAGCATAATGGGTAAGACGACTGACACTACCTCTCCCTGGTCTACCAGATACATGCTCGAATCCTGCCGGTGCCTGTGTGAATTTTTGCAATTGTAAATGTTATGCGCATGGACGCGGGCGGACATTGTGCGGTACTAAGGTGCTCCGCATCTACAATTCGGCTTTTGGTTGTTAGCATTAGATCTCTAATAGTTAGGTGGCTATAAAACACCTAGCAGCAAAGCGCGAGCTCAAATGTGGAACAAATTATAGAAGTATGGAATGCGAATGACCAAAGACTGCGATCTATATTTAGGCGGCTTTAACCTAAACACAACCGCATATTTGTGGCTGGAGGGCTCATCGCTGATAAAAAAACACTGTGCGCCCTAAGAAAATCATTTATTTCAGCATGGAGGTTCTACACAAAAACGGAAATGCACCGCCCGTTTGGAGCCGTTCTCCTAACATATCAGCGTCCCTTTGAGAAATTCAATGCCTGCGGTTTTCTCCTCTACCCTGGTGCAGTTTTGGGTAGCCTGTTTTGTTTTCCATCCTCTGCTGTTCCCGACCTACGCATTTTCGGCACTTGGTTGTTGAGGCGTAGAGATTCTTGCTCGGCGGGCGTGGAAGGCACGGGAGATTCACCGTCCTCGAATAAATGGAAAAGTCAACCATCACTGCTTGGAGCTCGCGGCAGTTTCTTTCGGCGACCACAGAGCAATGGGGTGGACTGATGTAAACAGCGTTAAAAAATCTGAAACTTCCTGCTGGGGATGGCACATTTATGGGTATTTTTATGGTTGACAGTAACAAAACGGAGTAAGTTTATGGTTTGCAAGGCTTTCATTGAAACCAAGAGTAACGGCAAGTTTACACGGCCTCGACATTCAGAACGTAACAATGGCAGTGTCACAGTCAGTCTCATACAGACGATAGCAGATTGTACAATGTTGCGGCTTTAAAAAATGGATTACATGCGAATCCTATATTTCGTTGCTTATGATGTCTAAATTCGCGTATTTTGACCGAGGACTACAACAGGAAGATTCCACTGCCTTTATAAAAATATATTCATAATATTATTTCACAAAAGGATAGCGTCTTTCTGAAATTTCAACTATTGTTTCACGCTTATAAATATAAATTACTGCGGGTATTACGCGTTCCATACATAAAAGCTTTCAGCATTACACGATATTGAACGTGTGTGCGGGCACATTATAAGCTTGTTTATCAATGGGCGAAACAGTTTGCATGAAATGGGCAGGAATATACAGGTTGTCTTTCCCCAGCACAGAACATATTCTCAATGACACTTAAAAATACTAAATACTGTCATCTAATGAGACATAAATAATGACACTTAAATACTGTCCAATTGCACGCCGCTAAATTATCTATGAAGTTTCGCTTTGATTTTTTCTTGGTAAGATTTTACTTCACATATGTTTTTGTAGTTCTGATGGAATTGCTGTACATTACTGCTTAGAGTCTATAGCCTAGATATTCAATTGTATACTGTGACCGTCTAAACAGTAATGGTTATGCAGCGCGTTTGGTAGACCTATCGGTGTTCGGTATATATATATATATATATATATATATATATATATATATATATATATATTGCAAGATGGGTTTATTGCCGAAGTAAATGCAGCAGGATGCTCACCGAAGGCTGTCCAAAGCAAGCGGGCCACACGGCTGGATCTCACGCGCTCTTGTCGCGCTCCACGCTGATGATGATGCCTGCCCAGTTCACCGGTGCTTCATCTTCCTTGCCGTTATTGCAGCACGGTCAATCTCCTTGCAAGGGTAGGAGATAGTTAGCATAGAGCCGTTGACCGGTGTTACCTCTTCCGCACTACAATCACACCCCGCGGCGAAGGGAGCCACCCTGGTGACTTATGGGCACGCCACGATAACAGGGTCATAATAACGCTTGAGGCGTTGCACGTGGACTGTCTCGCGGCCTCAGCGACGGATGTCTGAAGACGCGGTTAGCGGCTCGACAAAGGAATTCACAGGCGACGTGCGTTCGACGACGCGGTAGGGGCCGTGGTACTTGGATAGCAGCTTGCTGGAGAGACCAGGAGTTGTAGTCGGTATCCAAAGCCATACCAAGGACCAGGAGAAAAAGTCGCTTCTGGGTGGTCGCCATCACGATGATGTTTTTGGTGTGTCTGATCTTCAGAAGTGAAAGCGCAGGCAATCTGGCGGCATTCTTCGGCGTGGCTGCTTAGTCGAGAAATAGTCGCGTGCTCTCAAACATCAGGACGATAGGGGAGAATTGTGTCGAGAGTGCAGGATGGTTCATGACCGTACTGGAGGAAAAAAGGAAAGAATCCTGTGGTGGACTGTACCACGGTGTTATATGCGTACGTCACAAAGGGAAGAATCGCGTCCCAGTTCGAGCGGTCGGAAGAGATGTACTTTGCGAGCATATCGCCAAGAGTGAGGTTGAACCTCTCCGTCAGCCCGTTCGTCTGCGGGTGGTAGGCAGTAGTGGTGCGGTGAGTCACGTTGCATTTTTCTACGAGAGCTTCTATCACTTCCGACAAAAAGACACGCCCTCTATCACTTAGAAGTTGATGTGGTGCTCCGTGACGGAGGATGAAACGATGTAGTAGGAAAGAAGCAACTTTGCTCGCCGTGGCCGCCGGTAGCGCAGCGGTCTCAGCGTAGCGCGTAAATTGGTCGATAGCATTCACAGCCCAACGGTTGCAGGGAGCAGTAGCTGGCAGCTGCCCATATAAGTCAATGCCGATGCGGTCGAAAGGGCGCGCTGGGCAGGGTAGAGGCTGCATTGGGCTGGTTTGTTGTTGATGCGGAGACCTCCGACGCTGACAGTCTTCGCATGCCCGGATAAACTTCATCACAAAGGTGTACATGCCTCTCCAGAAATAGCGCTGTCGCAGTCGCTCGTACGTCTTGAGCACACCTGCATGGGCACAATGCACATCCGCGTGGAAGCTTTCACAAACGGCAGTCCGCAAGTTACGAGGGATCACGAGCAACCACTTGCGTCCTTCTGGCCGATAATTGCGGCGATAGAGATGTCCATCACGGATTGCGAAGTGCGCAGCCTGACGTCGCAACGCCCGGATCCTTCAGCGATGACAGCCAGTAAAGGGCGTGATGGTTTGTCCCGACATCGAAGGTACGGCCATAAAAGTAGGGACGGAACTTGGCAATAGCCCACACGATGGCCAAGCACTGTTTCTCCGTGACGGAGTAATTGGATTCGGCTTTCGTAAGCTTACGGCTCGCATAGGCAACGACGTACTCGTCAAATTCGGGCTTCCTCTGGGCAAGTAAGGCTCCCAACCAGACGCCACTGGCGTCAGTATGGATCTCGGTGGGCGAACGAGGATCGAAGTGTCGCAGTATAGGGGGTGCGGTGAGCAACCGACGTAACGTGAAAAAGGCTTGATCGCATGCAGGAGACCAGGTGGACAAGTCACAGTTGCTGCCTGGAGATTTGTCAGAGTTGCAATAACAGATGCAAAATTTGGAACGAGTCGCCGGAAATATGAACAAAGGCCAAGAAAACTGCGCAGGGCATTTAGAGTGGTCAGTTTGGTGAAGTCGGCAACAGCTTGTAGCTTAGCAGGGTCAGGAAAAACACCGTCCTTGGAAACCACATGACCAAGAATCGTCAGCTTTCGCGCCGCAAAATGGCACTTCTTTATGTTTAGCTGTAGGCCAGCATTTGTTAGGCACTGCAAAACGTGCTCTAGATGAGTAAGGTGGGTGTAGAAATCGGGAGAAAATATAACAATGTCGTCCAAGCAACATAAACAACTCTTCCACTTGAGGCCACGCAGAATATCGTCCATCATGCGCTCAAAGGTGGCGGGCGCATTACACAACCCGAACGGCATTACGATAAATTCGTATAACCCATCGGGGGTCACAAACGCGGTTTGTTCACGGTCGTCTCCCATCGGCACCTGTCAATAACCGGAGCGCAGATCCAGTGATGAGAAGAACTCAGCTCCTTGCAGATAGTCTAAGGCATCGTCGATCCGGGGCAGTGGGTAAACGTCTTTCCGAGTGATCTTGTTAAGTCGGCGGTAATCCACACAAAATCGGATCGATCCATCCTTCTTCGTAACAAGTACGACTGGAGAAGCCCAAGGGCTATTAGATGGCCGAATGACGCCACGCTCGAGCATCTGATCAATATGACTTTCGATGACAGACCGTTCTTTGACCGAAACGCGAAACGGTCGTTGACGCAAAGAAAGATGGGAGCCAGTGTCGATTCGATGAGAGACAGTCGTTGTGCGACCCAAAGAAGTCCTCTGATAGTCGAAGGTGGATTTGAAACGCTGAAGAAGAGTCAGAAGCTGGTCGCGCTAAAGAGGATCGAAACTGTCGTCTACGGCGGTAACGCAGGCAGCAGAGTCAAAAGGAAGAGGTCGGCTCATTGAATTAATATACAGAGCCGGTGACACATCCGGGAAGTCGACGAGGTGGCTGTGAATAGCTTCCACAAGCCCGAGGGACTCACCACGAAGCACAGTTAGAGGGGATGGAGATGCATTACAGACAGGCATAGTGCCAGCCCCATTATCGATAGTAAGGACGCCATAGGGAAGAGTGGTACCTTTGCGACGGGAAAAAAGAATATACGGCATAAACACGGCTGTTGCTTCGGGAATTGTGTCGCAGGTAACTGGTATGAGAACGGCAGAAGCTGTTAGAATTGTGCAATCATCGGCGGCGCATTAGTTGGAAGAAAGCGCAATACTCTCTGTTTCCGCGTCAAACAGATGAAGTAAAGCAAGCTCGGCTCGGGAACAGTCAATAATGGCGCTATAACGCGACAAGAAGTCCCACCCTAAGATGGTGCGATGGGAACAAGAGGGCAGGACGAGAAACTCGATGATGTACAGCTCATTTTGTACTAGAATCCGGGAGGTGCAAACTGCGAGGGGCTCGACGTGATGCGCTGTGGCAGTGGGGAGATGAAAACGGGAAATTGGCATCCTCACTTTTCCTAATTTGCGGCAAATCCTTTCGTTCATAGCTGATAACACAGCTCCAGGGTCAACCAAGGCGTAATTGGGTATTCCTTCCACCTGGACTGCAATCGTATTCGCGGGGACAAACAAGGGCTTCGGTATTTCGACGGCGCCGCAGTTCTTTCCTCCGGAACTGTGGCGATCAGTTTTTCTGCGGGGAATTTGGACGACGCCGCATCGGTGAGATGGAACGACGGCGAGGAGAGAAGGACCGACGGGTACCGGAAGAAAGTTCGTCACGAGAAGGCGGGGAGTAGGGCGGCTCGGAATGGACGTCGATGTAAGGGCGGCGAGCGATGTACGAGTTATCAGCGTAGGCCGGCCGTCGGTAAGCGTCTCCTGTCTGCGGAACCCCACGATGGCAATAACGTGCGACGTGGCCAGGAATTACACAGGAGAAACATATCGGCCGGTTATCGCGCGTTTGCCAGGGGTTGGTGTGGAGCGGCGGCGGGCGAACCTGAGTAAGATATGGCGGCGGCTGTGGGCGGCGGTGAGACACATAGGCGTTAGTCGGGGCCCGTGCCGCAACTTTAGCGTAGCAAAGTGGCGCCGCAACAGGCAAGGGCTCGGGAGCAGCTGGGATGGCTTCAGCGACTTGCTCCCGAATCATCTGATCGAGTTGCGACGACTGGGCAGGATCTTGTATCGACGAGGCCTGCAGCGATAAACAAGGCAAGAGCGAGATCTGCCTGGCGACCTCCTCCCGAATCAGCTATTTGATGCGCCGCAGCAGGGAGGGGTTTTTGTCGACTTCCATTACACAGAGTGGGTCGTCACATGCGGTCGTCGGCGACGAGTCAAGGTACGCTGCCTGCGCAACTCGTACCTTTGGCACAAGCTTACGACTTCGCTTACGTTTTGGAGGTTTTTCGCAAGCAGCATCTGGAACGCGTACTCGTCTAGGCCTTTAAGGATGTGCTGGATGGTGTCGGGCTCAGGCATTGACGGGTTCACGCGCCAGCAGAGACCTTCTACATCCTCAATGTAGCAGGTAAAGGTCTCACCGGCCTCTTGAGCCGGCTCTTTTAGGCGCTGCTCCGCGAGAAGCTTGCGCACCGCTGGATGACCAAATACGCCAGCAATATTCGTTGTAAATGCGGTCCACATTGACCTATCAGCTCGATGGTTCACAAACCACTGTTCGCCCACCCCCCTAAAGGAGAAACCCGCGTTACTGAGCTTCGTGACATCGTCCCATCGATTGTACGTGCTTACTCGCTGAAAAAAAGAAAGCCAGTCCTCGACGTCCTGGTTGTCCGCGCCACTGAACTGCGGTGAGTCACGCTGGGGGATCACGCGGGAGCAGATGACAGCCGGCGGGGAAGGTGACGTGGTGTGTTGGGCATCCCTAGGCATGGCTGACTCAGTGGGAGATGGCAGGGTGCGACTTCGGAGCTTCAGTTTCAAGGGTAGACGGGGTGAGCTGAGGCGGAGAACCCGCACACTCCACCAAACTGTAAGATGGGTTTATTGACGAAGGAAATGCAGCGCAATGCTCAGCGAAGGCAGTCCAAAGCAAGCGGAGCACACGGCTGGCTCTCACGCGCTCTTCTCGCGGCCACGCTGATGATGATGCCTGTCCAGTTAACCGGTGCTTCATCTTCCTTGCCGTTATTGCACGACGGCAAGGGTAGGAGATAGCGTAGAGCCGTTGACCGCTGTTACCTCTTCCGCACTGCAATATATATATATATATATATATATATATATATATATATATATATGTGTGTGTGTGTGTGTGTGTGTGAGTGTGGGTGTGTACATATATATATATGGGGGGACCCCTGTCTTTTAGAACAACATCCAATCATAGCGAGAGCATTCTTGATAAAGGCAGAAAAATGCATGGCATTAGAATCTGGTTAAACTGTTTCTTATGGATTCATATTGTCGGAAGTCACCTAACGGCAGATAAAGCCACGAATACCTCGGTTTCACGGTGGATAACATAGCTCATTCCATGGAAGGCCTGGAAACAATACACCGAAAGACAATAATTAAAGCATACTTCCCACCATCAAGACAATAATGATTCATATCGAGCAGCGCTCAATTGGTTTGTCTTTGAAGAAAGGCCACGTAGAACGATGTGCACATCGAGAGATGTTAGTAGTATTGCGATAGTCCATAGACCAAAGCTGAACAACTATTCACTGGATACGCAGATAAAAGATGTTTTGGCTCTGAGAAGCCAAGCTTACAAAAGATGAATAAAAGGGAAAGCTCTTCAAACAACTACATTTACTTTTTTGGTCAGAGACTTTCTGCGGCAACTTGGAGAAATACTCCATTTTAACTTTTGTATCACGTCATATACTTGAAGGTTTGGTCTAGTACACATTGCTCCAGCCTTTACATAGCTTGCTAGCTATAGATTTACAGCGTATAATACCCTCGGCAGCTATTGTATAGCGTATGCGCCCCTGAAAATTTCGAGCGTTTGTGACAGTCGGTACTACTCCTAATTTATCGGAATCATCCCCTAATATCACAATGTTCATAGATACCATGTCCTTAAGGAAGGTGACATGAAGGAGTTGAAAAATTACAGGCGGATCAGCTTACTGTCAGTCATCTGCAAGGTACTTACCAAGGTAACCGCTAGCACAATTTCTGCCACCTTAGATTCCAGTCAACCTAAAGACCAAGCAAGGTTTCCTAAAGGCTATTCAACAATACACCATATTCACACGACCAATCAGGAGACAGAGAAATGCGGGTTGTAGACCCAAACCCATATACATAGTCTTCATAGATTATGAGAAAGCATTTGTCGCGGTGGAAACCTCGGCAGTTATTCAGGCATTGGGGAATCAGGGTGCAGACGAGGATTACGTAAGTACGTGAGAATAGTCTACAATATCTACAACTTTTCCACAGCTAGCATAGTACTCCATAAGGAGAGCAGTAAAACACGCATAATGAAAGCCGTCATACACGAAGACGCAATCTATACAATGTTATTCACAGCATGTTAGCAAGAATTATTCAGGACATTAGATAGGGAATACCAGCGGATATATACAATAGATCCGCAGAGACGTCTTTCCCGCCTTCGTCTTCTTCGTCTTCGTACTCCCCGCTACAAAGGGTGTTCACTCTCTGATCGCATCTTATGGTTTTTTAAGCACAATATCTATGCAGCGAGCGTGACTGTTGAAGGCGCATTCCTATAAATGTATTCGCTCCAAACAATGATATTGATTCCTTAGAGGGTAACGCAGGGTACACTAAAATTAGTTATCATCTGTGTATCATATTACTTGGAAATAGAATCCACTCCGTAGTTAGGAGAAATAAAAAATGAGTTGTCTGACAGTGTTTTACTTCATTACATTGTACAAGAATGAACAAAGAACCCAGAAAAAAAGCAGAATTTACTTCTGGGTTCTAAGAAGTTTGAGAGGGCGGATACAGTTAGTATTCTTGACGTATATTTCTCCTAATGAACAAGTTATTATTTGCATTCAAAGTTGCCATCCGCAATTAGTGTCCTTGCACGCATGCGACGCATTCTCCCTACAAACGTAAAAATCCCGATCTTCAATTCATTATTATTAGTTATTAGTATGAGTATTACTATAAGTACAACTAATTAGTACTAATTAGTGTTAGTATTAGGTGCAGTACTGCAGCATAGTGTGGTGAACTACTGGTGTCACAAATTTACGCAAGTTGTGTTTACTGCAGAAAAGAGCCATACATGATATTGCTGCCCATCTTTATGCTTCTTTTACAAAACATCTCTTTGCACTGTGAGAAATTCTTCCAGTGTTTTGTTTTTACGATTATCGGTTGATGTGCTATGAAGCTCTGTTATGTATGGTACCGATACCGTGATACACTTTGCTAAGTAAAAGGGAAACTCAAGTTTTCGTGTAACCAAGCAAAAAGAAATTTCAGCTGACCCACACTAAGAACGACTTACGAAAAACAATATTTTTCTGACAAGCTACCTTCCCTGGTAAAGTTATTAAACCAAGAATATTTTAATCCTCCGTATAATCAAAACTGTCTAATCAAACGCTTCGCCAAGCTCATTTTATCTCGGGAATAGTACATGCCTCGGAACTCTATTCCCTTTTCTTTTAGATTGATGCTTTTAATGCAACTTTTATCAATTTATTTTGCACTCATTATTCATGACTGAACATCATGATACATGTTTTCTTAGTTGTAATGGGGTCGGGACCTCGTTAAGCAGCTCAATCTTTTAATCCCTTACTCCTCTTATTCAATGAAAATAAAGCTACCATCGTCCACCATAAACAGAGTGGTAAAGTACCTATCATGAAGGGCGTCAGACAAGGACACAACCTCTTCAATGTTATTCACGGCATGTTTGCAAGAGGTATGCAGAACATTGGATTGGAACAGGTTGGAGTGTAGGTTAATGGATCAGTAACATCAGATTTCCAGATGACGTTGCCTTGTAAGTAACTGGGCGGGCGAATTGTAAAGCATGATTACTTCGCTTGACAAGGCGAGTGAAATCGTGGCCCTGAAAATATATCTGCAGAAAACTAACGTTCATATGCAGGATCCACTGGTTAAACAACATAGCTGAGTAACTGACCATCACTCTAAAGACACCGCGGCGGATTACGCAGTTTTGTCCACTTGAAAAAAATTCCACCAGGTGCGATCAACTGAATCTGGTTTTCCCATGCAATGACACTTCTGGCCCAAAACTTACTTGACACTGCCAAGTTTATCCCGGTATTTTTTTTGGCTGGAACCTATAATTTGGAAACCCCAAGTTGATATTCAGCTACACATTTAGTTCAAGACATATTAAAATTTACCCGCGGAAATTCATGTTGTTCCGTCATTACCTGGTCATGCATAAATGCATCGAGATATTAGGTGAGATATTTCGGCGGAACAAGAAGTCGTCCCCAAATACGTCCAGACAGCCAGTGTCACGGCATTCAGAAATAAGGATGCCCCTCCCCACCAGGCTTGTTTCCCTGCCATTTAACACCAAACTGGCATGTTCTGATCGAACATTTACTATCACTTACTCTCCCCAGTCGCTCACACACAAATGGACAAAAGTATCCACCTCGGTCGGTATTTTACCGCATACCGAGCAGACATTAACGGTACCGACTTCTATGGTGGTTACACATATTTTTGAGTGGTCTACCTTACCTGTAAGTTGTACAACCCAGTTACACAAACACGTATTGCCCTGTGTTGTGGCGTCGGCTCTACATGACAAATATCAAATTCCGTAGGGCATCTAAGTCGCCGTCTGGCCAAACAAACACGCTATTTTGTTTATACCATTATGGCAACCATAGTCTTTTAAAGCGAAGCTTTAGTTGGCTCACGAATGCCGTTGTATGCCATTACGTCGTGCCTGAAAGCATCTTCTTGGTACGATCATCACGAATGATTTTCAGCGAAGTGAAAGAAACTAAAACGCTTCTCGTGAACGTAAGCGAAGATGGTTCCCTCGCGTTATGGAGCCGGCGTCTATCTGGTTGCTCATTTCGACATGGTCGAAGCGAACGCCGAGAAACAGTTACCGATTCGCGCCATACACCCCAAAGCCAGACGTTTGGCGTACGGAGTGCGCAACCGAGAGTTGCTATGGGTATTCTAGAAACGTGGTGGGTACCTTCAGAGTAGCGCATACTCGGAGTATGTGATTGGCCCATTGAAGTATCCATCACGAGAAAGCTTCGCGTTTAACCGTCGTCGTCGTTAGACGGAGGGGTTCAAGATTATTGGTAGTAGTGGTCATTGTTTTTACCAAAATCACGGTTGCCTGAACCAATTATCTGCGGTTGCAAAAGGTTACAAATACTTACCTTGGACGGCTAGTCTTGGACGGCTGAAAAGTTCACATGCTTCAGTTTGAACGCCGGCCAAATGTTTCTGCCACTTCTTTGACCGTAAATAAAAACACAGAATGAAACATTGCCTAAAAAAAGCAATTTGCCTAAAAAAGCTTAGTTGCCGCCAATTATTAGAGTCCGTCATATTAGGACACAAAGGCTACCATTGTGGGCGAACTGTACCTCATTTTTTTTTTTTGGGGGGGGGGGGGAATGCAAGCAAGGCTGAATAATTAACAGCAGTTGAAACTCGGCCCGGAACTCAGTATGCTGACTATGTGCGCGCTTTCCGTCCTACTGCTTCTCCTCCTTTTTAAGAGCTGAGGCTTCCCGGATTCCTCTAGTATCCAAATCACTCGACCTTGCTATGCGGAGAAAAGGGCATCAGGAATGGCATGCATTCAAACTTTTCTTGAAATCAGGGCGTTTTCTAATATGCGGAGCTAACTTCTCTTGTTTTGTTCCACTGAGTTCTCGTGCATCTACTGTGTTTTCGCTATCTGTCAAAACAATCATGCGCAGAATAGAGGACCGCAAAACACTGAAAGTATGCTTTAATAGTCGTTGACATGGTTGTGCTAAAAATGAAGAGGAACTTGCGATTCCACCAGACCAATTTACAACAAAGAAAAACACGACATCCTTAGATTTTGCCGAAGCCACTCCGAACAGACGTATTCTTACGTACTTTATTTCAGCCGACGTGGCTCGTCTACACCCCCTTCTGGACTGAGGCCGGAAACTTTTTTGATAGCATTCACCCGCAGGCGTCGGGAGCAATTTTTATGTCTCCTGACACGCCATTTCCGTTTTTTTTTTCGGAGACTGCAAACATTTTCACGTTTCCTCCGATTCCAGACACGGTGTATTAAACGGTGATTGTCAAGTTAACAAGCTGCTAAACGGGTAAGAAGGTATTCAGCGTTCGGTGCTATTGTTTCTCGGCTCGTAATACATCATCTCGTCACCTACTACAGCTGCTTCCCGTGGCTATTGCACACGTTCATTGCAGACAGCAATGCGAGAAATTTGACGGCGCCTGCATCAAAACTTGTTCACTCTCACTAATTTCATGCGCACAAATTCAAGATTTCATGGAGAATTTCATGATTTCTCCTGAGTTGACAATGCTGATGATGGGTGGCTTACACAATGTTCATCGTGACGAAAAATCAAGAAAGCCTGTTTTTACGCTGGGGAAACAGGAAGGTGTATTATTACAAGATTAAGAGAACCCTTATTCAGCTTGAAGGACGCCCCTGCACACAGCTTCCCTCATAATAGGAATAGTGTGAAATCACACCCTTTTTGATAAGACGGTTATCGTGTTGAAGCATCGTAATAAAAGATCAAGAGAGCTTCTTGAGGCCTTGCACATTTTCTGTCGCAGTGAAGATTGTGTAAGCCACCCATTGTTAGCAGTGTTAGCTAAAGAGGTTTCATTGCTCTTCTCGTGCGTATAAAATTTCCGGGAGTGAACATGCTTTCACGTGTGCGCCGTCGTCTTACTTGCATTGTTGCGCTCAGCGCTGTGGTGTATCATAAGTCTGCCTTCCGATTAAAAATTCAGGTGTAAGAAGCGGTTGTCTGGGTATCCGTTCTTGTCCCCGGTTCTTGGTGCCATTTGGCAAGATGCATTGTTCTATTTTGGTGGTGGTTGATTGATTGATTGTAAGGTTTTACGCGCCGACGCAACGCAGGCGGCAAGGCGCGCCGTATTGGATGGCTGCGGAGGTATTTTGACCACCTGGTGATCTTTAACTCGCGCGAAAATTTCGTACACACGGGCATTTTTGCTTGTCGCCTCCATCGGGAAAGTATTTTGGTGATGGAAGACGGGCCCCAATAACTACCTCGCCCTTCCGACACTTCGTCACTGTGCATCACCAAGCGTGCTTGTAATCGGTAATTATACAGTTTTTTAAACAATAAATGAATGTCTTTAGAAACATGCTTTCTACCAGCTTGATTAGAACTTAACGGGAAAAAAGGTCGCATTGTCTGGCCAGTCTTTTTAATATAGAGGTCATGAGAGGGTCTCTCTTTTCTGCAAAAAAACTATTTTTTTTTCAGAATATAGCTTTTTTTCTTTCATCAAGCGTTCGCATGGCGGGGGATCAATTCCGGCACCATTTGTGCAATAGGAGAACAGTTCATTTTATACTGTTTCTGAAAACTAGGACACCCCTGGATCATCTTAAACAAAATACATTACATATTGTGACCCGTACGAAAAACCAGTGCTATGAAGCAAGCAGTTTGCAAATGACAAGGACAAAAGTGCCCCAATAATTGCCGGGGAAACCTGAATTTGTTTACCACAATGGCGCCGCACGGTGTTCATTATTGTAATTAATAATTATTTTTATGGTTTTACGCGCCGACGCAACGCAGGCGATGAGGCGCGCCGTAGTGGATGGCTCGGGATTAATTTTGACCTCCTGGGGATCTTTAACCTGCGCCGAAATCTGAATCAGAAAAGCGGCCGCCGCGGCCCCGAATTGAACCCGCGACCTCGTGCTCAGCAGCGCCGCGCCTTAATCACTGAGCCACCGTGGCTGGTGTCAAAAGAAGTACTCCCTAACCGGAACGAGTAGCCGTAACAGTAGAGTGAGAGTTGGGCAGTCAGTAAAAGAGCACCACCGAAAACAAATCAGAGCTGAAAACTGCAGAATGAACAGAAAGGGCGAATGCTGTGCGAATGGGACAGTTTGAGATAGGTCTGCTTGTTATTTATTTATTTCCATTTACCCTCAAGGCCAGAGGCACTAAACAGGGGAGTGGATCAAGGATACAATGTTAGCTAGTGCGGTACGGAAAAGTAGGTGGTTGACAATGGTGTTTGTTGGTCCGGGAAAGTGGTTCCCTTCTCTTGAAGTACGTGGTATGAAGGACTGAAGGGAAGCTCTTGTTTGGCAAGGCTGGATTCCAAATTTATGAACGTATTCAACACATGGGGGAACTGTACATTGGTGAAAGCATGAGTTCTGTGCGCAAATGAGAACTGTGATGGAATATTTTATGAAATTGGCATAGGCGAGAAAGGTGACGACGGGATGCAAGAAAAGGAAGGTGCAATGTGTTTTTCATGGAGGTTATGCAGGTGTTATCTTTTCTAGTCCTGTTTTTTCTTCCAAGAGAAAAACGCGGTGCCTTCAAGGGGAAGGGGTGCAGTTTCTTGGAAATCGGAATAAGGGCGCACCATACGCTAGCAGTTTGCCATGGTATATCTATGATCATTTGTATCTTCAAAACGAGAAGTCACCTTGTTTTCTTCCTTGAAAAACCGACGATTTCGTCACGAACCGCGGCACTAGCTTGCTTTGCACTGAGGACAGGTTTGATTGTGAAAGGTCAGAGAAGCAACGGATGTACATAAAGCAATATCAACGTATTGGTGTTTTGCTGATTTGGTTTTGCTTATTTTGCGTAGAACATTTCAAAACCGTATAAGGTGGCTTTTATTTTTGCTTTTTTCTTTCATTTGGAAATGCGCTTTTTAAAAATTTTGGCGCATTTGGTGCCCTAATGCTACACAACTGCTCCGAGGCGCACGTTATGTTGTAGGGCGACAGAAAAATGTTTTACCACTTCGGTAAACTGGACGTTCTCGTCTTACGTCTACATTAGAACAATTTCCGCACAATCTCTACCAACGTGAATCCTGAGGAGGTGCGAAGAATGCAATGTATAAGTGTATTAAAAAATTGCAATCCTCTCTCTTGCCGCACGGCGCGTGCGAATCGGACGCCTGAGAAGCGCCGGTGGGAGGAGCTATCGGGCGCTTGCTAAGGCGGTGGCACCCTCTTTTTTGTTGAAACCGATTTAGGCAATTCACATGCCCCATTGCGGGGCAGTGGCAGGGGTCAACGCGAACGCAGTGCAATGCCCGCGCATCGCACTGGAGGTTCGTCCTTGGTGAAAACGAGGCCCGGCACCAAGTGTGTATGCCTTTTCTTGCTTCGACCAGCCACCGGACCAGATCATCCCTAGCGTCGAAAGCAGGTGGGTACGTGGGTGCAACACAACATTTTAACCCGTCTGCACAGCTGCTGCTTGTGTTTGACGATTGGTGAAACGGACAGTGAGCGTCCCACAAATCATTAAAACATGTTAAAATATTTGGAACTGTTTTTTTAGGGGCGAAGCCCCTTAAGGCTGATGCTTGTCCGGCGTCCGGCATCCGTGTTCCCGGCACAGCACCGTTTAAATGGAAACATGTGTGAACAAAAGATTCACAAAAGGTTAACATGAACAAAATAAAAGGTTCACAAAAGGTTAGAGAGAGAGAGGATAGAGAGAGAGTGCTCTTTGAGAGCCGCGCTGCGCATGCGCGAGGAGCATTCAATTGAATTGAAATGGATTGGATTGTATTTGGATTTGGATTGAATTGGATTGAAGTGGATTTGTTTGGATTGGATTGGATTAAATAGAGTTTCATTGCATTGGATTGGATTAAAAATCGTTTAACAGCAGTAAGCCCTCTCAAGGGTGATTTACGGTAAGAACGATCCCCAGTGCTTCGTCCACTCGTCATGATTTGCTTCGGGGAGATGCGTGAATTTTTTTATTACACTCTTCTCTTTTAGTACGTGATATGTCATAGAGCAAGGCTTTGGAAAACTTTCATGCTGTTGTTTGAGTACCGTGACTAGAAAGAAGGTGACGACAGGAGACGATGACATCCCGAGCCCCTATGGGGCTTCTCCTCTAAAACGGACGCGGGGGACGGCGAACAGACCGGGATACTTCCGGTCAGCAGCAAACGGTATAGTCACTGAGGATCTCCTGCGGGTCACACTTGTCAAGCGTGTACACTTTCCAGGTGTGCCACTTTTTTAGACAATTTTAAAATGCAGAAAGTTTGTACACTTTAGGTGTGGGCGGACTCTTCCCATTCGCGGAGTGGAGTACACTTTCAGCCTGATTGCTCCTATTTGCCGAGGCAACGGAAGAGTAAAGTCGTTTCATATCTTCTGCAAGCTGTCAAGATTGGCGCTTCCTTCAGTGAGTCTCGCACTTTGCTCGCCCTACGAGCAGTGACATGGCATTACTACATTAATACGCATTCCTTTTTTCTGTTACGACTACAAAGAGAGCGTTGACAGTGTTTTGATTGTTCTGGTGGCGAAGGTGCAAGAGAGGGTACGAAATCGATGGTACGTGAAAGAAAAAGGGCGGAATGTCATTGACTGTTCAATATCACTAAGAGATGGTCGAACCAATTCTCCTTTACCGGTACCATTATTTCTTTTTTTTTGCTTCAATGGCGGTTCCGGTTCAGCGTGTTCAAACAATAAGAGATACCGGTTTGGGTTCAGTTCAGGGGAAACATTCCGGTTTTCGGTTCGGTTCGGTTCCATTTTGGAACGCTGCAAAAAATTTATAGTATACCTCAAATACAGCTTTTCATATTATCGTGGTGTTTCTACGCCACTTCAGCTTATTGGATTTCCTTTTCTTCACACATCTACAGATACACCAAAAAAAGTTCGAAGATTGTCATCCTATTTATTTATGCATTTTCGCAGATAGAACGCGTTGTGACGATGCTGCGTTTTATGACGTTGGGGGTTTCTGTTTGCTATTTCGCCTTTCTTCATTGTAATTGTTACGGTGTAAGGGCCATGTGCTGGATGTATTTGGGCTTTCGTTCGCAGATTAGCACTTGATTTTACCTCTGTTATCTTGTTTTTTTTTTGTTTTACAATTTACGCCTGGAATGCTATCCATTTACAACGTTGCAACAAGAAATGTGTAGCGCCACCAATTTTGATATTTGTGCGCAATGCAATGCGTTACAAGGACTGTGCTTTTCCTTGTTATTTCTGCTCCAATAGCTTTGTGGGTTTGATTGTTCTCGCCTTCCTTGTGTTCGGGCGGGGTATTAAAAAGATATTCTTCATTTGGTCTATTCATTTTGCATTCCTTCTTGCCTTTTAAATGTTGTTTTTCCTGGATTTTTACAGGTATTTCTAACCCATTATTTATATTCACACTATACCGAAGAACCGATTTCTTACATTTAAAATGATGAACTTCAAATGCAACATCGTACACGGTGTGGGCTGCGGAGTGCTCACCAGAGAATGCTTAAACGTTCGACCTTCGTTTGTGTTATTGCCCCGAGTAATGAGACAAGGTACCGGCATGCCATGCGGAACTCCGCCAATAAAAGCACACTGTTCCGTCAAATTATCTGGTGGGTATGTGATGGCACAAATTTTATTGCAAAGGGAATGCGGTGATCTATCGAGTACATTCCCGTAAAGCTGACATTTCAAATTGTGTCAGCAGCTAACGGCAAATTTGTAATTTTTAAGCTACATGACTTCGACGCTTTTTCCTCTGGGCTATCGATTGAGGCAACACCACACACTGATCGCGAAAACAACTCCGACTGTCACAAACTCACCATTCAGGTCCGCCATTTAATAGTTTACCGCCGCGGTGGCTCAGTAGCTAAGGCGTTGTGCTTCTGAGCACGAGTGCCGTCGCTCGATTTTCGGCCGCGGCGGCCGCTTTTCTGATGGAGGCTAAAAGCGAAAACGCATGTGGGCACGAGATGTCGGCCCGCGTTAAAGATCCCCGGGGGGTTAAAATTATCAGGAGCCCTCCACTACGGCGGGCCTCATTGCCTGCATTGCGTCGGCGCATTAAACCCTGCAAACAAATCAATAAAAAAACATTTCATAGTTTACCATGAGACACGATCTTTCACACTGGGTTCATGAGCCAACCATTTTCAACCCCAAACCCGCCTTGGCAATGTAAACAACAGCTAAATTTCAAACCAAGGTCGACAAATGAACCCAAAAGGCACAGGCATCAACGAAACGCGCTATCCCGCTCACATTATGTCTTCACGCCAGGTTCATATGCCATATACACTGGCATCGCATTAGCATGTGAACGATTTAAACTTGCTATACACCACGTCAGCGACCCTCCCAAGCATGAGAGAGTATATGAAGTTCTCTATTGAGTCACAAAATCGACCCACTCAAAGAAAATCGTAAAGCCATTCTACGGGCCAACTCCCAGCTCCCTTGATGGAAGGTAGAACACAGTCCCTCTACAACTGTCGTAGATATACTGACAATGCCGACACAATCAGCACAATGCACTTTTCTTACCCTCATAACTTCATGTTCATGCAATCTGACGAGCCATCGACAACCTCGCCAAAATACATGATACACCAATCCTCATAAAATGAACTTTCGGCCACCCGTTCGAACCAGTGAACGAGACGGCCCATCCCATGCACTTGTGTGACTTTGTACGTTCGAGAACTCTGATGTGACGCGCTTCCAGTTCTCGAACCTGCCCTAAACAACCGACTCGTTAATCGCCGTATCCACAAAATGCGATGATGCCGTCAGCTCAAAGAAATGACCCAAGAGCCAAACCCACCAGTGCCCATGGACACTGGAGAGACCCGGGAGGGCTCCGGGTCCTTCTTCACAAGTTTAATTCCAGCAGAGTGATAGCTCGTGACGTCCGCGACCGAAGGGTCTGGTATAAGCGTTACGACAGAAAGAGACCTGACTGCACAACCCCTTTTCTGCCTCCTACCCTTCTTTGCCCCCTGGGCAGTGTCGAGCGACTCACTGTACACCCCCGTCTGTGTGACTGCGACGGATTGTTAGAGGAAAGCTGTGGGTGTCCAGGATAACTCCTTTCAGTGATGCCAAGGAAACCTCAGTAACCCTGTGAAAATTTGCCCTGCGACATCGGGTTAGCAAAATTGACCTAAACCAAGTGACCCGTGCGCAGGGCGGACACGCGAGGGTTTCACCTCCATCTTCCCACTTCTTTATTCGCCTTCCCTTCCACCACAACAGGCGTTCGACGTCTCCCTTCTAAACAAAGTCGTTCATTCATTCTAATATACGGTTTTACAGACGTCCAATGAGTATTTGGAAAACAAGGCGATGATGATTTACTCTGGGCAATTGCTTGGTGCTTTGCTTCATTACATGTCAGCATTCCTAACTATCACTTTACTTTTTCCCGACAGTATTCTTGATGCGCAATAATAACCGGAGATTTCATTGTAGTCGCACACATCTGTTGAGTGAAAATAGGTACAACAACTAAAAAGGCGGAATAAACAATGTAGGAATGTTTTTAACGGTTACGAAGACTTGGGGAGTTCAAAGGACTTGTTTTGATATTTAATGTTTAGACACACATGTGAAGCAAGAACCAATCTCCGACCCGACGTTTTCGTCGCCTTGGATAGGAACATTCCGGAACTCGGGGTTTCAGAAGTCGTATTCAATATGTCAAGCCGCCCACCAGTAACATTGGCAGGTGTGCTCAAAGACGGCTTGTCCTCCCTACAGTAAATCACACTATTGGCGTTACGTTTTTCTCGGGTGTGTGCTGCTAAAAATCCTTAGAGGCGGGTGTCGTAGAACAAGCAGTTCCCTTGCTTTTTCTCCAGCTAGAAATATCATCCTTCTAAGTGAACAACAAGAAATACCTTCCACTTTTAAAACATAAACAGGTGAAGGGAGCGTCGCTAATCTCAGCAATTTTGTTCAAGTTTCACGAGGAACAAAGTCATGTCAACCAATTTCGTAGCAATTAGTGAAAATACCGGCTGCGCAACGTATTGACAAAAAACAGTTAGTACCTAAACCCCATTCAGAGTTAGCTTAGAAAAGATTTATATTCCTTTTGTTACGGATGCGATAAAATCTCACAAGCGAGAGCTTGCTTCTGGAGACTTTCTGGGAGAAAACTAACGTATGTGTCCACAGTAGTGTAACGTTCATGCTATTCAGCATACTGCGCACCTTTCATCACCCTTAAGATTTAGGAAGCTTTAAACTTTGAGCACCTCTAATTAATCACACCATTTACACAGCTTAACAATACAAATTTTCAAATATATGTCAATCACTGTAATAACAAAATTGAGGGAGTTAAGGGGCTCTCCATCGTCGCTGTTTTCTTTTTGTGAGAGAGGGGTATATATGCGAGAATTTTTACACACTTCCCATGCTTGACAGAAGTGAGCATTTAGCAGTTTCATCCTTCTTTTTTTAACCCTACCCAGAATTTAGTTTTACGGAAATCGTTCAACAGCCCCCCATTTTCTAGATCTACTAAGAAGATACCCGGAGTGTGGTCCAACCTAATAACGAGAGTTCGAAACCAAAGCACATGGCACTGTGAAGAAAACACTAGTTTTGCTGTATTGAGTTTGCGCGTTATTCAGGAGCGGGAAGGGCAGGTTCGGTTCATGGTCAGTGGTACAGACTGAGTTTGCTGAGTCGCTCGCTAAAGTTGCCGTAAAAAACAAAATAAAAATATTTTTACAAGCATCCTAAAGAGACAAGTTGAAGTGCGATATTTCTCGGCACAGAACACTGACATGGCGTGCTGGCACTACAGTATAAAAAAGAGGAACACGTGATTCTATTTGCGCATTTCGGAAGCAAAATATTTGCAAGGCATATTTACAGCTTAAGTTCTAGACAGTATTTCAGGCTATGTTCTGAAGGAAAGACAGAAATTCGCCGTATTCATTTAGAAAGGAATGAATCCCGGCTACATATCCTCGAGTGACACGGAGTAGCGGATGTAAACTTAGCAGGTGTACTCCAGAATACTTTCAGCACACAGATGACCTGACAGATGTGGATAACGATAAACGGGACATACTAACAACAGATATCTTCCTTTGGATGAGCTTGTGTCCTTGTGGGAAGCTTATCTTTTTTTGCCAAACCTTTTTTTTTGCGGTAGTTCATTTACAGAGAACTGCTTGCTCTAACAAAGACCTGACAACGGGAAAGACAAAACTTATACCGAAAGCGCAGGAACTCTTCAAAATCCTTGGAACCGACGCACGTCTGGCGGAAACGGTGCACCAGCAGCCCCCCAAAGTTGGCCGTTCCTAAAGCCATTGTATTTGTAGTAGAACTCTGAAGGAAGACATTTTAGGTTTCAGAAGCCTATGAAACAAAGTGGACCAGAAAAGTTGGAAAGTTTCTGGGGAGATCTTAAAATTTATCACTGAATATAGGTCTTCAGCAAAGCTCACTAGTTTGCTTTTTTCGGTAGAGTCGGGTCATACAGATTTGTGTACAGCATGCCCTGACGCAGTTTAACAGCGAAGCTGCTTAGCAAATCGTATTTTTCGTCTGCGCAGTTAAAAATATCGAGCAATTGCCGAGCGCATGCACGTTACTGCGGGCGTCACTACTACTACCCGGAAGTTAACGAAAACAAGAAAATGGCTAGCGCTCGTGAGTGAGTGAAGGAGTGATTAATTGAATAGGAAAGTGGAAAACAAGTGAACTGGAATATTTTGAACTTATTATTATGTGCCCGCCGCCATTTCTTATTATTTAGTCGTCACTTAATAGGGGTGCCGGAGTGGAGCTAACAGTTAATGAATCTGAATGCTATGCCCTACATAGGTGCCACTGAAAAGCATGCCAGAACAGAGTCCAAAAAGAGAAAATAAATCACAATGAACGAACATGCCGTTGAATCAGGTACACTAAAAGGCTGCGCTCGCAAAGGTGTTATATTCGGAAAAGGTTTTCTTCGCGAGGTAGGGGCGGCACCATGAAAAGTATTCAAGAGTAGACTGATCTCGCAATCGTGTTGTTAAAGTGGCAGTATGAAGAATGTAAAAGAAATCAGACTATACGCACTATACTTACCTTGACTGGCCCAAGCATCCCCTAGACACTAAATTCAGCGTTGAATTTTTCGAACATACAAAACACCATAAAACACTTTCAAAACAATTGCCTTATTGTACTGCTTTAAAAACTTATCCATTGAAGCCTCTAACAATTTTAGCAATATTTTACCACACAATAAGGGTGTGTGGATAGGGGTTTCGGAGCAATGGAATGAACAAGATACCCGCCGCGGTGGCTCAGTGGCTAAGGCGTTGCGCTGCTGAGCACGAGGTCGCGGGTTCGATTCCCGGCCGCGGCGGCCGCTTTTCTGATGGAGGCGAAAAGCGAGAACGCCCGTGTGTACGAGATTTCGGCGCACGATAAAGATCCCCAGGTGGTCAAAATCAATCCGGAGCCCTCCACTACGGCGCGCCTCATCGCCTGCGTTGCGTCGGCGCGTTAAACCCCACAATCAATCAATCGGAATTGTAAGGTCCACTTATGAGTTAGCGGCCAGGTGCCCGGGCTGCGCGTGAGAACGCGCCGCTCTGTCTGGCGACGTAGCACTGCCGACACTGCGCTGCAGCCACCGCTAATTCGTCGCGGCGTGCGCGGGAGACGGATTGTCTGGCCCTTCGCATTCCTCAAGGATAATCCCCCATTGAGAGGGCAGACGGCGGCGCCGGATTCCAGGAACGCCTGCCGGACCCGCTGGGATTACCGGCGTCTCCATTGTTGTCGCGCCCTGGTCAGCATGACGCACTGTCGCCGTCTTTCGTTTTCGCCCCGCGGGGTCGCTCGAACTTGCTCGTCTACGAGCGTGCCGTTGACCCGAAGGTGGCGGCGCCTCAATGAATATTCCGTGGCGTGCTGAGTGACAGCTGTCTACATGTA
This sequence comes from Haemaphysalis longicornis, assembly GCF_048455015.1. Lineage (NCBI taxonomy): Eukaryota > Metazoa > Arthropoda > Arachnida > Ixodida > Ixodidae > Haemaphysalis > Haemaphysalis longicornis. The sequence goes on from NW_027526361.1 coordinate 142,360,861, forward strand.
TTTGGGCACGCCCATACGCGTGTACGAACGCTACAGGGGCGTTCCCGAGAGAGTGTGATCTCGAGGTTATATAAGACCCAACTTGGCCGTTGGAAATCGTTCTTGTCTGAGCGCTGAGCTGGCAGTTCCCGGCGAGACAAGGAGTCTCGACCGTTAACGCTAGGTTGGGATTTGTGAGCCCCCTAGTCGAGGTTAAGATCGCGTCGGAGGTTAAGGGTGCAGCGCCGCACCGGGCAACTAGACGGATCTTGCGGCGAGACAGGGTCTCGGCCGTTGTTTCTCGAGCGGTTTGTGTACGCTCCGAGAATAGGAAGAGTTAGACGAAGTTGAGGAGCTCGAGTGATTTGTGCGCACTCGGAGCTAGCGTCTAGCTGACGTTTGCAGTTTTTCTTTTTATTACTCATGTACCCAGTTTTCATACTGTAAATAGCTGTACATAAACTTCTGTTTCACTTAATCAACTTCAACGCCTCGAGTTCGTAAATCCGACCGCCATCTCCAAGAACTTCAACACCATCACCCAGCCAGCCTCCTGCCAAATCAACCGGAGCCCGGGCGATTGGGTTCCTGATCGACACCGGACCTCGGGGGAACGAATCTTCACTGGCGCAGTCGACAGGATTTGGCAGAAGAGAACATCAGGCCACAACCAGGGGCAGCAAGCGGGCGCAAGCCCGCCCTCATCGGCAGCAGCCGAGCTCCGCGCGGAGTGGAGCGGCAGAGCCAAGCCAGCGCACGGAGCCAGCGACGCGGCAGCCGACCACCGAAGGTGCGGGTGAGTGGGATTTCTTGCGCTTCGTTGTGGCGGTGTAGGCTGAGGCTGGGGTTGCATGGTAGTCACGCGGAGCATGCTGGCGAACATGGCGGAAGGAGGCGGAAATGGTCAGACGCATGAGGCGCCACCTCAAGGAGGCTCGGCAGCAGGAGAATCTCTCCAAGCGGAGTCCGAAACAATGATTATTAGGCGAATGGAGTTGGAGTTTCAAGAGCGAGAGGAGAAAAGAGCGCGCGAATTCGAAGAACGAGAGAGAAAAGCAGCGCACGAATTCGAAGAACGCAAGAGAAAAGCAGCGCGCGAAGCGGAGGAAAGAGCGCGCGAAGCGGAGGAGCGAGAGAGAAAAGCAGCGCAAGAATTTAGAGAGCGCATGCAAAAGCTGAAGCTCGAATCTGAAGAGCGGTTGCGAAGGTATGAGTTGGAGCTGGAGCGGAGAAGGCAGACGCCCTTGCGCTCGGACTCCCGCGAGCAGAAACAATGGGGCACAGACCCAGCTAGTTGTATAGCAACAGCGAAGTTGAATGGCTCCGGCCAGTGTTTGGAGGTTGTACATTGCGATGACAAAGCGAGCAGCCGTGACTCGCTACACGAGGCCAGCATTTCCGCCGATGTCAAACGCGTGGAGACGGACATTGGGATGAGGAGCGACGAAGTAAGCGCGTCCGGGGATACCGTAGAACGGTGTAATGAAGTGATGCTCGAACATGACGAGCAGCCTCGCGGGCAAAGTTTGGGAATGGAGCTGCAGCGCATGAGACAGAACCCTTCGAACAGGCCCAGTTACGCGCTGACAGCAAAGTTGAATGGGGGCAGCCCGTTTTTCAATTTGAAGTCTCGCGAGGACGAGATAAGCGGCCGTGGCTGCGCACGGGAAGCGAGCGGCTCAGCCGTGAACAGCTGCATGAAAAGGGAGGCGAGCACGCGGAGTGTTCAAGCGAGCGCGCCCGGCATGGGAGCAGAGCCAAGGGGTAGCCCCGTTGTCGCGGGTGTAGAGCCGCCAGCTGCTTATGCACCGGATGCTGCGCTAATGCATGCTGAACTTGCTGGCACGGGCAGTACCCAAATTCTAATCGGTGGACCGGAGGAGGCTGGAGTCGCGCAGGAAAGTCTTGGGGCCCGCCGCGCTCCCAATTACGCTCGAAAGTTGCACGAGAAAGCGAACTCCGTGTCGGGCGCTCAGGAGCTCACCCAGAAGAGAAAGGAGATAGAAGATGAGAAAGCATGTGACGAAACGGAGCGAAAAAGAGACGGAGTTGACGATCAGGCTGAGGAAAAGCAGGAGTTAAAGCCGGATAAGGGAGCCGTGAAGGTAAACTGCGTTGAACATGTCGAAAATGGAAGAGGAAGCGAGAGAGAACGCGAAAAGACGGAGGATGAGGAGCTCAGAACGTTTGAAGAGGGTAGGAACGATACGGAGACGTCGCGTGGGTTTGGTAGTCTTGATGGTGAGAGTGTAACCGAGGAGGCCGATGGAGAACACGAAAACGCAGGCGTGGAGACTGCGAAACCAAGAATGAGAGCTCCCGAGGAGGTTGTGAAAGAGAGGGAGAAACCGTGTGAGATGACAGCTACAGTTGAAAGCGAGGAACGAGACGCAATCGGCGATCTTGCGAAACCGGTGGCTGAGATAGAGCTTCGTAGCTTTAGTGTTGGTTGCGGCCATTACCGAGATTTAGTCGGGAGCCGCGCTGGATGGGTTGACGCACTAAGTTCTGCGACCTGGCAGCGTGTCACAGGCCCTAGTTCTGAGTTGTGCCAGGATGAGTGCGTGCTGGGACAGCCGAAAAACTGTCTTCGTCAGGCCGCTGCTCAGAATGCACCTAGCGTGCACGAGCGGTTTTTGGTAATAACAGATGTTTGTGAGGTTGTTGATGTGGGGCACTCTATACGTAAGGGAAAGAATGATCCCGAGAAGGTCGTCGCGTTCGCGGGCCGACATTCCGCTCCAGCATCAACGCTTCGCTCACGCCGCCAGCACGCGGCATTGCCGTACGTTGGGGCATTGGAGAGGCATGGCCGCGTGGCCTATGGGGCAGGAAGCGGGGTCGCATTTTGTGTTACCACTCCGTCTTCCCCGAAGTTGTGTTCGCCTCATGGGGCTAAATTGTCGAGACTCGCGTTGACATGGCAACGCTACACGGTCTGGATCATCTGCAGAGGGGGCTGGAAGTACGCGAATGCACTCCCCTGCTTTCAGATTGTTGCTTGGGGAGGCTAGTATTGAATTGCCTCCGAGCCTTAACACCGCCACGACGGACGTGAACGTTCCCGTTCACCCGTCCTCTTTCGTTGGTGGTGTGTGTGTGTGTGTGTGTGCCGCGGGTGTGCGCGACGAGATGCCTTGAGTGCTCGATCCGTGCACCGAATTGATCGACCCGCGCACCGAACTGAACTTTCTGTGCACCGCAAGTGAGCGAAAACGCAGCTGAACATTCTTGAAGGAACGTTATCATGCTACGCCGTCACGGAGAACATTTGCGCGCGTGCGCACAGTGGCAATGCAAACTTTCTTAACGTTTTATTTTTGTTGACTGCAAAGTTGCCCGTGTTCTTAACCAGTTCTTATTCCTTTTGTTCTTGTTGTCGAGTGCCGGAATTATTGTGCGTGTTTGCGGTTATAGCGTGCATCAGTGTTTTAGGTTGAGTTGTCTCGTTGTTCGTGCCGTTTACGCGCTCCAGAGACACGACCCAATTTCTTTTTACCCGCACTTAGTGTTTTAGCAATTTTCTGGTGTGTTTCCGGTTTGCTAGAGTATTCCGTCCCTGTTGAACGGCTAGTGAATAGGTTGTGTCTGTAGTTTAGGCTAGAGGGAGTTGGATCAGCTGGAGAAATAGAAGGGGGCTCATTTGTGGTTATACCTAGCTCCTTCCACGTGTTTTTTGTTTGTTTGTTTGTTTGTTTATCCCGCTGTTATTGCGGAAGGAGAGTTGAAACGAGTGGCCCTTTTAAATTCTTTTCGGATTGACTGAACCAAGAGGCCCAGTAACCCTCTTAAAGGAGGGAGTTGTAAGGTCCACTTATGAGTTAGCGGCCAGGTGCCCGGGCTGCGCGTGAGAACGCGCCGCTCTGTCTGGCGACGTAGCACTGCCGACACTGCGCTGCAGCCACCGCTAATTCGTCGCGGCGTGCGCGGGAGACGGATTGTCTGGCCCTTCGCATTCCTCAAGGATAATCCCCCATTGAGAGGGCAGACGGCGGCGCCGGATTCCAGGAACGCCTGCCGGACCCGCTGGGATTACCGGCGTCTCCATTGTTGTCGCGCCCTGGTCAGCATGACGCACTGTCGCCGTCTTTCGTTTTCGCCCCGCGGGGTCGCTCGAACTTGCTCGTCTACGAGCGTGCCGTTGACCCGAAGGTGGCGGCGCCTCAATGAATATTCCGTGGCGTGCTGAGTGACAGCTGTCTACATGTATTTGGGCACGCCCATACGCGTGTACGAACGCTACAGGGGCGTTCCCGAGAGAGTGTGATCTCGAGGTTATATAAGACCCAACTTGGCCGTTGGAAATCGTTCTTGTCTGAGCGCTGAGCTGGCAGTTCCCGGCGAGACAAGGAGTCTCGACCGTTAACGCTAGGTTGGGATTTGTGAGCCCCCTAGTCGAGGTTAAGATCGCGTCGGAGGTTAAGGGTGCAGCGCCGCACCGGGCAACTAGACGGATCTTGCGGCGAGACAGGGTCTCGGCCGTTGTTTCTCGAGCGGTTTGTGTACGCTCCGAGAATAGGAAGAGTTAGACGAAGTTGAGGAGCTCGAGTGATTTGTGCGCACTCGGAGCTAGCGTCTAGCTGACGTTTGCAGTTTTTCTTTTTATTACTCATGTACCCAGTTTTCATACTGTAAATAGCTGTACATAAACTTCCGTTTCACTTAATCAACTTCAACGCCTCGAGTTCGTAAATCCGACCGCCATCTCCAAGAACTTCAACACCATCACCCAGCCAGCCTCCTGCCAAATCAACCGGAGCCCGGGCGATTGGGTTCCTGATCGACACCGGACCTCGGGGGAACGAATCTTCACTGGAATGAACAAGATGAATCCCGTGCCCTGGTCGGCGGGAGCACGTGGCGAGGAAGTAATAATAGCAGGCAATCCAGAGGTAGAGGTTAAGCGGTTGTCGGCGAGTTGCCTGCTGGATGCAAATGTCCAGCAGGCTCAATACCAAACCGCAACTTTCTACAGTCCTGCTATACTGATAGGAACTTGACAGTAATGATGACGATTATTGTTGACTTTTTCGGCGCAAGGCCACCTACGGAAAAAAACAGCAAACAGAATTTGTAAACAAAAAATAGGTGCTAAAACCTATGAGCCCGAATAACAGCGAAATAAATAAAGGCAATGGTGATGGCTGTCGTATAGGGACAGTTTTTGATTATGCATGATAAGAATTGACGTTTAAAACCTTAACTGGTGATAAATACTCAACAACACGTTTCATGGAAAAATGGCATTGTCTGCCAAAAACAACAATGGATGTAATAAAATATCTTTTTTGTGAAGTCTTCTAAATGGTTGGCATCGTGTAGTGTCACATTTCTATAATTAAATTAGGATGTGAAGTGCGGAATTGCGCTCCCCACGCCAGCTACCTAGTGGTCTTCGAGATCCAGTGAGCAGGTGCTAGTGTGTGACATGAGTTTGGCCTGTCCGTATTCTTATTACGACAACTTCCGTGGGTCAGTTGCGTGGATCATTGTGTATCATACTAAAAGTGGCTTTGTTGCCCGTAGCTTTCTGTCTGTCTGTTAACGTCAGGGTATTAGCCATATTTTACGAAGGGGTTGTCTAAGTTGTGGCTTGAGGTGAGTAGGGTACCATTGTTTTTCCAATGTTGCCCTGAGATCAGCAGCAGCGGACTCCTCATCGGCCACCTCCTTACCAGCTATCCTAGCGTGGTCTTGAATCTAGAACGTGACTAGTCTAAATTTTTGGCATATACAAATATGTTGGTGTTAAAACCCAGATTGAACATTTTGATTTAGCCCGGCTTGTACGATGCCAACGTGCTCACAACATTCCAAGAATGTGTATATACGATAGCCTTTAGGATTTTATATTCAAGAATTCACTGTACAATGAGTAATATGTCCTATGCTGCTGCTGAGAAAATCTTGGTGTCTGTGATCATGTTTCAGCACCCGTCGAATTTTTATTGATGAGCAGCGCAAGACACCATAATAAAAGTATCAAGACATGACTAGAAAAACTATGATATTTACTCTGCAAGGAGAAGAAGCGCTGTGTAATCGCGCTTCGTGGTACTCGGTTTTGATCAAATTTTGTACGAGATAGATCACATGAAACAGGAGGAAGTTCCCAATGTGGTAACGGGTTAGTACACGAAGATGTGTAGGCGTCAAAATGCAAATGAAAAAAGCCGATGCTTCCTCTGTCACCCTCAGTGAGAAGTACACAGAAACAGGTGGACTACTTGAAAAGAACTGGGTTGAGGATGTCCCGTTCAAGACCTGTCTAAAGGGCTTGTTAAACAATGATGAAATATTAAAAGCCTACAGGAAATATTGTACATTTTTTGACGTTCCAGACACCATTCGTAACATGAAATGTACAGGCTCTGGGTCGGGCTAGTGGGCAAACCGTCCGACGCAAGGCGAAGGCCCAAGTGGAGCACTGGATAAAGCATTTTTAGAGTTCTTCTTTTGGTCGACCCAAATACGACGCTCGCCTAGCCTAACCGAGACTTGGCCAAGAGGGTATACACCCGCAGAATGAATTCTTTGTCTGCACAATAGGATTGGTGGGAGAGGAACTTCATAATGTTTATTGTTTCCCGGCAGGAATGTTTAATTTGGTTAATGTGCGGAATGAATGTGAATTTTTGTCAATAGGACACCTCAAAACGTGCGCTCCTTTTTTACAAAATTCATTCACAATTAAGGCGAATCTAAATGTCTGCATGAATTCAGCGCCTACTTAAGAACACAGCGCGAGTACGTTTTCCTTTTTTCAGTCTAATACCGTATGTGTTCGCCCAGCCAGCAAGTTAAACGTTTGTTCACAGCAAGCTGTACTTAACGTTCGTAAATTGACAAGTTACAGAATTTAAAAGATAGTTGAATGTAATCTGCGTAAATAGAACACGAAATGGTTGGTGCCAATGCCTTTTGTAGGGAAATCATAACTATAAACAATGGGGAGCTAAAATTCCACCTTGGGGCCCTCATTTTCTTGCACATATATCCTAGACAACACTGACCCAACCTTACCACAAAATATCCTCTGGACCTTTAACTGGCAATCGTGTTGAACGTGTTACCTGACACACCAAACGACATACGGTTTTTAAGGAGCCCGAATCGCTACGTGGTGTCGCAATCCTCTCAATGTTAAAAATACTGTAACGACAAATCGGTTATGGTTAGAAACCTCTTCTATGTAGGATTCTCATGCAACAAGTTTACTTTAAATGAATCGCTCAACTTAGATTTCATTGAAGCTCTCAAGAAGTATATTAGCAAAGTATACAAATCTGCTGATAAATATTTACACGCGAAGCTTCGCCAGACAGGTTCCCAAGGCGATGGGTCGATAGCTTCCGGGAGAGGTAGGGCGCTTACTCTCTTCCAGTAGAGCTACTACAATGGCCTCCCTCAAAGATTTCGAAAGGGGTTCGGAACGCCATATTTTGTCGTATATGTGTAGGAGTATTTCAAGAGTTTCTGCTTGTAAGGGCGGTATCATCGTATAGATAATATTGTCTGCACCAGGAGCTGAAGACACAGCTGATGCCGTCAACTATAGAAGCGAAACATCTGAGTTGTTTCACTTGAGGGTGTCGTGTAGAAACGTGTTTCACGAGATATTCTGCGCTTCATGAATGTCTTTGTGTAGTGTGACTAACTGGACACAAATTCAGTGTTTAGCTAATGTATTTGAGTGGCCTTCTAGTGTGTTCTGTGTTAGGCTGACCAAGGGCAGGCTATGTGTCTGTTGTTCTTTATGATTACGTATTCTTGTCCGTATCTGGCGTGTATGTGTGTAATTGATTGATAGGATGGAAAGCCTACTATCTCATATTGCTTCATGGCGCACACGCTTTGGATATGCCTTTTCCCGTTTAAAACATATGCGGTTTTCTGACGTCGGGCACCCACGAAGAACACAGCGCGCCTTATTTTGAGCCTCTAGGGTACGCCTTCAGTCCTCGTTTCACCACGGCCTTTTGGGTTGCGCGGGGCACCGGAGACCTACAAAACCGACTTTTTGGCAGCATCGAGGATGTACGATGTGAGGAGTTGGGTGCCTCTTACGAAGTGTAGGTGTCCTATGAATGTCCAATGTAATTTAAATGTCTGTGTAAAGCATTCCAGTGTGTTCTTGCATCATTGAACATATATGGGAAGATCAACGTCTTGGGCCTTTACCTAGATATATTAGTGAGGCAGGGAAGTGGACCCTACCATATGGGTCTGTGCCACGTTTCACTCAATTGAAGGAACGAGAACTGCAGAGCCAATGGCCAAGCCAAGATGTGAGTAAATGTTCTGTCCTAGGTTATGAGATGTAGGTTGCTTTATATTCAAAAGGCATGCTGCCGAAAATGTTAGGAATGTTATTATAAGGCGAGCCCGGGCAACCGTACGGGAAGAGCCCCAGATTGCCTTATGTGCATTGAGGTCACGTGTAAGAATGTAACATTCAGGCAGCCAATCTACCAGGACCTCGAAGACAGAACAGATCTACCAGCGTCGCGAAACCAGGGCTCGCTCTCTGAAAACCAGGAAGGGTGCAAAGGGAGCATACCGTTATTAACCTAATAGATATAATTGAAGAGACTGTATCAGCTTCAAAAACAGGGTTTGATTTGACGGTATTACATGCTATAGTTTGTTGCACGACAATGGCCGCACCAGCCGAAGAGTGCGTGCATCCATCTCTGTCATTTTTAAATACCATTAAAATTATTGAGGAAGTTTGTATGTTTGCGGATCAGATGCGTTTCCTGCAGACACCTTACATTTGGTTTATTGGCATGCAGGATCTCGTATACTTTATCAACATTTTAATACAAAACTTTTTACCTCTAACCCCCAAGGGTTCTTTCGCGACCGTTGGTGTCACCATAAAACTCCAGCGAACAAATAAAAGAATTTACTGGCACCGCCGGGAATCGAACCTAGAACTAATAGCCTAACAAAGCGAGGGCCCGGCGTCTTACCGATTTAGCTACGAGCCCACGCGAAGACGGGAAAGACAGGTGGTGTACTCACCAAACACATCTACGGGTTTACCCCCTGCGTTCTCGCTGAATGCCGCGTGAAAGCGTCACGCGACCACTCACGCCCGTCTAGCGGCCCTCTGCGCACCTTGCTCATGTGCTAAGAGTTCCAAAAATTAAAGAAAGCTCGAACCAATCCATGGCATCTCACTTCTAGTACGCCAATGTGCTAAAGCCTGTGGCCTCCAGTGTTCACGTAAAAAGTCACAGCTCCTTGTCGTCCGCCCTCACGCCAAATCAAGGAATACATTCAAGTACTCCTTGATGGCCACGCCATCACTCCAAGCCCCAGCATCAAGATCCTGGGCCTACATCTCGAGGCTAACGCCAAGAGTGACGTCTCCTTGCAGCGCCTCAAAAACAGCTATAATCAAATCATACAAATGATCAGGCGAGTTGCCACCAAGAAGCGAGGCCTAAAGGAAACCGGTACCTGTCGATTAATTGAAGCTTTTGGTTTCTTGAGAGTCACTAACGTCAACCCCCTGTTTTTTTTCTCAACAAGGAAGACATAGAGATGCTTTATATAATGATTAGAAAGGCGGTCGAGCATGTCATTGGTCTTCTCATCAGTGCGTCCACACAGAGGCCGCTTAGCACGGGGCTCCACAACACGGTGGAACAGCTGATGGAAGGCCGTCTTTCTAACCAGAAGGTCCGACTCAGAACTGCTGTGGGTAACCGCATGCTTCACCAGATTTGCTGGGCAGCCCAGAATGTCACTCCGCTTGACGTACTCCCAGACTCTTGCGACTAAAACTAAAGATGCTCCCTTTGCTTAGAAATATGAACCCGTCACATGACGAGGGTCACCGAAAAGCACGGGCTCAAGCTCTAAACACCACCCTCGGTGGGGATCATGCAGTTATTTACACAGACGCCTCCAAACATCGAGGGCAGCAATACGCCATCTTCGTAGCTACCTCCAGAACCAACCTCCCTTGCGTGTGCCTCGCTTAGGACCCAAGAAATGACGGCAGCAGAAGAGGCAGCCATCAGCCTGGCTCTCACTCAAGCCAAGGATTCGGAGGGTAATCACCGATTCCCAGCAAGCCTACTGGAATTACCAGTAGGGTTGGGTGTTCTGACCTGCACTGCGCGTGCTAAAAAATCACTCCCCAAACGGTTCAATTCAGCTCATCTGGACACCCGCTCACGCTTCAATGGAGGGCAACAAATACGACCACCCAACAAGCCTGTTACCCGCCGCGGTGGCTCAGTGGCTAAGGCGTTGCGCTGCTGAGCACGAGGTCGCGGGCTCGATTCCCGGCTTCGGCGGCCGCTTTTCTGGTGCAGGCGAAAAGCGAAAATGCCCGTGTGTACGAGATTTCGGCGCACGTTAAAGATCCCCAGGTGGTCAAAATTATTCCGGAGGCCTCCACTACGGCGCGCCTCATCGCCTGTGGTATGTCGGCGCGTTAAACCCTACAATCAAATCAATCAATCAATCAATCAATCACCAACAAGCCTGTGCTTTTACGTATACCGTGCTATAGAGCTGCACGAGGACAGTCACCCGCTTGTCCCGTTGAGGGAGATAACCCAGCATTATTGCCTTCTGAGACAGACCGTACGTTCCCCTTACCCTGACCTTTCCAGAGAACAACAAACGGCTCATACAATCTGGGCTCCTTCCCACATCCTACGCGTCTTCTCTTAATACATCCGAATCGCTACGACGCTGAATGTAAATTTTGCTCAGAAGTAGGAACACTCCGCCCCGCAATTGCGGTGTGCGACTTTAAACCTGAGCACCCTCCTCTCTTTCCGTCAACTACCCAACAAGAGCAATGGCAGATGGTGCTGTCCAGGCCCTCTCTACCTACCCAGCTTCAGCGGGTGGACACAATACAGGCCGCGCGGACTGCATGTGGGCCCCACAGAAGAAGGAATCACTCCCCAGGGCTACACTCTGGGCCGTTCAGAAATCTGAACAGAAGTATTTCTTCCTCCTATTTCTCCTTCTCTGCCGCAAATCTCATCGCCTCCGTCCGCGGCGCAGAGACGGGGTAGTCAGATCGTCCAACAGCGGGTTGGAGCTTACTTTAATTTTACTAAAAAAAGTTTCCACTCTTGTGCTACACCAATACAACTCAACCAAACACCGTTCATTGGTTGAGGTAATGAAGTAATAAATGGTGTGGTTAAGTGCATTTCAGTTCTTTCTGGTTTTACTATTTGTAAAGCGATGTGAGTGAATTTAAGTGACGTCGCATGGGTAATCGTTATGGGTGCCGTTTACAGCTTTGCTTTCCAACCCCATTCACGGGGTGGATTGGCGCGATTTTTATAGGCCCCTACTGTTTCCCTTTTTTAGGTTTTATTTTCCCATTGTATTTTTAATAAGTTACTGAAGAATGTGTTCATGCGTAATCTTTCGGGGCAGGGACTCTTGCCTTTTTGCCAGGGACTCTTGCCTGACGGAATCCATTTCTTGCTCGGTGAAGCAGAGAAGAACGGTCCGACGTCAATTTAGTCCTCGACGAATCGGGCTTTTTTGCCCTCACAAGTTTCTTTGGTGCTTTTTGCTGCAACCGCAGCCAGGTGTTGTGGGGTCAGGGAAAGAGATACGGAAGGAGTAGCATGGCTCCTCAGTGTGTCCGCGGCCACCTCAACCGCTGCGGACTTACCCTAAGATGTGTTGGCAAGACGGGCTGCCTATTGCAACACAGGGGGGCGGGGACGGGACCACATTAGCTTCACTTACCTAGGTCAACACTGAAACCAGACGCCGCTCCAACACCCGGTGACCCGCATCGGTGTACTTCGCCAGGTGGAAAGAGGAGAACCCCTTCTACGCCTCTGGGAAAGGGATTGTTTTCTTTTCTAGTTGGAACCTTTCACAATATCTGGAATATGCCGGGCGTGATTCCCGGCAGTTAACCAAGTTAGCACAGCGCAGTTAGCAGAAGGTAGCCTAAGTTAACAAAGTGGAGTGGTCCCGTGCAGCGCATGCTGCACAGGTTGTTCCGCCGCGGCAAAATGTTCGCACACATTTGAAGAAGCGGCACTGGTTAGGTTTGTGATGACGGACTGCACATATAATCAAACCACAATTTATATGTTAATGTTCAGCAAGTTTGGCATGGTTGATTCCCAAGATGATGTGTTTTGCGGCTATTTCCCTATTATCTCTGCGGAGGGTGATGCGGTTGAAAGCCCTGACGGCCTGATCTTTGATGCCTTCAAGCAGGTGGGTATCTGTTTTGGTAGTTTCCCGTATAAATCACACCCTGGGAGCTATTCAGGCTGCGGTGGGTTGTGCCCTTGATGTCCAGAACGAGGATACGGGTTTGGGCAACACGGGTGCGGGCTCGATGTTCAGTGTGGTCTTCAATCGAAATTTCTGCCGTTAAGAGTTTTTAGCTTAATACTTTTCCCCTAAGTTGCGTTGCAGAAATTTGGATACCAGGAATATGTACAGTGAGGGAACAGGTCTGGCCGCTTCAACTGACTCAATCACAACGAAGCATGAGCAGTTAGTTGTCAGGCTTCGACAAAATTCTAGCACAAATGAGTACATATGATACTTCGGTGCGGACCGTTTTCGGGGTCCGAATATGCTTGGGGGGATGAGTACTTTTGCATTAAGTCTGGGCCTATACAAAAGCAGGGAACTGGTGTTCTTTCTGCATTGACTGTACACTAATGGCCAATGAGGTCTCGGAGTTCTCCACCTGGTAGACAGAGGGAGCCGACAGGCCTAAGCTTGACCAGGGATACGACGTCTTCTACACCTCAAGTCTTCTACCTCTCCTCTAATCCCCGAAGCGCCTTGGCGGCCGCTAGAGCAATCTTGCGGAACATGCGTGATCAATCCCAGAGGCCCGTCATCTGCTGCGGTTGCTCTCACTTCGCTTCGCCCCGCAAAGGTAGACAAGTAATCTAGTCACGGTGCTGTGACAAACCTAATTCTAAGTAAGTTATCAAAGCACGCATTCCGGCAAACAGATATAACAAAGCAGGCTTCCACTTTCGGAGGATCAATTTTGTTACAGGGATTCGCGTTCAGCATTTTAACCCTTGCAAAACAAAAACCACACCAAAACAAAGTAGGTTTTTTTAAATTCATACTTCAGATGTGGTAATAGATAACTTACAAATCCTGAAATATTTTTGGGTACATTGTGCAGGCGTGAGTCAGAAACTCAGTTCGATTACTTTAACAGAGCGCCATGGCTACAGTGCTTTCCTAAAAGAGCTCGCGGCGAAATCGACGGAACCGTGACAGATGACGCGAAGCTATGTTTGCTTGTGGCACTGATTGCGCACGTGGTCCGTTTACTGTAATGATTAAAAAAAATTATTACCCCCATAAATAGGGCTTTGCATACCAGTGCATAATGAGCACTACATTCCCTATGCGGTAGACAACTGACTAATTAGGGAATGAAATGACGGCTGAAAGTTTAAGCCGACGCGGTGTTGGCATACAAATGCATGGATCATCTGGCTGTGGCGTCGCTTTGAGGGGCGAGAAGCGGTGGGAATCGCATGGTTGCGTACCCCCAAGGACCACCTCGTGCTCGGCGAAAAACGACATACCGAGTGGCGTGCACAGGAAGCATCGCTCTGCGCGCAGATTTTTTTCCGCGAACGATTTAGTCGTAAGTGCTACATAATCTTGCAGTTTCTAGTGTTTCCAGGCCCTCCTAGCGACGCCCAAACCAGATGATAGATGCATGTGCATGCCAACACCGCTTCGCTTCGACACTAAGGTTGTTGTTTTAGAGAATTGATCCCCACCACAATATTGACGTCAAACAGTAGAGTAGCTCGTCGTAAATTTATCAACACAAAACGTACCGCTACTAAGTTCCTTCAGAACAAATGTCATTCGACTTGCCATGACTACTCACTGTTGTAGCCATGACTTCTCACCGAGTTATAGGGTCATGCATACGGAGACGCACTTGAACTGCTTGTTTCCGTGCTGGCTGTGGGATGTTGACAGGTCTAGTCATGCAAAGTTATATAAATGCTTTAATAGATTACCACTTCAAAAGCTTAGTCTTGGTGCAATAAAACTGCGAAATCAGAGAAAGCTAGTATGAATTTAACGAATCGTTTGCGGGTGCTGTCAAACCACGAGTGCTTGTAGTAAAAATTACCTTGCCTTTATGTATTTCATGTCTATGCTCTTTGTTGGGTATAGCAATAGATCAGCAATAGAGCTTCGGCAATAGATCAGCCACGAAAATTAAATCGGCTGCAAAAACGTTTCGCTGAGACTGCGAACCCATTAAATGGTCGCCAAAAAATATGGTCGCGTTTACAAAGATATATTTCGTATATAAACAGAAATGCGGACATCGGAATATCTGGATACGAAACCGACTAACAATGTTCGCCAACCGATCACTGCGGTTACCCGGTAATTCGAATTTTCGTTCTAATAATCGGTGAATGGATAAACCAGGTACCCGGTTCTTGTGCAAACCCGGTCTGTCATTTCCGCAACAGCGGCCGACGTCTTTTCTGAAATACCATTTTCTTTAAAATAAACATGAGGCACAAAGGACCTCTGCAGGCGCCTCATCAGATACAGCTTCAGTGTCCCCCTGTCAACAGCTGTATAACTGGAAACTTAATAAATGCAACGTGATCTACGCGTACCGGTATTACCCACACCATTGAACAGACAAGATGCTTCCGTTCTTTAAAAAAAGTTTCCAGAAAGCACACAGCGATCTGCGAGGGCTGCTGCGCCGTATAATCCCGCAATGATTCAAACCCCAGAACAGCACTGCAACGTTAGGATACTTCCCACCACGTGCTGCTGCACGTCGCTTACACATGCCACTTTTAATTCAATTTCGCACAAGCCACGTCCCACCTATGCTCACTTTATGACGTGCGCGAAGACTTAACCTTCGTCATATGTTAATGTGCGGGGTATTTAGTAACCAGAACCTCCCTCTTAGTATCTTCGGGCTAGTGGCGCTCTAGGAGACTGAATCTAAAGCTCGTTATGTCCCTGGGCAAACATTTAAAGATTATCCCAAACGAAAACAGCTCCGTTGACTTTCCTAGCAAGTACAGGACTCGTTCACGTAAGCAGGCGCATCATCGTAAATATTTACGTCATCACCATATTCATCAAATTTACCTTTCATCATACAGCCGTCGTGGGAAGCTAGGTGTCTTTTCCAGGATAACTTTGCCGCTCGTTGTAAGAAAGTTCTCTCTCAGTGTCTTTCTTGTGGTTTTTATGGGACGTGGAAGTTTTCCGCCAACACAAATAATTCAGTGAAAAAGAAGTGAAATATTGTTGATGAAAATTTCAAAACGCTCTGCGATAAAAATTCCCAAAATAATACTTTCCAAACAAGGGGCTCAAATACACGCTGGGCTCAATACACGAGGGGCTCAAATTCCCTCATTAGAATCGCGGAATTACATCAGCAACCCCGCCCATCATGCTGCCTGTAGGGGAGCACAGAATATTCAAGACGGCTTTGCGATTTACACTGCGGCAGTGAAATTATTCCTTATCTGTACACAATAAACAATTTATAGATAAGAACATTATGTAAAACGACCGCAGCATCGTTATTTTGCAATTGTTAGAAACGCGAAAGCGGCATTGTCCTTTTGCCAGAATAGCGTCACCTCAATGTGTTGAACGTTGCCGGGAATCTTAACGTTATAAACGAAGTAGTTCCGCCCACTTCCACCGCGCATGGGAATACAGGTATCAGCGCACGCGCCAGTCCTGTCATTTGAGTAATTGATTACAGCAAGGGCAACGAGTGAGTGTGCTGGTTCCTGTCCGGTCTACCTCGGCAGCCGGAAAGCCCCAACGAAAACTTTCACGCAACTCTGCCGTACTGCTGCCACGCTGCCCACGCGCTTAGTTTCGCCAGATAATTTTGGGGAGCATTTGCAGCTTTCTCTCTCCTGCGTTAGAAAAGCGGCGAGTAAAAGCAGAATTTGTCGATCTTTGTCCACATTCAGCCGCACCATCTCCCGCACAAGGTCGAAGCGTAACAAGACCTACAATTTGTTGAGCGCCTTGTTTTCAATCAACAAAGGATAGCGAACTTTCAAAGCATGGACACAGTTTCGTTACCGCATGCAGTGTCCACGCCTCCCACCTCCTTGCCATCTCGCACGAAAATGCTAAGCACTTAAACCAAGAACTCTGTTCGAAGAGTAGCTGCGGCTCTTCGTTTTGAAGAGCAAGGCCATAGATACCTGTACTTCAAGGAACGCGTCTGCAAGTGCAGATTATCGTTCTGAGGAACAAAAATGAGGAGCGCGAAACGACGCACACGCCCTTAGAAAGGAAAGCAGCCACGCCAAAGCAGGCTCAAAATAGAGTTCTGGTTAAAAGCCCTTTAACGCATATCGGTGAAAGAGAAATAGCAGTGCCCGAGTAGAGTAGGCCAATCCTTACGTGAAATACTGGCACCCTTAGAAGATGAAATTATCGACGGGCGAACAGGAGGCTCCTGGTGATGGTGAGAGAGCGGAACCGATTTCGATGGTGCTGTCCAGGGGGATGTACAGGAGGTGACGGGAGCGGTCGCAAAGCTGAGCAGGACGTTGAACAGCGGATCAAAGAAAGGCCAAATAGGCTTCCTCAACAGCATCGTAGAAGGCTCAAAGCATTCCCTTTTTGAGTCGCTCAAATATTTTAGTATTCACGGATACCCTTGTTCATTTACGTATCAGGTACTTTTGCCTTGGCGTGTGCGTCTTCAAGTGCAAGTCGCCATGTACCCACCAGAAGAATCACGCTTTATGTGGTGTCTACCATAAATGTTACAGACAAAATTCTGTTGTTATTTTGTAAGTGAAAGGTATTGACGCCTGGTCAATTTTCTTGAAATGCCGAAACTACAAGCACTTGACAACTAGTGCCGGTTGATGATATCTTGCCTTAGCTTATAAAAATAAGAAACTCACTTTTTGTGACTTGATTTTACCCCAAAAAACATGACAAACGGTGCAGACGACATGGCTACGCTTAGTAGGAAATACCTCGCAAATGCAAAAAACATTCTTCTTGATGGGGAGTTGGCCACCGTATGGACTATGGATATGTGCTGCCGTTTTGAGGACTAGCATTGTTCAATACCAACTGCTGGTATGGGCTGCTCTTCGGTATTTACACATAATATTCTATAGCATAACACGCCATTCAAAGCTGCACTTTCCCATAGCAAAGTTGTGCCTCTCATTGTCAACTAAATCATGCCTAATACTGCTGTAGACTAAAGCAGCAAATGCAGGGTATTCACCCTCGATTAGGGCTACCAGTACGTTTCTAGGTCATCCGGAGTAAAGCGGTTTCAGTACGAATGCTTTCTTTACATAGATGTTGATAGGGACACTGAGCACACAGGATGTTGCCTGCATCATTTTCTTTACTTGGACTTCCATAGAAGCATTCCGCCTTGTGCCGTCTCAGTAACAAATGCTAAATTCATCATGCTGGAACCTTTACTGCCGCTCACCTCAACGTTTCTGTAGCAGCAGCCTGATCGGGGCATTACCCAACACATTCACAGCTAACCTGTGCACGGCCACTTTGCTTCGGGGTCATAACAACTTGGTTTGAAGTACGGGCTACCACCACTATGCACGAGGTGATAGCGGAGTTTTTGCTCACTCCCATTCGGTTGTGTAGGCAAAGATTTTGTTGCACCAGGCCGCAGCACAGATTATGAAAACCCACGTTATTTGTTTTTATTACTTGCGAGGCTGCATCTTTCTGATTCGCACATCGTTTTTCCACTGTTTCCATGAAATAGAGAACCCTGACTTTTCTACAATCGCCATGAGCTTCATGCAGCAGCTGTGCCCAATACCGCTTTATAGCCACTCTTACGCGATATGTTTTCATGGTTTCATGCTTTCAATTTGGAACGCAGCTCCTAAGCGCGTGTTCCTGTGGTTTGCGCCGGTCGTCATCGTTCCTCATTGTAGCAGAGAGAACGAAAAGCACGCCTAATATAGAGAGAGGAGGAAAGCATGGCAAAACTGTGAGCAGCGTGGCGGTGCGCCGAGGGTGCGGCGCATGCTCAGTGGCGGAAACATGGTATATAATAACGCCAGAGTTAGTGACCGCCATCGTGCGTTCACCAAAGGCATTGCAGCTTTCTGAGACAAAGAAATTGTGTCATCTGTTGCTACAGCTAAACAAAATGGCCCTACTGACCCGCGCCCCCAAGGTCAGAATGCCGAGGCGCGTGTCGCCCAAGCAGCAGCTATGCGCCATTCCCGAGAAGACTGAAGTTCACGGCGCCGACGAAGGGAATTACTGTCAGCACCCATCAATATGTGCCTGTGTAAAACTTTTCACCTTGAACTATTTTATGAAGAGGAAACCACTAAGCAGCTGCGCTCAAATTTCGGATTAGAGAGTACCGTAATCGTTAACCAAGAGTTGTAAGCATTTTTGGCGATATCTGTGCCTGTACCCGACGAGCTTTGAGACAGAAAATAGTCTATAAATTCAATAAAGTTCGGCCTCGGAGATTTCACGGTGCCGCCGATGGAAATATTGCCAACAAGGACGGATGGATGTTGTGGTAAAGCATCAGTTTTTAGCCTAATGTTCTCGGTAGGAATGAGTGTAAATCGAATAAAGATAGAGTATGCCCAAAAGATGGTACATTTTGTTAAAGAGAATGTTTCTTCGGCTCTTTTCAATGCGTCTACGGAGACAGCTGGTGCTGAGCGGCCGCCAATTCTTTCTTTCGGGGTTCTTCACTTGGTATTCCTTGCACCAGTTAAGATCGGCCTCCGCACATGGTGCCCGCAGTGCCAGGAAGACAACCGCAAGCGCGGAAGGGAAGAGAGGGTGGGGCGCGGGGAAAGTTACACCAGGTAAAGCAGACCTACCCCTACAACGCGATGTGTGGATTGGATAAGATATTTGAGGTAAGGGGGGCGCCTGTGGAAGCAACTGTTCATGCGTTTATGCAAATTGCTCCGCTTGGGGCTGGTGATGCCTTCTATGGGACATTGACATTTCGAACGTTTCTCGTTACGTCTGGTATTTCTCCAAGCACAAGCCACTGCTCACTGTTATCTAAACTCAGCAGCTACGCCAAGCCCAAGTTCACTTTCAGCAAATGCCTCCTGAAAGTTCACTTTGCGCTGGATATGCCAGCGCTAAAACTATGCCAGCGCCAGGATATGCCAGCGCCAGGATATGCCAGCGCCAGGATAAAAACCTACGAAATTACACGGGTCAACCTTTGCGGGAACGCTGTGGTAACAGCTGAACTGCGGCTTGAGACAGTGCACCTCACAGGTTAAGGATCCTGGTATAAATGCTAAATGCAACGGTTGGTTGGTGCTTGAAAATCCTGAACCTCACCAAAATTCCGCATGCACTTTGACGCTGACTCCAGCGTTTAGTAAAGTCTTGTGGAGAATTTCAGGCGTAACTTGACCGTAAGGGAAAATAATAACAAATAATTCCATTGGAGCAGTTCAATTCTACATGAACCGTTTGCTCAAACTTTTACCTGTTAGAGCTCTTGCTGTGATATTTTCTTTCTATGTTTGTTAATATTCATATATCCGCTTGGAAAAAACTTCGATTTTACACGTTTCTTTCAGATTTAATTAACTGCGTTGTTTCGAGTGTTCCCCGTACAAGGTCTCTTATTTCTTTGGAATGATGCATTCCAAGGGAACTGTCATGCCTGACCTAAAAGCCCACATAATATTTTCCTTTTTGTGTATTTAATAAAACGCTCTCTATAATAACAGCATTCGGTTATAGAGAGCGGGACGCGGGGAGATCAAACCTTTGCCCATTAGAAGCACTTCAGTGGAAACTATCGAACCCATTCAGGGCGCCCATGAGCTGACATAGGTAAAGTTCTGGGTTGTGACGTCAGTAGTGTTCAGTTTGACAGGGTCCAAAAAAAAAGGAAAAATTTCCGGCCACTGCCAAAGAGTTTAATTTGAGGCATATCTCTCTGCCGTTCTGCGCACACATTTTGACAAAGAAAAACTTAACGTGGGCAGCTATCGACCCGGGCGCTGCATATCAACTTTTCTGGTGTTCTCCGATAATTGTGCCGGTATTTAGTTCCCACTGAACAGAGGCGACAGTATACGGTAAAGAGAATTGCTGAAATATTACCTTGCCTCAGGTGGTGCTAAAACTAATTAGTTTTCAGTGATAGGGTGATCGAGAAGTTTTGATCTTGTTTGCTGCGCTGAGCTTGTTCCGACCGCTCTTTTGCTTCGTAGCTGGTCGAGGGCATCAATGCTGCCGTTTTAGTCAGGGTTATGAAGAGTTAATGCTCCAACTAATGAAAAAGTCTGCTGAGGGCAAAGCTCGGATTATTTTGAAAACCGCAAGCACTGACGTCATACCTAAGTGCTTCACGTCAGCATTGCCACCAGTAATGACTCTTTACTCATTGTACTACTGAAGTATTGTATTCTCAATCCAAGTGGTGTAAACAACCGTGCAAGTGCCACTTTTAAAGATTTTGTTGAAGTAGGTAGCGAGGATATAATTGTGTTCTTCTATACCGATAAATTCGCGGTTTATACCTGTTCCGCACTGCATGGAACGTAAACAACCTAAATTACTTTCAGCACATTTCCTCGATTTTTATTGGAGATCATTAAGAGTGATAAACTGCTGATTTTAAAGTCACTGATATCGAATTCTGAGGCTAGTTAATTACTCGAGACCTATGTTAGACGGTAATGAAGTGGATGTAGATTATTGTCCACTTGGCGAAATTCCATCAAAAACATGTGAGATGCATATTATGTGCCGATATTCATTGATGAAAAAGTGTAGAAGCTTGTGTAGACTCACAACACGCCAGTTGTGACATGTCCTGGAACTTGCAATGCCATCCTAATATAAAAATACTTCATTTCACAAAAACCTTCGTCTTTGATGGGGTCTTTGCAATTGGATCAGCATTACCAACATCATGGTACCTAATGTCCGGTAGGTATTTCTGCGTCTCCGTCCTAACAATGGAATTAAGGGAGGCTGTTTGCTGTTCACTAAGTTCTGAGGTGACTAACAACCCCGTCACTGCACACGTTTGTCTGCAGGTACGCCTTAGACACATGAGGGATATCCCTGTGAGATGTCTATGCTCAATGACAAGCACACTCTGCAATCTTGAGCAAGCCGGCGAATAATGTGATGGCGAGAAATGTGCTTTATTCTTCTGGTAGACAGGCGGATACCACTTTGAGCATATGAACAATACGTCTTCAATTTAAGTTCATGAAAGAGATGAATTTGTATTTGCTTTTTTCGCATCGTACTTTATTCCTTCCTTCCTTCCTTCCTTCCTTCCTTCCTTCCTTCCTTCCTTCCTTCCTTCCTTCCTTCCTTCCTTCCTTCCTTCCTTCCTTCCTTCCTTCCTTCCTTCCTTCCTTCCTTCCTTTTCGAATTGCTCTGGATTCTCGCATTCGTTTGCTCTTTCTTGGTTTCTTTCTCCACTCGAGTTCTGTTATTTATTTCTTGTTTAAAACTTTATTAAAGCGTTATTTGTTTGTTAAAACTGCTTTTTGCTTGAAATATTTCCATCAGGCCCAGCAATTATGCCTTGATGTACGAAAACCATCGCACGAAGCTTAATGTCTGCCCATTCAACCGAAACGCACAGCAGCTTAATAAACCCTAAAGACAAGTGCTGCGCAATCTAGAACGTGTGCGACGCAAAAATATGTTTGAATGTGCTAAACTATAAATTCAAGGTAAAAGCTGCAGCACGGCTACTTGATGAAAAAAAGGTCGAGCGGCCAAGGGGGTAGAATAAGCGGGATGTAAAAACGAGAAAAAAGTTTGATTTAGCCCCGGAACGTAAAATAATTGCAGAAATACGGACTCATATTTCAAAAGCCAATTCTCCACATTCAGCTGGATGCCACAAATACTCAAAAACGTTTTGCGGCATTTTGCACAAATCGAAAGCGAATATTAGAAAAAAAGAGAATTTGAAAAGGTAGCCAGTTACTTTTAGTGAAGATGAAAAGGTGGTATTGATGACTGCATTCGGGCTGTGCCTACGGCATGCCCAAGAATATTTCGCGCTCTACAGGCTCGCAGATATTCCCTAAAATATATTTCACGCTAACATTTCTTCCTACATGATGGTAACACTGAATATTTTGTTAGGTTTCAAAGCACTCTTGCGCGGTTTTTATGAGTGGCATTGGAAACTCAAGCTATTGTGGCTTCTGTACCTCAATTAAGTGTAGCTCAATCAACCTCCGAAGGCTGAGCTACATACGTGTCAACGACCAAATGTAAGCAGAAGAAATTATTAGATAACTAAACTAAACTAAACTAAACTAAATTTGTATAACTAAAGCACCGTCTTCAAGACGAATAAAAATAAGGATTTATTCCACACAAGTTAAGGCAAGTAAACCAAAATCTCATCACGTAATCAGCTTCCCGGAACAAACTTACACAATGCGCTTATTTCATTTATAAGGCCACTGAAACTTTTCACCCCAAGAACATATTGCCCCAACTTCGACGGGCTCTTGTTTTGATGGGTGTTTTGGTTGTCATGGGGGCAAGTCGGCGGCTCAAGCTATTTCTCTGACATCAAACCGATTCTTCAGTTGTGCTCTGATGGAACACTTCAGGCGAGCACATTGCGGATTGTACCCGGCACTCGGGAGCTCTATCAATCAAAGAGCCCTTCTCTAAATGACCACGAACATGCCATCTTTTTTTCAACAGTCTTTTTTATCAGCAGACAAAAAGAACGAGCGTAATTTCGATGTATCACAAAGTAATTTTGGCGCTTCGGTCTTTAAAACGTGATTTTGTGGGCTCCGACACTTGCCTTCGCAAGGATTTATAGAATCAGGCCCTACGTTTTATTCGCTTCTAAGGAAGCGTTTTACTTTAGGCTATGCTGCCTCGCGCACGTCTCGGGCGGAACATAGGCAATAGGCAAAAAGATAGAAATTTAATTGTACGTTTTTGTCGGATATTCGTTAGTATTCTTCTCTTCTGCATATGTGCAAAACTATTGAAAACAGGTACCTTCACTATAGGATCGAGCTCTGAAGTAGTGGCCACTCCGACGACACACTGGGTAGTGGAAGAGAGATTTCCGTTGGCTACATTCTCTTTGTAGCAGTACGAAGGTGCCATCATCATTGCATTTGTCAATATCCTATGTAAGATCATAGCAGCACAAATACCTGTCAAAAGATTCGAGCCACTCGTGAAGCGTTCTGTCCGTATTTCCTGTTACGTGTCTGGAGTAACAAAGCTATCCTCGGCACAGGTCTATTACAATATCTATGATAGTTGTTTTTATATTCCGGACCGCTAATTTATCGTTCTTAATGCAGGATACTTTGAGTGCAAGATTATTACAAAACGTTCTAATATTGATTTGTGCCTGCAAAGCTCCCTTTTGTTCCCCTGTGAAACGTTTCATAATTCCGCTAGGCTGCAATAAATGCGTGTTTATAAAAAACCTAAGGCCTTAAATGTTTCATACCAACAAGGTATACTCCAATAATGTTTATATATATGTCATGTACCGCTACGCAAAATATATTTGGCGATATGAATTCATATGTGCCTATTCGCTCTCAGATTCTCAGAGGAAAACTATAATTGTGTACATACGGTAAAAGTGACAGAGTTCGTCTAGAATTTAAGGAAAGCTTGTATTGCGGACTTGCGCCATTGGTGGAGACCTACGCCGAAACGCCTTGTAGAAATGGGAATTTTATCCACGTGCTATAAAGACGGTAACTTATGCCCTTGAAGTGTTTGGCACATCCACACTCGGGGGGGTTGGCCAGGGATAAATGTTGACTGTGCCAACTTTTTCCATTTGTTTTGTTTTTTGGGCGCACCTCTGACACCGTTCGCAGCTGGCGCGGCGGGCGCGCGCCCTTAAGGGTCGCGCTATATCTTGGCAAAAAAGCCCCGCTAAAAAAAGTACTTTTTATATTTTCAGCGCCGGGTATTTTTTACTATAGAGCTACGATGGTGACAACGGCCACTTTCCTCTTTTGATCAGACATATAAGCGATCATTTACTTGTGCATTTTTAATCCTCTATACTTCACAATATAACACTGCGTGTTTTATAAGCCTGAAAAGTACCAATTACCTTATAGTTGAGTGTTGAGGCACTCAACGAAGGCAGTCAGTAGACGGGTCTGTTCTCATCAGGCGACTAGTGGTCACTAGTGGTCACTAGTGGACAAAAGGGTACAACTTGAGAACGCGAGCCTAGCTTTCGCCTGACTCTATAATGGTTCCTGCGGAACTGGAACCTGTTACGTTACCGGAGTGACATCCGTATCCTGCACACGAGTGCATTACAAAATATATGGGACTTTTTCATGCCCGGGACCTTTCTCTCCATATTGTTGGCGATGTTTGTTAGTAGTATTAGGTCTAATGTGATTTCAGGTTTTTCGTCACATATTTTTACTTCTTTCTTACTATAAGTAGAATAGTAGCGTTGAAGCTTTCATGCGTACAATTGTGCGGAGAGCAGCAACAGAAAAAAATTACTTTTCCACTTAATTCTCGCTCTGTAATAGTGCCCGGCGTACGCTAAATGCATGCGTAAATTCTGTGTGCTTTATATACGTGCATCTCTATCAGCCGGTAAATACTCAATTTTTAACACTTTTTTGTGCTGTCAAGCACCGCCAACAATTAGGAAATATTTATGATCCAACATTTTTTTAGGTGAAAGAGTGTGTCCTGCACTGCCAATTCAGACACAAAATGTTCCTACTGCGAAGATGTTTGGCGTTTTAAAACCAACTACCGCGCTCTAGATAACTTACTAGTTGTGAATGTGCGTTCGGGTTGTAGAATGTTTGTTACACTACCCTATGGGAGAAAGTTATACAAAAGGAGAGGTAATAATGTCCTTTGCGCACATCAATTCAAAGCACTTACGTGCAAACATTGTTAACAATGCGAGCACACGAGATATACCAGAGCGTCACAAAAAGTTCAAGAACGTTTTTGTTCTGCAACTTCGTAACGAGGAATGTTTCAAAAGTTAGTTTTTCTGTAAATATTTCTCACAGTCCCCTTAGTTCAGGGCTTGCAGCATATCTTGGGAATTGTTAAAAAGACTGTCAGCCACCCGTGATTGATTCCGGCTAGGATGTAATGGACTTTTTAGACATCCTGAATATGGAGATTTTGCCGCCTGGAACGTTCTAAAAGGAAACGAACAAGGCATGCAAGTCTACTGGATGAAGGCAGAATTGATGCTCGTAAAAAGTATAAGTATATCCAGATGAGTTGCCTTTTACCAATTCGAAGTAATCACTCTGGTTTTACTGTTCCCCTAGGGTACAGAACGACGCCTTCATCCGTGCTGTAAGAACACTGAAGAAATGCTATAAAAGAGCTTATTCCA
This sequence comes from Haemaphysalis longicornis, assembly GCF_048455015.1. NCBI lineage: Eukaryota > Metazoa > Arthropoda > Arachnida > Ixodida > Ixodidae > Haemaphysalis > Haemaphysalis longicornis. The sequence goes on from NW_027526361.1 coordinate 142,386,254, forward strand.
AGATAGGGTAGAAAAGTAGTGGGTGAGAATGAGCAAAGATAGTGAGTGAAGACCGAGAAAAAGGACTGCGGGCAGGACGTCATTACCCGTTCCGCGAGAAAATTGCGAACAGGCATGTGTCACGATCTTTTCTTCATAGCCTGCACAAAAGGGATGTCGCGATGATGAGAACCAAAAAGGTCCACTTGTTTTTTTATCTTTACTGGTGGAAGAAGAAAACGAGAACGACTATATGCTCTAAAATGTTTTTATTCGAATATCTTCTTGTGTAAATTTTATTTGTTCCATTAAGGTTCTTCTTCTCAGAATTGTCCTAATAAAAAGTACTCAAGCTCCACGCTTAAAACTCGAAGCTAGTGAGGAAAATTTGCCTCCAGCAGCACCAAACAGGCACAGTAAAATAGGTACGCCAACAATTTTTGCGCTAACTTTCCCCAGGCTTTGCTGGGGAAAATCAGTCTTCCTCTCAATATAGAAGACAAATCCTTATTAATAATTTGTGCAACACCAGTGCGATCCGAAGAATACGCACCCCTTCTTTACTTTCGAGTTCTACATGTACACAGCCGGACGCCATCCCATAGTGCCGGCAACAAATTTAGCGAAATCGCGAAACGCAGCTGTATCTTACACAGTGTGTTTCTCCATTTTTGTCTTCGAATATGTGGTTGAGCATTTCTGTTGTAACCAAGGAATACGCGCAAAATTCCTAACAATGCGTCATAAAATTAGAAGCATATGCCGTCCTATTGTATAATTAGGATAATTTTCACCACCAACTGCACCGAAGGCTGAAGGTTTTTTTCTAAATCCTCTCCCCGTTTAGATGTAAGCTGAGGCACATTACAGTTTAAAGACACTTAGGGTGGTAGATTTTACGATCTGAAATTACTGGCTAAATATGTTATGTTCACATTAAAAAGAGCCACAAATACACGACGGCTAAATGTGTCTAAATTTGGTGCACTGTATCATTTTTCTCCCAAGTATTTTGTCGATTTTATTACCACCCTCTCCGGCCAGGAATTAAAAGGTGCTAGTAATATTTACACAGGTGTGCTGTCCACCGCCGCCTCCCCGGTAGCAGGAGCCAGACAGTCCTTGCACTTCCCAGCCATTCAGCTTGTTATCAAATATTCTCTTTGCGGTCTGCCGGGAAAAGGGAAAAACTGACGCCAGTTACCAACTTCGATCGTGCTAATGCGCAGCTGCTCTTTGCGGTGGAAAAAATGTGGGAGAGCTCCACTCGGACTCCTTCCATGAGGTCCGTTGAGCTCGGCCTCCACCTTCGAAGGGCAAAGCAGGGTGTGCCTTGCAGACGTGGTAAGCACAGTCGACAAAAGAACACACAAGCTTGTTTTCTGCTTGATTTGGGAAGGGTTCAGTTAACAGACAACTGGTGAAGTGTCAGCACCCATAGGTCCCATAGCCGGACAGTGAGGACTTTGGGCAAGGAAATACATGGACGGTGTACACCGTGTCTAGCACGCAATTTCACAGGGGAACACATTGCAGCTCAGCTCGTGTTGGTATAACACCCGACGACGAAAAAATGTGAGAGCCGATCTTCCAAAGAGGTACATCGAGGACGATCGCCGGCTCCCAATAAGAGGCTACTACGTAGGATTAGGTGGACCAGTCTGATGAAAGGGTGCAGTATTTCCGGAGATAGGAGTCTAGTTGCAGGGGTACTACCAAGTCCTTCATAGGCACAGCAACATGGTAAACGCGTGGTTATTCCGGTCAGCCGATAACCTGTAATTTCGGTACACGATCCCCAGAAAGCCTGTTCTCTAGCGCAAATCACATCCGGAATATGGGGAATGCGCGTGTGCCACATAGTAGACTATCAATGGGCCCTCGATGTACCGTCGGCCAGAAACTTAGTACCGATGACCGCAAGCGAAGCCTTCACGGTCACCCTTACCACGCGGCGATACCCATCCGGTGAGAGATTATGAATGTTTGCGGCGGCTGGAGTAGTCGTCTGGTAGCTTCGGTGGCTTCGCCTCTGCCCAATCCTTGCGTGGAATGCGCCATGTTTAAAAACATTCCAGCTGATTTGAGGAACGCCTTTTTTAGGGACGTTCACGGATGCTGCGTCGCATGCCCAATCACCGCGTTTAAATTTTCTCATCGGGGAAATTAGAAAGCGTCATTGCATTTTGTACTTAGAACGTCTTTTTGTTCCCATTGCCCAGAGCGTGGGAACAGAACCAAAACCACAAGCAAAAAAGCACACAAAAAACGCCATTTTTGGCCGGAATGAAATCAAAAATGGCAGAATATGTATTATTCTGTTCAGGCGTTAAATCCGAAAAAATATTCTTTCGCTTGTCGGTTTGAGCGTCCGGGTGATGTATTCCAGGATTCATTTCAATTTTCATGCAAAAGTAGTGATATTGCCGTCAGTTCACTGGCATAAATTTGCCTTTCGTATCGGTGGCGCCCTCTTTCTGGCAGGCTTGCTGCCTGCTTCCATGCTCTCTCCGGCTGCCTCACTCGTCTGTGCTGAGCTACCCGCGTGATCGCCGCGCCCTGGTGGCTGTGATGAAGACGTCGCGGCGTTATTTATTAAGTTGTTGATTTATCTATATGCCTATTCCAATACCGGCATACTCGCTACAGCAATGTTGTATAGGTTTTATTCCTGAATAAACGTAAGTATTATGAAATACGACATATAAAGAAAGGCAGAAAACTACAATAATTGCCATCATCATCAACATACACAATTAGCAGCGAAAACAGCAGATTACAGCCTTACACTCAATATAAAAGCAAATAGTCACGCTGTGTTTGCACTCAGAAGGGTAAAAGATATCATCGGGCAGGGTATCCCTTTCTTTAACAGTTTTTAGAAAAGATGCTTGAAATATGGAAGCGCACCTTAAGTATGCACGAAATTTCTTGCTGTTATCCCCGCGTCAGAAATTTACATGGGGGGGGGGGGGGGTTGCTGAAGGGAATGATGTTGATCCGTTGCTACCTCCTTTCATAGAAGCCCTTTGAAGATTAAACACAGAGATACGGCGCGACGCAGGTTTAGAGCAGTCACATCAAAGCTATACGAGTTAGTAAAAGAGCGCACAGCCGGATTTGGGTGTGATTCAAATTTTTTTTTCACAAGAGGTTGAAAGTTCGGGTCCCAGATCAATGCGGCATAGTCAAGAGTGAGTGTACCGCGCAGCAAGCTGGTTTGCTGGAGGATTGGATTGTCCACACCTAAAAATTGTATACTTCACCCCTATTGGAAGCACCAAAAGAAAAAGCGCTTCAGAATTTTTTATGCACGACAGCGTGTCAATTGAATCGTGGTGCAGAATTAATGGCTGCCGACGTGTTCTTTCTTGTGACCATAGTGCGGAAACTGATAGCGTGATGCGCATCGGCGCTATGAAGACGTGTACGACAGGAAGTGCAAAGATGTCTTCTATTTATTATGTCTACATCTGAGCTATTTAACTCACACTTTTGCAAAAAATTACTAAGCATCCTCCATAGTTCTTTAACATGCTTTTATAATTCTCACTGTTTTTTTAAATAGTTTTATGAATCATATTCTTTTCTTGCGCAGAATCACGCACCGTTATGAACCATTACGAACATTTATTTTTTTCTTCCGTAATAGAACATTTATTTATGGAACAAAACTGAAACCGGAACCAAGGTCATTCCCATCCGACATCCTTCCAATGACTGAAGATTTACCATGCATACAGAGGTCAAGAACAGAACGCGCGAGCACGTGGCCTTCGACGCATGCACCAGAGCCTACTGATAGCCACCGGCCTGACCAGCGAGATGAGTGGACGGGGCTGTACCAGTTAGGCACATGAAACATGTTGCGTATGATTGCGCGTTTTAGCTATGTTCGATTAAAAGAGTCCCTCACCGCCACACCGGTGAACAGAGTTTTTGGAAATTATGTTCAGCAGATAACGAGGAAAATTTTGATCTTGCCTTTGTAGCAGTTCTCTCACACACACGTTTATTACCAGGACAATAAAATCTCAAATCTCATGTGCAGGCATGCAATATGGCAGGACTGCCTTGTGACCGGACGACTAGTGCATGACTTTTAGGTCAGTAATTGTCTGCACCATTATTCACGCGTTAGCACCGTCTGTCGGTTAACCTAGTGCGTCCGTCCGTTACGCTCGCTGGTAACGCCGGGGGCTATCAGCAGGACGCCCTGTACGTATACCAACTGTCACGCGTTCGCGCGTTCTTATGAATAGTTCGGACCTATGTACATTACAAGCGTAGCAAAGTTTTAACAAACTTTGTCCTGTTAGAGGTGAGTCAACTCGCAAAATGCTAGTACTGCGGCAGCGAAGTGCGCCATTTCTTGTTCTCACAATACAAAATCTGCAACGCGTTTCTGGGTTTGGCGAGAATGTGTTCACAAGAAAAATGCGTAGAAAGGACCCGGTAATGCTCAAACTTTCTACTGGGCGATTGGCAGATGTTAAGCAGAGAAAGCGGAGGGCTTACCAGCAATCACCAGCCACACCCGCATACCGAGTGCACTCTCTCAGACCTGATCACTATCACATCGTGGGACTAAGAAAAATAATAGCAATGCTTGCTGACCTACGTGTTAGGCTGTGGGCAACAAAGAACAGCCGGGTAATGATTTAGGCAGCCGCTCCATACATACAAGTATAAATAAACCAGAGAAGACGGTAAACGCATGCAATTGTACACCACCCGATATATTAGACTACTGCCGCTAAAGAAAGTTGTGAAAGATCACGTCGGAAAGCGTTCTATTGAGTTTTTAGGCCATTCGCTTATAGTTTGTATGAACGAATGTGCGCTTACTAAAGCCGCCTTGTTGAACGCACAAATTGCATTTGCACCAATTTTAGAAAGACGTCATTCTTCATGATGACTCATTGCAGCCGACACGGCTAGTCAGTCCGAACAAGAATTTTACATCGATAACAAGTTTAATCTACCGAGCATTATTCAGTTTTTGAGGCAGGAGGTGCGGTATCTACTGTGTTCCGACACGAATATTGATTATGGATATTTATTAGGAATGCTTGTGGATTGATAACTAATAGGTCTCCTGGAAACAGAACTTGTGCACCTCCTTTTGTAGGAATGAGTTCCGCCTTAAAGTAAATTTGGTGTATTTATATAACGAATTTACTATTCCAACCTAAAGCTGACACACGAAAAAATGTTTTCACACGATTGGTATTCATTGCTTATATTCTGAGCATTTTGGGAATCTTTGACTTGTGTTACTTGCACGAATTATTTTCCGCTAAAGCGCTCTTCCTTGGGTGCACAGCATGTTGCAAATGTTTCCACTTTACCTACAGGCACTTTGATGCACTTGGGAACAGGCGACAAATTTCATGTAGATTGTTCACAAATTGGCTGTGGCTCCATTGTGCGTGTGTCCTCCCTCAAAAGACACTCGTCACGTGGCCTCTTCTTTGGCGGTTCCGAGCAACGGCGAAACCCGAAGTTGCTGTGTAGGGACACAAGCAGGCTCCTAAGGTCGGCATGCTGTTCCCAATTTCAAACGAAATGCCCTGAATGATTTCTCTTTCAGTTTTCTTGTGTATTTTAACTAAGCACTTACTGCCTCAAGTGTAGAAGGAGCGAGTGTTCGCTGCGATCGGTAACGTTATTGCTTTTGCGTCCGCCTGGGAGAGTCAGGGTTCAGAATTCACTTAATTGGTGAAGGCGAGGACGTGCAGTCTTAGGAACGATTGTTGATTTTTGTCGGTTGCTTGGGTTAACGCTGATCTGTTACCACGAGCGGCTGTTACCTTTGAGTAACATTGGGAATGTGAAGTCTAGTGCTACGGTGTCGACGATGGAGTCTCGACGCATTAAACGTTTAAAAGACAAAACACATTATGTCCAGCAGCGCCGATGTGGCATTGACGCTCGCTCCGTGCCCTGAACACTATGATCAAATGGCTGTAAACAGTTGTCGGTCAACAAAACGCTAGCTGCCGTACGCATTTCAGGACGGAAAAAAGAGGGGCAACAGCAGTAGAAATGCTACAGCCAAATCGGCGTTGCGTGCGAGTTGCGCTAAAATGCTTTTTAAATAATAAGGAAGTATTTGTGTAATATTATTGAAGTCCAATCCAATGGTGCTATTCCAGAAGGCCCAAGTTTTACCGAAACTAGGGCAAGTAGTAATAATAAAAAGCTCATGATAACATTACGGGGCAGGGTTAAAACTCTTTAAAATGCGATTCATGCTATTTGCTGATTATTCAGGTGACGTAATCGGTCGAGAGCACCGCGCTGCAAAGATGCGCGACTACGGCGTGGCACATCCTTCAGTGCTTTCTCTTGTTCCACTGCTGCACTGGTGGATACTGGGGGCAAGCAAATCCAACTACTTTATTTTATTGTAGTTTTACTTTATTTCACTATAAAGTTCATTCTATTTTTTATTCCATGCGTTCAAATGAGCTTTTTGTCTGACATTTTTCTTTCTAAGAAGAAGCTTCCGCCGTCGGTGGCCGACAGTACAGTCACGTTAGTATGGTCCACTGGCTAAAAATAAGCGGATGATAGAAGCGACAAGCACGCACATTCAAAACAGTTGCTCCTCGTGTTACGTTATCTAAAACATCCTCTTTTCTAAACAAAAATCTTTCGGCGCGGTCCAGTTTGCCTACGTTCTTTCAAAGCGAAAGCCTGGCGATACGTATGAGCAGTGTCTTTTCTAATACAGTGTACTTGGGCCTTTTTCCTCGCTTTCGTTTTTTTTTTTGTTTTTTGGCACGGAATAATTTAAACGGCTTCTTTACTGCTATTATGTGTTTGCGTCAGTTTCTTCAGTTTCATTTGTTTGTGGTAGTGTGCAAGCAGACTCGAACAGGCACCAGCCTACCTAAAATCGGGGTATTGCGAGGGTGGTGTGCACCTGTCTTACTCATGTGATGTCGCGTTCAGGCTTCGCTCTATACGCACTTTTCTAGAACTGTTAGTTTTAAATTCCCAGTGTTATGAAATTTGCGTACCGGACACGTTAGTTCCTCAAAACTCCCAATTGTGGGCCAATCCCCCAAATGGCCATGTGTTACGAAGGAAGGAATAGCGACAAGGACAAAAACTGTTCAGATTTGTTTGCTTTATTTTATTTTGCTCTTCACCGCTTTCGTTCGAAGCAGCTCCTAATGCTGGCTTTTTTTTCATGGAGCTCAACCCCTTCATACCCCCTCTCTTCTTTTGCGCCCTCTTTACTCTGGCTTACCCTTCCTCTGACGTCTCACGGTTACTTTAATTCTTAGCTCACCCTTTTACTCGCTTTCCATTTTCTGCATCCTACGGTACAGCGGTGACGCTGAACAAAACCCGTTGAAATGTGTAAATATCGCCTCTGGCAATATGCACGCCCCGTTGATTGCATTGTAGCCAGGATAATGAACAGATGCAACAGGCCATGAAGCTATCGGGGTATGCACCTTACCAGCATCAACTATGTGAAGAGGAAGGTAGGATTGTGTCCAATCCATATTTAGGGGTATGCGTCAAAGACGTGTAAGGGGTACAAGATGAACCCCATAAGCTGCACGCGCAAGAAACGAGCTGGGGTATCTAAACGCTCAGACCTGCGCTCCTATCGGCTTCACCCCTGCGGATAAACCACCGCAACCGGCTATCGGTGCGTGGACTGTCTCCTTGAAAGTATATGTAATACCTATGAGCTGTCCTGCCAGCTACCTTTGCACAAAAAATGCGCGTCACGCAAATTCTTGAGGGAGCCAGCCTGCTACGCTGATGGTAAACAATGCGCACAGTCGTGCAACGCTTCGTTCGAAACTTTTTTGCGAGAAGACGATAACTGAAGCGCACTCTCCGGCTGCCGACGGATAGACGCGCGGTAGGAACCTGCGGAAGCCATGTTCGCCAAACCACCTGAAATAAAAGCTAGGTCTGGGAAAAACGTCTACACAGAGCATATTACGTATGCACAGGCAGACGGCAGAGTGGTGACGGTCGATGGTGCGGTCGCCACCAACGCTTCTGTAGAACCTGCCCGTCGCGTATAATCGCAGCGCACACTACACTTGCTCCTCGGCGGTGATCTAGGGAAAGCCGCCACAAAGTTTTGCAAACGGGGATCTGTAGCCAGCCAACTGCAAAACTAATGCACCGCACTTTTCGAGAGCTAAAAACGAGCTTGATATTACTCCTGCGTTTAAAAGACCTGTCGGGGTAGAAATATGCCTGCTACGGCGACCATAAAAAAAACACGCGGCAGCAGTGGCCATCACGTACCTGCAAGTTCAACTCGGCCGGGCAAACCCACGCCCGAGTTTTCTCCGAGTTCGATTGTCAATGAAATACAACCAGCCCAATCTTGGGCGCGGCGTACCCATACAAAAATGCCTTATGGGAGTCTATTGAAAAATGTACGGTGAGCTATGGCCTCCTATGGGTCTCTATGGTCACCCATAAAAAGACATAAATTAGGCTATAGCCAGCTATTGAAGTTTGTGTAGATCCTGCACTAAAGATTGTAAACCAACAATTCTCTTTAGACCATTATAGAACATCCTAGTGTGTTTATTCTATAGAGTCACAGCTATTCAGATTACTGTAGCCAGCTAAGGAAATAGGTATGGCTTTAGTTCTATAGACCAGCCACGGCAAAGCTCTTTTGGAATACTATAGACCATTGTTTTGCTTTAAGTCTACAGACTTGAAACCATTCAGCTGTCTTTTGCCAGCTACTGAAAAGAGTTCGTCCTAAAGCTATAGAGAGAAAGCCATAAAAGCCCATTCGGCTGGCTATAGGCCGTTGTTTCGCTCTAAGGCTACAGACTTGAAACCATTCAGCTGTCTTTTAGCAGCTATTGAAAAGAGTTCGTCCAAAAGCTATACAGAAAAAGGCATAAAAGCTGATTTGGCTGGCCATGGGCCGTTTAGCTCTAAGTCTACAAACGTGGAACCATACGGCTGTCGTCTCCCAGCCATTGGAGAGAATTGGCTTTAAAGCTAAAGAGAGGCAGCCATAAAAGCTTCTGCAGCTGGGTACAGTGCAATATATAACTGTCAACCTTTAGACGTGTGATAATTTTGCGGCATTAGGAAAGCGTTTGGCGCAAACTTACAAGCCTGCATCCATAAAGGGTTCTTTAGCTAACTACATAGTAACATAAGGTTTCAAGTCTCCAGCCGCTAATCGAAAAGTGTTACCCTATAAAAGTATAATTCGAGCAACCATTAAATCCTATTCTGCTGGTTTCAATATGACTTATGACGCGAAATTTATATACTCATGATTTACTGATATATACTTATGATTTATGTAATCATGATTTATGACACGAAATTTATATACTCATACTCATGAGCTACACCTACAACACAGATTCGATAACGATGATGAGGTTGATCGGCCGGTTATACGAGCGTATTTGTTCAATAAGTTTAGGTACTTATTATACCAACATTACGGGAGAAGTACAATAAAACGAAGCTACTGTTTAACGATCAAATTCAGGTTGCAACTTTGGATACTGCGCGTCGGCAAAGCTTGCAAATGAACGTTGACCTAAAGGCGTATAATTTCGGAGAATTCTTCTTCTGCGGCCCTTCGCTGCCGCGGTCAAGTGAAAAAGCGGTCTTCTCTGAACACGACCCTCACAGCGTCGAAGGAGATTGGAAAAAACTTTCAAAACGCGGCCCACGGTACACTCTCTCCGAAATGTGGTGGAAGCTGCGAACAACCGCATTCTTTCTCCCATGAAGCCCACTTTCAGATTAGTCATTGAGAAAGGGGGAGAGCGACCCACGCCGGACCGAAGGAGGCGGGGTGAGGAAATTCTCGGAAGCTATGAAAAGGCAGAGGGGACACCCCTGCTTCCTGTTTTATTTTATTTTGTTTGTTTGGCTTACTGGTTTTGGCAATGGGTCCCGAAGGACACGGCCGTGCGGCCCGCGCTGTGTTAGTATTCCTGCGCGCAGCAATGCTAGTGACAGACAATTTTCCCAGAGTACTCTGAACAGATACAACTTTTTCGGATGAAGAAAACAACACGTTAAGCGATCTTGTATTTACCAAACAATATAATTACCAGCGAACAAGTTAGAAAAAGATCGAAAGATGGGCACGTATCTCCGCACTAATTGCTATCGCGATGGACCTGCTTATACCTGGATGTACTCAGTCAGCCACATTTCGTCTCCTTGCTCATGTGCGCGGGCATGCACGTGTTGCCTGGTGCTGGGAATTCATGACTCGACGGCAATGTGCTCGTGTAGATGGTGTGACGCCAAGCAAATGTGTAGCTTTTTGGTGTCGTAAATTTCGGTGTTTACGGTGACAGTGTTACGATTAATTCAACATCAACTTCAAGTCATGCGAAAATGGACACCTGGGATACTGTGACAGGAATTTCATTGTACGGAGAAAACTCCAGGGTGAGTGATCTAATGAACTGAAGAGACTCTATAGTGCGAGAAATGCAGGACTTTTTTTGGTGTTCACGAATACTTTTCTAAACTACCCTGCACCACATGGGCATTGCAACGTACACAGCAGTGAAGATTTGGCCGCGGTGATGTGACAAAAATAATTATTTTTTCGCGAACTGAGAAAACTTACAAGGAACTAATTGAGTGAACTTGGAAAAACGTTTTTTTATCATTGCAATGTGTGCGACCGTCTTCATTGTTTTATTGAGAGTGCATTTCCATTTTAGCCACCGTACTTGCAGCGGTGTGCGTTGAGTACTGAGTGTAATGAACGACTTCTGAGTGCTCGCTTTTCTGTGGACTACCCAGCACCTGTAGGTATTTGTGTCTCGGCGGGCGTTCGCGTGGAATGTGCCGCGAGTGTGGCTGTCGAGCGAGTAGCTTAAGCGTGAGCCTGAGTGTTGGAATGCGTCTGCTGTGTTTTTCGATAGGCGTATGTGAACAACTGTTTACTGGTGGTAAAGTAGCGCAGATAGTAGCCTTTTATGTAATGAATGGAATGAATAAACCCATTGGTTTTGCTTTCCTTGAATGCCTGTGTTTAAGCCTTTTGTTAATTATAACTGGCGAAGTGTTTGCAATCGCATCATCGCACTCCCCATATATCGCTGACGTGTTCACAGAGCATATATTACAGAATGCAGCTAGGCACACAACCTAAGTGCCACAGCAGAAGTTCTAGAGATCTACAAGGCTCTATGCTGGCATGGCAGCGTGCTAATAGTTTCTCAGCGGCTGCTGCTGTCGCTGTGTTTCAAGTAGTGGTGATTCTCTTCTGGCTGCAGCCCATTCAAAAATATTGTATGGACGTCTATTGAAAAACATTCTTATGGTTGTCATTAGCTATTTGGCCCTATTCTCTTTAGACATTTCTAAGGCTCTCTTTAGCCATTCCTAACGACATTCCTATGGGTGTCTTTAGATTCTTCTATAGCCATAGCGATATCGAAAGAAGAGCTAAATACAGCCATAGAACCGGCTATAGAAGAAGCTAAAGACACCCATAGGGATTTCGATACGAATAGCTAAAGTCCGTCACCGAACCGGCTATAGAAGAAGCTAAAGACACCCATAGGAATTGCGGTACAAATCGCTAAAGGCAGCCATAGAAGAGTCTAAAAATTATTTGGCCAAATAGCTAAAGACGACCATAAAAAGGATTTTCTATAGCCGACCATCCAATATTTTTGTATGGGCAACAAACGAAGCCACACCCACCCATGGCGTCCGCTTTGTGTGGGCGTAGCGTCGTAGCCACGAAGTCGTCATTTGAAGCCCGCTAGCAGTGACAAGAACTTAGCACAAAGCATAAATGAAGTCCAAAGGCCACCGTGAGCCAATGGTACCACAGTCGCGGGTGTGTTCGGTCCGAACTGGAGTTCGCTATGGTGGGAGCTGATTGGAGAGGCCAAAACGATACGATTTTACCAAGGAAGCCCTCTTCGTACAACGGGAAAACACAGTCGATGGCCACAGATACTGCTTCAACGTTTAAAACGCACTCGCCAATGCTCAATCACGCTCAAGACACAGGACGATTTCTGATAAGCGCCCGCCGTGCACACTCAAGCAGGCCGTAATCAAAAACTATTTTTGATGGTCCGGAGCAGGGCACGTTCTGTTCGCTACAGTGGATCCCCTGATTACTCGGTTTGTGCTTGCGCAGAGCTTCACTGGGACTACCCTCAACTCATGTAGCAAACATAATTCTGTGGAAGAAGAGAACACCGAAAAAAACGAACCGCCCCGCGCCGGGCTTGGCCAGTAGACAGGCTGGGGATTTCACAGTAGCAGTGGGTTTATCTCGTAGATGCATAGAATGAGTATTGCAGACTGATTTGAGATGGTGCTGCATGCAGAATATAGCACAAGTCGTAATTTATCAACGTAAGCGGACCCAATACATCGCGCTGAATATGCCAGGCGTGCTGCGCGCGATTATGGCGGTTTCGCGCGAGGTGTATCGAATGCTCAACTATCTCTACTTTCATACCCCAAGCAACTAGAAACTTGGGAGTGAGCGGAACTCGGGCCTTCTGGAATAGCTCCCGAACTCAGCCAAAGTATAAAATAAACGAACCCATAACGCACAAAAAAAATTCTGAACTCTTCGAATGTCATGATGTCGCAAGTTATGTCAGATTACACTACATTATTAACTACAAGTCTTAAAATCCGCTGAATATTTCGAGTAAGCGGAGTATCTAATTGAACGACATGACGGTAATTTCTGGCCAGGTCACTGAAATAAGAGCTAGTCCTGGTAACGAAAGCTCCACTGCAGGGGAAGGTTTCGTAATAACGCCATATTACTCGCACGAAAATTTTATATTGCGGAAGAAAGAACAGCGTGATGCACGCGCGTTTCGGATTCCCATCTGTTCCTAGAAAAACGCTACCGAGGTGCTGCTCACAGCATCGCATCAATTGTTTGTCGCCAGCATTACATTATACCTTGTTGCGATGCCGGCGCAACAGGTTTGTTGTTTCTTCTGTTGTAGGCAGTTTTGGAGGCTCCTCGTCGTTCGTATAGTGAACTGCGTCGTTTACCGCCATCTCAACGATGTAGGAGTCGGACGGCATTTGGCTAACGCGGACGATTTCCACCTTGTGCAGGGCGTAGTCAGCGTAAATTTGCCGTTCATGACTGCGTTCGGAGCGTAATGTGAGCTAAGTGATCGAACCGAGACCTTATCAACTGCCTGCAGTGAACTTTACCTTGTGTCCGCTTTGGTAACATTTCAAGATACCCGTGGTACCCGTCTCCAGAAAAAAGGCTTCTCAATAAATGGGGTCAATACATGGCGCACATGGGATGTATATGCACCGCGAGAAAAAGTTTCGAAGTAACGATTATTTCAAGATATCCGAGTTCAAGCTTACGCGCAATAACTGTTTGGGATATGTTCGAAGGCACAGTGTGAATTTTACGACCTGATTTGCAAACCCGCCGTGGTGGCTCAGTGGCTAAGGCGTTGCGCTGCTGAGCACGAGGTCGCGGATGATGGTGGCGAAAAGCAAAAACGCCCGCGTGTACGAGAGTTCGGCGCACGTTAAAGATCCCAGGTGGTCAAAATTAATCCGGAGCCCTCCACTATGGCGCGCCTCATCGCCTGCGTTGCGTCGGCGCGTTAAACCCTACAATCAATGAACTCTATTTGCGAAAAAGCTTACAATCTAGTTGCACATAAAATTCTGTATTCAATCCTGGATCATGGAAATGTTGCCTCACTTATCTTAGTTGGAGTAAAGATGGTTTATAACGAGATTTGCACAAGCGTCTTTGCGAGTTTCCCTGTTATCTTACACAAATGTTCCTTGTAGGTTCCTCGGTCAAACAACGTTGTACTTTTGCCCCGTTATTCTTCGCCATTTACCTCGAGCTGTTCTGCCGAAAGGTAATATTTATTACATGAATGCCTGGTTTGAGGCTGGTGTCTTCGGAAGTGGAAGTTGTGTGTTATGCCGATGATATCGTTGTCTTATGCGAAAGAGCTGCGGGTGTTGGCGAAGCTCTCAGCTACGCAATGTGGTTTTGCACGTGCGAATAATCTGCACAGTCTTGGGATTTAGACACGGGTAATATGGCGATCAATCGGCTGTGTTCGGCTTCAGTATTACCGGTACAAGAATGAATACTGCAAGAAAGAAACCGAGCAAGGACAGGTCAAAACGGTGCCATGAGGCAGTCTAGAGTTTTCGGTGTACCCTGTCAACACTGTGCAATATTTTTTTGGTTTCCCAAATAAAGTGTGTTCTGCAGGCACTGTGTATTTCTAAGGGAATTTTCAGAAAATACTCAGAATGTTTGCATTCTTGATGCGGGTGTAAAACTTAAACAAAATAAGCCGTTGTAACCAATTTCGGTCGGTTGAAATAGGGATGTAATCCTTGCGCACTTGTTTTTCCGACACATCGTCTCCAGGTAGATATTCTTGCTTGACCCAAATGATTTAATTTTACATACTGCAGAGCAAGTGGCGATGCGTGACGCATTGCCTGATTAGTTGTGTCGTCGACCGATGTTCTGCGAAGGAGGCTTCGTGTTACTGGCAGGATGTTGCTGCAGCATTTCAGTTTCTGAAGGTTTGCTTTTTATTGAAATAGGGAACTTCGATAAGTAAAAAACCATTACATAAGGGCCTGATTGATGTGTGCTTACCCGTGTCCTTGCATCGCTCCTCGTATCAAATCAAGCTGGGTCAACACCATCTAAAAAGGGTAAATAGGGTGCTCCTCCCGGCTTCCACCGAGACATTCTTTTTTCAACTACACAGTGGCAAATTACTGGTAAACCCATGGCTTCAAGTAGGGAGTGTGGTCATTCTTTGCCCTGTGAACTGCATTATATGCCCACGAGCCGAAACGATAGGCACATCTCCCGGTTATTTTCTCACCCGGTGTTACTGTGAGTTGTTGCAACGAACATTAAAAAAGATTTGCCGATATCACTTGGGGTATTCCATTCCTCCAAGTAAGCACTGAAAGCGAGTTGCGATATGACATGTTGCTGTTGTTGAGCCTTCGCAGTCTATTTAAAGCAAGAATGGCTAACAGAGCTGCTGACGTGTGCGCTGGATTTGCCAGAAAATTGTTTTTGGACGTGTTGTTCTTATAAGGGAACTGTAAAATTCGCTTGGTGAGCCACAGAATTTGTTGCCTTTTAAAGCAAAGCTTTTTACCTCTACCCCCCAAGGGTTCTTTCGCGACCGTTGGTGTCACCAGAAAACTCCAGCGAACAAATAGAAGAATTTACTGAAACCGCCGGGAATGGAACCTGGAACTAATAGACTAACAAAGCGAGAACCCGTTGTCTTACCGATTTAGCTACGAGCCCACGCGAAGAATGGGAAGACAGGTGGTGTACTAACCAAGCACATCTACGGGTTTACCCCCGGTGTGCTCGCTGAATGCCACGTGAAAACGTCACGCGACCACTCACGCCCGTCTAGCGGCCCTGTGCGCACCTTGCTCATGTGCTAACAGTTACAAAAATTAAAGGAAGCTCACACCAATGCATGACATCTCACTTCTAGTACGCCAATGTGATAAAGCCTGTGGCCTCCAGTGTTCACGTAAACAAGCACAGCTCTTTGTCGTCCGCCCTCATGCCAAACCAAGGAATACATTCAAATACTCCTTGATGGCCAGGCCATCACTCCAAGCCCCAGCATCAAGATCGTGGGCCTACATCTCGAGGCTAACACCAAGAGTGACATCTCCTTGCAGCGCCTCAAAAACAGCATTAATCAAATCATACACATGATCAGGCGAGTTGCCACCAAGAAGCGAGGCCTAAAGGAAGCCGGTACCTTTCAATTAATTGAAGCGTTTGTTCTCTCGAGAGTTACTTACGTCAACCCCCTGTGTTCTTCTCGACAAGGAAGACATAGAGATGATTTCTATAATGATTAGAAAGGCGGTCGAGCAGGCCATTGGTCTTCTCATAAGTGCGTTCACACAGAGGCTGCTTAGCACGGGGCTCCACAACACTGTGGAAGAGTTGATAGAAGGCCATCTTTCTAACCAGAAGGTCCGACTCAGAACTGCGATGGGTAATCGCATGCTTCACCATATCGGCTGGGCAGCCCAGAATGTCACTCCGCTTGACGTACTCCCAGGCTCTTGGCGACTAAAAACTAAAGATGCTCCCTTTGCTTAGAAATGAAGAGGGTCACCGAAGCTCACCGAGGGACACATGAACAGGGTCACCGAAAAGCACGGGCTCAAGCGCTAAACACCACCCTCGGTGGGGATCATGCAGTTATCTACACAGACGCCTCCAAACATCGAGGGCACCAATACGCCATCATCGTGGCTACCTCCAGAACCAACCTCCTTGCGTGTACCTCGCTTAGGACCCAAGAAATGACGGCAGCAGAAGAGGCAGCCATCACCTTGGCTCTCGCTCAACCAGGGGTTCGGAGGGTAGTCATCGATTCCCAGCAAGCCTACTGAAATTAACACGAGGGTTGGGTGTAGTGACCTGCACTGTGCGTGCTAAAAAACCACTCCTCAAACGGTTCCATTCAGCTCATCTGGACACCCCCTAACGCTTCAATGGTGGGCAACAAATACGCCCACCCAACAAGCCTGCGCTTTTAACCCCGTGCTTTGGAGCTGCACGAGGACAGTCACCCGCTTGTCACGTTCGGGGAGATAACCCAGCACTATCGCCTTCTGAGACAGACCGTACATTCGCCTTACCCTGACGTTTCCAGAGAACAACAAACTACACTACGGCTCATACAATCCGGTCTCCTTCCCACAGCCTACGCGCCTTCACTTAATGTATCGGAATCGCTACGACTGTGAATGTAAATTTTGCTCAGAAGTAGGAACACTCCACCCCGTAATCGGGGTGTGCGACTTTAGCCCTGAGCACCCTCCTCGCTTTCCGTCAACCACCCAACAAGAGCAATGGGAGATGCTGCTGTTCAGGCCCTCTCTACCTACCCAGCTTCAGAGGGTGGACAGAATACAGGCCGCGCGGACTGCATATGGGCCCCACAGAAGAAGGAATCACATCCCAGGGCTGCACTTTGGGCCGTTCAGAAATCTGAACAGAAGTATTTCTTCCTCCTCCTCCTTCTCTGCCGCAAATCTCGTCGCCTCCGTCCACGACGCAGAGACAGAGAAGACAGATCGTGTAACACCGGGTTGGAGCATACTTTAATTTTACAAAAAAAGTTTCCACTCTTGTGCTACACCCATACAACTCAACCAAACACCATTCATGATTCATGCATTGATTTAACCTGAACAAGAATATCTCTTTGAAGTAATAAATGGTGTGGTTAAGTGCATTTCACTTCTCTCTGGTTTTGCTATTTGTAGAGCGATGTGAGTGAATTTAAGTGACCTCACATGGGTAATCGTTATGGAGCCGTTTACAGCTTTGCTTTCCAACCACATTCACGGAGTGGATTGGCGCGATTTTTTTTTAGGTGAGTTGGCGTTATTGAAACGATTTTAACCAATTTGTGACGTCCCAGCCGAGCAGGTGAGTTTTACTCAATAGTATTTTGTTTCCGTGCCGAGCACGTAATAAAACAATATGCCATGAGGCGACTGTCCGATGGATGACCAATTCATAGCACCGGTGATCCAAGTTCGCTTCCGACCAGAGGAACCGTTTTTTTCTGTGTGAGTTTCCCGCAGTGGCTTCATGAGGATCATCATATGCCCTTTGTTTAAACCCTTTGTATAAAGTTGGCTTTCTCCAGTGCATTTCGGCGTAACTAGTAAAGCATCAGATAGTTATAGAAAACTTCCCTCTAAAGCCTGAAATGTCCAAAGAACAATCCTTCAACACAAACATAAATTATCACCCATTTGAAATTCGTAAAACTAAAGTACAACGCCCGAGTATATTTTTGTGAGGGAGACAAAAAAGTGTGCAATATTTTCTACTGTTCTGCGTGAGCGACCTTTAAACCACCATTCAAGCCCAAAAGCACTATTGTAAAATTCAACCGATTTTGGTAGTGTAGAAAGTAGCACTTTTGGTGAGGGCCCGTGAGGTTCATGCGCAGTACAAGGTCAGCAACACAGGCAAGCAACTCCCTGACGTTAGCTTTGACCTCAAGCTTTTAATGGTGTACTCGTCAGCCTATATAAGTATCAGTATGAGTATCAGTGTAGAAGGAGTATCACGTAGCTTGGCATACTGTAAGTGTAATCGGTCTTAACATTGGGTGTAGGGTCTAACGACACGCGTCGAAGTCCCACCAGAAAGGTAAAAGTTTGAACGTGCAGTTGAACAGTCTTCTATTGCGGCAGCGAGGGGTAACAATAAAAACTGCGCCGTCATCAATATGATTTTTCCCGGATTTTTAAATAACGACGTAATAAACCTTCTGCAGGCGGAGGAACTAGCGCCCGAGCCGTCGTGATAAGTTTTCGAGGTACGACAAGCAACAAAGAGCGTGGTGGATTGGTACCATGGTAAGGCCAAAACTTCGGGATCCTTCAGGAAGTACTCATGGAAGTACCCTTAAGGAAGTACTCACTGTTGACTATAGTGCAAACTCAATCAAACAAAACCCGATCTTCCGAATTTCCAGTCTAACGGCAAAATTCTCATTCCCCCGCAGGTGTCTATACGACTCAATGCTTTCATGATCTCAAACCATCAAAATAGATTAAGCACCATTCCCGAGGTAACGAACTATTTCGAGAGACAGGCTGATTCAAAACGGAGCAATTTTGAATGTGTTTTGTCAGCCCGCCACAAAGACTTGTCAGAAAAAAAACGAGACTTGTAGTTACCTTTTTACGGAGCCCAAGGAGATGAACTCAGCAGCCCCGTCGTTGCAGACCACGTCGCCCTCGTCAGCACCTGAACGGAAAGGACGTCACCATCTTTGAAGGGAAAGAACGTCACCATCCATGCCACTTCGTCTGGAATTGTGTCGAATAAAAATAACCTCATGGCCACATCGCACGAGTAGTTTGAGAAAGTCCTGTTTACGTGGTTCGACATCAAAGCCACGGACGTTCAGCTAGAACAAAAAGCGCTGCCTCACGAGCGTCTTCTGGCGTACCACGACTTAAGGAAAAGTCCAAGATAGCTTGTTATTTTAACCGCAGACTTCTACAGCATTGCTACATTATCGGCACGCACGTGCCGCTGCCGGCGCAGTTACGATGCCATGGTAGCTGTTGGGATGCGCCTCCCTCTACACATCGCATTTATGTAATCAACTGCTTGTAGAATGAAGGTCCTGATTTTACAGTTTTTCTCGACTGAACCAAAAATTTCGCAGTTCCAGGAGAATCCTCTCGATTGAGTTTTAACTTTATGTCTACAACAAGCAGTAGGTATCGACAGACAATGTGAGCCCTTACAACAGGCGCGTTAGGCCAGAAACCTGATGATCCAGCGCTTGCATAACAGTTACTTCGGTTATGTTAGCCAAGTAGCACATTCTAGCAAATCCGTGCGTACCACCTACAGCCCATTTCGGTACGCCATCACAAGTGAAGTGTGTGCCTCTGGAGCAGGCTCTGTTGTAAAAGCGGCCTTGGCGCGCATGAAGAAACAAGGCATTCAGTCAAGTAATTACGGCGAAATCACCACCACAGTCCACCGCCAAAACATACGTCTGTCCTGTTGCCATACTTTAGAGCATAGTATTGTTTGCATGCATAGAAAGTTACAGATTCACGCAATTGATATGACACTGCCATTTTCCAGGAGGAATGTATACGGCCTCCACACGATATTTCATGGGTGTTCAAGCTGAACCTTTTCAAACGTTTTGTATTTTTCAATCATTGGGAGGCATGATGTTACTCGGTGCATTAGTAGCATCACGCACATCGAAAGGTATTGCGTTATGTTTGTGGTATTTGGTGCAATGTATTAATGAAGTTGTGCTGATAGTAAGTGCGGTAAACAATTTCACCCCGCATTTCTGGAAGCAAAAACCAGTTTTGAAGCTTGGGCGAGTTGATAGAGTAGCGAACACTACGACGCCCTTTACATGTAGGAAGGAAGAACTCCGGAAGGTGGGCGTTTCATCCACTCGAGCATTAATTCTGCTCGTTATTAAAACCTGAAAAACAGACTGCCGGCCAATAGCAAGCTTCCTTAGGTGCGATATCGAGCACACGCCCGCACTGGTGCCTTGGACGATGGGTGTTGTGTAACGAATACTCGTACCTTTCACCATGGTGTGCAAGTCACAGACAGGGCGGTGACAAAACGTACTTTTAGGAGCGCACGCGGCGAGCATAAAATATTCTGCGTATGTTGATCTGCTTTGGCACTGCCAGAAGTGTGGCTGCCCGTCGATTTTTTTCGTGACACAAAAAAAAAGCCACACCTTTTTCTGGAGTTTTGTATTAAAGAAATCTGTTCCTTTTATGGGATGCCTGACTAAGACGTAACTTTACAAATTGCAGACATCCCACCACCACGGTAACTTTGGGAATCCCAAAACGATGTTACTATCAGGCTTGCTTGCGCCGGTGCTGTTCTCTTCACTGGCCCTGACACAACCTGTATCCCTCAGTGCTGTATGATTAACTAACTTAGCCGTACATAATTTCTTCAGCCATGCCTATATTTTTCGACGTATAACACTTGTTTCAGTTTTTGGTTATATATCATCGACATGCCGTGATCAATTGATGGGAATCCCTCTCAGGTGACCTTTATTCAAAGAGGCTACCTGTTGGGAAGCCTTAAATATGCTTGCAGCCTAATGTGGTTTGTGTCTTCAAAGAGTTTGTCGTGGCAAACAAAATGCTTTGTGTGAGCAAGCGGGTAGTATTTTGTACTTCATAACAAAATTGGTGACAAACAAATTGACGCGAGGTTAAAAGAGTTCGCTATTAGATAGCAATTCTTACCCAGCTTCTCTTCAATGTAACTTGTTCCACAGGAAGTTTTGGTTAAGAGTAGCGGAACAGTTTGAGCTATTTTCTCATGTAATACTTTTGTTTGTTAATTTTCGTAGATGTTATGCTTTTACACAAATTACATCAGCTAAAAGCCTTATTTCGCTAATTACGTATTTTTGTGCACATACCAATCACCAAAAATGATTTATGGTTTTCACATTTTTTGTGTGTTTTGGTTCGCTCTTCGTTGTTCTTTTTTGCCGCAAGTTCATCCATTGACGGCAACATTAAATATGCACATTCTTGGTTTCGTGCATTTGATATACTATTTTCTGTGGTTTGTACCTGAAATATTTGCGTTTTCAAAATTTTCTCGGCAAAATAACTATCTGCACTAATATAACAATTTAACGTGTTAATTTTCCCGAAATATGCAGTCCGGTGCTCATGCAGAGTCCTGCAAGTTTGGCGAATTGTTTAGGTTTTCTTCGTCGTTCGGGTAGCTTTATTAGAGAATTTTTAATTTTTTCTTCGTCGGTTGATGGATTGTGTAAGGATGGCCATTTTGTGAGCCGCCATTTTAAATTTGCTATTTCATCCTGTGTTGCATTTCTAACTTGTTGGACAAATTTCAAGGGGTTATCGGTACGCTTTTAGAGAGATTTTATGAGTTAACCAATTTACCTTTTATTTGAAAAAAAAATGCAGGGCTTGACATGGTTGGTTCTTTGTTGCAATTCATTATGCATGTTTCCGTTAGGCTTCCCGTCTTTTCATCTCGTCTTCGTCGCGGGAGAGTAGTGTAACAGTTAAGAAATTTATAATTTTTTACTTCTTGAGTTGGGTGAGGTTTGCTTTTTTATTTTTTTAATTCCTTCGGTTGGCGACATATATTTACAATATCACTCTATTGCTTACATGCGCCAACTTGGAAGATTATGCAATCTCTCTTCCGATGCTGGGCGTTACGCGGAAGGGGATGTGGGGTACCCTGCTAAGAAAGCTTACGCGCTAAAACAACAAATGCGTCTAGCGCGGTGTTCGAAAAGTCAAAAAAATACTTTTTCTGCGGTAGAGCTTCCGTAAGCTAGCCCCCTCGTTATGATCTTCACGCGTATTCATTGAGTGTGGGTCAAGTCGGCGGGGATTCTAACGCAGTAACTTTGAAAGTCGAACTCAGAGTATTAGCGCGTGGAAGAGAGCGAGCAGGTTATAGGAGGTTTAAGGACTTCAAAAAAGTTTACGAAACCTGCGGGGCACGCTAGTTGTTGGCAGTCGTAAGCACTCTACGATTGTTCGACGCGCTAAACTTGATAGTTTCTTTATTCGCATAATCGCTCCGCACATTTTCAAATGAAACATGTCAAACAAACGAATACATTACGCACCCGAAGTGGGGACACCGGAAAGAACGCGGCCGTGCTTCTGTGACAGAGTAGTTTCAGCACAGTTGAACAGAAAGAGTAAATGAGGAGCCATATCACACGCTTGGGCAACGGGGCGGATGGAAATGTTTTTCACGCTTGTTTCCGGGGTGAGGACGGGATATAAGTTGTGGAGAAGACTAATCGCAGCTTCTTCGTAAAAAGCTACGTTGACAATTACGCGACCCGGTTGACATTCACCGCGTTCTATTGCTGCCCTTCCTGCGCAGTGGTAATCGCCGAAGGAAAACGGATTGCGTTTTCGATCGATGGCCTCTTTCTTTGCTGCCACGCTTCCGAGAGCACACCGAGGAGGCTTCCTTCGCCTCCGTGGTGATTCATTAGGAAACAGGACCATAAAAAATACAGAAGTTTGGCGCATTAACGGAGTGTTCTGTATCACATGGTTTGCGAGGCCCGCTTTACCCATATAGGATACATTCCTTGCGTGTTTCGACAACAACAAGTCCTGTAATTACAATACGGCGACACATTGCCACCCAGAAATATCACAAGTAGGAAAGATAGAGTCTATCGCTCCAAAGGAATGCTAGTTGCCACTCGTGGACAACCGTGCGGAAGTGGTAGTTCAGCTCTTTTCAGAAAAGGAAAGCTGTCGGCCAGGCGAGGCTTGAGATAAGAGTGGTAAGCAACTTTACAACTATTATAATCACGCTCAGGAGGTCAACGGACCACTTGCAAGTATACCTATGTACGAGGGATGTGCACTTCACGGTGATCCGTACAGCCTGTCAAAGCCGCACTTATTATCCACAGGAGGCTGAAGTTATCATCCACAAGCCGCACGTATTGTGCACATGAACCATGCGCAACCGTGTCACTGAACTATCATGATGTCCAGTCGATATATCACCACATTTTACGCTTTGGTATTTTTCAAGCGTAGGTTAGCCCAGAGTGCGTGCGGAGAAAGCCCTTACTATCGCACACTGACCTAAGTTTTGTTAGCCTCTTCCAAAAGCTGCACCTCAAAATCTGCGACCAAACCCGGATCATTAACACAGAGACAAACGCAGTGGCATGGGCACTCATATTTTCAACGCAGAACAGGTGAACACTCGAATTGGCGAAAACCAAAACCATACAAACACGGCATCGGACTCTCGTGGGTATTGAATCTTCAGGGTGACCAAGTAAAATACGCGGGACTACCCGTTATAGAGCGCACAGATGACCATTCTTACCCCTCCCTCCACTTACTGACCATGCCTACAACGGCCTTGCCTTCCGTTCGGCGCTCGTGCTGCGCACTTCGCCTACTAGAAAAACTATCAGCGTATTTCACAGGAAGTGCTACCTGCAACCAGAATACAAGGTCTGACGGACCAGTTGTGTAAGGCAAAAGCACAATCTACCAAATAATTGCGTGTTCGTCGGGATTTTCATAGCCATATACGTATTTGGTAACTTCTGCAATACATATTTTTGGTCAATTGCAAAAAAGTCTGCTCATGCGCTATACCTCAGGCGACGTCTCCTCGAGGTTCAAAAGAAAATCGATTGACGCGCCACCGTACTGGCCAATGGCCATTAGATCAAGTGCGCGCGAGACCATAGGGCATAGGCACAATTTGAAGTGTGGGCGAATTTCCCATCCTTACTCTCAGCGCAAAACGAAATGCAGCGCCGCAGGTGCTGCAGTTCACAATAGTGCTACCGTAACCGTTCTCGTTGGAGAAACTGCCATCGCCTTTTTCCCTCCGCCGTTTACCCTGCCGACGTTACCTAAAATTAGGTATTTATGTTAACGGACCCGGAGGATTAGAACTCCCCTTTACGTTAACTGTAATAGAGCATTCCCTGGAAACAGCACACACTACCCACATGTTAATAAAATATGAATTGTCCACAGGCGATACCACCCGGATAGTCAAAACCAAGTACTTCTTGATAAAATATGCACATTTAAACATTGGCAAGTTACCCACAGTACGAAAGTTTTCAATCATAAAACCAATCCTTAAACCAAGCAATTCGCTTCAGTCTCTGGCAAGCATTCGCCAAGCCTTCTTGATTTGGTGCTTCTGCAAAATCACGGAGAGAATGGTAACTAAACACGCAATTTATTTGGTATGTGGAGGAATACCAGCTTCGGCCATGGACACAGTACGGCTTCTGATAAGGGTTTTTTATGCAAGACTTTGTACTCAGCCTCCGGGAAGACGGGCTTAACAAGTGCAATACCCAGCCTCATGCTGTGGTGGTGTTGGCAGCAGAAAGGCTTTAGATTCAATTGCTGGTGGCACGGGTTTCACCAATATCCTCGAGCTTTCGGTCCAGTCTCATAGCAGCATTGTTGCAGGGTCACAGCTATCAAGTTCGCAAGGCCAGGTGACCATTGCAATCGCAGACAATCACGTCGGAGTTCTTTTATACTCAGTTGTAGCGCCGAACCGAAGCGACATTGCCATGCAATGGGTTCAGCGCAAGTTGGCAGCAGTAGCTAGGATCGAGTGCATCGTACAGACGACGCCACCGTGTTCTGGCAGCAGCGTTCTGGAAGAAACGAGCGGCCACATTTCGACGGACGCTTTACATAACCTCTACCCATGCTCTTCATTTGGGCATCTGTGTTTCGTTATTATCACTTCGACCCGCTCGGCTATCTCATCTCGTTTTATGCGAATTTCGCGTTCCCCCTTTTTTGCAAGCTGCACGGCAAATGTTGCATCGATATAAAAGGTGTTTGTGTAAATCTCTGTTTTGTGTAACGAGAGCGCTCAAGATAAATGCAAGCGGACTAAGTGCTCCATCATGCGATTCGCGGACGCTCCTCAGAGCACGTCCATTTGCTGACTGCATCTTGGACGCTCGTACTTTGATTTGAGCGGTTGTTTGCTTTGTAGCCTCTCTTAAAAGTATTCTCGATTTAATTAATATTCAAATATGCAGTGTCCAATTTTCCCAGAGTGCAACAGCACCTAGGCTCTAATTTTGAGCACCCAGGTACCTAGGAGCCTAGGTGCTATTGCACTCTGTGTTGGCACAGGATGTTGGAACAGAGAGTTGGCCCCTAGGTGCGAACAGCCGCAGCTTTAAGCTGCCGCAAGGAGTAAGCATGATGTTACTTGAGATGTGTTGTGAACTTGGTTTTGTACAGGGTGAGAATTTACTGCCGAAGACAAAAGGAGTCCCGTGTCGGTGTCTCCAGGCGCTACATCCATATCGAGCTGTGGCAGGTGATTAGCAAAGCCTGTAATGGAGTAACGTAAAGTTCCAAAAAAACGTCTTCCTTTATTTCAGAGACATCAATGTAAAAACACGGGGTGGGCGATCTTTCGGGTCAGGTGACAAAACTACAAAAAAGTGGCGGCACTCCCAATCAAAACTACAGACATAAAAGGCGAGATGGGTGAACTATTTGGTGTAGTCTAAAGGACAAATAAGTTGCCACATGAAGACATGTATAGATAATTCGTGTTTATTTTGTTCATTCAGCGGCTCTAAAGCCGATGTCATGGTTTGGGACATCTTCAGAGTCTTTTAGGAAATAAATTATTTCACTGCTCAAGGTGGGTGTGCGCTGTTTCGGGGGAGGGCGTTGTCTCGGCACTTTATGGTACTGAAGTTTTATAACCCCACTGTCCTCTGCGTCTTCCAAACCCATATTCTTTGGGAAGACGCGAGAGATACACCGCTGATAAAAATGCATAACAGCGTCATCAACAATCGACTGCAAAGCATAAACCGTGAGATTCTTGGTTATCCCAAACGTCGCAAAAATGGCTTGTTCCCCCCGCTTTTTAATTAAGACCTTCGGTCAATAAGCTATCGTTATAAGCTCACTAATTACATCTCTTTCTTGTGGTACGTGATTTTGTTTTTAACACTTTAAAATCTGCATGAAATTTAGGACAGTCAGCATTTTGTGTTATCTTTTTTAATTTGATTACCTCCCATGAAGCGTGTTTTTCTAACCTGCTGCCAAACTTTGGTACAGTATAGGTTTAGCCTCAATCGGATCTTACGTTGCCGCTCCCACGTTCCTCTCTTTTCCGATTTCTATCAGGTTTTAAAGACACAGTGAAGCCTTTGCCTTGAATTTTGGTGGTTGTGTCTGTGCCTTTGGTACCTGTAATACTGGCGCTAAAGTAAGATGGTTTGTTGGATTTGATATTGCATCTATAACATAGCTAAACAATACTGTGGCTCTTCGAACCACATTTATCGCAATGTCAGGGTTTACTTTAGGCTCTGGATGTATTGTGCGTGGGTTTGATATGACACGTGGAAGGTACTATGCATAAATGAACCGACCCACAAAAAGAAGAAAGCAATAAACAGTTCCCTCGAATCAACAAAACAGGAGCAAATGAGAAGATTTCACTTAAAAACAGCCTTATCAAACACTGTTCTCCTGAAGTATGGATAACATAAAAAAATAACAACCCTCTTGCGGCCCCATCCTTTTTTTTTTGGAGTTCATAACTTTACACCTCGATATTTTCAACGAAAAGCTCCTGATTACCTAAATTCCACGTGTGTCTCAGAAAACACGGACAATTCTTAGAATAACGCACCCATTCAGCGTCAAGTGACAATGACTATGAACCCCATCTGCTGATATTACTTGCAGTAAAAGAAAATATTTTGCAAGGGTGTCAATAGGCACTTTTTTTTCGTGTATACTAAGCTAATACTTATATGTTACCGGCCATAAATCTACGGTACGGCTGCTCGGCATGCTTACGCGAAATTTGTGTGGTGGTGTGTGCCATTCAGAACCACCAAACTAATTTTACAGGGGGCGGCAGATGGCACAATGTGAGGATAAACAGAGTAGCAAATGGTACGACCAAAAAGAGTACCCAACAGAATAAGATTTCGTGGTGGATCTTTAAATATGTACCAGCATTTCTCCTCTAGGCCTATAGTGAACTGGATGGTTCCTCCGATGCGCGCGGTTTTCTCGAGTTTGTGTTTAGGAGTGCCAGGACTGGCTGCACACGCAATTCTACAAAACGCAAATGTGGCTCAGGGAGTCATGAATGCCCTTAGACGACGTAGGAGCAGGTTGCGCGCCGCGGTTTGACTTGTCGTTACCCTGTATCATCGGTAGCATTGCGAAGAATGCTACACTAGAAATACCAACAGCACGTGACTGTGCATAACTGAGAATATATAAACCAACTTTCGAAAGCAAATTGTGCTGGATATGGCTCGCGAAGACGGACAAAGAAAAAACAACGTCATAGCGTACGATGTTTTTTGGGTCCATCTAACCCAGCCTTACCCAGCGCAATTTCCCTACAAAAGACTGTATAACAACTAGCCCATCACGAAGCAGTACTGAACGTAATATAAAACAAATTGAAATTACCAATCCTTATATAAGCAATTTCATATTATATCACAAGGAACGCTTCCGCAGCAGCTCACGAATATTGCTCTGTTCACATGCCTACTTTCGTTCAATCACGGTGACCTTCAAGAACGGTATCCTGAACGTACCAAACGCGAACTAAGTGAAGTGCTCGGACCGGAAGAATTATAAGTTTATGTCCGACCACACTCCAGCTCCATCACACAAAAGTAAACTGTTTATATTGACGTTTACATCTATGTGTGCGGATAGGGTGGGCGGTGTTGATTGGGACAACCTCGTCGTTTGTCATGGTATCTTAGGTACTGATTCTTTAGCGCTTCCTTGGTTCCAAGATTTTAACGCGTTCGTATGTCGGATGTAACGTCTGATTGTCCTTTTTTACACATCTGGTTGGTAAAGAGTCATGAAGTTTGTTTTAAATCTCATGGTGGTGTTCCCCTAAATATTCCGTTGCACATGCACCTTCCCGCTGCTCGTACTACTACATTTATGTAAATACGAGTAGAGACGTATTCCAAAAATACGCCAAAAGATAGCAATGCCCATGTCCCTACATTCGTGAAAATAGGTTAAAGCAGCCTGGCTCCTTCGGCTCTAACCTTTGTGTTTGCTGGCATTCGGGTGCGGCGTCTAGCCGACGATGTCAACACCGCCCAAAAGCGTTTTGGAAACGCAACAGCATCGCTAGAATTAGGCGCGTACAATATTGCTTTAGCACGCCGCATAATAGGCCTCTGCAACTCGGTCAGCTAAACGTGCCTAATGAAAGTGGTGCCCGATATTTTGTTCCTAATTTAATTAAACCACATCGTGAATGCGCAGTTTATTTGCCGGCTTCGGGTGGGCGGGCGATGGTCCCTTCTTAATGACCTTGTTTCGCATGAGTGAGTTTTTGTAGCGCTATGCTTATGGAAGCGGCAAATGTTGTAGCAGATATCGTGGCGGGATTTCCTAGCTCACGTCATGATCACAATGGTTTGCCAGCGAGGCTCGACAGCGGGCCTTTTTAGCGTGCATAATATTGCGGATGCGATTTTCGTGCTGCTGCAACTACAATAAATGTGTTCACGCTTGCAATTGGTGACAGGAGATCTTGTTTGTTATCAAGTATTACACTCTTCCTCGAACATTGCTTAGTATTTTAGAAACTTAGCACACACACGTTTGGAAGCATCTCACCATCTTTTACCAAGGAACAAACACAGCGCCGCTTAGAATCAGGCAAGAAAAACTATTGTGCATTTTTAGCAAAAAAAAATTTTTAAAACGCAAGATTTGGCATCTTTGATGGCCTCCATTTAACAACTTGTCGCCTTGGATCAAGTTACATTCTACGCAGTGGGACGATTCGATTACTTTCCATTTTTTCTTAAACTGGGGCTTTGTCGTAATATCTTATATTTTAACAGAAGAATATTTCGGAATTATGACTGTGTTAATTGGCGGCTAGTGCCTTTCTACGTGGTTGGGCGAATTTCGGTAACAAGTTTTTTACTGTTTTCTGAGAAGACACTTCGATAGAATTGGTATAAATTATTTGGCTCTCCCTTTTCGGGACTCCATCTCGCGGAGACTGTAGTGATACAAACCAATAGGGAATACAAATGTCTTCAAATATCCGGTATGCATGATCTTAAAACCTTTGCGATCTAACAAAATCTGTGCACAATTCATACGTGTCAACGTACTTAGGGACAAATAAATTTCGGGTTCATGTTAAACAAGTGTAGATTGTTTTACAGCTTGGAGGGAGGTTGCCTTACTTGGTTATTGTAAAAACAAAAGACAAATAAATTAGGGTTTTAAAATCTGCATGAAAACATCAAAAAATTGCAGAAGAAAAGAGACTCCGTTGCTGTGTACATATGAACCCT
Organism: Haemaphysalis longicornis; assembly: GCF_048455015.1. NCBI lineage: Eukaryota > Metazoa > Arthropoda > Arachnida > Ixodida > Ixodidae > Haemaphysalis > Haemaphysalis longicornis. Next base: position 142,415,719 of record NW_027526361.1, read on the forward strand.
GCAGACGAAGCCCTGTAGACATGGATGATTGCACCGACGCCAGTAACTGCTCCGCGTTGTTCCGTGGCCCTGTTTACCCAGCTTTTACGGGTAGCCCGGTTGATTGTGTGTGTCATTACTTGGGGGCCTTGATTCGCTCAATCAAATCCTACCCCGACTTGAGTAGAAGCCAGTGTATGCCAAGCGACAGCGGTCGCATAACGCTGACTCGCTTTATTTCAAACAAGAGAATTCAGCGCCTATATTGAACATTTATCCACAGTTGAGCAGGAATATATTCAGTGTCGTTTGATGAACCCAAGTATGAAGGTTCCGTTTGTGTGCTCCGGTTACTTACACCCGCTTGCTTTGCATGTTTGTCTATTGCTGTGGGACACGCGAACGCTATGCTTCTAAGGTAGCTTTCCTTCTGCAATTACAGACCCTCACTCTTAGTCACTGGTATCAAAGGAGTAAGCGTTTTTCTCCGCGCACAGCGTCTGACTCATTAATTTGATTGGTTGTTTGTAGTATCCTCATTGTATTGCGAAGATGACTGGTTACATTTCCCAAATAAAACTTACGTATCTGTGTTATACTACTCTTTATGTGAGGGTGGGCTACTATCAACACACTCAATAAAATTCCCTTTAAAGGAGGTGGCTCTTCAATATTATATTTTCGTCGATGGGTTTCAGCTGTCCGGATTCCAACGTTTTTTCATTGCAGCAAACCTGCAGAAAGCTCAAAGGGTGCGCTCATATAAAAACACGTTTGGTTCATTGGAAGGATTGCCTCGTTGGAATTATACTGACACCACTTTCAACGTAAGCGTCGCTCGAATAAGCTATACACTTAGAAAAAAAGGGAACATCATTTGCCCAGCTGTGAAATTGGCTAAGGCCTGCAAAAGCAAACAAAAAGTAGGCAGGATGTGCAATATTTCAAATTGAACTATTTTTGCTTAAATATATTGCATATTCATTGTATAGCAGTAAAAGCGGTAGGGTATACATGCAAGGTAGAAAAGTACAAGTAAACAAAGAAGTACCAGAGCGTACTGCTGTTGGCACTGCGTGTACTATGCTTGTTACAGCGGAACAGCAGCATGGCGGTTTGGGGTTGTCTGACACAAAACAGGCCAATTGGCGTAAACGACATTGTATTGCGTGACCCTGTTTGCCTAGCACACCCCATGCTTCACGAAACGATTAGGACCTACCATAACAATAACAAGCCAGAGGCAATTATGGCCAGAAACTAAGCAAAGATGAATAGCGGTGCGCAGCAGTATGGTGGTGCCACCTAGGAGGTCTCGCGGTTATCTAGGCTGCGCAGCACGCACCGACGCGCTTGCGGGAGGGGGGGGGGGCGAGAGGGGAGGAAGGTGGCGTGACGCAGTACGTTTCATAGTATAACGGCGCTATAACCTTCGCTTCAACACCTGGTCTTGTTAGGTCATCGTTGACGACGTCAGGTAACATGCTATATTGCCGGATAATCAAAATTGTAACGTAAACAGAATACTTTCTCACTCACCAAACATTGTTTCCTGTTGCACAAGCGCCGGAGACACTCCTAAATATCAAATCGTTCGAATAAAACAAACTTGCATGTTGGTTCCATGCCCCTTTAAGGAGAATTTAGTTTGATATGTGCACAAAAATTTGATTTACGTCAAACGTTTGCGTTCTGTGACAAAGGGAGGCACAATATTGAAATTTCAGACACGCCTTGCTCTATTACCGTCGTAGACACGGCTTTTTTCCGCGTTGTGTTATTTCGCCTGCACTCACTATGAGATGCGTAGGCATAGAATACGCATGAAGCATCCACCATCTACGGGAAAAATTCACGCCTAATTAAAGGGGAACAGTTGCATGAGAGTGATCAAAAATGTTCTTTTTTTATTTCTTGTTCATTTTGTGCTCCGAGCTACAGTGCCAAAGACCGGACTTCCTTAAAGACCGGACCTCCTGTATCCACGTTTGGAACGTAGCCGGAAATTGCGAGGCCAAGTGCAAACTTGATCAATGGTTGGCGTTGGCTTTCTTTGTTATGCGCGTAAGAAAAAGCATTTCACAGCGTTAGGCAGCAGCAATAGATTGATTGATTGTGGGGTTTAACGCGCCGACGCTCCACAGGCGGTGAAGCGCGCTGAAGCGCAGGGCTCCGCATTAATTTTTACCTTCTGGGGATCTTTAACACGCGCCGAAATCTCAAACACACAGGAGGTTTAAAGGAAAGCTTTCGTACTTTCGTCAAGTGATTTCGCGGACGATGCGCAAGGTTACCTTTTGACCCGAGACACACCACCGGCGACACACCCCTACAAGCTCATCACGTGACTCGCCGGGCTCGCTTTCAGCTCTGCGAACAAGGCTTGGTGTAGGGCGTTCTGCGGTGGCGGCCGCGACGGGGGCGGCAGCACATCTGTTCGGCATCCGACCAAACCCTAAGCCTCCCATGCGTGCCACGCTGGGTTGTCTCTGGCAACACGATCGTGTTGCGCCCGCGAACAGGAAAGGTGCGTTCGCTATGAATGAACGCCGCGTTCACCCGGCCTCCTTTTGTGACCGTTGCACGCATGCGAACTGCTTTGAGACATGGTCGGAAACACAGTTAAATCGAAGGTTACGTAAGCGAAACTAAGACTCAACCAGACTAAGCCAAGCTTCTGCTTTGCCTATTCAAGATTAGCCGAGCTAAGCCGCAGCCATTTTTTGCTTTTCGCCTCCATCAGAAAAGTAGCCGCTGGTGCCGGGAATCGAATCCGCGCCTTCAACCTCAGCAGCAGAACGCCTAGCCACTAAGCCACCACAGTGGGTGAAGAGGCAATACACGCACCAATGTCGTCTCGTTCGGTTGTCTGATGTCGGTTCGGAGGGAAATTGCTCAGCGACGACCATTGCTCACAATTTTCCGAAGACAATGCTGGGGTGGTACTTTCATTCGTGACTTTTTCACCTCAATGTCAAACGCATCCAGCAAATATACACAAAGAAAACGACAAGTATTCGTGGTTTTTTGAACTGCACATTTCTCTCAAGATTATCACCACCTTTTATGAAAATATACCTAATTTTGTTCCCTAAGTGTGCTCTTTGTCTGGGTTTGCTGGTTTTCTTATTCCGTTCGCCATTGCTAGCACTTCAAAACCAGTCTAGAAGTGCTACAAGTGAGACACCATGAGTTCCTCTGAAGGTCGACAGTTAACGTGTGCATGAATCCCCCCCCCCTATCCTGAAGGGTGATTGGATATATTCAAAAGATGGTGGTTGACCAAGCACCTTTTCCGAGTAGACTGCATCAACCCTGCATGTCCCAGCATAGTGTTTACAAACCTTGGTGTTACAGATGAAGAGGATGAGCAACGTCTCTCAGCGTCGATGACAACCAACACTTTGCATAAGTTGAAGGTAACTTTAGAATAGTTTCGCGAGGTTATTCTTTGCGCTTCAACTTACAACAATTGATATAGTTATGATTAAACTTGCTGGTTAGGTATAATAGCCTTTTCTGCTATCCATCCTCGGTAGCAAAATCTATGGTGACTTTACATGGCATTTTACATTGGGCAGTCGATGGTTCCAAGGGGTTAACCTTCGGGGAGTAACCTTTTAGGGATCTCTAGGGGTGAGCTCCCTCACGCAAAGCTCAAGGGTGTCGCGAAAGCGTCGCAAATAGCACAGAGAACAGTAACACTGTAGGTACACCCACTGGCCGACCCTGCTTTTTTTTTATTCAAGCCATTGTCCGAAAACATGGGCGAGCAAAAGTTTAAATTAGTACGGGCTCGGCGAAAGGGTAGAGTAAGCTATATTCAACGTTTCGGTGCGTAACGTTTGCCTCGAGAACACATCGGACGGTGCCCTGGTTTTGATCTTCCGTACACATGCAGACATGTTTAGTTTGTTCTGCATATTATTCGGTCAGCAAATCCGGAAGAGGTGGTACGGAATCTATACTTCGACCTGTGGACTCGCGACTGTCTGACAGGAACTTATCTTTCAGGTACACCTCTCAGACGGGTTGTCAGGCGCTATCGTTGGTTTCCAGAATGAGCAGATGTCCTTAGTAGTTTCATTTGTTCCGTGCTCGTGCTCATAAGACTGCCATTCCTCTTTTAGAGTTATGTCGGTTTACCTCATTTACGAATCAAAACTCCCACAAACCAAACCAAACTGCGAACGGTATTGCGAATAAATGTCAGATCCGAATATAGTTTTTTGTTAGTTTTGAATTCGCTTCTAACAGCTACAGAAATGTTTTTACACGTAGCCATAAATAATCTGTCAATCGCACGGTACGAGATATACTTCGCCTTGAGCAAAGCATGGGACGATGAAGAAAACATTGCATCATAAATTATTGACGCCGCGTTTATTGGTTTAATTAATTTAATGCTCCCTTTACTGCAATTGACCTTTTTTATGGCTGTCTGCCTCTGAGTTTGGTCAAACGTTCACTCACTTCTTTTCTGCCCAATGAGACCAGAATTGCACATTTCGAAATGTTTTTTCTAACGTGTTTCTGTAGTAATATTTGTTTTTCTCGAAGGCGCGCTCGGACCACAAAAAAGTATCTATAGGTCGCCCAAGCATTAAAAATACTATGTGCAAAATAGCCACAAAAATATCAAAGTAAAGACGATTTTGCAAAAGAAAACTGCTATCTGTAGAGTGTAGGCGACCATGAAGTGAATAGGCATGTTTGACAATTCTGGATTACATGATTCAGAGACGACGAGATATAGCAAGCACTTTCTTCATGAAATGCAGTGTGAGTTACCTTGGTTGACGCAGTATCTCGCACAAATGAAAATATAGCTATGATTTTGCTACCTGAAAGCGATCTTTGATTATCGCCCCATGCCCTCCCATTTTCTGAGGTACCTCCTGTCCGTCTTTCAATGTGAAAATGAGCCATCCTCTGAGGGCGGCGAGTTGCACTTTTGGCTGCCTCGTGCATTTGCATGACAATATTTACGCGAACAGTAATTGAGTGTTTTCAACAAGGACCGTGGTGTTTGTTCGCCCAGGACTGCTACAAAACATTTCCGGCGGTGTGAACGCGTTCCGCTCAATGGTTTTGTTCTCTTGCGAGTTTTTCTCCACTTCTACTACAGTCTGTTATGTCTCTGTGCACTCACACTTGTTCGAAGTGATTTCTTTGTGAAACAACACAGACCTAAACAAACTAGATTGATTACTAATTGCATTAAACTTCAAGGAATCATGGTGTTGAGTTAGTTGATCACCTGGATAGGCCCTTAAATACGCCTATCATGCCTTAAAAGGGCGGCTCCTCCGAACATCACTATATGGTTGAAGAAGTAGCGATAAGGCCTGTAATCCATTTTCACGCGTCTATGTTTACAGATTGTGTGCGAAGATTTCATCGCGAAAACATTTTTTGGACAACGTATTCGTTGAAAACAAGATTTCGCTGTTATGGAATACCTTATTACAAACTGGTATACTAGTGAGCAATAAGTTTGGCCGGCGACAATATCTTCTATGGTTAAAAAGAAACAATATTTGTGTTTCTATAAAGGCTCCTTGGTTTAAGTGTGGTACATTTACGTCCGCGATACGAACTAAGAAGAACTTTTGTCACCCGCACAGGCTTAAACTTAGTGAACGCTCTTAGCCTAAGAATAACTCAGCTTTTCACAGTAATGTGTATGAAAATCTTTCCGAATATTGAAGCAGCTTTGTGGAAAAATTGCATGACCTTTATATACGTTAAAATTTATTTATATGTGGGCATGGGCAAAGTACATGATGACTGTTCTATGACATGCTGTGATGAACAAGTCATGTGCAGACAATTGATAATTACACAGTGTGGGAAAAACCCGGTTTTGGGCATGGGCGTTGGAGGGTAGGAGAGGGAAACAGCTACTTGACAAACGACCCACTGCACTAGGTGCTACGCCTTGTATAGGTATCGCGCACGGACGTCTCTATATCGGTCATGTTGGTCCACAGATGGTCGATTGGATGCTCTGAACATATCAGCCACCCTTAACTATAACAGCGCTGATAAAGCCGAGGGCAGTGCCCTTTTGCGGTTACAGGCATCTTAGCCAACGCAGGATTTCTTGGTCAACTGGTAATTTATTGCTTTCGCACTAAATTTAATAAATTTATGAAATACCGTTTACTAAATATTACCTACTTATTTATTTTGTTTCTATAAAATATTTTAGTTAAATTGTTTCTCAATAAAAACTACATTGTTCACTAGTAAACACGTGTGGAGGACAACGCGGCTAGCGGAAGAGAAGGTGAGCGGCGAACCACAAATTGGAGAGCCCGAAGCGAAGCGGAGAGCGGAACCAAGGTGGGCACCGTCGTGTGCCTGACAAAACAGCGGACATACGAGTGTGGACAACCGAAAACAGAATCTCGTCGGCTGCGGCGGATTGTCGAAACTGATAGAAATGTATGCCTTACCTGGCCATGCAACCGAGAACGCCTAAAGCGGGCCAATTGTGAGAGATCTCCGGGGCAGCAGTAAAAAAATACGAGAGGAAGAAGCATAAGGACCGTGCTGAAGTGCAATCCCACGGAAAGCTAGTACTATGGTAGCACCTCCGTACCTGTTTTGCGTTTCTCCGATATTTTCGATAAAACCGTACCCCAGGCTTTTTTTAATAGTCTGTGCTGTAGAGATAACCGGAAAAAAGACGCCATGCCATCCCGGGTGGTAGAGGTGATCTGATACTAGAGCTTCGAAAGAAGAACAGAAAGGTACAGCTTTAAAAACTGCGTAATTCTTAACGACAGAACAAGACCAAGGAGCAAGGACAAAAGTAAAGGCCCCCACAAACCCGCCGTGTTCCCGTGACCTCGAGAATTCTTTTTATCCCCTGGTTTCTACGTTCTAAAAACAAAAAATGTTCGCTTGCAACCCAAAAAATATTGATATGACCTTGATCACATACTAAGATCTTCCATTGTTCGTAACAAAAAAGGCCGCGTATTTGCTCTTTTCGTTGCAAATGATGACGAAAGACGATAGTCGACGGACGCCCTGCCAACTAAATGCCTCTCTTCTCTTTCCCGCTCACCTCTCCTGGTGTTCCTCTCCCGTCTCCTTCCTCCCAGGATAACACGCTACAGGTTTCCTCAAGTTAATTAAAATTTACCGCGTGGCACTGCTCCTGGACAGGTGCCTCGAAGCCAGCGTTGCCCAACGGCGGAGACGCGCGTGAATTGAGGCACACTACTCCAACGACTTTAGAACCACGCTTCCCTACTCCGCGACCGTTTAGACGTTTAGATCTGGCTGTGGGTATGTAAACTATTGCGCGGCTTCTACTTCACTTGGACCGGTGAGTAAATTGAGTCACAGACAGACAGACAGACAGACAGACAGACAGACAGACAGACAGACAGACAGACAGACAGACAGACAGACAGACCCAAATTTCTTAGTTTAAGTAGCCCAAGAAAGAGTGTCGTCTTTAAAACCCGTCTGCCGTGCAGGTGAGTGACAACGGTTCACATAAAAAAATAGCTCGGGGAAAGGCTCCAAAATTTTATGCATTGCGAAGTGACGGGTTTTGAGAACATGTCAAGTGTTATCGGGAGAAACTGAAAAAACGAACAACCCAGTGCGTGGCTTTCAGTACACGCCCCGCATCCTGGCGAAGGTCCGCTTATGCGCATTGCGACAATTTACGAGAGGTAAGCTTGATATGCAAAGACCATCGTATTTTTATCGTCTCTTGGGAGCTAATCCCGAATTAAAAATAAAGGGATACAGCTGCGCGCCGTTCTCACTCATCGCAGTAACAAAGTTAAATGAAGCTTACGTTAGCGGCCGCCAAACGCAGTGGGAAGACAAACCAATACCCTCACACGTCGAACGACGGTGTTCCCATTTCAACATTGGGCTCAAACTCTCGTAACTTGGTAGCACTGCGCATACGCGGCAGGTCGCCGGGATGCGAGGCATATACTGAAAGCCACGCGATCCGTTGTTCGTGTTTTAATTGATCGTGATAGTGGAGTATTATTTACAGCTAAACTGAAAACAGTACACTTAACCCGAAGCTTGTGGCCGCTGTTGCTCTCGCCAAATACATGGCGTTTAAAAAAAAGAAGATTCGAAGTTTCGTTTCTCTTGCGCTAGCATGTGCTGGTCATTCATTGAGCCCCCCTTAATACCTTCCGTATACATTCCCTTGTAGTGTAAGGACTTACACCAGCTGCGTTCCTATCATAGTAATTACATTCGTATGACATCCCTCTGGCATGGCCTTTCTAGAAAATTTGTGAGAATCACGTTTGAAGGGCTAACGCTAGCATCCCAATGGTGTGGGTTTCCTGTTGAAGAAAGGGGAACAGCCTTGATTTCCGACGTTGCAGAACTGGAAAAACTGTTCTGGCTGATATTTTGTGGCCGTCTCTAAACACAAGCCATGAACGTTGCCAAAAAGGTTCAACCGTATTTGTTCGGAATTGTTCGTATCAAAAAGTTTGTATTTGTTTTTCCTAGGGTTACCGAAAGAATGTAGCAAAATGTTTGCACATAACGGTACAGTTTAGCAAAGATTTGGTGGAAGACTTACCACGGCGCTTCTCCCCGACAGTGCTCTCTGCTCTTTAAAACTGACAGCCGGCTGCAGCGAGAAATGTACGAACACTCACATGAGCTAGACGCACGACGAGGCATACCCGACAACAACCAGTAATGTAACAACATAGCCACAAGGTGCAGACTGCTCAGCAACGTGGACATTGCCTTGGATATACCTTGAGAATGGAGGGGACGTGAATGGAGAAAATCGACTTGGAAACCAGGAAGTAAGTAGCATCAGATGGAGCCCGCCAGAACTTCGAGGCAGTTGGGAAAGAACAAGAGAAGCAGCAATATGGGGATTGGCAACACAAATTGGAGTGAGGGCCGATGGATTGCAAAAACAAAATGGGATGAGTAATGTAACTACGGATAGTGTTAAATGTATGGCAAGGTGGTAAAATATGAGAAGCGAAGAGTTTGCTTTTTAGAGAGAAGACAAGTGGTTTCAAGAAACACGTTGGTGGTCTGGTGGGTGGTCTTCTGCAACTACAATACAGAATTGCGGTGTGCACACACCTACGCCTCGTTTGGTGTAGTGTACAAGGGCCCAGGGCGGAGCGTACAAGGTTACAGGGCGCACAAGTGCCTGGGCCGCCCATTAAAAATAATCATATGTCCAGATTTTATATCCAGAGGAGCTCGTTTTACCGTATGAGGGAACGAAGGGGTGAAAGTGGAGGCGCCTGAAACTGTAACTGAGGCTAGGGCGGAACTGCTAGCGGTCGTGTAGAGGGCATAGTTGCCAGTCTGCGTTTGTGAATCGCAAAGTTCTCAAATTGGTACCAGACAACTGGTAGCAGTGTTGAATCGTTGGATGAAAAGACTATGGTTCTTGGTAAGTTACGTGAGTTGGGTTGGGGGGGGGGGGGCAAAGGCACGCCGTCATAGTAGAGAAAACAGGTAACTTGTAGTGTCAGAGACTGCGTTGGACCTGACGCCTCTATAATAATCTCAAACACGGAGTCAGCGCGTCAAATGCACAGGAGCGCTTAGGAAGGGCTTCAGCGGGAATTTCTCGTCGAAGAGTACTTCTGCGGCCGCGCATATTATACGCGAACAGCGTACCGCGACCGCTAGAAAGCTTGTTTAGTTGTCAGAAGCTGGATGCGGGTGCAGAAGTCGGCAAATTATAATGGGAAAGTGCGCAGCCCTGGCGCGGTGCTTCAAATCGATTCTGTTGAATCTCCCGGTGGGAGCAATTCACTTCTTAAGAGTGGTCAGCGGAAGAGGTCGAGCACCCACTTGAGGGGCGCGTAGAGAGGAACGGGATGGGAAATGTGCTAGGGCTTCCGTATAATATTTTAGTGTGGCGATGACTCTCTCGATGAACAAATCGGGACGCAGTTCCCTACCGCATTTTGAAAGAAGGGAAGGTATAGACGATTCGCATGATATAACCCATATAACCAGATATGAACTGTTAGATAACGATAAAGAGCTTAAAACAGGACGGGGCGGACCGTAAGATCCCCGAGGGACTACAAGGTGATTCCTCCGAGTAAAGGTAGAGCCGCTACAAATTTTTTAGGACATGCCAAAAGGGCGAGCCGGAACAAATTCGACAAGGTCCTCGGAGGCGTTGCCAAATCACCCCCCTACCCGGCGACCCATGTCTGACGCTGGCTAGTCAGTGAGCGGAAGCGGTTTTTCCGGTTAGGTAAAATCAAGACAGGCTGATCAGTTGTAGTTGCGAATGACTCCAGCGAGGATTGCTGTACTGGATGGGAGCAGTCTGTCTTGATTTTTACCCAACCGGCCAAACTGCTTCCGCTCACTGACTAGCCAGCGTCACTATCAATAATTAACAGTGACGCTGGCCAGTCAGTGAGCGGAAGCGGTTTGGCCAGTTGGGTAAAAATCAAGACAGACTGCTCCCATCCAGCACAGCAATCTTCGCTGGTGTCGTTCGCAACTACAACTGATCAGTCTTGATTTTACCCAGCCGGGTAGGGGGGCGATTTGGCAACGCCTCCGAGGACCTTGCTCAAAATTCAAACTTCAAGCTTACCTCCTCAAAGAGGTTCAAAAGTTTTAGGCCAAAAGCAGGAGAAAACATTTTTTCATAAAATAATTTTGTCGCAGGTAAATCTTAAGCGTTTGCTTTCAATTCTTTGGTGGCCAGAAACCTCTGGCATGGCCTACATAATTTTGAAAAAGACTGTCCTTACGAGTAAGGTATTAGAGGCTAAAAAAATTGCGGTAGGCTGCTCGACTTACCTTTTTTCATACAGCAAAGGTAGACATAAAGCAGAAGCGGAAAGGGCAATAAAGAAAATGTCGCTCTCGCTGCTGGTCTCTTGCCGTGTAACTACGTATCCCAAGTTGCATTCAGGGGCTCATATAAGGACGTTGTTGGTGCGAAAAGCATTATGAAGGTACAATGTTTTGAATACAAAGGCAGGTGGGAAGGCGAAGACAAGGTTACGAAAAATGAACTAAGATATTAGACTAGGAGGGGACCTGTCCTATTGTGTAAAGGGAGATGTGAAACCCTTTTCAGAAAACGCTAACGGGGCGCCGAGCGTATTTAGCTGCCGCGGTGACAATGAATGACGTGGTTTCGGAGATCCCTGGGGTGGCAGAGCTCAACGGCGCGAATCGCTGAAAGGTTTCGAGAGGTAGCATTTGGATTTTGTTCATGTTTTGATTTGTTGATGTCATTTTCTGATTTCGGGGTTTTTATTAGGTGTTTCATACCCGACCAAATATTTGCCCTCAAAGCTTGAGATCTAGAAGTTGGGGCTTGGCAGAATAATTTATCTAACGCAGTTTTCAAGCAAAAACCCTGCCCCAGAGAGGTGGCCCGGGATGAAGAAAGGCATTTGTTTCAGGTCCCTTCGGTAGAGATGCCGGAGAATAAAGTTGCGTGGGTGCTTCAAAGTACTATTCAGCTCTCTTCACCTCCGCATCAGAACGTTTTTTGTATCTTATCGTGGATTCGTGATAAAGATTGATTTTCTGTTCGGAGGTTTTTTACAAGGGACTAGAAAGCGCTAGAAAATAATATCAATGACTTTTATATCATTTATCGGGCAGCTTGAAGCTTTCATGCCTTTCACGTGTCGTCCAGAGGCTCTTTTCGCTCAACTTTTAATATTTACAGGCACATCACGGGCCTATTTGTGTAGTTATTTTATTGTCATTTATCCTTAAAAGTGACTGTGGTCTATTGATGTTTTCGGCGTCATATTCCCTGCAGCAAATGTTTTACAGTCAGTGACGTGCTTTTGCGAATATACACTTGGCACATTTACCAGAGTACACTACCCAAGACCTGCAGAACTGCCCTGACGCCGCCCTATATGAATTACTGCTTGAAGAACAAGGACCGCTCAAATGCCTGGTACCAAATCTGCCCAAGGCGCAAAAACTCGAAATCAAAGCATTATAAACACAGTAATGATGATGGTTGGGTTTTTTTTGGCGCAAGGCCAACTGGGGCAAAGAGTGCCAAACCAAATTATACAAGAGAAAACAGTGGCTACTAAAATGTGTAAGCCAGAATAATAGTAAAATCAAGTAAAACCAATGGAGATGGCTGGTGTATAGGGCCAGTGTTGATTACGCATGATAGGATATGAGGTTTAAAAAGTTAACATCAGACAAATATTTAAAAACGCGTTGCACAGAGACGATGGCATTGTCACCCAAAAACAAGGAAGGGTGTAGCGGAATGTGTTGTCTTTATAGTTCCTTGAAGTGTCTGTGTCTTGTTGTGTCGAGTGCCTTGCATGTAATTAAGATGTGGACTACGGATAGGCCCTCCCCACACCTGCTACACATGGGTCTTGGAGAGCCAGTGAGCAGGTGTGAGTGTGTTACTTGTGTATGGCCTATCCGCAACCTAGCTAAGGTAACTTCAATGTGTCTGTTGTGTGAGTCAGTAGTGTATGCTCCCAAGTGTGGTTTTATTGCGTGTAACTTGTTGCCTGTCTGTTTACTCCAGTGTGTTTGCCATGCGTTGCCAAGTTGGTGTCTAATGTGTGGCTTCATGTCTGTTGCTATGTCCACTGTTGCTATGTCCACTGTATTCAAGAGTGTACCAGCAGTGGCCATTTGATCTGCGGTTTCATTCCCGGCTATTCCACAGTGGCCAGGAACCCAACATATTGTTATTCCAAGACCTGAGGCGTATGCCGACATAAGGGCCGTAAAAACAAGATTGATTACATAATTTTTTTAGCGTTTTCTTGACAAAAGTACACGTACAACACTAAGAGAATCTGTAAACAATATGGACTTTGAAATTTGATGTTGAACGATGTGATGTAAAACAAGTAAAATGCCGTGTGCTTCAGCCGTAAAAATGCTGTTGTGGGAGTTCATTATTTTACACACGTTGAGGTTCGGCCCATGCGCAGCACAAGACACAGCCCTAGCTGTCTTTGATGCGTCGCAGTAATACTCTGCGCATTGATACTTCTCCTTCAGGAAGAGGAAATGCTGAATAATGGCTACCCTTGGCGCCCTGTTTTTGTCAAATTGCAGAAAAGACAAGTCACAACAAACTGCCCGGAGTTGCCACGGCGCAATAAAATCAGTAATGGGTGTGTTGTGGATGTGTGAAAATGACACAGCCAGCTCAGAAGCTTCTGCTCTTACTCTGAGAGGGAACGGCATGGAAATAGTAGGACGATTTTCAAAGAGCTGCTCTGATGACGCATCATAAATGGTTGAATAAAGGATGATTTGTCATACACATGATTTTAGAGGCATACAACAAGTTAGTGTATGTCCTGTGGTAATACAGGGACCCTTTGTGACACTCTGCATAGAGGCTTTCAACAGGGCTAGTGCGAGAGGCACCACAGGCAAGACGAAGCCCCAAATGAAGCACCGGGTCAAGCATTTTTAGCGCCGTCTTCGTTGCGGACCCATAAACCACACTGGCATAATCCAAGCGAGATCCTACCACTGCAGTATAAAGCCGCAGAAGGAGCTGCTTGTCAGCACCATAAGATTGGTGTGACAGGACTTTAAGAACGTTCTTTGTTTTTAGGAATTTGTGTTTAAGGTGTTTCAAGTGAGGGATAAATGTGAGTTTACTGTCGAATATTATTCCCAAAAACTTATGTTTCCCTGTGACAGGGATTACTACACCATTATTAGAGATATCACGGTCCGCATGAATTCCCCGCTTCCGGGAGAACACAACGCAAGTACTTTTTACAGGGTTCACTTTAAAACCGTTTGTGTCCGCCCAGCAAGTTTGTTCACCCCAAGCTGGACTTGGCATTCACAAGTTGAGAAGTTACACGACTTAAAAGATAGTTGGACGTCTTCTACATATACAGAACCAAAAATGGTTGGTGGCAATCCCTTCCGGAGCGAGTTCATCTTAACAATAAATAGTGTGCAGCTCAGGACACCGTATTGAGGAACGCCATTTTCCTGCACATATACATTGGAAAGTGCACTGCCAACCCTCACTCGAAAGGACCTTTCCGACATGTATCTAGCGAGGGTGTTCAGCACGTTGCCGGAGACACCAAACGACTTGAGGTCACTCAAGATGCCATACCACCAGGCAGTGTCATAGGCCTTTTCCATATCAAAGAAGAATATTATGCAAAACTGATTATGGATAAAGGCATCTTTTACATACGATTCCAACGCAACCAGTTTGTCGTTGGTGGATCTCCCAGCCGTGAAGCCAGCCTGGCAACTGTCGAGAAGACAATTGTACCCTAAGAAATACATGAGTCTCCTATTGATCATCTTCTCGAACAGCTTACACAGGCAGCTTGTGAGGGCGATGGGACGATAACTTGCGAGAGAGGAAGGGTCCTTCCCCTCTTTCAGAAAGGCCACTACGATGGCCTCCCTCCATGATCTTGGGAGGTGCCACGAAAGAAATATTTTGTTGTAGAGGTGAAGGAGGGTTTCAAGTGTGTCTGTGTGCAAGTGTTAAATCATAGTGTATGTAATGTTGTCTGCGCCTGCAGCTGAAGGTTTACATGTACTAAGTGCAATCTTCAGCTCATGCAGTGAGAAGGGGGTGTTATAAGATGACGTCAACTTATTACTGTCTCGCAAGGACTTCTTCCACAGGATGTTTTGTGTTTTATGAAAGTGTTGGTGTAGTGCGCTGAACTGGACACATGTTGGAAGTGTTGTGCGAGTGTGTTAGCCTCGTCTTCCAGTGTGTCCCCTGTTGTACTAACCAGGGGCAGGCTGTGTGTCTGTAGTCCTTTTAGTTTACGTATTCGTGTCCATACTTTTCGCGTGTCAGTGTATGATTTGATGGAAGTTAGAAAGGTGCGCCAACTCTTCCTTTTCGCCTCACGACGCACTCGCTTCCCAAAAGCCTTTGCCCGTTTAAAAGAAATGAGGTTATCTGACGTGGGGTACCGGCGAAGGACACCCCACGCCTTGTTCTGGGCCTCTCGCGCCCGCCTACAGTCCTTATTTCACCACGGCCTCCTTTGGTGGCGCGGAGCGCTGGAGGCGTGGGGAATGGACTTTTCGGCAGCGTCTAGGATGTGCGTCGTGATGAGTTGGGATGCTCCCTCCACGTGTAGGTGTTCTATGTTTGTGTGGTGTAGTTTAGATGTTTGTGTGAATATACTGCAGTTTGCTTTTGATTTATTAAACCTCTTATGGGAAGATGGACTGAATGGGCCTTTACCTATATATGTTAGGGCAGTCGGGAAATTGTCACTACCATATTGGTCAGTGCCCACGCCCCACTCAAGACATGGAAAGAGAATTGCAGAACCAATCGTCAAGTCGAGATGTGAGTATGTATTTTGTCCTAAGTTATGGTATGTAGGCTGCTTTTTGTTGCAAAGGCATGCTGCTCAAGATGTAAGAAATTTCTCTATAAGGCGACCTCGGGCAATCGTTCTGGAGGAGCCCCAAAGTGAGTTGTGTGCATTAAGGTCGCTTGTTAGGATGTACGGTTCGGGCAGCTGGTCGACCAGCGCCTCGAAGTCAGAGCTGGAAAGTGCAGAATCAGGACGAATGGAAATTGAGCATACCGTTATCAACCTATTAAAAAATTATTGTGCGTATTCCTACAGCCTTAAGGACGGTGTTGAGAGCGATAGGGAGGCATGCTAGGGATTTCCGGGCTATTATGGCTACACCGCCCGAAGCGTGTGTGCAGCCAACCCTATCCTTTCTGAATACCATGTTTTATTTAAGATATTTGTGTGATTGGGATTCAAATGCGTTTCCTGAAGACACATCACACTTGGCTGGTTCGAATGCAATATCTCATGGACATGAGGCCTCTACAGTTCCATTGAGTAATATTTTCTCTTCCCATTATGGAGATTTAGAAGCTACTGAGGTCTGTGTATGTGTGTTCATGTGCCTTTCGGGGCTGGTACTCTAGGATTTGGCTTTTTGGGCCTTTCTGCTGGCTGGGGCATCGGAGGCCGCTCCTTGCGGTGCGTTGCAGGCAAGAACGGCGCGACGTCCATCTCGTCCTCAGATGTCCGGGGGGTGCCCGTTGAACCGGGCCCCCCGGACTTGGCCGCCTTTCCGGAGCCCTTCGTTTGAGCCGCCACCGTGGGGGGCGCCAGAGGTGGCACGGGTGGTGGGGTGGCGGTTGGAGCCGGTGCGGGGCCCGTGGTGTCCATCACCTCGGTACCCTCCAACGCACTGGAGCACGGGCAAGCGGAGGCGGGAGCGGCACCGGTCCCAACAGAAGTGGTTTGCACCACAACCGCTGCTGCCTCAGCAAGCGGCGTGGTGCCGTGTTGGGCTGCGTGAGGCAACCCAGCGGGGGGCGGGGGCGGGACCAGGTCAGACTCGCTGAACTGGGTCCCTGTGGACACCAGACGCCGCTCCGCCCCCCGGCGAGCCGCGTCAGCGTACCTCCCCAAGGGGAAAGAGGCGAACCTCTTTCGCACCTCCGGGAAGGTGATGTTCTCAGTTACCTTGATGTTGATTATCTTTTTTAAATGCAGAGCATTTTTTTAACTCACGACGTCACCCGTTCTAGTTGTCCGTAGTAGTCCGCACCCCTCCCCACTACACTATATAAAAAAATAATACTTACCGGTGCCTGGTTTCGATCCCACAACCCTGCGGGCGGAACGCAAGGTACATGGTGCTCTACCCACTGCGCCACAAAGCCGACACAGAATGGAGGGCTACGAACGCGGCTTATATCCTTGACTCATTTAAACTACGTCAAGAAGCTGCTGATACAACGCATTCACTACCTGTGGGTGGAACGCGAGGTACATGGTGCTCTTCCCACTGCGCCACAATAATCATACCCAGCTGCTAATAAATGATATCACGTGACCACGTAATTACGTCTCCTGATTTAATTACAATACAACAACTAACAGCAACAAGTGCAACAACATTAACGTAACGCAAACTACTTAACGTCGTGCGCCCCCGGAAATGCTCTGCGTTTGATCGTGCCCCTCGCGAGGGGGATGTTTAGTTTCCTGCCGCAGGAAGAGCCAGGCAGCCTCCTGCGCAGACACTTCTTCGAAAACATTGGAGAACAAGTCCAAAGCTTTGAAAATGTCTTGCGTTCACAGTCGCGGGTAATCACGGTAATTATGAGTGTCTTCATCGGAGTGAGAGTAGCTTCGCGGAAGCACGGTTACTTGGCACACGATCGCGTGGTCCGTTAATTACACGGGACGACGCAGGAAAACGATAACTATGGTGTCGCTTCTAGTTGGCCTCACCTGGTGCGTAACAAAAGTGATGTAAAAAATTGCCACGTATGACCCATTTCTAGCTTTAGAGTTTGCTTCCGCCGCATACTCGATACAAAATTATGTCCTTCTCGATAACAGTTATTTCCAGTTGGAACTTTTCACACTTGCTGGAGTTCGCTGCATGCGGCCCACCGCAGTTCACACAAGACAGGGTATCGGATGGACAATTTTCGCTCGGATGATCACGCGCCGCGCATTTCGCACACGTCGTTCGGCCACGGCAAGAGTTTGTACCATGCCCGAACCGCTGGCACTTAAAACAGCGCCGCGGGTTGAGGATGTATGGACGGATGGAGCAACGGATAAAACCTGCATTTATGTGTTGTGGGAGAACTGCGCGGTCAAAAGTCAAGATAATGTGTTTGGTGGGAATCTCCTTGACGTCTCTGCGGATAGTGATGCGTCTCACGGCAGTGACGCCCTGATCCTTCAAGCCGGCAAGGAGATCCGCATCCGTTTCGTTCAGGAGATCTGTTTCGGATATCACACCCTGCGGGCTGTTGAGGCTCCGATGAGGTGTGACCCTGATGTCGACATCAGCCAGTCTAATCTGAGCTAGAAGCTTTGCAGACTGTTGCTTGTCATTTATTTCGATTAGGAGTTCACCAGACCATTCTTTTTTGCACTTATACGATTTTCCTATTATGGCTTCAAGATACTTGGCGATCAAGAAGACTGATTGAGATGCAAGAGGGTGGGTTGGATTGAGGGACTCCATGACAAGAAATCGACGGTAATGATCTGGTTCAGGAAATGTCAAAGATGGCAATGGGGGAAACGATACTTCGGTGCGGCCCCTTTTAGGGGGCCAATCACGGTTGGAGGGGGAGGGGGTTTCAAAATACCATACGGCATAGTATAAAAGCAGGGAGACGGGGATACTTTATCCTTTGACCTTACCCTGGTATTCAAACGGGTCCCAGAGCTCCCTGCCCGGTAGACAGGCAGGGAGCACATCGGCCGGAGCTTGACCAAGGCTCCGACGGCCACCGCTTATGATTTCTACCCTTCACCTTTCAACACCTTGCCACGGTTGGACACGGCTTATGTATGGGAGCTGCGGTGTCGCTGCTCACCGTCACCATGAATACTCAAGGTGCCCCGTGCGGGGTTATAAACAGAGTAAATGTGTCACGATCAGGTATAATATAGTTATGCGCAAACTATATTACATTCCAAGTAAAAGTACGATAGAAGCGCTCTAAAAATGTACTCTGAAAAAAATCAGTATTCTCGTTCAATTTGAGTATGAGCTTACGACTCTGGGGAATCGAGTTGCCCAGCCAAAAACAAAAAAAAAACAAGAATTGCTCACGCGGTGCACATTATACAAAGATTTTAAAACATCTCTAATATCTGTTGATAGAGCGATAAATTGCATTTTCAAATTGTCCCTCTTCTTCAACATAGGAACAGAGTGGGGAGACGCG
This sequence comes from Haemaphysalis longicornis, assembly GCF_048455015.1. Taxonomy (NCBI): domain Eukaryota; kingdom Metazoa; phylum Arthropoda; class Arachnida; order Ixodida; family Ixodidae; genus Haemaphysalis; species Haemaphysalis longicornis. The sequence continues at coordinate 142,434,416 of NW_027526361.1, forward strand.
TCTACACTGTAACATTATGAACTTCGAGGGACACAGCCTAAATGGTTTCCACCGTACTACTCTCATCAGACATCGCTTTTCATGTCTTGTTTTCTTTGTATAACGAATAAAAACTGTACCAATTCTTGCGGAAGAAAAAGATCGTGAAAATAACTACAGAAAAAGTAGTAGTTGCAGTGCTGACCTCAAACAATTGTTGGCTCAAGTATTTCTACAGGAAACAAAACATTCTGCTTAGCCTTGCTAAATTCAGTGATATATCTGTAAAACAGGATACATTCGTGATTAGCTTTAGTTCCGGTTCGTATTCCTGTAACAGCCCAGACAACACGATACAAGAAGAAAGGGGCACAGACGCAGCGCCGACTAACAATTGTTTTTCATTGCTGATTCCAGTGGTTTTTATAGACACATGGATTAACACAGCAACAAAAAAGCAAACACAGATGCAGTTCATGAACCCGTCAGAGGGCGTGAGCGCTGCGTGATAATGACTTCGCGTTTTCTTTACCGGTAGTCTTTTTTCACGGCAAGAAGTACAGTCGATACAATGAACAATCCCTTGTAAAATGCGGAGGTGCTGTGTGGAAACGAAACTTCGATTTACAGGGTGGGGGTTTCTGCGCCAAGAATCGACACTCCTTGCCTGAGCGTTGTGATAGGGAACCATGACAAGAAATCGTGCGAGGTATAGCAGACACCCTGGAAATAAAAAAAAATTAGGCGACCAACGCGCACGCACCCCATGTGATGCCCTCTCAGACAAGAACTGTCGATTATTGACGCGGAAATCCTTTCCTGTAAATGAAAGTTTGGTTTTCACACCGCTCTCGCACATTTTAAAAGTGCTTGTGCATTGCATTGAATGTAGCCCTTGCACCGGAAGTGTATTGGGGCGTAAAGCAAATGCCTAGTCGTTATCACGCGGCGCCAACTCACTCTCAAGTGTTCACGTGCTAAATTATCGTTCCTTTTTGTTTTACTTTTTGTCTTTTTTGCCTATGTGTATATCAAAACCACTGGTTAAGCAATAAAAATCAGTTTGTAGTCTGCGCTGAGTTTGTACCCTCTTCTTGTCTTGTGTTGTTTTCGCGGTTACTGGGAATAACGTACCAACTTGCCCAATCGTCCGTTAAACTTCGTCCGGCAGTTACGCTTGCGCCTTGCGTGGCTTTCTATGATGATAAATTACCTATTGTGCTTGGTGGCGTACTCATAGAAAATACATGCAGCGATGTGTGGCTAACACTGCACACTGTATAACAATGCTCCCGTTTGAGCTTTTAATTGTTGCTCTCTCTAAACTGTTCCGCACGTTTCTAGTGAGAAAGTACTCCCAGTAGTCGTAAGGCTTCAGATTGTTACAATACCAAAGTTTCAGGTTCTTTATATCAAACACTTAACGGTATTTTATGTGGTTGAATTAAATGGGTCGCTTTTTTTGCCTTCGGTGTTGTGCTGCCCTGCAGAAAATATGCTACGGCATCGATCGCTGTGATTAAATGAAAAATTTAGTAATGAAAATTTAGTAAATGAAAAAGTTCCAACGTCTTACAAAGGCATGTATGATAATAAACGCCATTGAGCTCGCTTCTCAAACCACAGCACCTCACCCTTCAATATAGATGAACATCAACGTAAACAAGACCATACGCTTGCTCCATAGGAACGACGCTAGAAAGATTGTATGAAATTAAATTGAACGTTCCGGTTCGCTCCACCCTCTGCCACTGCAAATCTTTATAATTTCGGAGCTATCATATAATTCCCCTATCCTCGTTTCATGGGGAAACACTGTCTTGTCCTACTTCTTCCATTCAAATTACAGCATTGTTCTTCCGTTACACAAGCCGATGACTCGCTGAGATTTGAACTTAGTTCTTCCCCTTATCGGATCCCTCACTCTGCCTGTAAAGGCCCATGCAGCATCGGCCAAATCACATGCTGCTAATGTTTTCCCGTCACGATTGAACTGAACGAGTATGTTGAACGGGCAAAATGAAATCCTTGCCCTGTCACGGGGTTCAGGGGGCCTTGATGCTGCCACGCTGCCGTACAGCACTCAACACGGTCGTTCAAAGTTGCAAACAGTCCATCTTACAAGTATAAAAATATTCACACTGCCCTAACAAGACACACAAAGGCGCACAAAAATGCAAAAACAATGACTTTTTGCCAACACATCAGCGTGCTAAAGAGATACCTGCGAGGTAGACCGGCAAACAGTCTATTGCCATTGGGGGCATATATAGCAAACACGTTAGAAAATGCACAAATGCTCCAGAAAACTTCCAGCAACGGGGAAATGTTATATCCTTCGATAATTCACCCATTCGTTTTAAGATCGCTAGCTAGGCAAGTTAGTACGGGTTCATGGCATAAGCACGGCGTGAACAGCAAGACGCAAATGGAAAATAAAAAAAGACGACAGCTGCAGCGCTCGTCGTGTTCATTTTTATTTTTGTTTTTTATCCTTTGCGCTGTAGTTACACCATAAACGAATCCCTAGCGAGTTTTGCCGCCGCGTGGGTTTTCCTGGTTTTTGCAAAAGGTAAACATTCACTAAACGCGGACCTTGTCGTCTACCACCAAATGCACGCCGGAGAGCCAACACAAGGTTTCAGAGGTCTACTAGACTGTGGTATTCCGGTACCACCTGACCGACGTGCAACTACCCAAGGACAGCATTGAAACTCACGTCCAGTGGCTGTCCTCTTCTTACTACCAAAGAGCCACATACCTCTAATGTAACCGAAATTGGTCATACCTGAGTATACACCAGCAGCTAAACTCTCTACTCGTGTGAAAAGAAACGTAAAGCCCGATGTTTATGAAAATCGATGTGCTGACTCAAAGAAACGCAGTCCGTCTAGTAGTCCTACTGCACAGAAACTCACCCAGAACTCATTCTATTGCAGAATGCATTGGTAGGTCCCAAAAGCTGAACTGAGCCTCAAATACTCGGGCGATAATTTCTGGCTATTTTTCTAGCCGCTTTTCTGGCACGAAAACACGCTCGATCTCGAGCCGCTTGCTCCCACGATCGGAAGGGTGCGGCTGACGGGTCGAGAGCGGTTCGCGAGTCTCTTCCGCCTGAAGAAAAACATTGCCCTGGGGGCATGCTGCACACCCTCGCGCGTTTTTACCAACCTTGTCCGTATGTTGCAATTCTGCCTACTTCGCCTGTGGCTCCAGAGGGACTTCAGGATGCTCGGAAATAAACAATTCCCCCGTAATCGCATGGGCATCAAAACTGACAAGTTATTTGTACAGCGTAACCACTCCTGTCTGTTTTAGTGATAGTACTTACTGCGCTCTTGGAAATAAAAGGCTTCGGACCCTACGTCTCCCTAGCATGTGTACCGTATGCAACTACGCTGTCGGTGCAACGCCTGTGGTCGCAGAGAGCTCACAGTGATTAAAAAGCGTTTTGTGGCATTCTGCTTCTTGAGCTTGCCCACTGCCTATATTTACGGTCGGCTGGGCGCCACTTTATGAACCCTAGAGCCATAGTACCATGTCAAGGGGTAGGGTAATGATTATGTTAAAGGTTCCTACTTTCTCTGGTGCCTCTCCTGCTGCATGTCACAGGCTTGTGTTTCCGCAACATGTCCTTCGGGCCCAACAACGAACACTTGAGTCGTTCCTTATGTTTTATTGCCTACGAGGATTGCTAGACATATCGGAAGGCTGCAACCTTCGGGCACTCGCATGCATTCAATGCACACTCGAGTGAAGTACCATCTGGGTAAACACCGTTCCTCGATGCGACTTCATACGTTTTTACCGCCCGCTAGGTCTAGTCTGCTATTTTTGTATTGATTTAGGGATAGTGCACTTCATGTCCGAATTTTTCATGGCTACTCAGGTAACTTATTGTTCCAGAAAGTTGTTATCACTTCTGCAAGAAAATCTAAATCTCACTAGTTTCTCTTAACAATAGTACAATGTCTTTAACTCGAGTTTCTTCTTGAACTAAGACTTGCCTTTAATTCCTAATAGTGACCGCCATCATACACCCTCTTGTGACACGCTGGGGCCACCTAAGCTGAGGAAATACGGTACTGTACGATGGCCAGAAATGTGACTTAAGCCTAACTACGGTGAGTTTACGCTCGTATTCTTCAATGACACGGAGAACCCCACGTGCAAAAAAATTGCGGCACAGGTAAGGTGGCACCGCACGAACTTGTCGAGAGCCACTGATCAATGCTAATAAACTTCCCCAATCTTCTTGCAATGTTAAATTGCAGTCTCATTATGGTGGTTCACAATTCATGGTGATAATTTCGCAAAGCTTACCGACAGAATCTAAAGGTCACCGTTGCACGTTTCCATGATAGGCTACTTACAAAAAAAAATTCCCAGCCAATGACATGAGTCTTTATAAAGTATAACGACTGTTCGAAAAGGTGTTTAAATTACCGCGGCAAATATAGAAGTGCTCCCATTTGCGCAACCGGTTAAAGATATTTTCCAAGGATTTTCTCAATTTGCCGGCTGGCAAAAACTAAAGCTTTCTTTTTATTGAAAGCATCAGGGCATCAAATGCTTTTATGAAGGAGACCTTCCTTCACCTACGTTGTACATTTAAATATCGCTGTGCTTGCTCGTATAGTTTCTGTTTCGAAAAAAACTCACCACCGACCTCGTCGGTGGCACTCTGTACTACGCTAACATAGGCTTTGTTATCACTTAATTTGTAGGCACTGTGGTGTTAGCACGGTTACAATAGAAATACAGCCGCTCTAACTCTGTTTACTTCAAATAAGTGTTCAAACATTGGTCAATGTCATATTTAATGGGTGCTGCTCTAAGATGAATCACAATATATATTGGCAAGGACGCCTCTCTGGAGCTCACTATCAAAAACTTCAGTTATGTTCTAATAAAAAAACGCCGTAAGGTTTGCTACCCGTTGAAGCTGTAGAATGTACGGTTGGGAACGCATGACGTAACAAATGTCGCCTATAGTTTTGCATGTAACGCCCGAAAAGCATTAGATCCTAGTTTTTGCGCCATCAAGATAACAAATGTCATTTGCCTAGTATTTGTAGCTTGTGAACTCTACACCAATATAAGAACTTTTGGAGATAACCTTTGACTGAGCAATATAATGAGTGGCGCGGAAATGTCTTTCAAAGTTTTGTTCGAATATTCGATTGTTGCGAGTATTTAATAGGATTCTAGGCAATTTATTATTCGTTTCAATTCAAATACCAGTATTAGAAATTAGAAGTATTTTTCAAAGGGGAATAACTTCACTGAAGGTTAATTATTTTTGGTTTTAAAGGCATGTGGGGCCAAAGGCTGCGTCGCATGAAATATTATCGCGTTTTCAGAACAACGGCCATACTAAACGAAGGACTCACCGATGCTACTACACCACCACGGAAGCAACATCGTGGTGTCTTCAATGTTGCCGACAAACCGTCAAACCAGCCAAATCAAGCCAACTAACAACTGTGAAGCAAGCGCCGTTTCCTCTATGTCACCGAAGCACACTAGCCAATGTGCACACTTGTTTATCCAAGAGTGAAAGATCCGCCTCAAACAGATACCATGTCGTTAGGGCCGTGTTCGTCCTACTTCATTATGACCAACCCTGCGAGAAGCGGAAATCTTCTCAGGAAGTCCTAATGAAAATACGCTCGGGAAGCGAGGATTGTTGTTTGAAATAAAAATGCTTCCTACGAACACCGACAGCCACGCCGACAAGCCTAGCGGTACATCTTAAGAATCATCCGGGCTTCTACCCCCGTTTTCAAGACGAGCGTCAAGCAGCCGGAGATCAGCGCAGGTCAAGGATGTGAGCCAAGTTGAACCGACCCTGCAACCGTCCCTCGCCAAAAGCTTTAGGCCTAGGATGCAGGTAACTACACCCAAAGCTCAAGCGCTGATTAAACCGATCGCCCAGTTTATCAAGTAAGGTATGCATCAGTACCGCATTGTCGAGGAACCTGGTTTTCTCAACATGATACATTTTTCATGCCAACCTATACAGTTGCATCGCGCATGACATTTTTGGGATTGATTGTCCCCTGAACTGTAGAAACCTACAAATGAGGGGGTGAAAAGCACTCTTGGAGAGGTTTTACAAGACAGATTCGAGGCCAAAAGTTCACGACCAATAGTAGGACCTCGCGTGCCAATGACAGCTACGTGTTTTTCACATTCCACGTCATGGACAAGTAGTTTATGCAGCACGGGCAGGTTCTGGCCTCTGCGTTCACACTGTTGAAAACTTGCGACTTCATCAAAAGCATCCATGAAGAATGAAGATCTCAGCTCAAAGCCAAGTTACAATATTCGTGGTCACCGACAACGGCGGGAGGTTTGTATCGGCAGTGGCACGATCGACCGGGCAAGGCGTTCGATGCTTCTTACCTACGCTCCCATTGTCCATAACTGACGTGAAACGGAAGGCGGAAGTACTCTCGCAGCAATGTGCCAAATGCGGAACTATTGTGGGCCGGTACGGGAGGAGCGCCTGCCCGAGCACACCTTCTAGAAATACAGAGATAAATGCACCTGAATCCCCTTAAGGTTGTGCAGGACGTTCCTACACGTTGGAGTAGTTAGCACGCTATGACTGCTCGCTGCTTCCCCTGACTGCTGACTGGCCAGACTGCTGAGGCTTTGGGGCCTATTACCATGGGGCTCGCAGATCACGACGTTGTGGAGAACCTGACCACCTCTAAGTAGAAGCGCTTGGCTGCAGCAATGAAAGCTGTGCAGATGCTTGCCAACACTTTTAGGTGACGGCTATCCGACTGTGTCATGTCCATAACTCTCCTAGAATGCACGAAAGTTGCCCTTTCTCAGCATTTACTTGAGCCTGATCAGGTTGCAGTTGCTTTTGGCCTCTTGAAAAGTATCAAGACACGGTTTCCTGACGAAAATATGTCTCGGCTTCCAGCCTTGGCAATGCTGATCGACCCGAGGTAAAAAGATGCCTGCTATATGAACCCATGTCCAAAACAATGAGAATTAAGTATTCTCCAAACTACTACCGAAGAGTTTGCAGAATACCACCATCCAACTGACGGTTTAAGAAGAAGTTTAATGTGTTTACCTAAGGCGCTAAAATACTCCGTGTGGTGTGCATTCTAGAACTTCCTTTCTGAACCGGAATGAAAGTGAGGCTGTTCAGTTGCGAATGTCGTAGCCCCCTATTTGATAGCCCCTTTTCTTTTTGTGGATGTCGTAGCCCACACTTTGAAAGCCCCTTTCTTCCGCGGTATTCTTCTGGGGAGGGGTGGGAGAGCAGGAGCAATTTTTAGTTCCGGAGGAGCACATGCTCGCAAAGAACGTTGAAAAGCTCCTGTTTTTGCACGAACACTCATAAATACTTGAAATAGGCACTTTTAGGAAATTATGTTTGCCTGACTAATGAAATTATTAACATATTGTCACGGAGACAAGGACGACGCAGTTGTCTTGCAGGAGAAACAAGTTTATTGGAGCGAACTTGTGCTCCCCTAACAACTCAAAAGAATACAGAGGCGGCGAAGCAGCGGTCAACAAAGTGACTTGCGTCAGCGAGCGTCGCAGAATCGAATGCCCCGGCGTCCGCACTGCAGGCTTTTTATCTTTCGGCGCGCGTGGTTCTCGAAACGTCGATTCACATCGAGAACATAGTAGATCCAAGAAGATTATTCCGGGCTGTTCACGTTAGATCGGAATGCTCTCCCTATCACGACAGATAACACATGCGGCACAGAAAGAAAGAATGGAACACGCGCTTCCCTTGGCGCAGAGATAACAAGACCGGCGCAGCCGGGCGGTAAAAGCAAAACACAAATAAACAAACCCAATGTATGGTTCGCGGCATTACCCCCCCTCTAAGAGTGCATCGACCCGATGCTAACATAAGCGACAGTCCGAAAAAATGAAAATAAAAGTTCATCATCGTCCGTAGCAAGGTTTTAGGCGAACCACGTGGACGACCTCAGGCCGCCTGCGTCGTCGTGATGTGCCGGAGTCACCATCAGGGATCACTTCGTAGGTAAGTTGGCCAACACGTCGTAGAATCTGGTAGGGTCCGAAATAGCGTCGCAGGAGCTTCTCACTGAGTCCGCGTCGTCGGATGGGAGTCCAAACCCACACACGATCCCCTGGTTGGTACTCGGCGTCTCGGCGTCGGAGGTTGTAGCGGCCCGCATCCACCAGCTGCTGGTCCGTTATACGAACTCGAGCGAGCTGGCGGGCCTCCTCCGCACGTTGAAGATATCCGTGGACGTCGGCGTTGAGGTCGTCGTCTTCTACGTGCGGAAGCATGGCGTCGAGCATCGTAGTTGGCCTTCTACCGTAGACAAGCTCGAACGGCGTCAGCTGCGTCGTCTCCTGGATAGCCGTGTTGTACGCAAACGTGACATACGGGAGCACTTCGTCCCAAGTCTTATGTTCAACGTCAACGTACATTGACAGCATATCTGCGATTGTCTTGTTCAGACGTTCTGTTAGTCCGTTCATTTGGGGGTGGTACGCCGTCGTTCTTCGGTGATCCGTGTTGCTGTAGCGTAATACTCCTTGCATCAGCTCCGCAGTAAATGCCGTTCCGCGGTCGGTGATTAGGACTTCCGGGGCTCCATGTCGCAGCACAACTTGGCTTATAAAGAACTTTGCCACTTCTTGTGCAGTCCCCCTCGGAAGAGCGGCGGTCTCTGCGTAGCGCGTCATGTAGTCTGTCGCTACGACAATCCACTTGTTCTGTGATCGTGACGTAGGGAACGGGCCTAAAAGGTCCATTCCAATCTGTTGAAATGGTCTCGATGGGACGGCGATCGGTTGCAGAAGTCCGGTGGGTCTTGTCGGCGGTGTTTTTCGTCGCTGGCAGTCACGGCAGCTCCGGACGTAGTGGGTGACGTCAGAGGTAAGGCCGGGCCAGTAGTACCTCGCCTTGATTTTTCCAATAGTGCGGGCTGTGCCGAGATGTCCGGAAGACGGGTCGTCGTGGCACGCTTCCAAAATTTCGTCACGAAGGTCCGCGGGGATGACGAGAAGGTAATTCGCTCTTGTTCCGGGGCTGAAATTTTTCTTCACGAGGACGGAGTTTCTCAGGCTGAATGCTGGTAAGCTGCGTTTGAAGGTCCTAGGAACGGCAACGTTGCATCCCTCGAGGTACTTGATTATGACGCGTAAGTCGGGGTCGGCACGCTGCTGGGCGGCTAGGTCGCTCTCCGTCACGATCCCGAAGAACGCGCTGTCTTCATCAGAGTCTTCTGGTGGTGGGTCGACGGGGGCGCGGGACAGGCAGTCGGCGTCGGAGTGTTTCCTGCCGGATTTATAAACGACTGTAACGTCGAACTCCTGCAGGCGCAAGCTCCAGCGCCCAAGACGGCCAGAGGGGTCCTTCAAATTGGCGAGCCAACACAGCGCATGGTGGTCTGTTATAACCTTGAATGGCCTTCCATACACGTATGGGCGAAATTTTGAAATCGCCCATATAATAGCCAGGCACTCTTTCTCAGGAGCAGAATAGTTTTTCTCTTCCTTCGACAGACCACGGCTGGCATAGGCGATTACCCTTTCGCAGCCGCTTTGCTTTTGGACAAGGACGGCACCCAAGCCTATATCACTGGCGTCCGCGTGCATTTCCGTTTCGGCATTTTCGTCGAAATGAGCGAGCACGGGCGGGCTTTGCAGGCGTTTTTGCAGCTCGGAGAATGCTTTTTCTTGGTCGTTTTCCCAGCTGAAAGGGGTGCTGTCTTTCGTCAAGCGCGTGAGTGGCTCTGCAATGCGTGCGAAGTTTGCGACGAAGCGCCGGTAGTATGCGCACAGCCCCAGAAATCTTCGCACGCCCTTCTTGTCTTTCGGCCTAGGGAAGTTCGCGATAGCTGAAGTTTTTGCCGGGTCAGGTAAGACTCCCGCGGCGTTGACGACGTGGCCCAAGAACTTGAGTTCCTCGTATGCGAAACGGCACTTTTCAGGCTTCAGCGTCAACCCCGACGTACGAATGGCCTCGAGTACAGACTCCAATCTTGCAAGGTGTTCGTCGAAAGTCCGGGCGAATACCACTACGTCGTCGAGGTATACGAGGCAGGTGTGCCACTTAAGGCCAGCTAGCACAGTGTCCATGACTCTTTGAAACGTCGCTGGTGCTGTGCACAGCCCAAACGGCATCACCTTGAACTCGTATAGGCCGTCTGGGGTTATAAATGCAGTCTTCTCTCGGTCTCTCTCGTCCACTTCAATTTGCCAGTAGCCGGTCTTCAGGTCCATCGATGAGAAGTACTTCGCGTGGCAGAGGTGGTCGAGGGCGTCGTCGATTCGGGGGAGGGGGTACACGTCCTTTTTCGTGATTTTGTTCAGTCGCCGGTAGTCAACACAAAACCTTAATGTGCCGTCTTTTTTCTTTACGAGTACGACGGGCGCAGCCCAGGGGCTTTTCGAGGGCTGTATAATGTCGTCGCTGAGCATGTCGTCGACCTGAGTCCGGATGGCTTCCCGCTCGTGTGAAGAGACGCGGTACGGTGACTGTCGGGTGGGTCGGGCTCCATCTTCGGTTATTATTCGGTGCTTCGCTAGAGGGGTCTGACGTAGTTTTGCGCTCGACGAAAAACATTCGCTATAGCGACGCAGCAAAGCCAATAACTTGTTCCGTTGTTCTTGCGGTAGCGCCGGATTCACGTCGAAAGGCTGCGGGAGCTTGAAGGTTTCTACGGGTGTGCGTTCAAAGTCGGCGACCGCGATCACGTCACTTGCTTTTTGCGCTTCTTCGAGGAATGCAATTGCCGCGCCCTTGTTTAAATGCTGGTACTCCTCGGTGAAATTCGTAACCAAAATGTGGGATTGGTGTTCCTTGAAGCGCGCAATGCCTCTTGCGACCGACACACCACGGTTGAGAAGCACCCTTTGATCGGTGTCTACGATAGCGTCGACGTCAGGAGCAGCGTCTTCACAGTAGACTGCGACCATCAAGCTTGCGCGGGGTGGCAGGGTGACATGATCATCGGCAATCCTTACAGCAGCACGTCGTTCGGGGTTCGGTTCCGGCGTCATGGAGTGATTGGGGGAAAAAGTTATTGACTTGGTCTGCAGATCGATTATTGCACCGTTGTCCATCAAAAAGTCCATTCCAAGAATTACGTCGCGGGAGCAGTTAGGCAGAATGACGAACGCCGCAGGGTACGTTGTGCCGTCTATGGTGACGCGCGATGTGCACGTTCCACTTGGCGTCACGAGGTGGCCTCCTGCTGTGCGTATGTGCGGACCGTCCCATCTGGTCATAACTTTCTTCAGTTTAGACGCAAATGGTCCGCTCATTACCGAATAGTCAGCTCCCGTGTCTACGAGGGCGACTACGTCAAAGCCGTCGATGGACACCTTGACGTCAGATGCAGTCTTCCTCGAGTTCCGGGTTCGTCGGGGCGTCGTATCTCTGCTTGTACGTGTTGACGGTCGGGCACTGTGCGTCGTCGTTGTCATCGTCTTCTCAGCGGACGTCTCGGTCCGGTCGGGTGCGCGTCGCGGCGTATAGCTGTCGTCGTGTACGGGAGTCTCGTCAGGTCTGGGTCGGGTCGTCGGGATGAGGGCATGTTGTGAGTCACTGTCTTCCGCGAGTCGTTGCGTCGTTGGAGGGTTTTCATTTTTCCGCGATCGTGCAACTTTACCTCCAGAAGTTGCTGCTTTTAGTTTCCCCCGCGTGGGCTGGGGGACCTTCCACGTGAGAACTCAGCATTGCTACGGCGGTTCGGCGACTGGTATGGGTAAGGTGACGGCGAACGGTTGAAACGGGCTGGTCGACGGCTGGTGTTGGACAGGTACTCTTCGATCTCCGATGGGCGCTGGCCAGTTCGGGGGCGGGGTGCGTCGACGGAGAACCCTCGCAAACCGAGCCTCCTGTAGGGGCAGCGACGGTAGACGTGGTCGGCCTCTCCGCAGTGGTAGCACAGCGGACGATTGTCGGACGTTCGCCACACGTCGGTCTTCCTTGGGGCAGGGGGTTGCGCCGCAGGTGGTCGGGCCGGCGAGAGGGGACGACGGTACGGAGCCTCGTGACGATAGGGTGCAGGTGGGCGAGGGCGATGTACAGCAGCCGCGTAGGTCATGGCTTGCGGCTCGCGAGGTGCTACTGGCGTCGTTGAAGTTCCCAGCGCTTGCTGCACTTCTTCTCTAATGACGTCGGTAAGAGAAGCGACTTGTGGTTGCGGCGGCGTCGGGAGCAGTTTCCGCAGCTCCTCCCTCACTATTTCGCGGATAGTGTCGCGTAGTGAGTCGGAGTTGATAGCGCTGGCACCAAGCGTCTCCGAAACCAGCGCATTGATCGGGCGGTCGTACTGCCTCGTTCGGATTTCGAGCGTCTTCTCCATCGCGGCGGCCTCAGAAGCGAATTCGGACACGGTCTTGGGGGGGTTGCGAACAAGGCACGCGAAGAGCTCTTGCTTCACACCTCGCATCAGAAACCGTAGTTTCTTTTCTTCCGTCATTCCAGGGTCCGCACGGCGGAAAAGTCGCTTCCTTTCCTCGACGAAGATTACGACTCCTTCGTTCGGGTGTTGCGTTCGAGTTTCCAGTAAAATCGCAGCTCGTTCTTTTCTCACCACGGTCGTGAAGGTCTTAAGGAACTCGCTTTTGAATTGCGTCCAGTCGGTCAAGGCACTCTCGTGGTTTTCAAACCAAGTTCGGGCTGCATCCTCCAAGTAAAAGAAAACATGCCGGAAGGTTTCTTCATCGTCCCACCTGTTGAAGATCCGCACGCGCTCCAGCTTCTCCAACCATTCCTCTGGATCTTCAGCGGGGGCTCCCCGGAACGATGGCGGTTCCCGGGGCTGCTGCAGCATGATTGGCGACGTTGTTTCTTGTACCATGGTGTTGGTTGCAGCGTTCCTTCTCTTTGGCCCTTCTGGCATCAAACCGAACTCGGGTGGTAAATGTTGCAGGCGGAGGCTGGCTCTTGTTGGACTGGCTTGGCGGCTTCCCGAGGCTGCAGTGGGCATGAAGGGTGCGTACCCCGCACCTCCACCAGATGTCACGGAGACAAGGACGACGCAGTTGTCTTGCAGGAGAAACAAGTTTATTGGAGCGAACTTGTGCTCCCCTAACAACTCAAAAGAATACAGAGGCGGCGAAGCAGCGGTCAACAAAGTGACTTGCGTCAGCGAGCGTCGCAGAATCGAATGCCCCGGCGTCCGCACTGCAGGCTTTTTATCTTTCGGCGCGCGTGGTTCTCGAAACGTCGATTCACATCGAGAACATAGTAGATCCAAGAAGATTATTCTGGGCTGTTCACGTTAGATCGGAATGCTCTCCCTATCACGACAGATAACACATGCGGCACAGAAAGAAAGAATGGAACACGCGCTTCCCTTGGCGCAGAGATAACAAGACCGGCGCAGCCGGGCGGTAAAAGCAAAACACAAATAAACAAACCCAATGTATGGTTCGCGGCAATATGTTTAGTCACCTTAACTAATCGAACTGTTCGATTCCAAATTAATCAGTGCAGTTCACATTTCACTTCGTTTTCGCTTCGAACCAACAATCCACTAACCGCACAAGCAAAGTCATTCAGTTCACACTTAAAAAAAGCCTTTGTTGTTTATGAAGCTTCTTTCCTTAAAACCAGTCAAACAACAACCTCTTCGTTCCATTGATTATCTTGAGAAATAGAAGGCTTCAAAACTGACGTCCAACAACTCTAGCAAAAACAGTATGTAAAAAAGATAATCGACTTTCAAAATCAGAATAAAGGTGTTGTAATTTATAAACCATTTCGTGTGGTGCAGCCGTGGCTATGACTGAGCATCATAACGCAAAACTTTGTTCTAAGTATCACAGTGCAGCGTGTACCGTTGTAGAATAACCAATAATTCAAATCGCGCAGCCTGACTTCAGCACTACAGCACTAATTACAAAAGGCACGCCACAAGACGTTTTCTACAAGTATTGTCGGTTGAAAAGGCAATTCGCCCTAACCACTGAAGAAACCTATCAATGCGACATTGATGCGTAACTATCGTCATTTTATATTCTCTGCGAAGAAGGCTGTTGTGACGAGTTGTTTAGGCGCTACACAAAAGTAAGCAAAAAAGAAGTCACCAAAACGAAACAACACCAGTGGAGCTTCCAAAGGGAGCATTTCCATTTCTGCAGTGTTACTGGGGGGGTATCGGGCCCTTCTGGAATCAGTAAATTAACCAATAATAATCCGCTTTGGTGGACAGCGTTAATAACGTTACCGACGGCCCTCGACTTGGCCAGAACACCCTTAAAAATTTATTGCCTGTTACGAAAGGCAGAAATGCTGCTGCGAACGGAACACCTGTGACCTAATAAAAAACAAAAACATATCCTCGACCCCTTCTGGTCCCTTTCTTCACATTTCGTCCACTTTAAGCACCATAAATTGGTATTAGTTCCTTGCAACTGGGTTTCTTGGTTCTTCCTCAAACCGCCGTGAACGCGGAGCCTTGCTTCGCTGAATTTACAATAGTCCCAGCGCCCATGACGTCTAATAATAGAGACGCCAAGCATCCCATTTTTCCGACGCGCTTCCCCATTGCACACATCAGCTAGCTTGAAGAAGTTATCAGTGATACTTATGTATAGGTATATCTAGTTTTTTTTTCTGTCGCATCGTCGCCAAAGACATTTTCCCATCTTTCTCCTGTTGCTTATGTACCGTTTTGATTTTTAAGGTTTGAGGGCATCGAGCTTAGGTTGATAAACAGACGCACACAGTACTTCACCAAACAAATGAACGGAACATTTTTTGCTTAAATGATATGACGGACCCAAAGGGCACCGTGCTAGCATTTGAAGGCGCGGGATTTCAAACATTGGGCGGACACATAGAAGGTATCTGCAGTGTGCCGGAGCGAAGTCAATTTTTATTTAAACATTCTCTGAAACCCCATAAGGCATCTATTTGGAATTTCGGCGTATAGCCACACTATTTTAGATCAAGTCTGTGTAAACTGCTTCTTTAGCTTTCACAGCTGAAATCGAGTAGGAACTCAATGTCTTGCAAGCATCAAATATCAATACGCGTGCTTCGCGCCAATAGGAGTCATTCCACTTGAAGTGCGGTGGTTCAAACTTGAATTTTCAAAACTCGCTACACACTTTGTGTAGGAAAGCAGAGGGAAGGTGCAGGGCCGACGAACTGTATACGACAAGTCTGCTCTACGTAATCGCTAGTATAGAGCGCATGGACCTATCGACTCTTATAAAATAATAACGAGCATATCTCTACAGACTTGTGTTGCTAGCGTTAGTTGGGTGCTATGGTGTGTATAAAATTAACCTAAGGTACACTGGAGTTTTTATGTGCCCTATTTTCCGTACTAGTATGGCTGTTTGATTCAGAACGGTGCTTGACTGGACACATATTGTCACAAAGCCAAAGAAAACGCAGTTGTCTTCAAGGAAAACAAGTTTATTGGAGCGAAATTGTGGTCCCTAACAAATCAAAGAATACACAGGCGGCGAAGCAGCAGTCAACAAAGTCACGTGCGAATGCCAGCGGCAACGATTCTAATTTATCACTCGGCGCGAGGGTTTCTCGAACAGTCGAATTGTATAAAAAAACACTGTAGATCAACGAAGAATATTCTAGGCTGTCCACGTTATTTTGGAACGCTGTCCATTATCAGAAGAGATAACACATGCGGAACAGAAACAACAGAACACGCGCCTCCCTTGGCACAAAGACAACACCGATAACACACCGCCGCAGCCGGGCGGCAAAAGAAAACAGAAATAAAGGAACCCAATGCATGGTTCGCGGAAATATGGAGCGTCATCGTGCCTATTATTTACGCGTTGTATGGTTATTCTTCCACAACTGCCCTTCAAGTTTCGCAACCAAACGTTTTCAAAACGAATAAATCAATAAATAAGGACGGTCTACACGAACATCATCAAATTTTTACGAGCAGGTGTTGGACCACACACACGAGCGAGTGGCTTTCTTGGCGCAACAGAGCGTGTCGTTACGCTGTAAAAGAATTCGCACAAGACTCTCTGCGAAGGAAGGTTCAGCAAACGAAATCGGCAGACCAGGGTTACAAACGTGCAAAAATATTCCCATTTAGTGCGCTGCTCTAAGAGCTGATAAATATTTTATCTGAGGTAAAGAACCAACTGCTCGGAATGGCGTCAAGGGTGAGCGGAACGATGCTTACATCACTATACCGATGGTGAAAATGTGCACGTGTACATGCCCCGGAGAACATCAGACATAACGTTTAGCAGCCGAAAGTTACACTAGACGCTCATTGATACCGAGCATGGCATCCTATCGCAATGCAAGAACCTTGATTGATTGAGTGTAGGGTTTAACGCGCCGACGCAACGCAGGCGATGAGGCGCGCCGTAATGGAGGGCTCCGGCTTAATTTTGACCACCTGGGGATCTTTATCGTGCGCCGAAATCTCGTACACACGGGCGTTTTTGCTTTTCGCCTCCATCAGAAAAGCAGCCGCCGCGACCGGGAATCGAACCCGCAATGCAAAAACTTGTGGACAACCCTGCAAATGAGCACGCGCAACGTGTAGAATTGCTTATGTTCCTCAGAAAATGTGGTTGCGAGGTAGGAGGCGAATTCGCTAAGTCCCTAAAAGATTATGCAAGCCGAACTTCATCGTACCTTGCAACTTCCCGATGCACACAACTCCTGTTTTATTCTTCTTGACTACTCCTTAGGCGGTGATTGGGCGCAGGTTGGATAGTCGGTCAGAGTTTGGGGTGCCTGCCCTTGATCATTTTTCTGCCGTCAGAGCGAGCAAACTCAACACGAACACAAACATCCCCCTTTAGCAGCATAGAGTTTCATGCAATAAAAACTGGAGAAGAAACTGGTGCTAGGGCCAACGCGAATTTCGAGACTGCTCCTTACGCTTCTATGGGAATAGTTATGGAACCGGATTGCGTAGTATCGAAACGGGCCTATGGCTACGCAAAGTGTATTTTTGTCAAAAAATCTGTTATGGCGCGGTTCGCTGTTTATAGATTACATGACACACAAAAACATTAGTGACCGCTAACTCCTTCAGTATGAAATAAAACGGCGCGTTTAAATACAAAGCAGACGCGGAATCGAGGAGGCTTGCGCGGTACGTTTCCGATTTGCCGCCAACTACAGCGGGACACGGACAGCTTCAAAAACTATTTCTAAAACTTTCGAAGCTTGTAGTTTTTATATTAAGAAAAGAATTTTTTCATCTTCAAAAAGGAGCCGATTACCTTTGGAGTAGTTATTCTAGCCTGAATCAGTGAGATTCGTCAGGCCGTGTTCCTATTACCCGCCGGTACTGCTAGGGTACGCCGTAGGAGACGGTGTCACACGAAAAGTAGGGCTACTTTAAGCAGTTCGAAACCTTCGTCAGCTTCGAAAAGATTGCTCTGCCGAATGAGAACCACTGCAACTCTTAATTGGACGGAATATTTGCCTAATACAGCGTCGTCATTTGTGTTTTCGTGCTCGCTAATCCGGCAATGAATTGGTAACGCACGAGATTTGCAACTCTGGTTATAAACAATTTACACTCCGGGTGGCGAACTACGCGTGCGCTGTGTGTTGAAGGCGAAACGTATTTTTGAACGCTTATTCCAACACCCCGCATAGGTATATGCGTTCATAGATGTCCAAAACAAAAACGAAGCTGCCTGCGCGATCTAATCCGTAGTACGTTTAGCGAAGTCATGGAGTGCCACTCCGAATCTAAAACTACCCATCACGCCCATGGCGGCGGGCGATCGCAGTGCCATATTCCTCTCTAGTTAATATTCTATGGAAATATTTTTTAGCGCAAACGACTATGATTACTGTTTAATGTTAACGCACTGGCGTGACCGCGCGTTCTGCAAAAGAGAAGCGTCGCTATGATAGGTATCTTTAAGTGTATCACTCTTTTAAAAAGAGTGCTCATCGGCATAACAGTAGTTAAACCATTTAGGTAATTTAAAAAGCACATAAATAGCGATTACGATTTCGCTTGAATTTAATAAAAAAAAAACTTGCATTTTTTCAGCGGTTCAGCACACCAAACATGGTTGACTGCAGGGTATAAGAAAAGTAAAGTTTGAGAAGTCGCAACAGTTGCGTCAAATAAAAACGCGTTTCATCTAACAGACTTAACTCCGCGTTGCTAAAGCGTTTGATTTATATCACCCCGGGAAAATATTACGCATCAGCTATTAGCAGTAGTTATGCGCACACTGAAGCTATTGATATTAGTTGCAAACAAAATGCATGCCCATAATCCTTTCCAAAAAAAAGGGGCAGAGGATTGCTGGAGCTAGGAACTATTCGCGAAAAGAACTCTCAAGTCGAAGAAATTGTTAGCCGAGATGATTTTGTAACATGAGACATTATTTAAGACATCCTATAGCGCACAATTCAACCGTGAGGTGACGTGGCCGTCAACTACGAAACGCCGCACAGTAACTAAATGAAAGAACAAAGCCGAATCAACGACGAGACAAGGAGGAAAATTCGCCGCCAATTCCAACTCCCTATTTCGCGGCGGCTGAAAAGAAGAGCCACGCAACAACTTGATGGTAGAACAAAGACGTAGTAAAGCGTTAAGTACAGCAAAGCGCATCAAGCGGCAAAATTGCAAACCTATTTTTAAGCGTTTAGGCTGCTCGAAATGCAAAGCACATCGAGTGGCAAAATTAGAGAGCCCACTATACAACGCGATGATAGAGAGGGTATTTTCAGTCGCTGGAGTAGGCATTCAGGCTTGCGCATTTACAACCAATGAGAAACGATTGATTGATTATAGGGTTTAAAGGAGCCATGAAGAGAAAACAAAAGTTTGTTTTATTCGAAAGATTAGGTGTTTCATAGTACCCCAAGCGCTTTCCGGAAGCAAATGATGCTTTATTCACTGAGAAATAAGGCAATTTAAGCCAAAATTTTAAATCTCCCGCTAAAATTGAACATTCCGTGACGTGTACAATGGCGTCATAGAGCCGGTCCATGAAACAGATACTTAGTATGTCGACTCCATATAGCACCCACACGCGGGAGTCGATCGAGAAGGCGGCCATTTTAAAAATACTAGTAAAACCTAGTGCACCCGCAGCCCTAGTCATGGAATCGCCTAATCCAGAGAACAAAACTATCGCCGAGGAGCTCGGGCTTGCATTTAACAACCTCACACCACAAAAACGCTCAATGCTTCTAAGTGCACGAGCGGCAAGAGTTGTGGGATACGCGGTGGACGGGAAAGCGACCATTCCGCGATAGCCACAACAGACGAACGCCCAGCCGTCGGCACCGCTGCCTCGTAAGCCCCGTCGCTACGGACGAATATAGACTGGTACGTATGTGCCGTAATTTGATTACGGTTAATAATAGTTCAATTTTAGTAGCCGTATCACTTATGCCAGTTGGCCGGTGTCGTGTATGGAAAGCCGTTCGCGCGAGCTCTCTGCTTCGACCAGAAAGATACGAGCGTCAATGCGCGGTGTTTACGGCATTTTTTTCCCAAGGTCAGAGCGATTTGACGAAGTCGGCGACGAGCGCCAGCATGTTCCAGGAGTGAGCTAACGTAAGGGTCCCTGCCGTAATCACTTCCTCGGAAATGAAGCGAGCACACTCGTTTGCAAAGTTCACAAAACGTAGCCACTTGCTTCGCCTAGGTTCGTTGTTGGGCAGCACATGAAAGGAGATCTCCTCACCGCCGGGGATTTCGCACTCCCTCGACGATTTGCCCGTACTACATGGGCATTTCAAAACGCAACAACGAAATTTCATTGTAAAGAACTCGAACAAACTGAAGTTTTCAGTGGTTGTAAACTGGAAACGAGCTCGTAACGACAGCAGCAAGCCAACACCATTCGAAACTTACGCGACGACTGGCACTATCTCGTCGCTTCTTGGTATTCCTTACTCCCCTCGTTTCTATTTTTACCTTTGCTGGTTGGCGATATGACGGCCAACCTCCTGTGAAGGGATTACGATACGAAGCAAGGTCGCGGCTGTGCGTGCTGGAACGGTTCGTTGGCCCCGAAGAGCCTCGAACCCGAAAATTCGTCTCCGCAACGGCGAGATGTCGAGCTTGGCCGGCGCTAGTTTCGTACGCATTGGCGCACACGCTTGCGAGTTCGTTCGGACCTTCAACCGTTTACTCCACCGTTCTTTGTCATAAAAAGAATGTGCAGTATGTTTCACGGGCCTTTAGCTCGCTATGCAAACTGTAAGCCCTGCCTAACATGCGTGTGCTTTTGCCGGCCTCCGCCAATCGCAGAGCATTCCCAAGTGACATCACAGGTTCTCTTGCGGAAAATGAGCTGGTGGGTCGCATGGTCACTTCCTTTTTTCCTAATTATGTAGGTTATTTGAGCGAAGTTTGCGTTATAAGTGGTGTCGTTATGGTTCTAACGAGGCAATCTTTCGAATGAACCAAACTTGCGTTTTCTCTTCATGGCTCCTTTAACGCGACGACGCTACTCAAGCGATGACGCACGCCATAGTGGGCGTTCCGGGGTTATTTTAACCCCCTTAGTATCTTCAATGGGCACCAGAATCGTGAACAAAGGTCTGTTTTTGATTTGCGCCTCGATTATAAAAGCGGCGACCGCGGCCGGGAATTGAATCCAACCTTCTTCCTTGCGTTCAGCAGCACACCGCCTTAGCCACTTAGCCGCCGCAGCGGGTGTATGAGAAATACAAAAAATTCATAAAAATTATTGTTTCGTGATTATGTGCAATCCAATGAAACAGATACAGCTTCAATCGGCAATTCGCCTCAAGGCGAATTTTTATTGCGCTAATTGTATTATTTACCACATACCAATTTTACGGCGCAACCTTTTAGCGCCCGTTTGTAGGATAAGGGGCATCGCCGCCACTGTCATCGAGCCAACAATCGCAATTATGAAGGCTGAAAGAAAGCAGGGGACGAGACCGTCGGGAAACTGGGAGGGTAGAGCGGTTCGCCGTGGCGGTGCGAGACGCTTCTCTGAAAATGTGCGGGGGGACGGGGGTACCATACGTTGTGTCCTCACGAGACGCTTGGCGAAAACGTGACGGAGGCCTGCGCATGCGATGATGTGCGTTCGCTTCCTAGGATGCAGGTCGTGGCCCCTTCTTGATATGCACTTCACGCCACCGACGCAGAGGCTCACCATCGCTGTCATCGAGAGACGCACGAGTCAGTGCTGCCTCAGCACACTGCAGCCATCAGTAGCTTGGGCTGCACTGCGAGTGAGGCAACCGGTCGTGCGCTTCGTCAGCCGCTACAGCTAAACGAGCTGCTCGACCAGGGGCTGAGCACCGCCGACGCCAGAACCACGAGTTAGGGCTGAACAATGAGCGAGGTAACCGGTGCTTGTGTTTCGTCAACCGCTGCAAATAAAAGTTTTCGGTAACCATAAAAATACGCCTGTCTGAAACTGTCTGCCTCAACATATTTTCAGACAAAACTGCTAAACAGCTGCACCCCAATTTTCCATTAGACTGTATGGGAATTGCACCCAACTGACCAAAAAAAAAGTTATGTTTAGTATAAACGTACTGCACTGACGTTTGTGTTGTTGGTTCCAGATGACCGGGTAAGAAGAAACGTAAGTTTGTGGCAATGGACGTGCACTACCTGCCCGAATTTGCATCCCCTACCACTATAAAAAGTGCAGACACACAATAACCCGCACAAAAAATCAAAGCGGCGTAAGATATGGAAGTGTACGTGTGTTCCGAACCCTACTTTAGGACAGATATAGGCTGACAAGGCGTATGTACAACCAAATAGAAAAATCGGTGCCTGCTTTTTTTATACTTTTATGGAACACCAAACCAACTGACATCGTATTACGAGCGATTATTTGTCACACAAATTGTAATTTTATGCCTGTGCTGACGTATCCCCTAGGTAGTAGATTCGGTTTAATTACCAATGCGTTTAGCGCCGAGGTTCGAACAACCATACTTTCGGTGTGATTACAGTGAAAGCAGCGAATAGAGACTGCAGTATTCGGGGATGCAACACAAAGCTGAGTAAAACTCCAGCACATTCGCTAACCCTCCGTTCTCAATTTTAATTCAAGTTACAGATAAATAAGTCAGCACTTGAGGTTCGTCTCTCGTTATTGTCTGCGTCCCCAGTTAAATTCAAACTGACCAGTATTTAAATATTCTACCTTTTATAATGTGAATATTCCATGGCCAATTCTAGGAGCCTTTGTAAGGTAACTGTTGTAGCGTCATCATCGCCATCGTCATCATGTGCACCAGGATCATCATCGGCGGTGCCTGGCCAGCGTCAGTAGTTACAAGCGACACAAGAGATCGAGCCCGACCTTGCAGCTGGGCGGCACCCCGTCTTCTCCGCTCCAACTTCTGGCCGGGCCTAGCTCCACAAATAAATGTAGGAAGCCGCATCAACCAAAACCACCGAGCCTGCTCCCTACATGTGGGGACCCGGGAGTTCCGCGCCTGTTAACCGGCTAGCAGCACACCGACATGGCGACAAAGGGGGACCCGCCAATACCAGCGTTCGAGCCACGCTACCTCAGAGGCTGGTTCTTCAAGTTCGAGGCTTCCCTCAAGCTCAACCACGTCAGCATACAGCCTCTGAAGCACTACATCCTCTGAGAGACGGCTCCTCTAGAGCTCCACCGGTTCCTCGCCCTACCACCGCCCAGCGCCACCCTCTACGATGACCTTCGTGCTGCCGTGGTCCCGCCCTACGGTTTCACCGAAAACCGTTTTCGGACCGCTGGAGAAGAAGTATACGCACTTTAGGCGCAAGCTCCACAGACACCCATTGTACAATCTGCGCCATCGCCATCGTTCGCAGCCACTAGTGTCGGCCGCCTATCTTTAGTAGGAAAGGGTCATGTTGAATATACGCCTCGAAAGTGGGGATCCAGAATCTTGCAGGTAAACAAAACTGGCTAGACATCGACAGAAAAAATATTTCTACCTGAAATCACAGGGTTGTAACATTCAAGTAGGATAGGCGTGGACCAAATAGCATAAAATTGGCGGCAATACCACGCTACATTTATTCGAATCTGGATCATTCGTAAATCTCAGAGCCATGTACTATCACCAAGGCTTTTTGGAATAGTCATTGTAGGTTTCTCCACCTAATGATTCTGAAAATATTGGTCTGCAAGCAAATTTACCAGCGGGAAATGGGTTAACGCATCCAAGCTCTATTACAATGGGAAGACAGCGACGTCTGCACCCTGGATGGTGAGATAGCGTGAAGCAGCCGCTCGACCTCCTTTGTCCCTCGCATTTATAGCAATCCACACTTCCGTACGGTCTAAACGTAAAAACCATGACGCTGTTGTCCACCTAACTACAATGAGCTGTACATACTTCCCATTCGCCTCATTGCTCCATGTTTCCACATTACCAACACGCATGAGGAAACAAACCACCAATTACGCCAACTAATCCCTGAATACCTAACGAGGCGAAGTTGTTCAGGTACCCAAATGCACTGAGATGGCCTGCCAAAACACTCAATATGTAAGTCGCCTAAAAGGGCTGATTTACAATAGCTGAATGCCGGTAGAAACGACGTGCCTAATAGAGAAGGAAGGAGAACGCTGTGATGTTTTATTGCAGAGCACTTTAGGCGCTTGCCTTGTCGTCGTAGCTCGCTCGCTGGGCCCAACTAGAGCAACAGGGCGTTCCCTTGTAGACTATCCTCGCGGCGTACCCAAGATGCTTCGAAAGCCAAGCGGTTTATATAATACTAAGCATTAAAAATTCCTGAACCGCTGGCGCTTGTCCTACCTCTCCCTGTTGTTTAGCGCAAGGAAAACTATAGGTACGTGCGAGGCAAAATATACGTATGTAACTGGCAGCGACCGCGTTCTTTTAGTTAGGAACGCTCTTTTGGTTGGTTTTAATGATAGTAAGCGAAAAAGCGGTTGCGCAAGGTCAAAATGGTGCACTCGAAATGCCCTAGAAAGGCTCCACTCGCAAGAAGAACATGGCGCGTTCGAAATGACGCAGAACTGCTCCAGCCACGCAAGATTAAAATCACGCCTTCAAAATCACGCAAAACAGAATCAGCATATGAAATTAAAGAGCGCCAAAAAGAACAGAAATCCCGCTGGCGCAGTTTCAGGCAGGGGGCGGGTGAGCCCTGATAAGGCGGGAAATTTGAATTGCATGGGGTGGGAGGTGTGAGCGGATAACGGCGGTGCAGCATATTTTGGCGAATCACTGCTCTGCACTTCCGACAGCTTTCACATTGAGCGGAACGACTTGAATTTTTTTTTTATTTTGACGCTGAGAGAACAAAGCTCTCCTGCCAATCAATGTTTGCGCCTCTAGTTCTATGCAGCTACACGCGACGCATTCAAAATGACTGTCGAGCCTATTCGCAGCGCTTTTTTTCTTGAAAAAACAATGTGTTCGGGCAAGTTTTATCTCACACAGCCTGCAGTCAAGAACATAACGCGTCGCCTGCGGTCTGGTAAAGATATGTGTGACCAAACTGTAAAAAAACAAGGCAACCTTTTTAATTGCATGTTCGTGTTTTGACTGTGCCTAGTTTCCAGTTGGGAAGTTGTTTATATAAACCAAACAAATGGTTTGGCAAAAGTTACATAAAAACTAAGGAACTCAGAGTAAGGTAGATTGAAACGTACTCCCTGAGAGGAAAATATAGTGCACAGCGTTTTCACCACAATCAGTTCACATATACGACGAATGCTGCAGTATTTTCAGGGGAACTTGAGGGAAAGTTTCGCGTCCGTGTTACCCCTCCAGACCAATTAAACAATTACACGCTACGTGCCCACGCGAGTGTCCTTGGTGTCCTGTTCCAACCGTTCCGCGGCCAGCGTTCTCTCGGGATGCTCTGCTAAACAAGCAGTTTCTATACAACTTCATCCAAATACGTCCTCGCCGTTTGCGTACCTATTTTCCTTCGTATAAAAAGCGACGGTGGCGGAAAGCGCTCTGTGTTTTTGGGCAGGTAAATAGAGCTGTAAAAGCGTGCATGAACCAAAGTGGCGACTCGATAAACTCGAGTTAACCGTGACTTCCTACGACATCTCGCTGTGAGAAATGCTCCGGTAAACCGACACACTACGTCAATTCCCCTCCCTCCGCAAGATTGTTTCAGGCAGTGTATTATCTCGCTCAGGCGACAATAGACGGATATGGCGATGGCAGTTGGGGGGAAGTTTTCGTTTAGCATGCTGCATTTACAATCGCTGTCGAGTAAACAAGGCAGGCCAAAAATAACCATTTCTGCCTAGCGTTCCTAGATACCAAGTTGTCAAGAACTTCAGAGCTTTATTCCTTTTTGTGGTTTTAGATCGCATTGAGAGCAGGGATAAAGGAAATCTAGTACTGCAGTGTTTTTTGGGAGGGAACTGCTACGAATAATATAGTGACATCATGAGAATACCTCAAAAGCCCGACACTGAACATAAATGCGTACTTTGAAATGATTCATCCTTTTACTAATATAGAAGTGTGTCGTGGAATGATCCCGAAATCAGAAAAGCACAACACAATGAGAATGCAATGTACTTCTTAGGTGCTTCATCTGCGTATTCTTTTAATAGAAGGAGTAGACTATCGGTATTTCTGATATTAAATCCCGCAAAGAAAACACTATAAAATGTCTAATTTATCGGATCGCCCCACTGTAACTCTGTTGTTAAGGCATATAGCTGCTGAGCCATAGTTCCCGGGGTTCATAGCGGTGAAGCTGGCGTGTTTCTGACACAAGTGTAAAATGAAACTAAGTGTCTTGAGGACAGGGTGCACATTGGGCGGGGTGTTTTAGCATAAATGTTGACTTCCAAGTGCTACATATAAATCTGCAGAACTGCACTACGACGTTCCCATTTGCCTAAACCTTTGTCTCGTGGTTAGAGCTATGAGAATTTAGGATTGCGGAAGGAAGAAACAGCTGCGACCATATTTTAAGCGTGAATACCTGTATCGCAATAAGATTTAAGGTGGTCGCGGGCTTTGTTCTTCTGTAATAATCAAGGAAAGCAAAATAAATACTGTTAAAATCATATAAATTAACAAGTATATGACCACGCACCTTTATTGCAAAGCAGTGCCTGCGTGCGTAGTGCTCCAGTCGGAGGTGCAGTGGGTAAAGTTGATACAGTGGCGGACCCCATTGATCGCCTGCTGAGCGAAAACGCGCGTTTACTCTGCCGCTGCCATTGAAAACACTTGTAGTGACACCAGTTTGATCTGGGTGGTTTGGCACGTGCACGCGGAGAAGCGTGATGATGTGGTTCCACTTCACTAAACAGCGGCCGTCCCACTCGTGGCCATGGCTTGTCGAGGATAGCTTCGCACCCTACTGCTACCCCACCCAGTGGCGCAGTAGTCACCACAAGAGACGCTCTGGGCTGTGTACAGAAGCACGCGTTGAATATAATACTACTCAGTCTGCTCCTTTGTGCACCGAGAAAAAGTGGCGGTGCCAACAATGTCACAAGCAACAAAAATATTCCCTGTCCTACCATTAGGCAATGTTTGGCAAATGAGTAGAAAGCTTATGCCTTCATGCGCTTGAGCAATCTTAAGCATCTCCTCAGAATGTTTTCTTCTTCTTTTGTGTATTCTGAGCCGCCTTCCGTTTTCTTTTTTTTTTTTGAATTGATATGAAAGCTACGCTTGATTTTCTAAGCAGGGCAAAATGCGGTAACTTAGGCCTGACATCCGAAGCTACGCGACTTAGGCCTATTGAAGAATGGTGCACAACGTGTTGGTTTCTTAAAGCAAGCCACGGGGGTATCGCCAAACCTGGAAAGTGAACGTTGTCGATGTGGTCATCTTCGGCGTAAACACAAATGGGTCCAGAATGGCCTCCGCTGTAACGATAAAATAAATTTGGTACCTCTACACTTTGAACCCGGGTAGCCAGAGGAGAATCAAGCGGTTCTATTTACGGGGCTCCCCCAGCACTGCTGCCGAAAGCAACAAAAATTAGCCAGATGCATGCCCAGTGATAAATCCGTGTTCCGGCACGTGAATAGAAAGGGTACATGCGGAGGAGAGATGTGGCTGGTAGAAGCTGCTTTATGAATTGAGTCCAGTCTGCTAAGTTGCATGTAATTACCGCCAAATGAGGCAGAAACAAAGTAAAAAAGGGAACAAAAACATGATGTCGCACCAAACAAGTCTTTGATCATCACTTGGCTTTCGTCTGCAAAGCAAGTAAGCAAAAACAAGTTTCCATGAATTTTTTTTTTTTGCTTTTTCAACAACGTTTGTTCTTTTATATATTTGCCTGGCACCGATCCAGCAGGAAAGGCTAACTGCTAAGCATGATTGGTGAAGCCATTTTAAGTGTACGCAATTTCTTTCTATTTTCAGGGCACATGCTGGGGCATTCAGTATCGGAATAACGAGAACAGTACGTAAACGAAACGCGTGGTTCTTAATAAACCCATGACCTTATAGGTTTACGGCTTCATTCCCGTGTATAGGCTTAGTGCTCAGACTACCGAAAAAAGTATCAAATAAAGATGCAGGAAATGACATAAACAGGCGCTAATTTTATAAGATTGACAATAGACTCCAGCTTCTGTCGTTTCATAAATTTGTCTTCACTCCTGTTATGCACGCTAGCTCATGAACGCCTCTTAGCTAATGAGAGATCAAGAACCTCCTACAGACAACAAAAAACGTCCAGGGCAAAGCTGGCTTTCTTGTTCCGTGGGCTCCTAAGGCATTCTCATGGAATCCAATGGGCAAATGGTTACCACAGCTCAGGGCTAAAAAAATTGTTGAAGTGGTCTGCTAAGTGTTTCGAAGGAATCTCAGCCTTGGCCACTCCAATGTCTACTTGCATCTGAGTAACACCATGTTATTATTTGTTCGTGCTTATCTTCTACCTGTTTTGCGTTTCGCGGTCGGTGTTCTCTAGGAGGTATTCGGTAGATTTAGCACTGCAGTCATATTAGTGCGTTGTTAAAGACGAAGTCGTAAAACCGTCTTTCTCGAAAGCGCCAAACGAAAGGAAGTCGAGCATGCGGGGCTGTTCATTGAACTCGCACTTGTACGCCAGCTTTGCGCATGGGCATAAGCCTCTGCAAGGCACTGCCGGCAATGTGCAAGCTTGTGGCACGCGCTGTTACATATAAGAACAATTGAAGGGATGTGACCAACTCCCGCCTTCAGAGAGAATTCTTAAGTGGGATCATTTTCACACAACATTACGTTAACCGCTGTTTTTGTTTATGGGTGTCTCGACGCTTTACACTGGAGGAACTAGAAGAACATAGTTGGAGGAAGTCGGCTTGTTACATCGGTAGAGAGTGCTGTTCAAAGGCCAGATTGACAGCGAATGCACCTGGCGCTATTTACAGGCCACATATTATAGTAATAAGTCACAATAAAGACAGTTCTAGTTCCTTTGTCCACTACCAATGGTGCTTGGACTGTAAATCAGAGGTCGGCAAACTCACTCATGAGTCCACTCACTCAGACTCATTTGGACTCAAACTCACGCGTGAGTTTGAGTTTGAGTGAGCACGAGGCTAGTGTGGCATGGTGAGTTTGAGCTTGAGTGAGTTTGAGCCGAGTGATCACGACTGAGTTTGAGTCCGATTGAGTTTGAGTCCATTTTGAGTTCTGAGTACATTTTGAGTTTGAGTCCATTTTGAGTTCTGAGTACATTTTGAGTTTGAGTCCATTTTGAGTTTTGAGTACATTTTGAGTTTGAGTCCACTTTGAGTTCTGAGTACATTTTGAGTTTGAGTCCATTTTGAGTTCTGAGTACACTTTGAGTTTGAGTCCATTTTGAGTTCTGAGTACATTTTGAGTTTGAGCCCATTTTGAGTTTGAGTTCATTTTGAGTTCTGAGTACAATTTGAGTTTGAGCTCATTTTGAGTTCTGAGTAGATTTTGAGTTTGAGTCCATTTTGAGTTCTGAGTACATTTTGATTTTGAGTCCATTTTGAGTTCTGAGTACATTTTGAGTTTGAGCACATTTTGAGTTTGATTACATATTGAGTTTTGAGTACATTTTGAGTTCTGAGTAAATAGGAGTTTTAAGGCCATTTGGAGTTTCAGTACATATGAGTAGCCTAGCAGGCAGCTATGGTTGGCTGTTAAGTTTCATGCGTCACTGTGGGCTCGGAATTCAAGTTACCTGGGGGTATGGCACCAATCGCGATCTGCATGATCGGTTGGGAGGGAGGTGGTGTCTGATTTTTTTTAGTTTCTTGTTGAATTTTTATGGCCATAAGCACTTGCTGTATACCTAATTTTCGCGGCTGGGCGCGTGAGTGATAATTCTGGTGAGGTCATAAAAAAGGGTTGTCTTAACTTTTCCTCCGGACGGATCCACTAAGAGCGTGGGAAAGGGTGGTGGGAAAGCACACGGCGGCGCTGGCGTGCTGGTTGTTCGCCTGCTACTGTTAACGGCTTGATATACTAGGGGTCACAAAGGAAGAGGTGAGAGCCGGGGGGAAATGGGGGCGGCGGCTGTCCTTTCTACTGTTTCAAATGAATTAGCTGAATTGACTGGGCAGCGCCCCTTAAGACAGAATAATGACCACATTAGATTGGGTGAAAAGTGAAACTGATGAGGCTAAGGCGTGTAAGGTATCAAATGAAAGGTCCCGATTAACGGAATCACGTGGGCTAAATAAAAAAAATGCTTCCTGATTGTAGTCATCAGGCAGTCATAATGAGTCATAGATTGGGTTAAATTCAAAATGACGCTGCGAGGGCATGTGGGGAATCAAATTCAAGGTCTCGATGTGGGGAATCATTCGGGACGAACATGAGATATGGATATATCATGACGTAGTCATGGTAAATCAAAGATTCGGTTAAAATTCAGGTTCATGACGCTAGGGCGTATCAAATTAAAGGTCTCGATGAGGGTAATCACGTGCTTCCTGATTATTATCATGACATAGTCAAAATGGGTCATAAATTAGGTTAAAATTCACAATGATGCCACTGGGTGTCCGGGGTATCAAATTGAAGGTTCCGATAAGGAAAATCACGTGGGACAAAAATGTGGTAGGGGTATATCATGAGATAGTCATGGTTAGTCATTGATTGGTTTAACGTTCAAATTGATTCCGCTAGGATGTGATGGGTATCAAATCAATGGTGTTGATGAGCCGAATCACGTGGGAGAAATACAAAAATGCTTCCTGGTTATAACCATTAGATTGTCATGGCGAGTCTTATATTGGCGTAAAATTCGAAGTGACCCCGCTAGGGGGTGTAGGGTATCAAATTTACGGTCTGGAAGAGGGGAATCACGTGGTACAAATAAAAAAAAGGCTTCGTAGTTCGAATCATGAGATGGTCATTATGAGTCATAGATGGGGTTAAATTCAAGGTGAGGCCGCTGAAGCATGTGGGGCGTGAAATTGAAGGTTCCAGTTAGGAGAATCATGTCGGACACCTAAATAATGCGTCCTGGTTACAGTCATGAGTCATGGTTAGTTTGACTGGTATGAATTCCATATGACCCTGCTAGGGTTTGTGGGGTATCAAATTAAAGGTCTCGTCGAGGGGGTCACGTGGGAGAAATATGAAAATGCTTTCTGGTTATAATTATGAGGATATCGCAAAAGGTATACAGCAAAAGGTACACACTCTCACTCACACTCTCACTCACACTCACACTCACACTCTCACTCTCACTCTTACTCTCACTCTCACTCTCACTCACACTCTCACTCTCACTCTCACTCTCACTCACTCACATTCTCACTCTCACTCTCACTCTCACTCACACTCACACTCACACTCTCACTCTCACTCTCACTCTCACTCTCACTCTCACTCACACTCACACTCACACTCTCACTCTCACTCTCACTCTCACTCTCACTCACACTCACACTCACACTCACACTCTCACTCTCACTCTCACTCACTCGCACTCTCACTCTCACTCTCACTCTCACTCACACTCACACTCACACTCTCACTCTCACACTCTCTCACTCACACTCACACTCTCACTCACACTCACACTCACACTCACACTCACACTCTCACTCTCACTCTCACTCTCACTCTCACTCACACTCCCACTCACTCCCACTCCCACTCCCACTCCCACTCTCACTCCCACTCCCACTCCCACTCCCACTCCCACTCTCACTCTCACTCTCACTCTCACTCACTCTCACTCTCACTCTCACTCAGTCACACTCACACTCACACTCACACTCTCACTCTCACTCACACTCACTCACACTCACACTCACACTCTCACTCTCACACTCTCAATCTCACACTCTCAAGCTCTCACTCTCACTCTGACTTTTTCTCAATCTCTGTGAGGCCATGTGAGTTCTGAATTCATTTTGAGTTCTCAGCCCATTTTGAGTTCTGAGTTCATTTTGAGTTTTGAGTAGATTTTGAGTTTTGAGTCCATTTTGAGTTTGAGTACATTTTGAGTTTTGAGTACATTTTGAGTTTTGAGTACATTTTGAGTTTGAGTACATTTTGAGGTTTGAGTACATTTTGAGTATTGAGTTCACTTTGAGTTTGAGTACATTTTGAGTTTTGAGTCCATTTTGAGTTTTGAGTTCATTTTGAGTTTGAGTACATTTTGAGTTTTGAGTCCATTTTGAGTTTGAGTTCACTTTGAGTTTGAGTACATTTGGAGTTTTGAGTCCATTTTGAGTTTCGAGTTCATTTTGAGTTTGAGTACATTTGAGTTTTGAGTCCATTTTGAGTTTGAGTACACTTTGAGTTTGAGTACATTTTGAGTTTGAGTACATTTTGAGTTTTGATTACATTTTGAGTTTGAGTACATTTTGAGTTCTGAGTACATTTTGAGTTTTGAGTCCGAGTGAGTTCTGAGTTTTGAGCTCAATGTGAGTTTGAGTTTGAGTGAGCGCAGATGTGCTGCTCAGCATTGAGTCTGAGTTTGAGTGAGTGGTGATTCGAAAAAAAAAATTGTGAGTGAGTTTGAGTGAGCCGCGCCAACTTTGCCGAGGTATGCTGTAAATAGAGTAATGTAAAAACGCGTTTGACAGCATTACACAGTCGAGGCAAGTGGGGAGGGTCCTGCGCTGGCCTTCACTAGAAAACAATTCTGGTGTACACCAGAAAACGCTTCATCATGAGGTCACTTGTAACACAGTCCGTGAAACTGTGGACCATATTACACTGTCGAAACACCAATCATCTTTGCAAGCACTAGAGCTGTCCTTGCGGTTATTCACGATTTTAGCAATCAACACTCCATTCCAATTAGACGTGGAGAATAGGTGCCTGTACGGTTTTCATGCGGCTCGCAAACATCTCTACGCCGAACCGCACCACCTCCGCACCCACACAAGGAATTTTGCACTTTCCAACCAATTTTTCCTAATGAGTGAACCATTAGAGCCACATTTCCAAAGAACGTCGTGCTTCTGTTCTTTCTCTGTTAACACCGCATGATTATTTCCAGCGAAGTCGCATTTCTTAGGGACAGCCGCGATAGTTAAGCCGCTTCTTTTTATACCTTCACTGCTTTTCGAACTTTATTACACTCCTATGTCTTTTTCTTGCTTCCGTCGATGCTGTTTTTGGTCTTCAGAGTGGTAAACCTTGCCTTACATTGCGAAGGTGTGAAATCTTTTTGTCTTGGGGTCCTGTTAGAAGTTCAGTTCACATGCTTTGTCACTTTTTGCTTCAAACTCAGACGGCAAGAAGGTAAAAAAGGATCGATCCTCGTCATTCCTGTTTAACCAAATTAAAGTCTACTTTTGTCATTAGTTCACTTTAGTTAGCAAGGGAAATAGGAGTATAATATGACGCACTACGCTTGGTTTGGAGAAAACGTATTTGTATGAGCATCCTAACTAAGCTCGGGGGATGTAAAGAGACATCCCGGTGAAGCAGTTCTTTCGTATTTAACACGGATTGAAGAAAACAACCGACATCTAAGGAACGTGGCCTGGAACATTGGTGGTCTAAGTAGAATTTATTACTTTAGGATGCAAAGTAAGGCTTGCCGCTTCGAACGCGCTGAAACCACTTGACATGCGCCAACACCACCGCCGCGGTAAGTGCCAAGCTTACACTCTACGTTCCACCGAGAACACCGGGTTTGGAGGGCGAGGTACCCTGAATACATTCCACTTATTCGGTAAGCAGAACAAAACTTTTTAGCGCAGGCGCACGCGCCGGCGCTCACATGTCCGTCATATGCACCTAAGTGTTAAGAAACTCTTGGATAAAGAGAAGAAGAAAGTAAGTTTACTGACTCTTGCAAAAGAGGGAGGTTAAAAGACAAGCCATATCCAGATGACAGAACCATCGTTGATACCCCACCGTAACTCTCGGAAGCTAGAGTACAAACGAGTAGAGTAGTAGGGAAGAGCTATAGTACTACTAGAGTAGGTGTAGCACAGCTAGAGTAGAGTAAAATGAACGCTAGAGAACAATTTCTGCCAATATTGAGCCCCTCTGCACCGAACACAAGGATGATGATGACTAGTGGCTCTCCCTTCGAATCGGGCGTCGGTTATCAGCAGCAGCCTTGCCTCCTTTTATGTACTTATTTGGCCTATTCCTAAGTAGCCTAAAAGATTTGCCTACCCCCTATCTCCCCCTCACCCCTGTTTTAAACTCTAATCGCTCCAACCTCCCGTTTTTTCACCCGCTGCTCTAAATTAGCATTCGCATGGTTACTCCGCCTGCGCACCCATCCCGTCCCAACTTTTCGTCCACCACCACTCCAGTCGCCTCTTCGCTAGCTCTATGGCCTTGAAGTTTTGGCTCCTCCTCACCGCAAATCCCAAACCCTCCGCCAACGTGGCGGAGGCTTTGGGATACGGATACGACCCCGCGGCAGATATGACCCCGCCGTGGTCGTATCTCTATGCAACCCCGGGAAACTGTGGACCATTAGGTCTACAGTTTCCCGAGCACTGCCACATCATTTTCTGTGCTCCCATTCTGTGTGCTCACTTCGCCTTCTCTGCTGCCTTTACCTGCTTTCTAACGGTTGTGTGAACCCCACTTTACCCCTACCGACTTTCCGCACCCCTTGGTCAGCTTTCTGGTCCTCCATCTCCACAGCGTGTCTATGCTCCTCATACTAAGGTACTTAAATACCCTAACGGCCCATATTTCGTACTCAATGTCACAAAATCACTCCTCAAACTTTATCTTGCTCTGCACCTCCCGCAGCTCGAAACACGACCAGCCCATGCCCCCTGTACTGCATCGTCGGTGGTGTTGCTGTGGACCCCTGGGACCAGTCTACCTACCGCCCTCTTATTTACCTCCATGCCCGTTTCTGTCTCAGGTTCCATGCACCGAACTGAACTTCCGAAATTTAATCATGGTACCATGACCTCTTTCCAGACTCCAGTTACCAACTCGTATTTGTTCTAGCTTGAGAGGGCTATGCTTACTTATAGCCTCGTTGCTTCTTCCCATGATCTTAAGGTGAGCCTCATGCGCCTGCGTGTAATCTTCGCTGTCGTTCAGCCATACTCGTAAAGATTTATACTCTTTCACACGTGGTATTTCTATTTCTTGCGCTGATACTGTTTTGTGCTCTACGCAGTCGTTAAAGACATGATCCCCGTTTTTTGTCGGCTAACGGATAGCCCTTGATGCGTCACTTCTTCAACGCATATATCAATCAAGCATTGCATACTTATCCGGTTGTCTGCCATCAACACTGTGTCGTCTGCATACATTAGTTCTGAAACTCATTGTTCCACTATCTGTCCGTTTTTGATGTATGATCAGTCGAAGCCCAGCGTACTGACCTCTAGGTTCCTTTCTAACCCGCCATGTAAATCATGAACAGCAGTGGAGAGAGAGGACATCCTTGTTTCCACCCCTTGTAGGTGAATACAGGTCTATTGTATGTTCATCCCTTCCACACTATTTGCTCTTGGTTCTCCTGGCATAGCTCCCTGAGTAAACTAATAAAATCGGCCCCCACTCCCTCGTACTCCTGAATACTCCGTAGCCGCTCCCGTTCCCCGTTATTATACGCCACTTTAATGTCAAGAAAGGCTAACTACAAAGGTCGGTTTTGCGTCTTCGTAACCTCTGTGCACTGGCATATTACAAATAGGCTGGAGTGTAGTCTTATTTCGTTTCGAAACCCATTTTTATGTTCCACTAATATCCTATTTTCTTCTACCTACTGCTCTCGTTGAACCTCACTGCCTGCATTGCTAAACTGTACAGCACTGACGTGACGGTTAGTAGCCTACACGAGCTCTATTTAGTCCTGCCTCCTTTGCCTTTGTACAGCAAAATTCATCTTGCTCGTTTGCCACTTTGCGGCATTGCCTTTTTTCTATCCGTGTTCTGATGATTGGTAGTACCTTTTCCTTACTCTTCGCACCTAGTTGTTTAACCAACTCCATCGGTACCCCATCCGTGCCTACCGCGGTATTTTGGGGACTTTTTCCTCTGCTTCTCTTCATTTTAGCTTGTCCCCATCTATCTCCAGACATTCCAGCCTACCCGTCCCGCCATCTCTGTGTCGCTTGAGGCCATCTTCATACACCTTGCACAGAACTTCTCCCTAATAATTTCATAAAGGTATGCCAATGCTTCCTCTACCTTGAGCATCAGCCCCCGCTCGTTTTGTATAGCAACACCTTTTGTGGCGCTCGTGCTTTTTCCTAATGCCTTTACATGATTGCAAAACTTTTTCGTCGCGTCGGTACCCCTCCCTGCCCCAACATAGACAGTGTTTAAACGACCTCTACCACTGCTTGAAAAAACCAGCACTACGCCTATCTAGAACCGAAGCGTCATTTTAAGGCGGGAACTCTACGTAGTCGCGTACGTCAGCTTCTCTGCAGCGCCTCAACGGAACGACTGGAAGTGAGCAATTGTGTGAACTTGGAGAGTCACTACCCGCAGCATACACCCGTAATAAGAAATGGGACCGGTGCAGCGGTAATGCTCACGGTGTACTTGGCAGTTTACGTTGCCGTACGTCCCCCTGCAGATAGCATTATTCAATAGGATATCCGGCTACGACTAGTTCTTCACTGATTTCGTACCATTGCTCACTTTGATTCGTTTTGATGAACCATTGTAGCGAAGCAGTCCTACGGGGACCAAGAGTGCAGGCGACTATACTGACACTCCGGCTAGAGCTTGGCATACAGTTTGTTCCTTTCAAGTAGCAGTAGAAGGTATTCATTCATCATGGCCTGTACAAGGTGCAGTCAGGTATGATATGTCCTCGGATTCTTCCATGGCTTTTAACCAAAGCATTTGCAGTTTTGGGCTTAGTAGGGAATCATTTGTGGAGCCATTGATTATAGAAGACCAGAAAACACACCCGTACTAACTGATCTGTTTCCAGGGGAAAGGTTCATAAGTGCTTCGATGATGAAAATTGATGATATGGGGAAAGGGTATAACGGGCCCCTCTTCCAGATAAACCCTTGCTTATTCACCGCTGCCCAGAGGTCTACTCCGCCACATCAATTTAAATGATGCCATGAATTCGCCAGTAAGGTTCACATAAAGGCATGAATCGACATCGTACACATTTTGTTCTGAAATTGGGGTAATTATTTAGCAGCAGCGTCCACTTTATGCTAAGAACTCAGTAATCTTTGCATCAGCTGTTCAATGTTGGTTAGGTCTAGATACTGCCGCATGCTCGCCAGTCAACTCAGAAATAATCTGGTTCCCCAGGCGCACGCCGATGTTGCCACGGCGCACGAACCATCGGTTTTACACCCGGCCACCTTTCGCAGGATAACCAACTGGACTGGGCTGCCACATGCGGGACGGAGGTTGGCAAAGACGCTGGGCGCGTGGGTTGTGTGTGAGACGCCAAGCAGCGAGCAATGTTACTTTTTGTTCTCTTGCCTGCGGGCCTAAGTGCGCCCAAAATACATCAGTTTCGTTAGGCCTATTCGTCTTAGTCTACGTGACAAACTGAAGGAGGTAGGGGTACTCCTAGCCCATGCTTCGAACGTCATCGAAGAGCCGCAACGCGAACCCTTCGAAGCCTCCTCTTGTGGACACTCCCGATCAGCGGGCGAGCCGGCGGCTTCAATTAGCGTCGCCAGAATTTGGACTTCTCCAAGAAACAAGACCCAGGACCGGTGCCCCGCCAACTCAAGATCATGGTATGGCCACCCCCGTCGTCAGTTTCCTGAAGCCTTGGAACCCGAAATCGTTCAATCGAGAACTATTCGAAGAGGCGGAAGACTGGCTAGACCAGTTTGAACGAGTAGCTGCCTTTACTGAGTGGGATGAAGCGGCAAAGTCAAGACACGTGTACTTCAGCCTAGAAAATGGTGCCCGCACGTGTTTTGAGAACAATGAACGGATGTTAAAGCCGTGAACGGATTTTCCAAGCGAGTTTCTGCAAGCACGCGGCAGTAGCGACAACCGAGAGAAGGCCGAGCGCGTGCTGAAATCCCGGGTTCAGCTCAGAAACGAAAGCGTGACCATACACGCGGAATACATGAAACGCCGCTTCAGAAGAGCTGATCCTGCCAGGGCCAAAGAAAAAAGGTACAACACCTCATGCGCGGGGTAAAGGAAGAGCCGTTCGGAGGCCTTTTTCGATGCCCGCCAAAGACTCAGACAGAATCTATTTCCTAAGGCCTATTTTTAAATAAAGTCGTTCCTTCATTCATTCATAAGCTACTTTGATCAAAAGGACGCTACGGCAGCGTGCAAGCCTGCATGAGCGCCAAGATGATTTCGCGTCGCACTCCAGCGGCTTTGCCAACGCGCTCTAAAACCCTGACGCAATTCAAGAGCTGATTCGCTCAATAGACAGCGAGGAACTACAAAAACTTCGCTGCATCCGCCAACCCTCGATTGGTTCTATTGCTAGCGTCGTTCGTGATGAGGTGCAACACGCCCTGCGAGCGCCTCCTGTCCACGCTGATCCGCCGGTGATGGCTCCCGACCCTCTGCACATGAGGTATTCAGACGCCCTCCGTCGTCCCGATACCACAACCGCTCATCTTGTGTGCTCCTGACCCATCATCCCCGTGCAGTTGGCGCGCTCCGCAGCAGCTCCTGCTGTGTACTCTGGACCCGGACCCCGCATGCCTTTGCAGTCGGCGCAGACACCTGCGTACGTTGGGGACCGACGAAGGAAGAATGATGTGTGGCGCACTGCGGATTTGCAGCCTCGCCATTGCAGAGTAAATTGCACAACAGCGCCCCATACTCTCACCTCAGTGCCATCAATCAAGGTCGCTGTCTCTACGGCGGGTTTCTCGAGTTCAAGTTATCAAGTGTCTCACGGGGACGGTCCCCAAGCCCTCCCTAGGAAAACTAGGGGCAGCGGCATTTGGAGGCGAGGTCGCCGAAGGAAGAAGACTTGTGGAGCAGGTTCCACCGAAGGCTACAACGCAGCACACAGTAACGGCGACGGCAAAATCTGATTACAATGGCCGGTTGTCTTTAGATATAACCGTGTTAATCGACGGTCATGTAGTTATTGCGGTGTAGGATACGGAAGGGGACTATTCCATCATGACTGGCAGGCTTGCTTAAAACTCCACCTTGCGGAGCGCCGTTTTCTAGCACATGAACTCTTGAGATTGCGCTACCTACTCTCACGCGAAACGTTCTTTCGGACTAATAACTAGCAAGGGTGTTGAGCATATGGCCTGAAACACTGAAAGACTTCAGGTCACTGAGGATCCCACCTCTCGTGATCTTCCCTTCTTGTCTCGCTCCTACGACGATGGACACGGAGGCAGTTTGTTGAATTCAATTGTTTTCCCTCGTTCCGCTGGTCGCTACATCCACTAGAACCTTTTGTTATTGATGAACGTGGAAGGGGTAAACGTACCACCACGAACGAGCGTGCTTGTTCAGGTTGTGTTCGCTGAATTGAAAACGCTGAAGTCACTGCGGAAGTCAACCGTTTGCTTCTGCTCACAGCACACGTCCGTGTCGCGAGGGGCACTGTGCAGCTTTCTGATCGTCGGAAAGAATTACTCATCACTAATTTCAGCTACGAAAACCGATCCCTCTTTCGCGGAACCACTTTAGCTTACGTCGACGAAATTACTGAGCTTGTGGGATGCTTTGCATTCGAAGCAGGAGATCGCGGCGATTGCACTAGGAAGCCCACGCTAGAAAACGTCGACATCAATACGGCGGTTTCTGGAGAACAAAAAACAAGACTCCTGGAACTGTTATCCAAGTTTAAAGATTGGTTCGCCTCATCCACCAAACTACGTCGAACACCTATTACGAAACATCGCATCATAACAGAAGATGCAAGCCCTATACAACATCCTTAACCGTGTCATCAAAGGATCGGGAGGCAATCGAAACGCAGGTAAAAGACATGCTTGAAGATGACATCATCCACCCGTCAAGCAGCCCATGGTCGTGCTGAGTGGTTCTCGTTAGAACAAAAGACGGGACGTTATGGTTCTGCGTCGATTATACAAAACTCAACAGCGTGGCGAAAAAGAGCGGGCATGCACTGCCGCGCTTTAACGACTCGTTAGACAGACTTCGGTGAATGAATATTTTTCTTCCATCGACCTCTGGAGTGGCTACTGGCAGATCGTAGTAGACGAACCGAATTTGGGAGAAGACAGCCCTTGTCACCCACGATGGACTGTATGAATTCAAAGTACTCCCTTTCGGTCTCTGCTCAGCTCCAGCCACTTTCTAGAGGATGGTGGATACTGTACTCACCGGTCTTAAATGGCAGACGTGTCTCGTCCACTTAGAAGACGTCGTCGTTTTTTCCAAAACTTTCAAACAACACCTACAGCGACTGAAAAAGGTATTGGAAGCGGTTCAGTCAGCTAGCCTCTCATCGAAGCCGGAAAATGCCACTTCGGGTTCACCGAATTGATGTTACTAGGGTATGTGGTGAGCGTAAATGGAGTGCGACCGGACCCAGAAAAAACAGCTGCCGTGGCTTCCTACCCGGCACCACTGGAAAAGAAAGCCGTGCGACGCTTTCGGGCTCTTTGCGCCTAATGCCGCCGCTTCATTAGCAACTTTTCAAGGATTGGTGAACCCCTCACGCGCCTAACCAGAGAAGACGTTCCACTTTTGTGGACCGAGGAACGAGGGGAAGCCTTCAGAGAACTGCGTCATCGCCTACAGTCGCCTCCCGTGCTCGCTCATTTCAACGAGGAGGCTGAAACCGAGCTGCACACGGACGCCAGGAGGATGGGACTGGGCGCGGTGCTAGTTCAGTGGCAAGAAGGAGCAGACAAAATCATTGCTTATGCAAGTCGTACGCTTTCTCGAGCGGAATACCAAGGCAAATTGTTTTAGTTCCACACCGTCCATACAAAAATTGTAATGGTCATTTAAATATGTGGCCAAGAAACAATCGTCCTTGTGTATTTACCCCCTCTTTGCATTATGTGTATATCAGTGATATTTCACCCCGATTTAACGCAGTTTTAGCTTGTTTTTTAAACTTCTCCAGCGAAGGCATAAATCAGACATGAAGCCCATAAGTATGATTCCTGAGCGACAAGCATATAGTTATTTTTTTCAAATTAGAATAGCAGAGAACTTCTGAAATTTAGAATAGCAGAGAAAGTTAGAATAGCAGAGAACTTCTGAAATTTGTGTTTCTTAGCAGAGGTGCCTGGACCTTCTTTCTGCATTGCGAAATCCGCGATTCTCAACATTTACAGCTGACGTCATCAACACTGCGCAGTAGAAAATGTGCGGGGTAAACATTTCTCGAATTTCAAAGTTATTGAGACGTCGTTACGACAGGGTTCCAGATCGTTATGAATGCAGCGACCCCAATATATTTGGGCCCGGACCTGACCAGTAAGCTACCTCTATCACTTCAAAGGAACGTATACAATCAGTGCGTCCTGGCGGTGATGGGATATGATGACGAAACGCCGCCTGACTAAGCAACTTGAAAGCAAACCTAGGTCGGCTCAAAAGGCCATGAAAGGAAAAATAAAAGGGCAACTCCTAGGACAGGAGACAGGAAACGAGGTTCCGTAATCAGGGAGCAAGCTGGAGTAAAACATATCATAGTTCAAGTTAAGAAAAAGAAGTGGACTTGGGCTGGCCATGTAGTGAGACGAATGGCAACCTGTGGGCCACCAGAGAAACGGAGGGGATACCGAAATACTGGTCTAGAAGCATGGACGCCCAATAACTTGATGGAGGTTACAAAACAAAAATTTCAAGGCAATGAATGATTCCGAACGGAGCAAGACAGGACAAGGTGGAAGTAAATTAAAGAGGCATTCGTCCTGCACCGGATCATTATTCTGGTGTTGTTGTTGTTGATGATGAAAATCTTGATAATGATGATGATGATAGGGAACTTCAACGAAATGCAAAGAGTTGAAATTATTCCTTGCAGGCATAAAGCCATTTCGTTTAGCTTACACCAAATCCGGAATACCATAATCTATGCCATATTCTATACCATAATCTATACCATAATCAGCATCGTGGAACCGCTTCCATCACAAGGGTACCATTTATAGCGAAAGGCAGACATTTCCCGACGCAAATGACGACTAAGCCTTCATCTTCCGGCATTTCAGCATGCCGCTCAGTCACTGGTGTCCTCGCAGTACGATGGCCTTCGCAACTCAGTTACCAAATTATGGCCGCAGATTTGGCTGACGTAGAGTAATAATTAACCAAACACCGCCGTTTATTTACCCCAACGTATTAATTAACCACACACCCACGTTAGAAAGAGGCCGGCCGCTGATATCAATACGGCAAGCTAATCTCTTCGGTTACATGGGGCATCTTCGATCACATCCGTGAACGGCGATGCGTTTATTGTTGCACAGGCACGGGTTACATTAATTTGATTGTAGGGTTTAACGCGCCGACGCAACGCAGGCGATGAGGCGCGCCGCAGTGGAGGGCTCCGGATTAATTTTGACCACCTGGGGATCTTTAACGTGCGCCGAAATCTCGTAAACACGGGCGTTTTTGCTTTTCGCTTCCATCAGAAAAGCGGCCGCCGCGGCCGGGAATCGAACCCGCGACCTCGTGCTCAGCAGCGCAACGCCTTAGCCACTGAGCCACCGCGGCGGGTTACGGGTTACATTGCAGAAGCAAACAAAGTTTTTAGAGAACAAGATAAAGACAAAAGGCACACTTATTTCTCGGTATTTTATACAAATATGCGTCCATTTAATGAATGTGTAATTTTCCTGTCGATGCGTACATTTGATGAATGTGTAATTTCCCTGCCTATAAAGGGGGGGGGGGGAAACTTCTGACTTTCTGAAAAGAAGCAGCCTCAGCGGTTTATGCTGAGTATTGTGTCGTGAAAACGAATGTGGGAATCTTTGCTTACAGGCGAATGCTGAGAAAGGTTCCATTTTATGTCGTAATTTCAGTCTCCTCTTTCAACCAGCGATGGATAGGGTAATGTTTCAAGCCTGTAGGAAGTGTTTTACAGTGGGTACTAAGGGTTGCTGTCCCGCTGCTTGGCGTTGGTATGGCGCTCATAGGTAGAGCTTTTAATACTCTAATACTGACAGCATGGTCATTCTCATTAGAACCCTGCATGCGCATCTGCGCCTGTAGAATTGTTAGCCACCACAACATTTCGCTAAGCTACTTCAGTAATGAGCCAATTCTGTTGCCGTTTTCCGCGCGTGGGTCACCTTCGTAATCATTATGAAATTTAGCTGCGATGCCGTCGTCTCTAAGCCCTTACGCGGTCTTATACGCAATA
The DNA here is from genome assembly GCF_048455015.1 of Haemaphysalis longicornis. Lineage (NCBI taxonomy): Eukaryota > Metazoa > Arthropoda > Arachnida > Ixodida > Ixodidae > Haemaphysalis > Haemaphysalis longicornis. The sequence continues at coordinate 142,476,979 of NW_027526361.1, forward strand.
TGTGTCAAGAACGTTGGCACGTGTGAACGCTAAATGCTTGAAGCGCAAAAGCCGGCCGTATGGGCCTCGTGCAAGCTTTGCCCCGTGTACTCATTGTCTTCTGTCAGGCTGGGAGCTCCGGGGTTCATTGGGCATAATGGTTAGTCGCAGTGAACTTTCGAAAACACCCTTTTTATAGCATATGACACTTCAAAGTTTCTTCAAATTATTAGGCCAGAAATGGGGTCAGTCTGCCGCAATGTCATCTTCCTAAACCTACTGATGTTTTTACTAACACCAACTGATTCTTTTTAATAAACGTATTGGTACTGATGCCGTTGTAATCCGAGAATGAGGCATAAGCAATCCTGTTGATACGTTTTATAGTGAAAATTGAACAATAAACGTTCTTTAGAAAAATAGGTATTTTGGATTATATGAGAGAAACTGGCATATTTATCATAGAAAGAAATTGTGTAAGAGTTATTGCGGAGTAATGTTTCTCAATATCACCCTGGACCTCTTGGAACACACAAGATAAAGTTTTTTGCCAAAAAGTAATGTTCCTATCACGTTGAACAATGACAGCCTATTGTAGTTCTCCCGGACTTGCTCCGAATTGCAATGTTTCGGCCACCTAAATACCAGGGCTCTCGGGCTCGAAACCCAAACAGCCGAGAAGTTGGCAGTCTAAGAGTACGTGCAGACATTTCCGCGATCTAGACTTCCCTAGGCTACAGACACTTTCCTTAAAATTTTAATATAGCGAACTACACTCTTAATACGCTAACTGCGACCCAGCCGGCCCCGAACAGTCCAGGTCACAGACTTATGATGACTTGGTGGGCCATTTTATCGTAAATCAGGGCCTCCTTCGTCGGTGAATTCATGGCTGGGGAGTTGAAACACTCACTTCCTTCTGCCGCGTGATTAATATTGTCTGCCATTTCGGGTGTAGGTGCAGCGGCCATAAAAACATGCCACGCAAATGATGGAGCAAACATTTCCATAAAATCACTTTCTTTACCCCGAAAGCAACAATGAGGTGTTAGTAATGCTGCTGCAGCACGGTAACAAAATTAATCATTACAGCAAAATGTTAAATCACTGCAATGGCTCTACCCATGACCGTAAATATAACCCTGTTTTGGAAGAGAAAGTGCAGATTTCAAAGATTTTTTTCACTCTAGTGAAAATGCCGGTTTCATCGCTTTTGTGCTTGGGTTTGTGCTATGATTTAGCGCTTGGTCTGATCAGAGAGGGTGTTTTGCTAGGACAAGCATGCGTGATCTCAACGTTCGACTGAAGGCTACCGACAGTTGTTTAGAGTGGCCCTCGGTACGCCAGCTGACGACCCAGCAGGAAGCATTATATGTTTTTTGTGCTCTACACACGTCGTCGATATGGTCGATGGTATTCATCGCGTAGTACGTCTGGCGGCAGGTTTTAAAAAGAGGGTTCTTGCGACCACGTCGCCGTTCTTGGCGGCATGATTAGTAGCTCTGCTGGCGGGCTGACGCAGGAGTGCTCTTTGCATTCCAAGGTGATTACGATGAACCCGAAGCCTGTTCAGAATTGTATAACTCACAGAGGCACGAAAAGGGCGACGAGGTTGCGAGAACGCGAGATTTCACTCCGACAGCATAACGTTTTTCTAGCCTTCTCAGGTGTCATTCGCGCACTGCTGAGTCCTTTGGAATAAGTCCAGCAGTTTTCCCGGCCGCATGGAGTGTAACAGACGATCTTTGTTTACGACGTACAACAGGACCTGGGGCCACCGATTCCCGACGTTTCGACGGCGTGAGGTGGCCTACCAATGATGGCGGTCACTTTAATAGGTTTTTTTTTATTTTAGTGATCGATTGCAAGTGGTATCCTCTTTGGAACAGGGTGATGACGTTTTATCTTACCAAGAGAAAACTAATAAATCTATGTTATATACTCTTGAAGAAACGTTCCTGCGTTGCAGCCACCCCTTTTCATAGGGGCGATTTCCCGAGCAAGCCGGGTGAACTTCCCAAGCGTGTAGTCCCACACTAGGGCCGAGCGCCAGGCCGTGGAGTCCCTTGTGCCTATTTTACGGGTAGGTGCCCGGCGCCACCAAGGAACACGAATTCACATGATGCCTTCCACAGCCACTCTGGACGCTCAACTGGCAACCGCCAGTGGCCGGACATGCCGCCAGACTCTTTCACCCCCGGCAATGGCGCAACGCGGCATGATGGCCGGGGGCCCCGCCAGATGGACAAGGGTCAGGGGCCCCTCGATAGAGTAAAGGCAGCTTTCCAGACGTGAAATCCACTTTCAAGGGTCCGCACTCGACAGGTACGCCTGTACCCATTCAAAAACCGGTTGGTGTCCGCGGTACCAGGATTCGAGCACAGTACCTCCCGCATACGAGGCGAGTGCTGTACCTCTGAGCCATCACTGCGGTTAAAAGTTACGACCCCTTCCACTGGGGCATTTCCTGACGAAGTCGGGTAACTTTCCTAGCACTGGATCCCCTGTTCAGGGGGTGCTTCCACCAATTTTTTATACTCGTTGGTGCCCAGCGGTACTGAAATACCTACCACGTTCTTGGAAGTAGTGATACGGTCCGGCGTGGTATTACGGTTTCCAGGAACCCCGCAAGGTAGGCGCCTGTTCCCACTTGCAAAGTGGTAGGTGGCCAGCGGCTGAAGTCGGGAAGCAGCAGCCTCCCACGTAGGCCGCAGTGGTAAAGCGGGTCGAAGCCCTTCATCCCCTGCCGAGGCAGTACAGGGGGCGCTTGTGCCCTTTCGACTAGTGGGTGCCCAGCGGTCCGTGACCCCGCCCGAAGGGGTTAGAGGTACCTCCCACATTGCCTTCTATGGCTGCTTGTGGTCAAGCTACAAGCGTTTATTCCCACGTCCAAGGCGTCCAGAGGCTCCGGCGACGCTTGTACCCTCTAAAGAAACTGGTGGGTATCCGGCGGCCCAGGATTCGAACCTGGTGCCTCTCGCTTTAGATACGAGTGTTTTACGACCAGACCATCGCCGTCGGTTCTGAGGGCAAGCGTGGGTCGTAAGGCAAACAGAAAATACTTTTTTTTTCTGTGGCAGGTGGTAGTGGTCCTAGGCCTCATTCCCATCTCTGCTTTTCATTATCCATCATTGTAAGTATCATTTATACGCCTCGACAGCCTTAAGATTTTTAGGGCGCTATGTCGGGCGAGAGGAAAGAGCCTCAGGCAGGACGACCATTCGTCGCAAGGCAAAACCAGATTCTATTTTGTCAGCACCAGTGCGACCCCCGTGTCCTCGTGCGCTCGCGTGGCCACGCAGCCTGTGTCCATGTCCATCGGGCTGCTGCGCGAGTAGCGGCGCTCGATCCAGCGATGTCGCTCATGGCTACAGTTCGTGGCCGAAAACGCTATATCGTGTCTGAGCCGGAGTCATGCGCTTGGAGAAAAACGCTAGCGGTTGCCATGCACCTTTAACTTGCTGTTGAAGGACAGCTCCGACGGCAGAACTTGACGCGTCGGTCATGAGTGCCAACGGAAAGCTCAGATTTGGATGAACCAGCAGTGCAGCGTCGGCGAGAGCGCGTTTGATGGCCGTAAATTGCCTTTCAGCAGCATCGTCCCAATCAAGTGAAGTGGATGACCCTTTGGTGGAATGCAGCCTGTCGAGAGGTTCGAGCAGCGTGGCACAGTTCCTAATGAAGCGGCGGTAGAAATTTACCAGCCCTAGGAACTGGCGGAGCTTTGTCACTGACGCTGGCTTGGGAAAGTCGATGATTGCATGAAGATGGGCGGGGAGTGGACATATGCCAGTGGAGTCCAAACGATGACCAAGGAAATCGAGGGCACTGGCACCAAACTCGCTCTTGGAGACGTTGATGACGATGCCCTGAACAGCGAGACGCTCGAAGACAAGGCGAAGATGCTTCAGATGCTCTTCCAGGGATGTGCTGGCCACCAGAATGTCGTCAACGTAGGCGTAGAAGAACGGTAGCCCTTGTGTGACGGCATCAATGAAATGCTGGAATGTTTGTGCAGCGTTGCGGAGTCCAAATGGCATGCGCAGAAATTCGAACAGGCCGAATGGTGTTGTGGTGGCAGTTTTGGGGATGTCTTCTTCTGCCACGGGAATCTGGTGGTAAGCACGAACCAAGTCTATCTTACAGAATATGGTGGCCCCGTGGAGAGTGGCGGTGAAGTCTTGGAGGTTGGGTAACGGATAGCGGTCAGGAACGGTCTTGGTGTTCAAGGACCGGTAATCTCCGCAGAGGCGCCAGTCACCAGTTTTCTTGGGCACCATGGGCAGTGGTGATGCATGGTTACTGGATGATGGACGGATGATGCCCAGTTCCATCATGTGCTCGAATTCCACTCGGGCGACTTTGAAATTGTCAGGCGCAAGCCACCGTGGTCGAAAGAAAACGGGAGGGCCAATGGTGATGATGTGATCACGGACGTCATGACGAACAGGCTGAGTCCAGTCAGGTGGTGCTGTCACGGTTGGGAAGTCCCGCAGCAAGGTGGCGAGCGGTTCATCGGCAACTGTAGCACAGGATGGTGCTAGATTAGCGGCGGCCTCCGCTGACACACCTTGCACTGAGAGGAGTGTGGTAGCATCAAGTAGACGCTGCCGCTTTAGGTCGACGAGAAGGCCATGTTTTTCGAGGAAGTCGGCACCTAGGATGGCGGTGCAAACGTCGGCGACGAGAAAAACTCACCGGAAAACTAGGCGGAGCCACAGGTTTAGAGTGAGTGAGCGTTGCTTGTAGACGGGTATGTCCGTGCCGTTCACTGCTTGTAAATGCGAGGTGGCACGAGAAGCACGATCCGAGCGTGTATCGGGCAAAACGCTAACCTGGGCACCGGTATCTATGAGAAACCTCTGTCCGGTGGTGCGGTCGGTGACGTGAAAGAGGCGACATTCCTTTGTTGGGCCGAGATCGCTTGTCGCCGTTAGTGGTCAGCCTAGCCGTTTCCCGTCCAGGTGCAGGGCAGACGGCAGTGGCGGGCATCAGCTCCGAAACGCCGGTGGTAGTAGCAAATACCCCGGTTAGGCGATTCACTGCGTGGGCGCTCTCGGCGCTGTCACTGCGACGACGAGCGACGGCGTTGACGGGAACGTTGCGGCGAGACATCGCGGCGTGTTGCGGCAACGATGATCTTCTCTAGACGATCGCAAAGGCTCTCGAGTCTAGATGAAGCGGCGGACTCACTGGACGCTGAAGCGCGGTTCCTGGGGCAGGGAGGAGACGGAGGCTTAGCCGATGCAACCGCGGCCACTTGAGAAAAGGGGGTGGCGACCTCCATGACTTTGTCTGCCAGCGCGGCGAGTGCCTGCAGGTTCATGGCTGCTGCAGTGGCGAGGAGCATTTGGACGTTGGAAGGTAGGCGCTGAAGGAAGAGCTCACGCAGCAGTGTGTCATCCATGGCGTGAGAATGCGTGCCAAGGAGTTGCTTCATCTGCCGTAGCACTTGGCTTGGCCTGCGGTCGCCGAGCTTCTCGGAGGAGAGAAGCTTCTGGATGCGCGTGCGTTCCGAAGCAGCTGTGCGCTCCAGGAGTGCAGCTTTGAGCTGGTCGTAAGGAGCTACGGGGCGGGTGTGGTTGAACGAAGTCAGGATGTCGGAGATCTCCTCTGCGGCTGTCGCGGAAGGGCTCCGACGACGTTGAGAAATTTGGTTTCTTGAGAGGTGATCCGAGCTAGCTGGAATTGCACCTCTGCTTGCAGAAACCAGGTCGTGGGATGGCGCTCCCAGAATTGCGGAAGCCGAAAGGCCAAGGCTGAGACTGCTTCGCCGGTTTCTCGCGAACGGGTTGAGTCCTGGTTGTCGAGGGACGTGGCTCTACATTAACCTCGGTGGCGTGTTCGGTAGGGTCACCAATTGTAGGGCGATATGTCGGCGGGAGGAAGGTGCCTCAGGCAGGACGACCGTTCATCGCAAGGGAAAGCCAGATTCTATTTTGTCAGCACCAGTGCGACCCCCGTGTCCTCGTGCGCTCGCGCGGCCACGCAGCCTGTGTCAATGTCCATCGGGCTGCTGCGCGAGGAGCGGCGCTCGATACAGCGATGTCGCTGGAGCTGCCGCTACAGGTTAACACTATCTTTTCTCGCCTAAATCCTAGCGCTTCTGGAAGCCGAATATTTCCCTCTCGTAGGGCGCAAATACGGCGCACGGTGTTCAAAATTTCTTGAATTCTTCCTATCATGCTTCGAAACAAAACCTTGCCGAAGACGACAGCGCTAACACGCAGGTTTGCGCCGCATTCTCTGCTCTTCGCTAGAGGTACGAGCTGTGTACGGTTAGGTATTCATGCAACTGCTCTGTAGACCAACATTTACGCTGTCGGAATAGTTCACTAGCCTACTTCTTTGGCTTCCTGTAGTCTGTGCACTGGACTAGACTGGCGATAAGCCTTCCAATAAGAAGGTTTGTTCCAGGCAGCTGGGCCAGTTTTACTTATTATGTCGTTTCAAGTCACAAATACTGTTACCAAGAAGGGTTGTCGTGTTTGCGATAGTTCATTTTTTGTAGTTCGCAAGAGAAACACCGCGTTGGCGTTCGCCGCTGCAACTAAAAATTACGCTAAAAACAGAATGCTGAATTTTCTGCTAGAAATGTGATTTTGACGCTCTGAAACTGTCCAACGTATTGGAGAAGTTACCAAGGCCCATCTTGCATTCTTGTTTTCATTGTTATTCTTCTCTTGCTTTTTACTTCCAGTGCGGCTTGTATCTTAGTTCTGGTTTTCCCTCAGCCCGTGTGATTCAATAGTGTTTTCATTGTGTGTTTGTGTAGTTCTTTGCGCTTCTACCAACAAGCAAGGTGTTACAATCGATGAGAGACCCATGTATCTCAGGGGACAGAAAATACGCAAAGAAAGAACAATTCTTGTATGTTCAGAGCTAGTATCTTATGTCGCCAAACATTGCATTTAGGACCGTCGCACAGGGACGTTTATTCTGCATTGGTGTTGTTTACACAAGGCTGACGGTAGAGGCCCAGAACTGACTCAAACAACACAAGCCGGCACGACCAGCCCTAGCCATTGCCTCCGGGAGGAGCAGAAACATCGATACCCGCAAACCTTTTGCTTCACCAGCGGAAGCGTCACTGCAGCATGACGGTGTGGGAAAATGTTTTTTTCATATAGAAATACCATGGGTTGGTGCTCTACGACTCTTCATGCTGCTGCCTATCAGTTTTCCCGGTTAACTTAGATGTGGCCTCCCGTCAGGAGGTTCGCAACACCTCACACGCTACAGTCGCGTTCACCTTCAATAAAACTCACTTTTCAGTAAACATCCCAGTATTACAAGACTCGGAAAGTGAATGGTCATTTACACAACAAAGCAATGATGTTCTGCAACCACCTCTTTCGCATAATTAAGGTATATAAAACTTGGTCAGCAGCAAATAAAGATTTATACAAGACAGTTGTGCCACTCTTGGGCTTCTTTCTTTGATTTAAACTTTCCTTGCACTTCTTTTCCGTTCCTTGTTTGGTCCACGGAGAACTTTGGTGTAATTAGGCCTTACTGATACGTGTTACACATGCTGGTTATGTCGCCAATAATTGCACGGTTGCTCCATCTTTAAAATATAAACATTATGACGAATATATGCTTAATCCTTTCAATTTCATGCACACTGATTCAGATAAAATTACAACAGAAAATTGACAGCCATGGCAGTGAGTCAATTTTTACCTCTCATTCGATTTATTGTTGTTCACTAGAATTCTGTTATTTGTGTTGTATTTGTCATCGTTTTTCACTGAGCCTTAAAGCCTACCTTTATTCGACTAGAAAGGCTCACAGCAGACCTAAAATGTATTTACTCCATTAATTATTTAAAGTTTTAATAACCTAGGAAGCCTGGTTGAGTTTTGCCCATGTAGAAGCAAAATAAAGCGGTCAAAGCATTTCTGATGGCCCGAGGTAATTTGAGAGGTACTTTTTACTCTGCAGGAAACCAAGAACAGCGAGTGCGATAGCGAAAGGGCTCACGCACACTTTTTCGCGCTCCGACGTGATCATGAAGGCTTAGAAAATCTCCAGTCAACGTTTGCCCGATGAACGAAAGAAAATTGTCGCATCAAAGAATCTCCGCATTTGCAACTTTTCATAGTCCCGCTATGTTCCCTGTCGAATTGACTTGGTGGCACGCATCAAGGTGCGGCCTGAGTGCCTCCTTGTGATGGATCAGCGTGATTGGCCGATGAAATAATAACCACAGGAACAATGTATTATGTGTACGGCAGTCTGCCCTTATCGAAAAATTACCCGTTATCCTAACCTTGCACGTTGGCTGGGAGCTTCAGCTTTGTTTTCGTGTTTCTATAGCTTTGCATGAAGCACCGAGTTTACAAAAAGCTTTACATGAAACAGTCATTTACCGCTTGCTGCTTATTGTTTAGAGAGAATGCTCCACTGCCCTACATATCTCAACATCATTCATTGCGTCGCAATGACCATTAGCCGCCGGCGCGAACGCTGCGCATTCCTTTCTGCGAAAGCTGCGTGCTTATTATCGCATCGCATGCTCAGAAATAAGATGTTCGCCACTGCGTTACTACGTAACATCGCGAAGGTAAAACGATTAATTGATTGATTGATTGAATATCTGATGGATCCATTGATTGATTGATTGATTGATTGATAGTGGTATCTTTTTTGTAATGACATAAAGACAAGTTATCCAACTTAGAAAGTAATATATGCGCTTCGGTTTACACTACTTTATACGCTTTATACGCTTCGCTTACACTAGCTCTGCTCTTAGCGCAGCACTACATACTTTTTTCCTCTTGCAGGTCGTAGCTGTCCTAGGCATCATTCCCCTCTGCTTTACGTACAACAGCATTCTAATCTTCTTTAATCGCTGCGACAGCCTTCACGTTAACTACATCTGTGCTACCCTTAAATTCTGGGGCTTCTGGAAGCCAAATATTTCCCTCATGTAGATTTGGATACACAGACTCACAATCGAACACTGGCTGCGGCGTAGTTTCTATTTCTTTTCTGCAGACCACGCATACCCCATCACTTTCTGCATACTTCCCCAGAAAGCCTTCCGTTCTCAAACAACGTGCTCTAGCCTCAAAAAGCAAAGCACTGCCTTTAGAAGTATCGTAGAAAATTTTCTTTTTGATGTCTAACTTCACAACCCTGTACATTTCTTCCGAAGTTTCAGCTTCCATTTTTTTCTCTCCATTTGTTTGTTTGTCTGACTTTTTTTATTAGCTTGGGAGCCTTTGATTCTCCACTGTTCTTTCCGTATTTCATCCTTAGCCTTCTGGTCTTCTCTAGCCACTGCGTGTCCACGCTTTTCCTGTATAGGTAAATAAAAAGTTTAGCTGTCCATATAAGTTCATCTATTGCTCTCAAGAATCCCTCATATTTTACTCTGAGGTGGAACTTCAAGCGACGTCCAGCGCATGTCTTTTTGCATTGTTTCGTCAGTTGTTTTGCCATCAGCTCCTAAGACCAAACGGACTACCATTCTCTGGTTCACTGCAAGGCATGATAGAGCGTCTGATTTTAAGCACAGTACTTCATTGCAAAATCTCACACCCGGAGTCATTCTTCCTTTGCACAATCCTTGCACTGCTTCACATTTGTTATGCCAAAACAGAGCTATATGCTTTATTATAGCAGGCTTTTATTTTCCTTTATTCTTAAGTTGCTCCTCGTGAGTTCTTAAGTACTTTTCTCCTTTGTTTATCCATACAGCCGAATATGTCTATTTCTTCACTCTGAATAATTCTGCATGCTTGATTGACACTGCGTCAGAGCTAGTGTCTTTGAAAACCATTATTATCGAATTCTCAGTGCTAAAATTTAGCAGGAAGTGTGTGAGTTTCTGACTACTATATTTATGAGTTGTTGAATATCGCTCTAGTTATCTAAAAGAACAGTCATCTGCACATAACAATCCCCAAATACGCTGCTGTACTACTTCCCCTTGCAACATATGCGTTAGGTTGAACCCTGATTGACTTTCTTCCAGTTGCTTTTCTAACCTTACCATGTAAAGCATAGACATTATTAGGCTGAAAAAAAATCCCTCTTTGAGTCCCCTATGGGTGTTGAACTGATGGGCGCATTTCCGCCCTTCCCATGTCAGGTGCACTCTGTATTTTGAGAGATTGCTATAAGAAACGGTATTAACTCGTCGTCTAAGCCCTGGAGTTTCAGCAATCTCCGCAACTGTTCGTTGTTTACGTTGTCATGTGTCCCGTTAATGCCCACGAATGTAATGCATAATAGTATATACTAAGCTTTCACAATTTCAGTGCAGTGTCTCATCATGTGTCATTCATGTCATCCAGTGTGTCATACAAGCACTGGTCTTGTCAAAATCCATTCTGCAGTTCCTCGAAGATTTATTTTGTTCCGCACATGGTTGAATGTCTGACTTTATCGACTGCAATACAAATCTTTACAACACTTACGTTACTATGAGAAGTCTGTATATTATTAATACTGACTTTGTTGCCTCTGCCTTTTATACATTGTTCGCCATTGTTTCGAGCCAATGCTCGGGTATTTGCTTGGTTTGTCTCACCTTATCAGTTGCCCTCATAAACGATGCCTTATGATCCAACTTTTTGGTCCAAGCAGGTTTATCAGCTGCATTAGTATTCCGTCCGGACCCACTGATGTGTGGGGGGCAACTTCTGCTGTTGTTTTTCAATCAAGGTTGCTCACACTTTGTTTCGTTTCCACGGACTTCTGTGGCACTATTGTTATCGGTGTAGTCTTCAGTTCTTTTATTTAACTCTACATTTCACTAATCGCTGTATGAATTGGCGCCAACGCCTACTCTCCTTCGAAATGTTTCCCCTCCTCATCAATCAAGAATTTCGGATGGAATTGTTCTATGAGCTCAGCAATTTTGCACGGTTCAAAAACTTCTAGGGGGCACTTTTGGCCTTCTACGGTACTTCTGCCATCCATTGTTGGCTCTTTTGCTTGATCTTTGCTTGCACCATTTTCTGCACTTCTAGTGTTTGTTCCCGGTAGCTATCCCGTTTCTTCTTCACTACCCCCGCCTCAATAACCATCCTTTAAGCCTTTCCATGTCTCTTGACGGCTTTTAGAAGCGAAGCATTTTATGCTCGGGGCTGTGTGCCTCCCTCCCTTGTTGTTGTCCGCCGTCCGCACTCTACTGCGCATGCGGGTCTCTTCAGCCCCGTTAGCGTTTTGGGCGGATGTCAGCGCAAACCACTATAAAAAGAAATAGTTAGGCGGCGCCTGGTTTCCAACCCACAACTCTCTCGCCGCAGCGGGAGGTACGTGGCGCTCTTCCAACTGCGCTACAAACCGAGGCGGGAGCATGTGTTACGAATGAGCCTGATGTCATTGACGCATTCAAACTACGCCAAGAAGCTACTGATACAACGAAGGCACGTGAACCTGAACGTCAACGGAAACGACGAACTAAAAACTTTAGTAGAGGATGTAGAATTTCCCATGGGAAAGCTGTTGCGGGAAGCACCACGCGCCTTGCAGCTCAACCAGAGAAAAGCACGAAGAGGGCGGGTAGCGGGGTAGGAGCGTGAGCACGCAATAAAGAAAGACGAGAACCAGGAGGTGTTCGATCAAAACGCGGGTGTCGGTATCTTCGCTGTCTCTACATTTCTCTACGTTTCTCCGTCTCTACATGGGGGTTCACACTACGTTCCCATTCGTGCTCCTATAAATAAAACAACATCACGCCAACACAATGACCCCACAACAGAAACCCCATGTTGCTTCGCATAATCCTCAATGTTCCCCACGGGAAGATGGTGTAATTTTTCCGCTGCTCAATAGCTTCTTTTATTTCCTTATTCCACCAGCTTCTCGGCTTTCGCATCCCTTTCCGTCAGTTTTTTGGCTTGGCTTCATCCACATTACGCTTTATAAATGCAATCATTCGCGCCAATCATAATTTTTCTCTGGGTACTCATTGATTTTGTCTTCAATCATATCGGCGATGATCTTTATCTGTTCATTGTTCCAATTATTTCCTCCATCTTTACAGATTGCTGAATTTTTCCAGATTGCGCTTCCGAAATGCAAGTCGCTTGCACCCGCTTCTTAAGTGGTCGGTTCCGCTTCTATCTATCCCCATTTCCCGCAACCTTTTGTATACTATCTAGGAGACCAGACTATAGTCTATGCTGGACTGTCTGCTACCACTATCCCATGTTATTTCTCCGTCACACTTGTTTGGTGTGTTTAATAATACGAGCCGGTTTTCCTGCCATAGATCTATCTCTAGAGAACAATTGTGACCTGCGCATCTATCCAAATCTTCTATACCGGCATGGATATCCCAACTAAGATTATTTCACCTGAATCTTTGATCTCGTTATTGCCTCTTCTCAGACAGTTTACAATTTCCTCATTTTTCACCCTATCCCCGCTGCGACTCCCCAGACACACAACTCCCAACAATGTGCGTCCCCCGCTATTGTGTTTTTAATGCATAGGTGATCTTTAAAGATTCCATGCACTCTCTGCCAGCCGATCTCTTGTTTATTATGGCACCGGCTGCTTCGTGTGTGCCTTATCACGGAGTGGCAGCCGGGCTGTCTGTGTGCGCGTGCTACTGCAAGAAAGCCATGTGACAAGGCGAGGGTTTAACGAATAGTACATGAAAACACTGGGATGACTGACAGAAAGGAAGACTACAGAATACACGATGCACGCACATGACAGGGATGCATTGCCAGCATATGCCGCTGCTGGGTCCCTCAGTCTCGCCATAGATGGCACGATGGCTGAGCTGTCTGTACATGCCCTTCAGTGCAAGAGAAAGGGTGAAATAAATCATCCAGTACATGAAACTAGACGGAAGGCTTGAAAGTCTCGTGCAGAGGCTAACTTTCGCGAAACCCTGCGTGCATAGTCTTTTCATTCGCTCGCGATAAGTACGTTTAGAAGTGTTATTCACGGATCTTTATGTTTTCTGTGGGAAACACCATGAACGTAGGGCAAGATGGAAGATCGCCCTCCTAGTTCTTTCTTGTGCGACACCTTTTGCTTTTCGGACAGTTTATGCAACCTTTTTGCCACGGGCCGAATCAACGCAGTGATCGAGGGAAATCAGCGATCTAGTGAAATATGCACAACAAAGTTGACCAGCCTAAATAAAGCGGGTACAGTGACGCGCGTAGGTGTGCTTGCATTTAACTTCAACACTGCTCGTTGTGTCCGGCTGACTCCCGGACTTTTTAACTAAAAACATTTTGCAGCGTTAGAGAGCGCGAGGACGCGTTTCAAAAGTTCTGCACACAGCACAAGTCATCAGAGTGTTTCTGATTACTGCAGGAAATGTGTATGTATTTGCTGAATTTTTGGTTGATAGGTTAGAGAAGTTTTTAACAAGAACGTAAACCTGGTATGTTCAGCTGATTGTGTATTGAAATATCAACGCAAATCAGACGGCACGCATTGAACACCAGGAAGCTATTTCCTGCAAGTCGGAATCGGGTTCTCTACCGTTGCCATTGCGGAGATTTTTAACGGTTTACTCGGAAAGCTATTATTTTCTCTGTGCATTCAATTTTGCAACTTTGTGGCTTTCTGTTTGTAATTAACCACAGCTGAAGTTTTAGGAGCCCAGAATAGGTACCTCGGATTTGCTATAGGCAGTATTAGCTGGAATAGGTTCCTTTGAAAGGGTAGACGTCCGCCGGTACCACTTACTTTGAACAACGCAGCCCCAACACGGAAATTTTATCTATATGAACTGCTGGGTTGAAATTGAAAGAAGCACTTCCGTTTTGGTGGTTTTGAGTACTGTTGTAGACGCAAAATTTGGTTCTTTTCTCAATCATTCATCAGAGCTTGGGTTCTAAAAGCCCTCAAGCGCAAGAACGAAAGATGCGCCGGGGGGCACAAAAAGGCAGAGAACCCAATTACTTCTATTTTAGGTAGCTCACAGGCGGCACTCTTCAAAGAGCACAAAACGTTTGTGCTCTGTAGGCCGTGGGTGCCCATGCGGATCGCCGAGCGCTGGTTCGGCTTGATGGCGAATTCGGCATTATTTTTCAAGGCGAAGCTTTTTCCCTCTTGTATGTCGTCTCTCTACAATTACTTGTCGTAAGACAGTCATAAGCCTTCGAAAAGTGGAAAAACAGAGCGGTACTAGACAGTCGATGCGCTCTGTTCAGAACGCTAGCTTAAGCGCTTATTCGTCTCCAAATACCAGTAATGCAGGATAGCACTTGTTTATAATGATCTATCCTTTAGGTTCGCCTCGCACAAACCAGTTTCTCCATCAACCTCGCCACACATGATGTGAAGGAAACCGGCCGGTATGAAGACACCACCGTTCGGTCCTTTCGAGGCATAAGTACCGGCGCCACCCAGGCGGATTTTCATGGAGAAAGAAAGGCACCCGTCTCCCAAATAAGGTTACAATAACAAAGAAAAATTGTTTTAGCGTTCAGCCGGCTAACTAAACAGCATTTAATTGTTTATTTCGTCAGCACCTGCTGGACGTCGTCTGAGTAATGTACTTAGCGCGCTCTCGAACTTCCGGAGCGTGAATGAGGCATCCAACGGTGCGGAGGACATGAAGGGGAATGGCGAACGGTCCCCCATGCATAATCGAAGTGTATGTGCCCGCACATTGTTCAACCATTTGGGTGATCGTCACATTCTTCCGCAATGCCAAGGCCGCAAATGCCCTTACCGCACGTGACTTTCCAGCCGACGAGTTGCCGAAGCTCCAAATTCGAGACACTAGGGTGAATATGCTTAATAAAGAACAAAACGCAGCCCATTAGGAGTGCCTTAACATGATCGTATAGCGCCGGCTAGAGGAGTTTATTCACTCATGTTCCGTACTGGAGAGAAGAATTCCCATTTCTATCTTCAGAAATTTCCTATTTTTAGGCGTTTTTTCCGGGAAGGTTTCTAAAGAATTCCCCGCAAATTTCCCTGGATTTTCTTTTTTCAGCTGATAGACATTTATGTTGATTGTCTACTTCACATAGCCATCAGGACGGAGACGCCATTCAGAGAATCAATGTTTCAGAGTGAAATAATTTTTATTACACCTGCTGTTCAGCAGCATCCGAGTAGACATGGACAGAGAATAAGAAAACCTTTATGAAAGCTGAAGAGGTCAGGCCCACTAACGGTAGGGCTTGCTACTCCAGATAGAGGTGAATACAGTGGGATCAAAGGGGGAACAATAGAGGGGGAACAAGAAAGGAAAAGAAAATGTGGCAGACGTACACACGTACAAGATGCATATGTTCAAAGGATTCGCAGGACCCCTTCCAGCCCTGTTTCCACAAGACATTTAAGTAGTTTTTGTGCCCCGCACTGCCTCGCGAAGATTTTGCCACAGTCCAAAGCAGTTGTGAACTTCGGCGTCCGAAGCTCTTGCCCGTTGGCTAATATATCGCGGGCAGCGGCATAAAATTCATCTTATGTCCTCAGTAGTAGAGCGCACTTGACACAATGCCCACTCCACCCCGCCCAGCTTAATCAAGAAGCTTTGGGTGTAGGCAAAGTTACGTCGCAGCAAGTATAGCCCGTCTTCACTGTGCTTGGGCATACCCGACTGATGCCGGAAACCGCACTTGGGGTTTATCAAAAGGTCAGACACGTACCTTCTCAGAGGATCCTTCCAAGCCGGCAGCTGGAGTTTCTATTCTAGGTCTGTTACAGCTGTGTTTCTATCCTAGCTGGGGAGAAGGATTCGAACGGTGTAGTTCAGGTCATGGGCTTTTCTGGCGGCCGCATCGGAAGCGTTGTTGCCCATTATACCTGAATGCCACGGAAGCAACTGACGGCAAATTTTATGTCATTCGATCATCGCATTTGTGTATATCTCATTGAATTCTCAGACAGATGGGATGCGGCAATCAGGCGGCTTAGTTACAGCTCGCAAGGCTGGCCGGGAAGCGGAAAGAATTACCCGCCACCAAGCAGGACTTATGTAAAGGAGTGCTGCTCGGACAGCAGGAAAGTCAGCGGCGGTAGAAGACATTTTTGGTTCCTTTACGCCTTGATGGACTATCTTACTGATGGAATCCATACGTCGATTGCCAAAGAGGCCGAAGTCACAGACCCGTGAACATACACTCGAAGGTGGTCCGGATAACGGGTGAGTGCACGTCACGTTTTGTATCAAACAGCATGCTTACTTCGCATGCTAAATCTCAAAGTTAAAACTGCCCGCATGAAAAAGAACAAGAGATTATTTGGCAAGGGAGTTATTTTATCTCAGCGCCGGGACAGTTCGTGCCTTCTCTTGTTGACAGCACGCGCACAAAGGCGCTGCGTACAGACGTTTTTGTATATTGAGCTGGAAGTCATGCGAACAGGCTTCGGCCATTCAGCAGTCACCGCCTCACGATTTAATAAGTCTTTCTCATGGAGTATTCCTTCCTTTATGGTCCCTGCTGTCTTATGAACTGGTTTATAAGCGGTCTTGGATGCTTGTGTGCAGTGCCGGATTAGGGTGAGGGATATGGGGGCTGCAGCCGCGGGCCCACAGCTTCCAGAGGCCCCCTGCATCCGGGCTCCGCTCAAGCATTTTTAAAAAAGTTAATATCGGTGAGCATGTTTTTTTGAGGGGATTGGTTGAGATCCCGGCCGTCAGATAAAAATCCTACGGCCAGGGCCTGAGTCTCAACTTCACAAAAATGCTGACTAATCCGTGACATTTAGGAAGAGCCAGCGCAGCCCCGAACATTGTGGTTGACAGCATGGACGTTCATTTCAATGCGTTTTCTTTATTTTGCTCAGACGTTCCTGAGAAAGCTTCCCGGACTAAAACTAAATGACGGAAGCGCACACTAATGCGTAAGACTTGAAGGTAGCGAAGCTCTACGAAACCTTCACGACCGTCCCGATGGTTTAAGTTCATGATTTCAGCCAATTTGGTTGTTTTCCAGAGCCACGACGACCTTTACTGTATCTTTGTTGCTATAACGGCGGAGAAGAAGCAAATCGAAGAAGCACAACAAACTAACGGAACGCGCGCCCTTAAACTCGGCACCCGCGGGTGCAACGTGTACCCTATCCCGTTTTCTCTGTCGAATCAGGTGGCGTGATTCCTCTCCCACAGTTACAGCGAGTGAGTAAGGCATTTGACTCTCCGGTAGTAACTCGCCTTCATAGCCGAGTGAATATCACGACGACTGAAATTCCGTTGATCTTTCCGTTGGCTTTTTGTTACACGGACGTTTCTGTGCGCGGATGTTTGGGCGCAAAAAGGCGTTTAGGCGTGAGCATTTTTGACCTATTTTCGCGGAATATTGGGGTCTTTTTAAACCCAAGGGGCATTTAATGTAATACTTGACACCTTGAGCAGAGGATTACTGGCTCCAAATTCTGCGAACACTAGTATTTCGAAGAAATTCCAGGGTATTGTACTTGACAAGGACGTTCATAGCGATAAATACCTTGTCAATCAAGGTAACGTGTTTGTGAAAGCCCATAAGCACGATCTCGACGACGTTTTTTCACTACCTGAGAATTGCCCTTTCCATAACAGAAGCGCGGACGAACTTCTCAAATTGTTACAGCAACCAAAATGTGTTTATTGTAATGTTTCTACTCATCTGACGTCATTGTCTAACTGCTTATAAAGAACACCGAGATGGAATGCTCCTTTTTAATACTGTTTAAATTAAAAGCTGCTTACGCTATATACTATCTACACGAAGAATTGAAGTTTTTAGCCATCATGTCAATTGTAAGCGAACTGCTCAAATATATTTCTTTTGATGAATCAGTATTTGAATTTGCGAGTGTGAAAAGGTATAACGTGCCGCTTTCAATTTTCTTCTCGTTCATGTTTTATCTTAGTGCTAGTTTGTCCGGTTTTTTTTTTCAGTGTACAGATTGAAGGAAGTCGTTCTTTGTTCCCCTTTTGTCACGAGTGATTGAATCAGGCGTTACTGCTGTTCTTAATGTATTGAATGTATTTGTTTAGATTCGAATCATTGTACATGATTCGTAAGGCTGTTTCGATGTTCAAAGGCGTTTTGTTGAATTCTTTGCATTATTAGGAATGCTTAAAATGTTTCTTTCAAAGAAAACGCTCTCACGTTCATCGGCCTGTCATGTGTGCCAAAGCGGCATTTCGAATATTGTGAATTTGTGATCGACTGGCGAATAAACCATACTGGCATGCATATTAGGTAATAACCATTAAGTAATAATACGAAGAAAACCAATAAATCAGTTTCCAGAAACCATTAAATTTATGTATATTTCTTCACTCATTAGTAAACGTAACATGTGGGATCGTAATCCAGTCATCATTATCGTCATCATCGTCATTAGGGCCCCATGAATATTTATCTGAATGGGCCCAAAAAAGTAGGTAGCCCCGGGCCCCAAACTTTTTTAATCCGGAACTGCCTCTGGGTAGCGCGAACACGACAG
The DNA here is from genome assembly GCF_048455015.1 of Haemaphysalis longicornis. Taxonomy (NCBI): domain Eukaryota; kingdom Metazoa; phylum Arthropoda; class Arachnida; order Ixodida; family Ixodidae; genus Haemaphysalis; species Haemaphysalis longicornis. Next base: position 142,495,342 of record NW_027526361.1, read on the forward strand.
CGGATATATGGACATGAATCCCGCGAACTGCTGAGGGAACGTTTTAAAAGAAAACAAAGGAATAACTGGTGAGAGATCAGGCTTACTGGCATTATTTTTCTTTTTTACTCCATGACTCCTAAAATTCACGGCACCTATTAAAGATTCCGTTTTTTTGTGGCCAAAATTCTCTCTTCAGAACATTACTGAGTTTAGTCTGTTGAAAGTGGTATTCAAAGTTTGGTCACCCTTTTTGGCTTACGCTGCCTATCGGCTCTTCGCCGTGCGGCCCACAAGTTCTTCAGCTTCAAATCTGGCGCTGAGAAGTGGCATGGTAGCATACATGTTGTTGCTGCCTTCTCTTTGCACTCGGTCATATCCTTGAACAGGTCGTCTGGTACATCACTCAGCTCATCTCTATACTGGTCGCAATTAAAAACACGAGCAATTTTTACTTCGCTGGGGTGAACGCCAGCAGTGCTAATGAAGATAGGAAAGTGGTCGCTGCCCATACTGTCGGGTGCTATGCAACACTGCATCTGTTTATCAGTGGTGTTGAGAGTGAGATCAATAGTGCTTCCGAAGCAGGCACTCGGAAAACTGTTGGAGCCGCACCATTCGCGACACACAGGCTTAAGTAGCCAGTGACGTCTACAAGATGTATGCCCCTTGCATCCATCTTGTTGTCGCCCCGCAGACAATGATGTGCACTGAAATCACCACAGATGGACCTAGGGTCCGGACAGCGATTACACAGCTGTTCAAAGAGCTCTCTGTAGTCGATTGGTCTTCCTAGGGACACATAAACAGATGCAACACTAAGTCTGTGCTTGCACAGCAAAATGCTTTCAAAAGGGCAATTGGGTTTCACGCCTCAGATATTTTCTAGTTTCTACAGGAGATAGCTAAACGGTTATGCCGATAGTTCTCCGCTTCCGATGGCTCACAACCTTGAATCCCTCGTGGTCTACGTTGTCAATCTCCGTAGCCGTACCATCACTTCCACCGTTAACTGAAACGTGTTCTTTTGCCGAACTAGCGGCGTTGGAATCGACGTTGTCACACTGATTTGGTCGCTTATACAGCGGCTACACCAACGAGTTTCCCGAGCACTTTTGTCTGGTGAGACCAATTCCCACTGTTGCCAAGGCGACAGTCATGGTGCCACCACCGCTGACTTCTCTCGATCTACTGGAGCTCTTCCAAGTGGATGACTGTATTGAAACACCATGCGACGCATATGGAGTATGCTTCTGTGAGCTATTCTTGCAGAATTCTTGACAGGAAAAACTAGAAACACCAAACATAAAAGAGCTGAACTAGGCAGCCCGTCTTACCTGAAAAATATAGGGCTTGCCTGAATTTTACGGCATAAAAATACTCGAAATTTTGGTCCCATTGTTTCCCCTCAGGTGTCTGAATAAAACCCTTTTTAAAGTATTCGCTCGTTGGATATGAAATAACCACCGCTCCACCCTGAAAGTGCCAAGAACAGCATTGGGCGACTAACAGTCCAAAAGAAGTCGTTTGGCAACTCAGCAAGGAGTCGCAGGTTTCATTCCCGTCCGCGGCTTTCTCTTTTGATGCGTAGCATTTTTTGATAAGTACCCCACAACCAGGGCAATGTAATGCCCTGATCTTCCACGAAACTGCACAATTAGCGGGAATAGCATATTCAACCGTTCATATAGTGTAAATGGAGGTAATTGGTAGAACGGAATTTTGAAAAAGCAAATACTACGAAAAATGGAATAAATCAAATTTTTACAACAATGAATGCACCAAATCAAAAATATGCAACTTCTCCTTCAACAACGAAGGCTAACATAACAAGGCCCGGATAAGAACATTAGAAAGACAAATGAAAAAAGAGCGAAATTGAGCCATTCATGTAACGCCCTGCATTTCCTCAGAAATGCAAGCATGCAAGGAAGTTGCATATACAATCGTTATAATAGCCGAAATGACGTAATTATTCGAATCATATTTGATCGAATAAATGTTTTTAAATTTTATTATCTCAAAAAATAAAACAAGAATTTTTAGAAAACAAACTCACCAAATCAAAAATATGCATCTTTTCCGTCTCCTACAGAAAACAAAGGCTGAACTTAAGAAGCCTGGAACAGGACGTTAGAAATACGATCAAAAAATAAAATAACGAAAATGAGCCAATGGTGTACCGCCCTACAATTCGACAAAAATGCATAACTTGCGAAAGCAATAATGTAATAGTTACAAAAGCCTAAATTTTTTTGCTCGAGCATTACTTCGAATACTTAAAGTTAGACATTTTTATATATCAATGAGATGAAGAAATCAACAATAAGCATATCAAAATCTTCAAAAAATGTGCTAAACAGAAAGTGCCATAAAAAGGCCAGTAAAAGTTCGTTGAAAATGCCATAAAAATGGCAAAAATGCGCTAAACATGCACCGCCCAGAATTTTCATAAAAATAAGTAATTACGTGTAGTTTGTTGTCTCCCTGTTTTTCTGGTGTGGTTGCCATGCTTTGCAAAGTTGCAGTCTATGTGTGATGCGAGGTCGGTGTAGGGAACTGTTTTTATGTCAACTTTATTTGTAAGTTCAGCACCAACGACAATTTCATCTGTGGTCTCGTTCCCAGCGATCCCAGAGTGACCTGGCACCAAACAAACGGTTACTTCTTGGTTTACGCATATAAAGACAAAATGGTATTAATGAGAAGATTGACTACCTGGTTTTCAGAATATTTTTGGTATCAGAACGGCCGCACAACCCATACGTTATCAGTATAGAATATGGTTCGGGAAATTAGAGTTATAAGAGTGTCATTTTCAATGAGGAGTATGCCGCAGGCCTTTGCCGTAAATATACTAGTATTCATAGATTTACAAAAGCTTGATGTGGGCGAGTTGGTACATACTGCTAAAAATAATCGGCGCTAAAACAGGGACGAGAGGAACACGTAACTCACAACACGGTGCCGAACTTCCAACTAGAATTTATTGAAAAAGATGCTGCTTATATACACAAAACTAAAAACCTAATAACGAGAAGCAATTGTCACGTCTAAATGCATCACGTGTTTAAAAAAGCCACTTCTTTATCAGTCAGCGATAAGGACGGAGTACTCACGCAGTTATCCCCTGCCTGTCTAATAAAAAGAGCTTCCATAATATCGCGCTCAAGCCTTCCTCGTGCTTTCCGCAAGAACTTTGTCCTATCTAGCAGGGGGCTACACTTGCATCGTTTGCAGTGATCAGATAGGTGGCCACCAGCTTTATTTTCAACTGCCCAATTGTGCTCCCTTGCCCTCTCATTGAAGCATCTTCCAGTTTGCCCAATATACACTCTTTTGCAGCTCAGGGGAATTTCATAAACTACACCCATCCTGCAGTCGGTGTAGCGAACAGCGTGGTTTTTTGCACAGGGTTCAGATTCTTTCTTCGGATTTTTGCTCATCATTGGGCAAACGTTTGACAACTTTTCCGGGGCGCTGAAAACGACATTTACCCCGTACCTTTGCGCCATTTTCTTTACATTATGCGAGACCCTGTGTAAATACGGTATGACGTGTACCTTTTTTCTTTTTGCCATCCTATCTAGTTCGTCAGGGCTATCTTTTCGCCTCACCTTTTGTAAAAGAGCCTCACACACGCTCGAAATCAGCGAAGAAGGGAAATGGGCCCGGCTTACCCTCAAAATCTGATCGTGGAAACTAGCTTCCACTTTGTGAACACACGATTTTTTCAAGGCTTCTTGAATACACGTCATCGCTACACCCCTTTTTACTAGTTTTGAATGCGCACTATTGAAGGGAAGAAGCTGTTTTTGCGCCCTCGGGCTGTACTGCCAGCAAACATGCGTGCCTCCTCTGAACGAAAGCTGCAAATCAAGGAAGCGGATTTTATTATCACAAGGCAACTCACACGTAAATTTGAGAGCTTTTGACGCCTGACTGAAGGTGTTAATCACATTTTTTACTATTAAATCTTGATAAGCTAATCCCCTATTCACTACAATAAGATAGTCGTCGACATACCTACAAATGGTGAGGTCAAACGAACTATCTAAAGACAAGCTCACACGGCTGTCAAAGGCACTCAAAAACAAGTCGGACAAGATGGGGGCAAGGGAAGAACCCATAGGGGATTGGCACATCAATAGGGGATTAGCACATCAAGATTTAATAGTAAAAAATGTGATTAACACCTTCAGTCAGGCGTCAAAAGCTCTCAAATTTACGTGTGAGTTGCCTTGTGATAATAAAATCCGCTTCCTTGATTTGCAGCTTTCGTTCAGAGGAGGCACGCATGTTTGCTGGCAGTACAGCCCGAGGGCGCAAAAACAGCTTCTTCCCTTCAATAGTGCGCATTCAAAACTAGTAAAAAGGGGTGTAGCGATGACGTGTATTCAAGAAGCCTTGAAAAAATCGTGTGTTCACAAAGTGGAAGCTAGTTTCCACGATCAGATTTTGAGGCTAAGCCGGGCCCATTTCCCTTCTTCGCTGATTTCGAGCGTGTGTGAGGCTCTTTTACAAAAGGTGAGGCGAAAAGATAGCCCTGACGAACTAGATAGGCTGGCAAAAAGAAAAAAGGTACACGTCATACCGTATTTACACAGGGTCTCGCATAATGTAAAGAAAATGGCGCAAAGGTACGGGGTAAATGTCGTTTTCAGCGCCCCGGAAAAGTTGTCAAAAGTTTGCCCAATGATGAACAAAAATCCGAACAAAGAATCTGAACCCTGTGCAAAAAACCACGCTGTTCGCTACACCGACTGCAGGATGGGTGTAGTTTATGAAATTCCCCTGAGCTGCAAAAGAGTCTATATTGGGCAAACTGGAAGATGCTTCAATGAGAGGGCAAGGGAGCACAATTGGGCAGTTGAAAATAAAGCTGGTGGCCACCTATCTGATCACTGCAAACGATGCAAGTGTAGCCCCCTGCTAGATAGGACAAAGTTCTTGCGGAAAGCACGAGGAAGGCTTGAGCGCGAAATTATGGAAGCTATTTTTATTAGCCAGGCAGGGGATAACTGCGTGAGTACTCCGTCCTTATCGCTGACTGATAAAGAAGTGGCTTTTTTAAACACGTGATGCATTTAGACGTGACAATTGCTTCTCGTTTTTAGGTTTTTAGTTTTGTGTATATAAGCAGCATCTTTTTCAATAAATTCTAGTTGGAAGTTCGGCACCGTGTTGTGAGTTACGTGTTCCTCTCGTCTCTGTTTTAGCGCCGATTAATTCATAGATTTACAGATATTACAGGTGGCAAAATGCACAGCACAGGGCACAGCGGTGACAGTTTTTCAGACATCAATTCAAAACTCTGCACATTTTGTATTTGTGCTGCAGAGATCAGACATTTTTCAAGGTCTCACTTCTGGGCGCTCACCTTGTCTCGACACTTGTAAAATATACATCGCATAATATCGGGCAAAGCTCCAAGGTTATACAATGTTGGCGACGGAGGTTTTGAAGGTGCTCAGAAATGAGACAGCAAGTTCCGACGCTTGGTATTTCACTCTGAAAGGGAAGGGACCAGAAATTGAAGGGCGATTGAAATTGAGTTACCATCTGTATATAGCGTAAGAAACTGACTTTAAAAGAAGGTCGAGCATTGGTGGTATTTTGAAAGCATAAACCTGGTCTATCTATTCTCGCTGACGTTCTAGATTCAATTTGTGGTACTCCACAGAGATGCTTTTGACTGGGCTAGTGCGTAATGCGAACGTCGCCACATGCCAGTCGGGGCCGCAGATGAATAACTGGGACCAGCATTTTCATGAATGTTTTATTTGTCGACCTATAGACGACACTTCCGCAATTTAATCGTGAACCAGTAGGCTAATGAAAACACGGAGGAGAAGGTCCTTATCAGCACCACAAGGAATGTGTGAGAGAGCCTTCAGGATAGTATGTGCTTTTAAGCATTTGTTTTACTTGTTTGATATGTGGAATGAACGTGAGTTTCTCATCAACGGCTACATATAGAAACTTTTGTTCATTTTTACTGGATTTTGATGTCCGGATTCCGGCCAAATGCCGGGCCTATTGAAAATCAAACCACCAAGTGCACTTTCCTGGATTAAATTTTAAACCGTTACTATCTGCCAAGCCAGCCAGCTTGTTAACATCAAGCTGGGCTGGGCACTCGCACATAGACCGGTTACAGGATTTGAAGGATATTTCAACGTCGTCTATATAGATTGTACACAAATTGAGCGAATCTGTGCCTGGCGCTATGGCACAACAAACCCACCCCGTGTTTTAGCCACTAGTGCCCGCCCACAGTATTCGTTCCATCAGTGCCTCTTGGTTTGGGCGAGGTACCAGAGGTCTGGGGAATGAACTTTTCGGCGGCGTCGTGAATGCACACCGTGACGAGTTGGGCTGCGTCCTCCGTGTGTAGGTGTGCTATGGATCCGTGGTAGAATTCTGTTGTTCCAGTAAATGTATCCTGGCTTGCTCTTGCTTCAATGAGCATCTTGTGGGAAGTCGAACTGCTTGGGCCTTTACCTATACATGTTAGAGAGAGAGAGAGAGAGAGAGAGAGAGAGAGAGAGAGTAAACGTTTATTGAAATGAAGGGGTACGCGTGTAGTGAAGCCTAATTGAGGCGTCCTTAGTCCAACATACTTGAGCGCGGGCGGCATCGACAACCCTTAGGGCCAGCCAACTTTGGTAGTCCGGGCGGCGGTGCTCTTCAAAACGCCCTCTAAGTGCTCGCCAGTAAAACGTTGCAGGTTAGTGAGGTAGGGAAATTTTCACTGCCATATCGGTCTGTGCCCAGGACCCACACGCCCAGACAGATGCAGAACTACAGAGACAATAGCTTGCTACGTCGATGTGCAAATAATTTCTGTCAGGCATTAACGTATGTAGGCTATTTATTATTCAAAAGTCATGCTCCCGAGGATGGAAAGAATTTTCCAAAAAATCGACCACGGTAACCCGTGTGGCTAGAGTCCCAAAGACAACTAAGAGCATTCAGGTCGCCTATATGGACGAAGGTTTCGGGAAGCTGATGTTCCAGCGCCTCCAAATCGGAGCTCGAGAGTTGGAAATCCGCAGGAATGTAAAAAGAGCACATTGCAAGTACCTATAAAAGTGGCTGCGGCTTAGCTCAGCTAATCTTGGATATGCAAAGCAAAAGCTTGGATTAGTCGGGTTGAATCTGGGTTTGGCTCGGTTAAACTTTGATTTACCTGTATTGCCGACCACGCCTCAAAGCCGTTCGGTTTCGTACAATGCTTACAGAATGCGGCCGCGCGAACGCGGCGTTTGCCGTGGCGAACGCGGCAAACGCGGCAGCTAATCACGCCGAACGCACAGTTTTTCTTCGCCGGGCGCGAGACGAGTCACCTTGCCCGAGGTGAACCAGCGCCGCATGCATGTGAGGGTGCGGGGGCGTCGGGCTGCCTCAGCCGCAGCGACGACGGCGAAAGCTGCTCGTTTTGCGCAGAACCACTGAAAAGGCAGCCTTGTGCGGCGCACCGACAGCGGGCCCAGCGAATCACGCGATGAGTTTGGAGGGGAGTGCCGCCGGAAATGTGTCCGCGGTCAAAAGGTCACATTGCAAATCCTCCGTGAAATCGTTCGACGAAAGTAGCAAAACTTTGCTTTAATAAATTGTTCAATTTGCTCCAGCCTCAAAAACATCTCAGGAACGACGTGGGTGAAGACACACGGTCAGACGGTACATCGAAGATAGCCAGCAATAATGAATGCAGGTATGGTGCTGCCGTCAAAAGTCAGTACTATTTGTTTTGTTTTGATTTCCAGATTTTCTCGGCGCATTGTGATCCTCTTTACGCCAATGACGCCCTGGTCACTCAGGCCTTCAAGGAGGTCGGATTCAGTTTCATTGTTTAGGTCATATTCTGATATGACATCCCCTGATGTATTTAGTGTTCGGTGATGAGTCACTTCAATTTTCAGATCCACAGTTAGGGTTTGTTGAATGAGCTTTATTTGTGATGCCTGGTTATTAAATTTTACAAGAATTTCTCCAGAGTGCCGTTTTTTGCGTTGAATGTTTTCGGTATAGCAGTTCCAATTAACTTACACATGAGGATGCTGTATTTTGATGTGACTGGTTTGGCTTGTCATCGGATTCAATAATCAAGAAACATGAGGATTGGCCAGGTATTTGGAACGACATGGTGGGAATGCAGAAATGTTCACTCCGGTACGGCCTCTTTTCAGCGCTGATCAAAGGGTTTAGAAAATTTTGAAGTGACCACAAGGCATAAAAAAAGCAGGGGATGGGGGTCTTTCTTCCATGGCTTAACCCTGACGGTCGCAAGCGTGGCTTTACCCTGACGGCCGCTCGCTATGACGGCCGCACTGGGGCCTAGCGTATGCCTTGGTTTTTTGACTGTCAACAGTCAGCTGAGGAATTTCCTAATTTGGCTCATTTTGATGAGACCTCACAACCGATGTTTCCACTGGCTTGAGTGTCCCAGGTATAGATTAGGGTTCGGTCAACAACACTCCGCCCAACATACATTGACTTGCAAGACAAATCGCCTCCTTATCCCACAGAGAGCATAAATCTTAAATTAGTAAACGAATGCCTTGCTGTTTCCACCCAACCAAGTATAGAAAATACCTATTTAAGTGCACGTTTGCCGGTAATACACACCAAAACGCCATATGGTGGCTGTCCGCGTTGAAATACCCAATGGGTTCAATTGGTGGCAGGGCACGCCACGTACAAAAGTCTGCCTTACCTTCTTTTCTCAGTGCAGTCATATGCATAAAGATGCTTACAGTTCTTCGCGTTATTTCGCCAACCCTTCAGACCAAGCCTGTGATAACTCTGACCTTAGTATTACTGAGGTAGTATTTGGACTAGTTGGTGTGAAATGGACATCCAGAAAAACAGCGCGAAGGCGAGGACGGTAAAATACGAAGCGATACCAGTGTTTGTATTTTCCCGATTCCAATCTTCGCGCTATTTCTCGGTACTTACAGACCCATCCATCCATCCAACCTAACACACCGTGAGTACTGGGGAAGTTCGCCGCGTTTGGTATTTGACCGCCCTACTTCTCAGCCAGACAGCCCTTATCCGAATTTGGGGTTCGTGCTCCAGAGAAGTTTTCTCCCTACTCAACTTCCTTCTCCGATGTACCAAAATTTTTGACCTTTAGCCATTCGGGTAAACTTCACTCAGATATGCCACCAGAACTCCACCACTCATTCATTAACATCTCTAACACGAGACAAAAAGAAGAGGGCACAAACTTTTGTGCCCACTTTTCGGGCCCTATTTGCCCTGTATGCCCTGTGTGTGCCCTCTTCTGTTGTTTGCGTGCTGTTTGCACTGTTACTATGAATATGTAACAACTCACCCAATCCTCCGTTTTATCTCTACTACTCACCCCATTCTCAGCGTTCTGTTCATCTTGGCACGACCCACAACTACAACTGCGTAACGTTTACCGATTTCGCAACCGCAGCATTCGTTCTTGCGGCTAAGGCTTGCGTTCGGGCTAGTTGGCTATACAATACGTCAACAAAAGCGCAGGGACGCAGTGGAATGAAAGGAAGAAAGTACAGGGGCTGACTAACGACTACGCGTACACTATTGACTTTAACAATATATGCGTAGACACAAGTGACGTCACAACTCTACGAGACAGAAAAATAAAAATAGAAAGAAAAGCAAAGGATAACAAACCAGGTGAATAATGAACTGTGTACACAGCGCTAAGGGCAACATATTGATACTGTAATCACTGACAGCGCCATCTATGTAGTAAAGTTCCTTCTGACGCAAGGCAGTGGATTTAGCTAGCGTTAGTCAGCCCTCCGTTGCATTGCTGAAGAAGAAACTTGTCTACATAGATGGCGAATGTCAGCGGTGGTAGAGCCAAAATGTTGCCCTTTCCAGTGTGTTGATTGTTAGTTGCCTTCTTATCCTTTCCTTTTCTTTTCTATTTTTCTTGCTCATTATCGTAGAGTTGTAACATCATTTGTGTGTTCGTATATATTGGCTAACACAATAAACTACGCCCAGTTTTAGTCAGTGCCGGTATTGCCTTTTTCCTTTCTTTCGTCCGTGTCCCTGCGCTGTCTTTTTTTTTTCACGTGGGAATTGCGACCAGCGCCAACACAGAAAAAAACCTGCTGTTCTCTAAGCCCACTTCGAAAACCCAAGAGATGTTCTTTTCCGTCATATTTTTTGCATTTCGTTGGATCTTTTGTGCTCTTTCAATTCACGCATAACTGCCAATCAGCGGATTTCCCTAGCGACATTCCACACGACGAGCTATACCAACCAGCATTGCCACCCAACCGAATGTGGCGCGGATGTCTGTGATGAATAAACACGGGCTTTGCGCGAAAAAGACGGCACACACAGGAATGACCGGACGAGCGCAAAGTCTCAACTTAACTTTATTGTAGGGATCATACAATCATAAGTACACTATTATCTGGTCACTCATGCGCATTCCTACATTTATTTCAATCTTTAAAGCCAGCTCTATCATAAAGCTAGACACGTGTCAAGATATACAATCTCTGGTTTATGAAGAAACACAAATGTTTCACTCACACATCCTTCTCCCTTCTTTCTTATATGGTAGGCCTCTTATATTTCTCGTGCCTTCGTGTCGCTGCACCTGCGCAGAACCTTAACTTCTTTTAACAGTAGTTCACACTCACCACTCGTGCAGCCCAGACAGTGAGCGTGCAAGTGGGCATTAGTTTTTTTTTGGCAGAGAGGTCATGCTCACGCATAGGGTCATTATTACAGCGTCCGGTCTGCTCTACGAAGCCTTTTCCCCACTTCAATGGTATTTGATATACCACACCCATTTTGTAGTCCATGTAGGGGTTGGCGTACTTTTTGCCGCTCCCTTCACGCGTCTCGTTTCTGTTTTCGATGCGTGAGCGCATGCCTGCAAGTTCCACGGGGGCTGAAAATACCATATTAATCCCGTACTTGTTGGCGACCTTTTTAAAATTATGGGAGGTTCTGTGGACATAATGTACGACCTGAGGCTTGTTGGCTCCCTTCTGCTTCTCTGTCATATTCGCTGTTTCACTGACCTTAAGCTTCTTCAGTAAGGTCTCAGCTACAGCGGTTATAACCCGCTTCAGGAAACCCGCGGCCTTGAGGCGAGATAGCTGTGCAGCGAAACTTTTATGCGTAGAATGAGGGCAGGATTGCACTGAGTGGCTACCAATATTTTTACGGTCTTGAAGTGGGCAGAATCGTATAGAAGCAGCTGTTTTTTTTTATCGTGGGTGGTAGCTCCAACATACATGACGCTCTAAAAGGTGATCGTGATGTCTAAAAAGTGCATTTTAATTGCAGAGCACTTTAGCCGTTTGCCTTGTTGTTCTAGCTCGCTCGCTGAACCCAAGTATATAGAGCACCAAGGCGGTGTCCTGGGGTAACGCTGTTGCTCGCGGCGTACCCCAGAGGCTTCGAAAGCTAAGCGCTTTATATAGTCATAAGCGTTAAAAACTCGTGAAACGCTGGAGCTTGTCGTACATCTTCCCCTTATTTAGCACAAAGAAAACTATAGGTAGATTTGAGGAAAAATATACGAAATTTAACGGCAGCGCCCGCGTTCCTTTAGTTAAGGACGCCCGTTCGGTTCGTTTTTACGATAGTAAACGCAAAATGTGGCAATGCAACGACGGCAGGGCCGGGGAGAAAAGCAAAAAGGGAACACAACTCCCGCTGGCGCAGTTTCAGGGAGTAGGCGCGCGAGCATTGCGAAGGCGGGAAATTTGAATTGCTTGGAGTGGTAGCACTAGGCGCAACCCGGCAATACAGCCCATTATGGCGAATCACTGTTCTGCACTTCCGACAGCTTTCACATTGAGTGGAACAGCTTTAATTTTTTGTTAGTTGATAAAGTTCATCTGTGAATGTTAATGCTTCCCCGTGCGCCTGAAAGGCCTTGAAAACATGTAGAATGGCGTCGTTATTTGTAAGACCAGGTCGCTTGCTTAAAAGAAAAAGGAAGTCATCAACGTATCTAAAAACTTTGACGACATCGGTGTCGAGTACGTCATGCAGAGCGCGCTCCACATCGGATAAAAAATAATAATAATGGCTTTATTTGGCATCAAGGATACATGATGCAGGAGCAATGCAGAAAACGCTGGCGTGAGGCCAGCTTGACAGTGTTGCATATGTTGCATAAAACGGGTGCGACACACGAGCCTATGTAGATGCTCTGTTTTTGCAGGTAACTTTCATACTCATAGATAATTAAGCTAGCGTAGAGGCAAAATTCCAGCAAGGGTAACAAGCTACCGACAGTCACTCCTGTTACCTTTTGGAAGGGTACTTCCCCATTAAGCTCAATACATTTGTGAACTGCTTTTAACTTTTGCGGATGAGGGACCGAGTAAAATATATCTTTAACATCAATTGAAAAACCGCTTCCTAAAGGGTCAACTGCCTGTAAGAATTCAATCACCACTTCTGAATTTTTTGTGGCGAAAGGATCGTTATCCTCAAGAGGTGTAAATGTTTCAGCAAAAACCAACTAAGTTCACTTTGCCAGGTTCCCCTTTCACTAACAATCGTTCTAAATGGCACCTCGGGCTTATGCGTTTTTTCTGAGGAAAATACATTCAGTTTGTGTCCTTTACTGTTCCAGGTCATTGCAGAGCACCACTGCTTTGGATTTCACACGTGTGGCATTCACGTTCAAGCGCTTAAAATTCTTCGCAACTGCTGAAGTTGCCTTTATGGTAAAGAGTCCGACCGATAGCACGCCGAAACCCCTTGTGTGTCTTGTTGCAGCAGTCTCAAGTCATTCTTTTTGAAAAAGGAGACTATACTTGCCGCTGGGTCATGCCTCCTAGAGTGGTTGGGGCGGTTACTGGTTGTCTTCAACAGAGTCCACGCCGTCCAAGAGACACCTTTTCTTGTCTCTTTTTTCCGCATTTCTGGCCACCCCGCGGTTAATAGAGAGCCATTGGTGCAGTTCCAAGGAAGCCTGTACGCTGGACTTGGGCCCTTTCTTGAGCGTGGTCATCAATTTCTCAGGAACAACCGCTTCACCAAGTAGTACGACGTTTCCTGGTTCCAGTTTCCTGCTTTTATTCAGTTTGCGTCGTGTGCCATTTGGACAGCACCTCCACCTCTGTTTCGTCAATTGGACCGCCAGGCGTCTGTAGTATGGAAGCTTTACACTGGCCAGCCAACTGGGATTCTTTGCGTAAAAGACAACCAGCAGCATATATTGGTATATTGTCTCTGACTTGTTGATGGACTTTTAACTACATCATCACGCCCCTCAAACTTGCACACACCGCTGCTGCTATTCGTGTGAGTTAGTTGGCGAAATCCTGCTCATGCTGCAGTCAACACAGATCGCTTTTAGGCAACCTTCGAGAAGTCAACGACGGTACTAAACTGCTACACAGAGCGCTTCCTGACTAGTTTTATATGTACGTTTTCGCCAAGCATCAAGGTAGGGATGTCAATTTCGCATATATTCTTGATGCCTCGACACCACTCGTGTCCTCTTTTTTTAGATCAATAACGCCAACTTCCCTGTTGCACGCCATCTTGCTTGACACAAGTTTGTCAATGGCTGATTATCATCGCAAAGCACTGCCCAAGTAGACTTGGTGGGGCAGCCTATTTTTGCCATGATCTAGGCATTGCAAGAGTTCTAGAAGCATCGCTATGACCAGAACTACCACAAATAAGTCTTTTCCCTGGGTTCTTTAGTCCTCGACTGTTTTCCTTCCCATCGTGCTGGCATGCCTGGAAAGCCCCTGCAGTGCCACGGTGGCTACTACCGCAAACGTCACCAGTTTGCACTTAATGGTCAAGTTCGACCACTTCATTTAAGCACCTCGAATCGAATACATTCGATCTACTTAATTAATATTAGCCGCATAAGGCTGTACAACGCACTCGTGCGGACTACGATGAGAATCATTGCCCACACCACTTCGTCCCTATCCCCAGTACCGTGTATGTTACAGTCTGGTTATGCCACATTATATTTAGGAGCTTTAGAACTCCACCATTCAAAAACTAGAAAATAGGTCGTAAAATGGCTAGAATGGCGACAATCACCAGATGAGGAGGAAAACGGTATCCGCTCCACCAGCAAACATTACAGAGACCCTCTGTCTTCGCTCTGGGTCTTTACATTTCTCAGTATTGAAACGTTACTCTTAATAGTGTCCTCAACGTCATCCTGGCACGTCATAATTTGAAAAAGAAACTATTTTTGTAGACATACCTACGTGGTACTTTTTTCAGCCGGCGTGATCTACACCGGCCTGAGACTTGAGCACTTGGTCTCAGAGATGTGAGCACGTTCCTTCAACAAAATAACTGATAATTCGCGCCCAGATTTGGGTATTTCATAACGAAACTGTTTTGCGTTATGTGTTTAAATGATGACATAAAAATGGCTTCTTAAATTTGGGAATTTTAAATTAGAACGGACAGCAAGATTTTGATCTATTTTTGCATTGGGTGTTTTTACCTTAAAGGAAAGTTTTAGCAAGTGCAAACGAGCATTGAATTCTGTGTTAATGTTAAGAGCCAAAGGCCGCTGCCATTTCGCGCGACCTTCTGGAATAAACTATGCCTTCAAACGGTACGCTTGCCCCTACTCTTGTGGTTTTCATGCTTCCGTCATGGGGATCTTTTTTTTAAGCGTTCTGCACCGACTGGGGGGCAGAAATTAAAATTGGTCGAAGGCTTCCACTATACGTATGCATTAGGATAACTTCAGACGTTTTTACCTCAAACACACCTTGAAGTGTGTACTTAGTTCTTGGTACTCCCATTTGAACTCATTGGTAGCTGAATTAAACATATCTTTATTGATTTATCTTTAGATATGTCTTTATATATTTAAAAATATTTAAGCAAGGAATTGCAGTACAAGTAAAAATATCAACTCGTATTTGAAAAGCCGATTCTCCGCTGCTTCGGAACCTCTCTGTTTGCTTAACTGTATGTACCGAAAAGCTCTCACCCAGTTTTTTGTAATATTACTAACGCAGTTAAATTGTTCCACGCTTCGAGGTCTCCGATGTTTGCTGGGCAATAAGGTAAGAGTTCCCAAACTTAATTACTCATATTCTGTTCGATCCGCCGGGAATACTTCCAATTTAACCGGACTTACTGCTGTGACCCCTGCGGCCACCGTCCATTTTCGTGTATTCTTTTCGTGGATAATTCGGCTTGTATTCTGCTTCACGTTTTCTTATTCCTTAATTCGATGAACCACCCCATCAACAGACTGAAATTTTGCAATGTGGTTTAGACGCACCTCTACCGATTCCTCGAGGAAGCCCACTTTCTGTTCAAAGCAACCTTTAACGCCATGACAACGCCACCACAGTGACCGACGGAATGAGTTGCAACAATACGGCGAAAAACACTGCAGAAGATAGATTGTTGCAACAAGTCTTCCCCGTTGTAATCATTTCGCCCACAAAATTTTAATCCTCCCACCCCTTTTTCCGCAATGAGTTTTTTGAGCTTTCTCAGGTGTTTAATTAGGTTCTGTGAGATTAGCAAATGTTGTAAACGTTTTGGTCGAATAGTTACTGAATTACGTGCCTTGCGCTGCCTGAACATAAGCCATAAAGCTACAAAGTAAGCCATAAAATTTTCGGCACCTATTTACATTCAGCGTGTATCTGCACATCTAACTAAATAGGGTAGAAAAGGTCGCATGTTTTCTCTTAACTTGTCCTGGTTTTTTTATCAGGGAGCCAGCCCTTGACAACTCTGTCTGAACAGAAATCGATGAATTCACTCCGAATCATTACAAAGCCCCTTTTCGCGCAGTGTGGTCTGCGGTCTCAATTAGCCCCGGATCTGTTTAATGAAAGCCCTATTAGGCAGACCCTCATGCGGATCTGGCACTGCAGTTTAATTGCTCCCGAATAGTTTCACGTCAAACTGCTGTGGTACGGAGATGTTTTTTTTTTTTTTGAGCCGGGGTAATTATACGCTCTTAAATTTAAACCAAACTGTGATTTAAATCACCCTGCGAAGACCGGTTTTTGGCTCGAATCCTTTGTGCGGGATTACTTTTTTTAATACTAGAGTAAAGCATAAAAAACAGATTTGTGGACCCCAGACTATCACTCGCTTAGTGCACCGCATGGCTCTGTGGCAGGGTTGTTACCACACTAAGCCGCTTTCAGGCTTTATTCAACGCTATCGAGTAATGACCAGACAGGCAGAATATACTTGCGAAGGGGCGTAAACTCGATATTCAGGTAGACGTGTACTGTACTGAAAAGGTTTAGGCATCGTCGAGCAGTGATGTCTTTTCTTCTTTAAGTTACCAGTTTACGCTACTAACTGGCACGGCTGTGGGCCACGGGGCCCCGACCTCTACCGTTATTCCGCGCTGTAATTACAAAGTCGCTTCCGAGTTGGTGTGAGACGATGCGAGTTGGTACGCCAGTTCATCTAGGCTACCTTGCCTGCTGTACATTCTGGTGAAATTAGAGTGGCTCTAGTAGTCGGATGGGTCACCTCACTGATAAATCCTAAGAAACGCGATAGCGCAAAACACTCCCGTAACCTCAAATAGGAGTGGCTGTACTACAACGATCGCTACAACACTCATTTATCGAGTACAAGAGTGCTAGTTGTCTGTTCGTTATAGGGGTACATAGAGAATTCTTTTACGTATGGAATAACAACAAACGAAGCAATTTTGGCATTTCCTTTTCGTCGCGTTCTTACATACTTGCGTGTTTGCCTTGAAATATATATTATAAGGCGCAAAGAAACGGCGTCAATCCTCTGTGTGAAGGTGGTTGGAAAGCTAAGGTTTAAACGACACCCAGAACAACTGCCCTTGCGACGTCACTTGAATTAACACACGTGCCTCTACAAAAACTAAAACCAGAAGCTCTGCCAGCCGTTACCTGAAATTCGCGGGGGCACGTCCCGAACGCAGCAGCAGCGTCGGCCACGGCCGGGCTAGAGCGCCGGACGCCGCCGCTGAAAACGAAGAGCAGCGTCTTTCGACAGGTGAGGCAGCGGAACCCACCCATTCTGACGTGCTAGCTTGAGGCTACACCACCGCGCGCCACAAGCACAGACATTGAAATAATTCGGCATGTGAGCTTAGTGATTCCAATTTAAACTGATTTAAACAAGTTGGTTTAGTAATTTAGAGAATTGCTAGAAAGCTGAGGGAACTTTTATAATTGCCATTTATCTATCTAAACCAGTTGCTATTTTGGCATTTTGTAATGCCTCTTGGAACACAAACGAATTGTTATTCAGCAATTTAGAAAACGGAGTACCATTCGTGGCAAGCAGTGCGCAAAAGGTAACGTTATCACTTCATTGGCGACATCACTTTACGTTCTAGAATATGTGGATAATTGAAACGTGTACTGGTTCGTGTAATTTACGTCAGCGGCCTGCGACAGTGCACATTGTAGAATTTATTTTTTGCTAGCAATATTTTTATTGTTTGGGTGCTTTAAATATTTCACCCTTCACAATTACCAAATACTAATCAGCCAGTAGCACCAAGCTCGACCTCTCACTTTTGTTAGCTGATAACACTGCGTCTCTAACACATGCAGAGATAGAAATTGGAATGTCAACGTTAAAGAAGACTTGTCTGAGCTGGTGGCATTTAGCGCCTTTGGGGTGGCCTTTACGGGGTCATGCAGACCAAATAGGGGTTTGTTTTATCTAAACCATTTCGTGTTTTATAGTACCCGCTGCGCTTGTCCGGAAGCAAACGATGCCGTATTAACTCATAAATTATTCAACTAAAGTTAAAATTTTGATTCTCCCGCCCAATTGTGTATTTTCTTGACAAATGCCAGAAGTCACAAGTGCGATATTCAAACGAACTTCCACTGCGCCATTCGGCTCTGCAGCTTTGCTTAACGTCAGTCCTCCCAAATGGCGGTGCCATAGTGAGCCGCGGACTATTGCCCGCCGTTGCTTTGTTTTGTAGAGTGAGCTACACTGGCCGTAGTTGAGCATTTTTGCGGGCCTCCTGGAAAGCCGTGCTACGCATGCGGAGGAGCAGTGACGTCACAGGGTGCACAGCACGTTGCTCGTTTCACTGCGTCTCTCACACACCCCATGCGCCCAGCGTCTTCGCCGACCTCCGTTCCGCACGTAACGGCCCGGTCCAGTTGATGATGATGCGAAGGGTGGCCAGGTGTGGAACCGATGTCTCGTGCGGCGCAGCAACTCCGCCGCCCGCCTTTTGAACTAGCTTAGCTCTGGGGCGATTGGTTACGCTGCGCTGTGGCCGCTTGATAAATATACATGTGTAACATAACGCGTATACCGTGTGTGTGTCATTGAAGCAGCAGTAAGCATAATAATCAATCTAATCCTAGACAACTAGGGAAGCCAAGAATAACCTGCTGAACCTTAGCTCACGCTACGTATACCTTAGCTTACGTACATAATTTTTACCATATTTGCACCTGGCTTGTTTTTGTTACGTTATACAGTAATTGGTCGGTGAAACATGCGCTATGCTCGGGAAACAGGGTCACGTAAGACAACGTCGCTTACACCAATCCGCCAGCGTTGTGTAAGGCAACTCTAAAGCGCCCGACGGCTGTGCAGCTAAAACAAGCATAGTGCGCCCAGTACCAACCACTGTGCGCATCGGTACTCCTATGTTCCTGTGCACATTCGTAACTTAATTACACTGTTCACCCCGCCATTCTTACTGCTGTAAAGGGAATATGCATTACATTTAAACTCAAATAGCTCGTTCGGCAAGCTTATGAGCCCTGCCTAATTTGCCTTTGCTTTTGCCGGCCTCAGCCAGTCGAACCGCTGGGCATATGACATCACAGGTTCTGCGGCGGGAAATGTGCTAGTGGTTCACACGGCAATTCTATTTTTTTTTTCGAATTATATAGCTGATTTGAGCGCAGTGTGCGTTACAAGTGATGTGAGTATGATTCTTACGAGGCAATCCTCCGAATGAACCGAACTCTTGCCTTTGCATGGTCCCTTTAAAGTCTCCCTATATCGCCGCTGCGCAAAGCACCAACGGGACTAAACCGGCATTGCCGCCCGCTGATGCCCTAGCCTACGAGATAGTCTAAAACCTGGCTGTCGATAGCACTCTACATTTACGTTTCTTACGTTGCGGAAAAATCCAATTCTCCATTTTGTTTGCGTTGCCGAAGGACTTTGCCTTTGTTCGAGGCAGTTTTTATGAGAGCTGGGCAATTCTACTGCACGATTTCTTGCTGGAAATGTCCGGCTTTATTTACAGCGTCACTGCGCGCTCTGTTATCTCGATAAATTTACTTTCTGAAGTTGCAACAGCCTCCCTACTAATAGCTGCTACTAGGACGACTGTGCATCAGATTCTCTGCAAATTCTGGTTACCGGTTACATAGTATTTTCGAATCCTCTGCAAATCCTCTATGTTGGAAGGGAGACAGAAAAAAACGTTACTACGAACAAATCGGTTTCGATGACGAGGTGGCCACCTGGCAG